>NC_136930.1:2990200-3610200 GCF_949752795.1 Hyperoodon ampullatus | reverse complement strand
CTGGTGACATCCGGAAGTGCTGAGGCTGGAGCTGGGGGCGCCAGGGAAGGACTGGTATGAGGTGGTGATGACTTGGGCTTTTACTCTTAGCAAGTTGGGAAACCTTTGGGGTGTAGTAAGCAAAAGAGTGACAGAATCTGATTGACATTGTCAGAGGGCCGCTCTGGCTGTGGGGCTGAGAAGAGCCTGTCCTCTACCCGAGCTGTTCTTTGTGTTTGTCCTCCCATCATGACACCAGCCAAGCGGTAGGAAGGAAGCAGTATGGAGAAGTCTCAGGCAGAGGACCAAGGAATCAATTTAGTGCTGAGTGCCACCCAGGGGACAGCACTGCGGTCACACTCTCTCACTCCTCCTGAAGGAAGCCCCACGCAGTGACCACTCCCTGGTTTGTCTGGAATGGTCCCAACTGACATCTGTTGTCTGGGCGTAATGATTAATGGAGCCGTTCTTCTCTCGCAAATGTGCCTCGGGAGGGATGGCCAATGTCACAGAGATCACTCTAGTATAGGTATCAGCCCCATTTCACAGACAAAGTAACGGAGACTCAGAAAACCTGTGTAATCTGCCCCAGATTGAGAGCAGGATTTGAGGGCAGACGCTGCTTCTCTGAGCTTCGGCTGTCTCCCTGATGAAAGGATCTGGCTCTCTCTGAAGCCCACATTTTCCCCTTGAATACGGGTATTGGGATAAAGGCTAAAGCATTAAGGAGAGCTTTCTCGTTTTTTAAACGTATCTTAGCTCAGCTGTTCTCATCTAAAACTGGCTATAGGTTGTCAGTAAGCATTTTGGAAAGATACTTATTTTCTCACTACTTAAATTCTGATAAACACAAATATTTTGAAGCAGACACATTATTACGATAGTACTTTCAAGATATTTGAATACATAATTAAAATAAGAAACAAAATACTCATATATTCAAGCTATCCATAAAGTAAATGTGTAGTTTTTAATTTTAATACATTTGAATCTATGGAGGATATAAACAATTTGCAAAATGTAGGAGAGATGGAAATTACTCATCATTTAAATTAAATTACTAATGATTCATTTTTTCTAATTTCTTTCTTTTATATTCCAGGTAATAAAAACTATGCTATGCTGAATGACATCAAAATCATCCAAAATCACGGTGGATAGGTTGAAAGATAAGATTTACACAATCAAATATTCTACTCTGTGGGTAGTTTTTTTCCATTGCATTTTGCAGATTGTTTACATCTTTTATAGAAGTGAATTTATTAAAATCTCAAATGGCACAGGGCTTTACAGGAATCCCATTTATTAACACTCTTTTATTTATTAAAATCACTAAATAATTAAACATATACTATTATATATACTCTTCTTTGTATTACAACTACATTTTGTACATTTTATATTCACTTTTCTCTTTTGAATGCAATTACTAATTCATGGCTTTTCACAGTCTCCACTTATTTCAATTAACTATTATGATTATCATCACTATTACGAAGATAACACTTCCAGCTTAGTGAATGCAAACCCCTTTAAATTTCTCCTTCTGTGCTTCAGCACTGCCCTTGACATTTTTGAAGCTATTACTGATTCCAGACGACAAAATGATATTCCAGACCAATTCTGTTTTTCCCACTGGGAGACATGGAATCAATTTCCCACCCAGGTATCCTGATTCTTTTTCGTGGTCTGCAACATTACGTACAAAACATGGGCACTAGGGACACATGAGAGTGGGTGGGTGAAAGTGCTGCTGCTGTTGGGACAATTACTGGTGACAGATTGAAAAAAATCTGCAGCTTTTTAAGGTCATGAGTTTACACTAATTTTTCCGGTTTATCACATTAAGTTGCTTTCTCTGCTTTTCGTAGTATATGAGATTGCATCAACCACTGAAGCCACCTATACTGATAGTTTGATGTTCACAACCAATATAAGAGATTATACTTGTACCTCTTTCTACAGATCAGAAGGCAGAGTTTTAGAAAGTACTGAATTGGCCATGATTGCCCAGAAAAGCAGAACATGGACTCAAACCCATAAGTATGATAATTTCTTTCGGACAATATAAGCCCATTGAAATTGGTGTAAATGTGTTAATGTGAATTATTCATATGGTTTAGCAGGATCTTTTTTTGTTTGTTTATAACAAACACCTATTGGATTATCCTCAGCACTCCCAAAAGCTGCCACTGTGTATCTGGACATGGGCCTCTTTCCACCAGTTGTGTGTAGAACTTGATGGGTCCTTTCGTTGATATGTGATAGTCTATAACTCTAGAAGTTGTGTTCCGCTCTATTTATTATAGCTATCATTATATTTTTTTGTTTCTTTTTCCAGAACACCTTGATTTACTTTTTGTTCTCCACACATGCCTTACTTTATTTCTCTCTCTCTATTTTTGTCCCGGGAGATCGTTTCTGGCATGTCCTACATCGCTGATTCAATCTTGGCCCTGCTATTTCTCACTCCCAGATTTACACATGAATTTCCATTCTGCTGTTGCCTTTTTGTTTCTAAGCCACTTCCAGCTTTACCCCTCAGCTTGCTACTTGTCTCAGGACACTCTCTCCTTATGGGTCCCCTTTATGGGGTCCTGGGGACCAAGGCTTCTTGCTCTCTGGTTAGGACACCGCTGTCCTAAACTTGTCCCGGCCCCGTGGTGGTCTCACCTCTCCCCATCCTCACGCCCCGCCCCCGCCCCCTCTCTGTAATACACTGTAATAATACTGCTCCCCGAGTCCCTTCTGCACCATCTCCAGGGCTTTGCTCCTGAAGACGCCACTTTACAAGTACACTCTGTCACCACCAATTTCCTCCCACTTTTTGGTCCCTGGTTTCTGAGGTGTGAAGTATCTGCCTTGTTCTGAGATCCTGGCAGTAAGGGTCCTCCTGCTTGAAGAAAAAGCAGAGCAAATAGTAATCCGCCTCTCACAGTAGTTCCACAGGGCAAGGACAGGTGGCCGGCTTCTCCAGCAGGCACAGGCCCGGAGAAGCTCAGAGGACCAGGCGGGGATGCTCCCAGCGCACACCTCACCACCTTTCTTGAGGCAGGTGCCCTCCTTACATAAAGCTGAGTCCCACTTCCTGCCTCAGTGCCACTTAGATGTCCTTCTGCATCAAGACGGCTGTTGTTAGCCTTAGTTTTCCAAGTTGAGATTTTCACCGTTACTCCAACTGCATATGTTCATTTGGAGATCGATGCTGTTCTGAACAAAAAGTCTCAACCTAATCAAATCTGATGGATTTTTACAAAATAGCATTTCTTAGGGCTGGTGGAAGTTAGAGGACAGGAAATCTGTCAGGACAGGCCATCATTAGCATAAGGCTGATTTCAGCCACAGTTTGCATCTTTGCAAATACACTGTTCATTGAATCCATCTCACAGTTGAGAAAACTGAGCTAAAGTAGCTAGTCCAAGGTTATATAGGAAGCACACAAACTCACAACGCAGGCCTCCAGCACATTTGGTTCAAAACTGTCAGTCAAGTTTATTCTTAACCAAGGCAGCTGAAGACGACCTTGGTGTGAGAAAACGAGCTCAGTGGTTGTTGTTAACATAGCCCATCTTTGCAGTGTTAAAAAGGACTGAGAGGTTTTTCTGTATGTTTTTGGTTTTTTCTTATTTTATAGACAAACTCTGGTTGTGAGCACTTAAGTTGGTCAAGTTTTTTGTTTGTTTGTTTTTGTTTTGCAGTACAAGGGTCTCTCACTGTTGTGGCCTCTCTCATTGCAGAGCACAGGCTCTGGACGCACAGGCTCAGAGGCCATGGCTCACGGGGCCAGCCACTCCGCAGCACGTGGGATCTTCCCGGACCGGGGCACGAACCCGTGTCCCCTGCATTGGCAGGCAGACTCTCAACCACTGCGCCACCAAGGAAGCCCAGGTCAAGTTTTATAATAGGAAAAATAAGCTCTATTAGGAAATGTCACATTTCCCAATTATGAAATGGCTTACACAGTTCTTTTCTGAAAATAAAATGAAATAGGCCATATATTAATTATGACTTTCTCTGTAAGTGGGATTTTTGTAAAGCTACGAGCCAAGTCTAATAAATTAAAATGAAGAGCGCATATTATTTTTAAAGAAAAATGTTTTACTTCATGTCTGTGTGAACATCAGTAGAATTAACAGATAGAGTAATGAGGTGTTCTAGAGTCATTTAACAAAAATTATTTTGTGTATAAGTGAAGAAATTGTTTAGAAAATTAATTGTGACATAATTTCCTGTGTATTAAACATAGTTTTATTTTGCACACATAAAAACACACATTCTAGTTTCCACCAACTCACCAAGCTGTTCTGTAGTGTTCAAATACCCCTGCTTTTACTCAGATCCCACTCTGTTCAGTCTCATTCTCTGCCATTCTCGCCATGCAAGTTCCTCACCAGCTCCCGAAGGCTGTGGCCCTTCCCCATTAATATCTTCCCTCCTGCTAATCTACACACCCACAGTATGTGCCCAGGCCTTTCCTCCACCTTTCCAGGCCCCAGACAAAGTTCCAGCCCAATTCCACCTCTGCCAAAACCATCCCCAAGACACCAACCCTAACCTGCATTGATGTCCTTGGTCTCTGAATTCCCTCAGCTCTTAATCATTCATGCATTCTGTCACTCATGCAAAAACTTTTATTGAGAGCCATTATATACCAGGCACCATTCTAGGCACTGGGGAGAGATAGCAAGGAATCAGATCGACAGGGTACTTACTCTCCTGGCACATACCTCCTAATGGGGTGAGAGAGAGAATAAACACACATGGGAGAAAAGCAATGATGTGCTCAGTTCTCTACAGAGACTGAATGGGCTGCCATTCTACATGGGAGGTCCAGGGAGGGCCTCTCGGAGGAGGTGATGTTCAGGCCGAGATCTGAATGACAAAAAGCTATTCAGCTGGTGGATATTAATGGAGAGAGCACTGCCAGCAGAGGGAACAGCTACTATAATCTTTGAAAAGCCCAAACATGGGAATGAGTTTGGTTGGTTCAAGTGTGGAGCAAAAAAAGAAGTTCCCTGGGCTGTTCGGCCAGGAGAAGCCAGAATGGGTGGAGGACAGCGAGGTGGACATGTAGCGTCCGTCAGGGATGGGATTGTAAGCAGGAGATAACGTGATCTGGTTTATGTTTTTTAAAAAATTCCCCTGACTGCTCTGCAAAAGAAGGATTGCAGGGCAGTAAAGTGAAAGCCAGGTGGAGGGACTGAAAAAGAGACTAGGGTGTGAATCTGCGTGAGAGAATGTGGTGACCTTGACTAGGATGTTGGAAATGGACGCAGAGGGAAGAAGAAGGATTCCGAATATATTTGGAAGTACATCTATGCCACATATTTGTTCTGACTACACCCTCAAGTTCTGGGGCTGAAATTCCACCTAATTTGCCTTACATTTCCAGGTTTCCAGGTAGAAATTTTCCTCACTGAAGTCCTGTCAGAGTTCATTAGTTCTACTTTTTCCCTGGCTTTCGTTCACATTCACCGTTTCACATCCCTCATCCCTTCTTATTCACGTTAAATGACCACTGGCCTTTTCCACGTCTCCAGGTGCACAAAGCTTTACCTTACAGAGATCTTTTATGAAAGCTCCTGCTATTTGTTTTTAATGTGTTCTTAATTTTGTCCCTATATGCATTTTAGAACATAGCTTTCAAAATTTTAGTTCATCAAAGAAATCTCTGTGTAATCACTTTATTAAATAATTTCCCCCTTTCTCTCATTGGGATTGTTTATAATTAGAGAGTAAGGTTTTTCTTTTTAAGAATCTACCTTTCCTTATAAGCCAAATCTCCCAAAGAGTCACATTTACATCTGTGAAAGACAGAGTTGAGACCCAGTAGTCATGACAGCGCTGGTAGACAAGAGCTCTGCAACGCCCAGATAGTGTTATGGTCAAATTGGGATATATGAGTATGCTACAGGTTTATATTCAAGTTGTAGTAAAATTTCTGAAGAAATAACATCACTAGAAGCAAAGGCAAAATGTTCATGTCTAGACATAAGTTAATCCCCATTTTAAAAATTAGCTATAACTGAACCAAATATGAACTATCTTTCTGAAAATTATTAACATTTGCAAACAGAACTTCAAGGCAGGCATCTATTTTTAAAATTTACAATATTAGACCTGGTCTTCTTCATTCTCTCTCTCTCTCTCTCTCTCTCACACACACACACACACACACACAGACACACACACACACAGACACACACACACAGACACACACACACATAATTTTGTTGTCATAAAAGTACTCCAAGAATTAAAGGGCTGGAAAGCAGTTTACAATGCTGTATAACCCATCTGTCTGAGCTACAAATGAACCACCCCAGACCATGAAGAAAATCCTAGACTTCCTTGGTAATCTACCTCAATATTCACATCGCATGTTAGGAATATTATTATCAAACCACATTGTCTGGAATATAAAAAATCAGTATTGGATGTACTCATAGGCTAGAATATTAAAACTGCACCTTTTCCTTGAGTTAGCACAAATATTAAGTAATGGTCACTCTGTTATTACTTTATTTCATTTAATAAAAGTTCAAGAAGAGAGTTTCAAATTAATTTATTTTTAACAGCTTTAGTGAGATATAACTGATATGCAAACCTGTACATATTTAAGCAACACAATCTGATGAGCTACATATGCATATACCCATGAAACCATCACCAAAATCAAGGTAATAAACCTGTCACCTCCAAAATTTTCCTCGCTCCCCTTTGAAGAAGAGGATTTTTAAAAATTTCTTTTATCGAATTATAGTTGGTTTACAATGTTGTGTTAGTTTCTGGTGTACAGCAAAGTGATTCAGTTATATATATATATATATATATATATATATATATATATATATATATCCTTTTTCATATTCTTTTCCATTTTGGTTTATTACAGGATATTGAATATAGTCCCCTGTGTTATAGAGCAGGACCTTGTTGTTTATCCATTATATATAATAGTTTGCATGTGCTAATCCGAAACTCCTAATTTATCCCTCCTCCACCTCCTTTCCCCTTTAGTAACCACACATTTGTTTTTCTATGTCTGTAGGTCTATTTCTGTTTTGTAAATAAGTTCATTTGTATCATTTTTTCTAGATTCCACATATAAGTGATATCATATGATATTTGTCTTTCTCTGTCTGGTTTACTTCACTTAGTATGAAAATCTCTAGGTCCATCCATGTTGCTGCAAATGGCACTACTTTGTTCTTTTTTATGGCTGAGTAATATTCCATTGTATACAATATACCACATCTTGAAGAAAGAGTTTTAAAGCTTGGTTTTAACTGGAGAATTAGATAAGCATTCTAAGCCTTAAGACTCATTCAACAAACATGTCACAAAATATTTTGAAAGTAGTTCTTCCATAAACCACTGCCTGACTTTTAAAAGAATAATTCAGTCACAAAGGATAGAAATCTGTGGTGGTGGAGCCAGAGGAGAGGAGAGCTGTGTGTGTCAGTCAGATCACCCAAACTGTGAAAGAAATGCTAGACCATATGCTGAGGCTCTTTTTAAGGCAGAATTTCTACTGTTTTCCATGGGCCCATGGGCGTTATCATTTTATGATCAATGGCCAACTTCTCCAAAGAGAGAGAAAAAAAAATAGCTGAAGGACTTTAAGCAGCATCAAAAGTCATCTTAACAAAGTCAAAATTCTACCAAATGAAAGAGTACTGAGTAACCAGCACACCTGAGAGAGAGCTCTGAAGACACAATAACCAGGGCCCTTGCTTCACGGGGCAAATTGGGAAACTAAACTCCATGTCTAGTGCCCTCCCACCAATATGCAGAGGCCCATTACAGGGCCTATCCACTGCAGAATTTGCTGGGTGAACTCCGAGAAAGTACACCAGGTTTTGTATGTTCTAATGATCACCGGTCACGCACCTTGTTCTCTACGGTCAGAGAAACTACATCCACCCCGTCCGACTCAGTGCCTCACCTAAAACACCTCCAAGGACACAGCGGTGACTCTGAGAGACTTTGAGTTTTGTTTGTTTGGGTTCTGTTTAGTTTTCACTCTTGAGTCCTTTGTGGGCTCATTCCTTCCAGGCTGATGTCACTTTAAGGTTCTCTCCCTTCTTAGTGCTCCATGAGCATCTTGGAGGCTTTCATAAGTCCATTCATTTTCAGAATTACAATAAGAATTTGGGGTTTTTCACTTAGAATGAACCCAATCTCACAACAAAAACCAAGTCAAGATCCTAGATGTTTTTCTGGTGTCGTAACAACAGTGACGAGGACAAGGCCTGAGGTTTGCTGAGAGAAGGAGAGTCGCGGCCAAACGTTTTCATGTTACTTTAAATCCTTGCAGCAACCCTGAGAGACACATAATTCTCTCCATTTTGCAAAGGAGGAAAGGGAGCTTCAGAGAGGTTGTGTCATGTGCCCAAAGGCCCTCTGGGCCCTAAGTTTCTGAGCAAGGACTTTAATTCAACATGACTGGATCCCACAGTGCAAGATCTTTCCACCCCAGGGCACACAAAAACAGTCGTAAGATTTAACCCAGGAGGTGAACCCGGTCCGGTCCACAGAGGAAAACAAAACAAAACTGTAACGACAATCACAAATCGGTGTTTCATGCGTAAATCAAATAGTTTCTCCCTTCCCACCCCTTCCCGTCTACACAATCACCCCTGTGTAGACACAGCTGTGCCATCAAATGAATGTCATGTGTGAGTGTGTAGGCATGACTGTACTGCGAGGACCAGCTCCCCTGTTTCAACAACATTCTCTAGGGAATTATGTAATATTTCGTTTGCAAGAGCAAACGCTTAAACAATATTAAGGCCGATTCAGTTAAAATGTCCTCTGCATCTGCTGAGTGGGGAAGGTTTCCATTTTGCTCTAAGTGTAAGTGGGGGTGACAGCAACTGTCCACTACTCCTGGGCTCTGCGGGCAGAGACCTGGCTTACGGGGCACCTCATTTCTATTCCCATTCGGGGCAAAGGCTAACCATTTCTGCAAAGGCTGACACTACACTGAGGCACAATTAAACAGTAAAGCCCAGGCGTGGCAACACACAGAACTGACTGAATGAGGGCAGCAGAAGCCTCCTGTCAGCTTGCCGGGTGCTGAAGGCAGAGAAGGCTGCAGAGCAAAGGGTGCAAGGTAGCACTGGGTGGATGTACCCCGGGGTGTCTGGGAGGGCTGTTCACAAAACTCAGACCCTCAAACAGCGTGACAGCCCTTGGGTCTGGAGGTTGCTGTCAGTGAACTCAGTCTCTGAGTCTGGCTAAAGGAGAATGAAAAATATTCCACGGGAACCATGTAGATATTTGTTTGATGCCTCCTGTTAGTAGACTCAGGGCACTGCTAGAGACAGCTTAGGGGTAACTAGAGTTCAGTGCCTAAGGCTTCGCTTTCATGCTTGAAACGTGACTCGTTTTCCTGGCCCACAAGCTATCAAGTTGGACTGGGTTTCCCCTTAACACCCCCCTCACCATTACCCACAAAATGATTCTCACAGAAAACAAGAGCTAAAACTAAATTTTGACTGTGGCACAGAAGTGTTGACACCAATGAAATCTGGTAGCCAGATGGATTAGTAAGAATGAGTTACCACAGGCATTTAAGAAACTGAAATAACTGTAGCTTGACTCTTGGGAGGATTATCGAGAATATCATCCCTACATCCCTTACTTTCTAATTCAATAGAAAAACACTAGATGGATGGATAGATAGATAGGTAGATATAAAAAAGAGAGGGAGGGAGGAAGAGAGAGAGAATTGGAGCCATGTAAAAGAGTCTACAATCTACGTTTATGCTTGAGACAAAAATTAACACGTATTTATGAGACAAAGGAAAACAAATGGAAGTGAAGACCTAATAACCTTATAGATGTTTCTAAGGTTGATTATTGAGAAGCCAGTCCCGAGGATGAGATTTTTTTTGTTCGCTTGTTTGTTTTCTAAATTTATTTATTTATTTATTTTTGGCTGTATTGGGTCTTCGTTGCTGTGAGTGGGCTTTCTCTAGTTGTGACGAGCGGGGGCTACTCTTCATTGCAGTGCACAGGCTTCTCATTGCGGTGGCTTCTCTTGTTGTGGAGCTCGGGCTCTAGGCAAGTGGGCTTCAGTAGTTGTGACAGGCGGGCTCAGTAGTTGTGGCACGCAGGCTCAGTAGTTGTGGCACACGGGCTTAGTTGTTCCGAGGCCTGTGGGATCTTCCCAGACCAGGGCTCTAACCAATGTCCCCTGCATTGGCAGGCGGATTCTTAACCACTGTGCCACTAGGGAAGTGCTGATGAGATGTTTTGAACATTAATCTGTGTATTATCATATGATTGGAGCCAATATGTGCATTTTATAAGAAAACAAAAATCTTATAAATGTCCATATTTCTTGTGGTGTTGATGACTTCTGTAAGTCTCTCTCTTGGTCTCACTATCACACAGTTGTGCCACTCTGTAATTTACAGGCCAGTTTTAGAGAACAGTATACAGACTGTTCCTAAAACTGACTCCACAAGTACTTTTTTCTATAAAATGCTTTGATTCGATTATGACTGAGCTCTATCCCCAACCTCGTTGGGTACCAGGAAGAGAGGAAGCACGTTGTCAGTGGGCAACCCATTTGGACTTATCTGTACAATCCTGGATTCCATGAAAACCATCAAGATCAAGCCCTAAACTGGAATCAGTTAAAACCTGGAAACTTTAGGGTTCCCTACCACAACCTTTTGAATCTGTGGATTCCACCCATTAGGAAATCTAAATTTTGAAATATGTGTTTAAACTCACTAGCAGTCTCAAGTTTACCCACTTCACAGATATTTGAGGGCCTGTGTGTGGCAGGAGGTGATGCTGCAGGAAGGGCTGTGGAGAAACACAAAATGTTGACTTAAGCGCATCTAGGGTTCAAGGAATGTCATGTTTTATTATTAAAATTACAAATAGCACTGATGAGAATATGCTGAAGGTGGGTTTGGGGGTGATCCTGGCAGGGGGCCCTATAATAAGGACAAGTCTGGCTTAGTGGAAGCAGCAACAATTACAAGGAAAGCTGCACAATTCATGTCACACAAAGTAAAATGGATGGACCCTAACAAGACGTGCTTGTCAAAATGAGGGGCTTCTCCTGCTCTAAGCCTGGACTTACTTTGGCTCTTTCAAAATAAGCAAGGAGGAGGGCATCTCACAGTAGCAAGGGACCTAGAGACCATTCTGCAGGGTTTATTCTGCTATCTCTTCACCCTCTACACAAAACTACTTTTCACAGCATTCAAAGACGACCACTATATGTCCCCCTAAATTCGCATGTTGAAAACCTACCCCTCCAGTGTGATAGCACTGTGGAGACAGTGGGAGGTCATAAGGTCATGAGAGTGAGGCCTCAGGAGTGGGATTAGTGCCCTTATAGGAGAGTCTCCAGAGAGTTCTCTTCTCCTCTTTGGGCCATGTGAAGATACAGTGGGAATTTGGAAGCCAGCAACCTGGAAGAGGGCTCTCTCCAGAGCCCGGTCATGCTGGCACCCTTGTCTCAGGCTTCCAGGCTTCAGAACCATGAGAAGTTAATATCTGTGGTTTATAAGCCACCCAGTCTGTGGAGCTTTGCTATAACAGCCCAAATGGACAAAGAGAACCACCCTGGATTTGGCTCTCCGCATGTGTTTTGCATCCTTTTTTCCAATGCATTTTCACAGATTTGAACCTCTTACCATTGAGAGTGGCAGAAATAAAGATTTAGCCATATAACAGGTCCTGCTTTAAAGCTGGGGAGGGAGTTGGTGCCACCTTCCACGCCCTTCTCTGTGATGGGCAGTGGTGACACGCAGTGTGAATCTTCTACGTCACGTTGGGCAGGCCCTTCTTTCCTCTCCAGAAGCGACATAAAACAGTAACCAGCACAGCGTTTCAACAGGGATTCTCCACAGGAACTGTGGAAGCATTACGTGTGTCATGTGTTGCAATAATGTAAAGTTTATCTCTCTGAGAAAGGAACACAGGGATCTTGGTGGGACTTCCTTGGGAACAATAGTCAACAGTCAACTTATTTCCAACTGTTTTCCAACAGAAGGGAAAAAACAATTCAATATATGGTTAGTTTTAAGAGGCTCCATGTCTTTGAAGGGATTTGAATATTCTCTGGGAACAACACTTGGACAATCAGATTTAATAATAATAATAATAATAATAAATAATGGCCAAAGGCAAAAGATAGAATCGCAGAGCTTTTAAAAATCTATTTAAAAAGTGATCAGCGACTAGCTGTAAGGAAAGAATTGCCCCCAAACAGGACTAAGTATTTCAAATGTTCAGAAAACACCTCTCCTAAAAATCTTTATGCTGAGATCTAAATAATCACCTTAGTTTCCATCTCGTCTCACTGATTGTTTTATGGGAAGCAGAGCTCTTCTGCATGCAAGTGATTTTAAAATATTGCTTAGTATTTTTTATCCCAAGATAATTACCAGTTCATGCTGATGCCAAATATAAATTATGTTTATTTCTCTCCGAAAACCATGGCAGGGATTTTCATGGCATTCACTAGAGCATATGATCAGACGTGGGCATTATTTTGAAAGGTTACTCATATATGAGCTACAAACTCGCATGTACACTTTGTTGAGGATGGTGACAATGTTCTCACTGGTCTGAGCTTTCATCAGTTTATTTCACTCTCAGATGAGCTCCTACATCGAACTCTCGGCAGTACTGACTTATTAACATGCTAGCGTTTGCCAACTAGAACACTGTCAAGCGTGTTTCAGCACCCCCGTTCACGCTGCAATTCAGGGGAAAATGCTCTCACTCTCACACTGCATCACAAGTGACGGTCTTAATCCCACCTGAAGTAATAGAGCTGAAGTTCTACTTAATTTCCAGCATCCACCTAACGATGGCAAATGTCACTGCAAATGTCAGGCATGCAGTTCTCAGTATCAAAGTAGATTACACAATTTGCTCTAGGAGAGAGTGCTGGGTTTTTTTTCCCTTAGCAAAGTCACCAAACAAAATAGATTTTTATTTCTTTTACAGTACAATGGCTGTAAAAGAAACAGTCATCTTTATATACAGCCTGTTTTCTTGGCATAAGGTTGAAATAAATACAGAGACTATGTTTGAATTTAAGGCTTTTCTGAACAACACAGTCACCAGCTACTTACACACTGCATGAATCTGTCTTTTACATCTTTCAAATGCCGGCTGCAGACTCCACCTCTTCCCCTGAATTCCTGTTGCTGATACCATCTCAGCAGGCTATTTTGATGTCCTGGGAGAATTAGGCCTCTTTAGGAAGCAGAAACATAACTCCCACCGATCCTGATCCAAGTTTTGCATTGCAGAACGAAGACAGAGAAGGTATGAGAAAGAAGATGAGCTGCTTGTTTACGACAGCATAAGGTGTTAACCAGCCTTCCGTACTTCTAAACTTTAGAACTCTCTCCAAGTTAATAACAGCACATTCGATCTTGTATAGACCCACATTCTTTCCTGGGAAAGGCAGTGAAGGAAGCAAATGTCATTACCCAGAGTTTAGAAATAAAGACAGGAAGATGTGGGTAAAGTCTTAAGTAACAAAGGTGGAAGGGCAGAGCGAAATCACTTGGATAAATTAAAAGCTATTCAAATATTTGCTAGAACTCAAGCTTTTAGCTTCCTGGAGAGCTCATATTCTTCATTAGCATTATAAAATGAGATTTATTAATTATTTATGCAATGGGACAGATAATATTGGCACAGAAAGAACTTGAAGCTTTGCTGGACTCTGTGAAGTTGATCTAGGTTGAATGGAGTGTGGCCATCAAGGGTCTCCTGGTAACACAACGACTGACTTTTCAGAGAACTCAACAAATGTACATCAACAACTGTGCACCAGACCCTTGTAAGAGTTTTAAGAAAGAAATGGTAAAAGAATGAATACACATGAAAAATAAAGAATAAGAAAGAGAGCCTTGCTCACATCTCCTTGATTCATTATGAAGATTTATGAAAGCCGCAAGCATGATCTATAATGACCAACCAGGTGTCTTAACCCGCGATATAATCAAGTGATCTCGGAAGATCTGGACTATGACCCTCCCACAAGTTACGGACCTCAGTATTAAATCAAAGCCATCCAAAGCATAGGCTGATGGCAAATCTGTGCAGGATGTGAGGGGATGCAGACATGTCCACCTTCACACTATTGACAGCCGAGGGATGCCAGACAAGACCTAGAAGCAAGGCCATCTCTGACCATTCACACCAGGCATCCTAAGACCACCTTGTGGACAGCTGTGCGGGGAGGGCAGCCTAGTTAACTGGATGGCGTAAACCTCCATGCACTTACTGAGGGATCACCAAGTGGCAAACATTTCGCTACTCCTGATTCTGGGACAGGAGAGAGCTTTATTGTACCTCAGTGAACTCCGTATCCCATGACCTCCTCTTCATTTGATTGATGAGGAAGTTTCATAGCTATGATGGTTAACTGTTTTAAATTGAGGTATGACTGACATATAACATTATATGAGTTTCAGGTGTACAACATAATGATTTGATATTTGTATATATTGCAAAATGATCAACACAATAAGTCTAGTTATTTGTCACCATACATAATTACAGATTTTTTCTTGTGTTGAAAAATTTTAAGATTTATTCCCTTAGCAACTTCGAAATATACAATACAGTATTATTAAGTATATTCGCCCTGCTGTACATCACAACCCCATGATTTAAAACATATCCAATATGTCATAATTTATACCCATGCAGTCGAAGGAGTGAATGGATTAGTGATATGATGGCCTAGGTTGTGGCACATTTTAGCGAGGGAAGTCTCTAACCAGTAACTACCATGATTACTTCTGACTAAAAAGAGGAAATATTATTCCCAGTTTAGAAGAATTTTCTCTTTGAAGGATGAGTGATACCCCCTGCCCTGTTCTTTGAAATCTGTTAGAGTACCTCAGTCTCCAAACATATGGACAACGTGATATAATGAAAGGCTGATATAGTTTATATACCTAGACTCACAAAAGTCTGTGCCCATTGCTCTTTTCAACTTACCTGTTATTTTGTAGCCTGCATCCTGGCAGGTGGAGAAAATTTAATTAAATGTCGTACATAGAATACTCCACACAAACCTGGCCCTTTGCAGGTGGTCCATAAATATTAACTTTGATACTCTATCAGGCAAACAAGAATGAGACATCTCTGCCATTGAGAACCTGCTTGTTTGGATTAGTTTTCTCTCAAAAACCTAATTTTGTGGCAAATCAGACTTTAAAGACAAAGATAACAAATTGATGTGCCCCAGTTTGTTTTGGGTTCCACACAGCATTCAGTAACCTTAACAGCAGTGTTGTCTGAGAGCGAGAACTATCCATCTCTCCTTGAGATACTAAATGGTCTTCCTCATCCATTACTGGCAACAATTTTTAAAAAACAAGGAATATTTTTAGTAGAAATACAGGAAAGGAAATGGAGGGGGAATACATGAGCCCTTCCTTAAGTATCTATGATGGCTAGTATTCCCACTACACCTTCAAAACTATTACCAAATGAAGTGTAAGCCTGATTATATGTTATGAGCTTTTAAAGCACATATATTCACATACAGCAAGATGTAGAACTTTAGGAATTTTGTTCAGGAAACAAACATAGGGGTTAAAAAATGAGAACTGCATTTGAAATTTTAAGCCTAAAAGCCAGAGCCATACTGCTTGCCAAAAAGCAGTTATACTTCTTGGCTGATATGTAACCAAGGAAATCTTGTAAAGAGAGATGGTTTTTAGTATTTTTTAATCAGCCAAACCTAAGGTAAATGTCTATGATTTTACATTGAGAAGATGTCCATCTTTAAGCTCCCCAATTGATGCTATGTTAAGAAAAAACAAAGACAGTACATTCACTACCTTCTTCAATTTCTGTAGTAGATACAACCATTCCATACAAGAGCAGGGTGGTCTCCACTCAGAAGAATTAGTGTTTGCCTTTTAGCACTTAACATATATCCTGGAGGCTGCTGGGAAACACGGGGTACCATAGGATCCATCATTCACAGTTTCAGATGCCCTATGTAATGGCTGGATTCTCTAACAGCCTAGAAATCATTGACAATGTTCATTTGCCTTCTGTGGCACCTGAAGACATGGAAAAAAATCTAGGGAAATGAAAAACATTTCCACTACATGAGCATGCACCGGTGTCATTGCCAGAGAGGTCATAACTAAGGTACTGACACAACACTGAGGGTCTGACCGGGTTGATTGTATTTTCCAGTTGTATAAACTCAGCGGCTTTTCAAAACAAGTTCAATTAACTTGACACAGCTTCACAAGGTATAACATACAATAGGTAAAGCCACTCAGCATAAGATGACTCAAGTCATGGGTATGAAAGAGGTCACTGGGTTTTTTTTCTTGGTTTTCCTTTTTTCTTTTGACTTCATTTTTTCAGAGCAGTTTGAGGTTCACAGAAAATTGAGGGGGGGGTACAGAGATTTTCCATATATCTGCTGCACCCACAAATGCAGAGATTCCCCCATGATCAATATCTGCCACCAGATGGTACATTTATTGCAAATGGTGAACCTACATTGGCTCATCATAATCACCCAAAGTCCCCCATCTACATTACGGCTCACTCTTGATGTTGCATATGCTGTGGGTTTGGACAAATGTATAACAATATGTATCCATCATTATGGTATCACACAGAGGATTTTCACTGCCCTAAAATCCTTTGCCTATACAACCCTCCTCACCACCCAACCTCTGGCAACCACTGATTTTTTTTTTTATTGTCTCCATAGTTTTGCCTTTTCTAGAATGTCATATAGGTGGAATCAAACAGAATCTGTAGGCTTTTCATATTTGCTTCTTCCACTCAGTGATATGCGTTTAAGATTCCTCCATGTCTTTTCATGGCTTGATAGCTCATTTCTTTTTAGTGCTGAATGATATTCCATTGTCTAGATGGACTGCAGTTTATTTATTCATTCACCTACTGAAGGGCATTTAGGTTGCTTCCAAGTTCTGGAAATTATGAATAGAGTTGCTATAAACATTTTTGTGCACGTTTTTGTGTAAATATAAGTTTTCAACTCCTTTGGGTAAGTACGAAGTAGTGAAAATTCTGGAGTGTATGGTAAGAGCACATTGTGTTTTGTAAGAAACTGCCAAACTGTCTTCTAAAATGGCTGGACCATTTCGTATTCTCACCAGCAATGACGAATTCCTGTTGCTCCACATCTTCGTCAGCATTTGGTGTTGTCAGTGTTTCAAATCTGGGCCGTTTTATTAGGTGTGTAGTGGAATTTCATTATTTTAATTTGCATGTCTTTGATGACACATGATGTGGAGCATCTTTTCATATGCTTTTTTGTCATCTGTATGTCTTCTTTTGTGAAGTATCTGTGAAGGCCTTCTGCCTATTTTTAACCAGGTTGTTTGTTTTCCTATTTTTGAGTTTTAAGAGTTCTAGATACCTAATCAAAGTGGTAGTCAGTTTCATACATGTTAACAGTTAAGAACTGTGTAAGAACTACAATAGATGTTGCACTTTACCTTGAAAAGACATGAAATTTACTCATGGGAGGTGTGTGGAAAGAAATGCAGCTTGTGAGTTATAGTCAAGTGGTGGAAGGAGTGTTATCAGAAATTGGAAGGAAATTTTTAACACCAGATATGGACAGATGTGACAGACAGTGAACTGAGATAGAGGTAGATGCCTGAGATGCGTGTGTGTAGTTTCTATACTCCTTTGTGACCTGGTTCAGTTGGGTGGAGTTTTCTGTGTTTCTTGTGGATGTCTTATGCATAATTAGCACATGTGAAATTCTCGTTATGCTCAAATTGTTCCTTAATGTATCAATCACGTTGGAACAAATTTACATTTTCAAAACAAGTGTTATGGCCTAACGAATTACACTTTATTTCCATCTTAACATTTGTCATTACATCTACTTCTTATCCTGATTTCTAGTCTCAATGCTTCTAAAGAGGTGCCCTCCCCGTTTGTGAAACCTATTCTTCCAGTTGTGCTTTTGGTGGCAGTTAAATCAGTGGGTCACTCTGTCCTTCAAGGGGTCTAGCTCTAAGACTTGCAGCAGCTCTCTTCAGAAATTCGATGTAAAACAATGTCCCTCCCCTGACACCTTCCCCTCCCACTGAAAAGTGGACAAGTTCCTTTTTCTGTCAAAGTCCTACTCTTTACCCTGTCATGCCTCAGTCTAATCTCCTGATTCTCTTCAACTAATAAGCGTAAGGGGAAAGGCTCCTCATCTATAGCCACCATTTCTCTTCACACCATGACAGACTCTTTACTTCCTTATCAGCTCTCTCAGTAATAGCCTCCTTGCTGGCAAATTCGTCCTTTTTCTTTCCATTTTCATGTCCCATTCCTGTAAAGCATCTGGTTGCTGGTCACTGTTTTATTTTCCTGGGGCTGCCATAGCAAAGCACCACAGGCTGGGTGGCTTAAAACAATAGAAACATGTTCTCTCACCATCATGGAGGCTGGAAGTCTGAATCCAGTTGTCGGCAAGGCCGTGCTCCATCTGAGGCTCTGGACGGAGTCCTTCCTGCCTCTTTCTAGCTGCTGGTCGTGGCCATCACCCTTGGCTCACAGCAGCCTCCTTCCAATCTCTGTCTCTGTCCTCACAGGCGTCTCCCTATGTGTCACTCTTCTCTCTTATTAGGACACCAGTTGTATTGGATCAAGGGCCTGCCTTATTTCCAGTATGACCTCTTGTTAGTTTACATCTTAATCACATCTGCAAAGACCCTATTTCCAAATAAGGTAACATTCACAGATACCAAGTGTTAAGATTTCAACATCTTTTGGGGGGATACGCCCATAACAGTCACCTCTTCTTTCTTGAAACTCTCTTGTTCATTTGCTTTCCAAGCAATAAAAATATTTTTAAATTTCTGAATGTTTACTCTGTGCCCCCCTCTGTGCTAAACATTTTACATCGGTTTTATATATTCCGCAAAATCCTCACAACTCTTAGATAGGTGCAATTATTTTTGCCCCTTTTACAGAGGATAAAATTTTAAATAGCTGCTCACAAATACACAGCTGGTCAAGTGGCTCAAATGTGAATCTAGGAGATCTGATCCTGACACCCACACCTATCACAATTCTTTGCCCAGCAACCCAGGATCACAACTACTGGGAAAATTAGTACTTCACCGCTGATCTTAGAAAACATGGCTGAAATAGAATGATGGGAGAAAATGCCAAACAGCAAAGATTTAGGAGAGAATGGGAAGAGAAAGAGACAAAGCCAGAAGGGTAGATTAGTATTTCAAAAGGTTTTGCAGAGAAGGGGAGGAGAATGGTCAGTCGTTTCAGAGCAGAACAAGGGTCATTTTGAGAACAGGGGAGCACAAGCATGTTGGTAGAATGAAAGCAGAGGTTAAACAGAAGCAGCCTGAAAAGGCGAGAAGAATAAGGACGGCTGATGGAACACCATCCTGAAAGGCAGAAGAGGATGTGATGAAGACCACACATCGAGGTGCTGGTCATTGAAAAGGCACCATTTCACTAGGTCACCAGAGACGGGTTAGAGAAAGATGTTTTTTTCTCTCGTGTCTCAGCTTTACCAAACATCTAACATCTATCTCAGAGTAGACTTCATTAAACGCCCTTTTTCTCTTCTCCCCACAAAGGTTTTTGGCTTAATTAAGGAGAGGGTCAAGCCATTTTTTTTGGCATTCCTCCAATAAATAAAACCTGATTACTAGCTGCGGCCTATAATCTTTTTGTGTAATATGTAGCCATTAAATGAGAAAATGTATTCCCTCTGAAAAGTGGTTACCTTCTTTTTGTAATTTATTCTGTGCTGGGATTTCGGTTTCTGAAGTTTATTCTGTATTTAAGCAGAGCAACTCCACCAGCTTTGCTCAGTAACAATTCACATGTGAAAACTTTGTGGTCGAGATGTAGATGTCATTCAAAAATACTTCAACTTCTGTGACTGAGGAAAAAAAATCAAGGTAAATTGTCCTTAGGATCTGACATCCACAGGAGAGTCAGTCGTGTCAGCGGGGCACTGCTTAGTGCTGCAATTCCTACGTGCCCGATGCAGTCAGTGTGAAATATCACCAAATTCCAAGTTTCAGGTCCACCAAAAGGTAAATAAACAAACACATAAATAAATAAAAGGAGAAGAAGAAGACGAAGAAGGAGGATGGAGGGGAAGAGGAGAGAACAGAAAAGAAAAATATAAAGAAGAAAGTCTCACAGAGTTTTGCCAAAATTAAAAGGACATGCTGGCTCCCATTTAGCGAATGGCTAATAGTTTGTAGATCCGCATAGACATCTAACCTGTAAACAATGAAAAGGCCCAAGAGAAATGTTCCTGCTCTTAACGTGCACACTCCCTGCCTTCTTCCAGGCCGCCAACCTAGTCTGGGCTCCCTCTGTGCTTCCTCCTGCCTGTAGCCTCCACTCGTGTTTCTGCACAGACCCCCATCCCAGCAATAGTCACCCACCAGCCATCTGCCAAGCTGCCTTCCTGCCCTCATTCATCTGAAAAATCATCTTAAATCCCACCCCATCAGGAAGAGTACCCCAGCCTGTGGGCAGGATTTTAAGAATCAGCCTCAGGAATATAAAGACAAGAATGTTTTATGCTTTATAGAAAGTGCTTTAATTGTGAACTCTTTCAATCTGTACAGTAGCATTATAAGGTATTATTGTACCCGTTTTACAAAGGAGGAAATTAAAGGTTAGAGACATTAAGTGGTTTGTCCACATTTCCTAGATAGTAAAGGTCACAGTTGGAACTCAAATAGAGGTCTTCTAATTCCTGCTGGTATAAATTGTTCTTAAAAAGGCAAAAATGTATGATGTACTCTATTCTAAGAACATAAGCGATCTTCAAATGATTGTGCAAGTGCCCTGTGAGCTCTTAATAAATATTAAACCTATTCATCTACAAAACTAATTGCCTTCATACAGTAGTAAACCAGAAGCAGGAAACTGCCTTCTAGGAGTGAGGGGCTTAGCCACTAACTTTTCCCAAGCAACAGAGAGAGCGAGTACTATTTAGTGTTTCAATTTGCAAAAATGCAATGAAAAGCTCAGCTGAATCTCTGGGCAGGTTTATAAGCAAATAATAACCATATAAGATACATGGGATTCCTTTATGATGCCCTCAAAGTGAGAAAGATCACAAGGGAAATTTAACAATGAGTGCCCCAAGGGAAATGAGCAAATATTCAACAGATTTCAGCCAAGTCATTGTCATTAAACTTTCATGCTTCCCACATGAATATTCAGGAGTGTCTCATCTATGTCAGTCAATGGATAACATTCAGGAGTTAGCAACTGAGCGAGGTCCAGTCCCTGCAGTCTAGGAGCTCTTCTCTGCCTGCTCTCTTTAAACTTTCTGCTCTAAAGGACTCTTGCTCTGATTTGGTCTTGGTCATTTTTCTAAAGATGTCTCATTTTTTCCAGGCTGTCTCTCAGTGACATTTCAGGTGCTCCTATAGGGTTGACTCTGTAGTCTACGGAGCGTAGCTGTCAAAACTGCTGCAAAGCCTGACATTATTTTGCCAGCCTTTTTTTGAAGGAAGAATCTTTCTCCACTCTCTATACCATCCTACAACCAAGGCTCCCTTCAAGACCTATGATTGGGTCAGGAGAATATTACAGTTGCCCCACTGTCACATACAACATGAACCAGTTATACAAAAGGGAATTTTTCACTGTTCTGACAGTAATGAGATAGTCGTGTTTCAACACTACTTGGCTGGTAGCTCTTAAATTTCATGGATTTGGTCATATGACATATTATAGGCGCAAAGTCACATTTACATTGGGTCAGTTCTTATTTGTCTTCAGCAGATTACAGAAATCACAGCTGTAAATAGAAGATTTCATAGAGGAATAGAAGTTTAATACAATAGAACAAAATATGATAAAGGGGAGAGCATGACTTCTGGAATGACATATTGAGTCCTTCCATGAATCCACTCCTCCAAAAATGCAATAGCAAAAATGATTGAAATCAAAATTTCAAGAACTCTGGAAATTAACCAAAGGCTCGCAACAATCTGAGGAGTACTTATTCGATGAAAACTCTAAACCTTGGTAAGAACAGAAGAGTTTGTGCACTGTAACTTGATCTACTTCCATTTTTCTCTCACCAGTTCCACAATATCCTTAAAAATCAGCAACCTTGCAACCACAGTAGCTGTGAAAACCAACAGGAAGCCTGTGTACTTCCAGACACAACACAAACTACTGAAAACCAAAAATAAGGGGACAACATCTCGGAAGCAGTAAAAGAAAACAACTCATCACATAAAAGGGATCCTCAATAAAATTAACAGCTGACTTAGAAAACATCAGAGAGCAGTAGGATGACATCTTCAAAAGACAAAAGAAAAACTGTCAACCAGGAATTCTACATGCTAATTAAGACATTCCGAGAATTCATCACTAGCGGAACAGCCTTACAATAGAAACTAAAGGGAATCCTTTAGGTTGAATTGAAAGGACACCAAAAGTAATTCAAACCCATACCATTGAGAAAGTTAAAAGACAACTCACAAAAGGGGAAAAAAACATTTATAAGTCACATATGTGATAAGAGACTCATATCCAGGATATATAAAGAACTCAAATTCTTTGGTAAAAAGATAAATAATCCAATTAAAAATGAGCAAAGAATTTGAATAGACATTTCTCCAGTGAAGATATACAAATGTCCAACCAGTGCATGAAAAGATGCTCAGTATTATCAGTCATTAGGGAAACGCATCTCAAAACCACAGTGAGACATCGTGTCACACGCACTAGGACGACTAGGATCAAAGAACAGACAATAGGGGCTTCCCTGGTGGCACAGTGGTTGAGAGTCCGCCTGCTGATGCAGGGGACATGGGTTCGTGCCCCGGTCCGGGAAGATTCCACATGCCTCGAAGTAGCTGGGCCCGTGAGCCATGGCCACTGAGCCTGCGCGTCCGGAGCCTGTGCTCCACAACGGGAGAGGCCACAACAGTGAGAGGCCCGTGTACCGCAAAAAAAAAAAAAAAAACCAAAAAAACAGACAATAATAAATTTCCGTGAGAAGGCAGAGAAATAAGAGCCCTCAGACATTGCTGGTGAAAATGTAAAAATGTTTCAGCCACTTCGGAAAACAATTTGGCATTTCCTCAAAATGTTAAACATAGAGTTACTATGTGACACAGTAATTCTACTCCTAGGTGTCTACCCAAGAGAAATGATAACACACAAAAGCATGGATGTTCATAGCAGCATTATACCTAATAATTATTCCTATTCATAGCTGAAAACTAGAAACAACCCAAATGCCTATTAATTGATAAATGGCTAAATAAAATGTGGTCTATCCATACAATTAAATATTAACCATAAAATATGAAATTCTGATACTTGCTACAACATGGATTAACCTTAAAACATTATGCTAAATTTTAGAAAGCTATACACAAAAGACTCCATGTTGTATGATTCCATTTATGTGAATTATCTAGAACAGGCCAATCTGTGGAGATAGAAAGTAAATTACTGATTTCCAGAGGCTGGAGAAGAGGGGGTTGGAGAGTTACTGCTATTGCATATGGATTTTGGGGGGAGGGTTATGAAAATGTTCTCAAATTAGAGCGTGGTGATGGTTGTACAACTTCGAGAATATATTAAACACCAAAAATTGTACACTTCAAACAAGTGAATGTTATGGTATGTGAACTCATCTTCACAAAGCTCTTTTCACAAAATGGTAAGAAGTGAAGATAACTTACATAGATCCACAGTCACATACGGTAGCTTGCAACAAGGTGCTGAGAAATTTTAATTAAAAGATTCACAGACTTAGGAAATGAACTTACGGTAATTGGGAGGAAGGGTTGGGGAGGGAGGGATAGTTAGGGAGTTTGGGATTGACAGGTACACACGGCTATATTTAAAATGGATAACGAACAAGGACCTACTGTAGAGCACAGGGAACTCTGCTCTATATTATGTAACAACCTAAATGGGAAAAGAATTTGAAAAAGAATAGATACATGCATATGTATAACTGAATCACTTTTCTGTACAACTGAAACTAACACAACATTGTTAATCAACTTTAATCCAATATAAAATAAAAGGCTAAAAAAAATTTTAATATATCATCAGTTTTACTACAGGGCAAAAAAAAAGAAAGATATTAAACACTACATGGGGCAGAAATAAACATCATGATTTGGGGTGTGTAGTAATGATTTAATAACAACTAAAATTTACCAATTACTATGTCTTGCTGGGCACTGTGCTATAAATTAGACACTTTTACGAAGTCCTTTGTCAGAATGGATCAAGAGAATCCCATTTCTCAGAAAGTGTCATAAGGAAATAAGGCAGCTTTGGTAAGAAAAAAGAAGAAACTAAAGTAAAAAATGTCTTTGTTACAGCATTATTTATAATAGCTAAAACCTAGAAGCCATTTAAATGTCCAACAATAGCGAAGTGCTCATCTACCTTTGGTAAATGCAGTGGTAAATTTCATATACATAATATTTAATCAATAAAAATTATAACTGGGAAGACTAGCTCCTTGTTTAAATAAGGGGCTACAAATTTGCTTATGTGCTACAATATTAATAGCAAACATTTATTGAGCGTTTCAGATACTGTCCTAAACACTTTCCATGGATTAATTCATTTAAGCCTCATGGTAACCCTTTGAGGTAAGTGATATTCAGGCACATAGCAGTTAAGTAACTTGCAGAGGTCAACATGCTAGTAAGAGGTAGGGTCAGCATTTGAATCTTGGCCATCTGATGCCTCAGACTGCGTTTTAGCTTGGACCACCTTTGGTGGATGTTGGACCACCTTTCCAGCATAGCATCGTACTCCATGGATACAGACAAGGACCAAAAAAGATATTCCAGATGGAAATATCTGACTTGATGTCAAGATTAGGAGTACATGTTTTCACTCGAATTCTTTAACTTTCTAAAGTTTATATACTTTGTTGGCTTTATGCAAATAAGAAGCGCAGGAGAAACAAAAGTCTTGTATTCCTGTCATTATTCTTGTTTCCCAGCTCCCTCAGGATAAAAGATTTCATGTTTACTGAGAAAATGTAATGCAAACGCAATACCAAAGCAAACAAACAAAACTTTTCTCTATTCCATCTTGAGAATGTGTACTGTAATATGTCTTAGTAAGAAAGTTATATCAAGTTTACCTTGAATATATCTGCATGGTTGGGGTTAAACAGCTGGTGTTTCCCAGATCCCAAAATAATAGGACCTGAACATCTCGTCTCTCCACAGACATAAAGGGATACTGTTGCCGCGGTGCCGGCCTTCTCAAGATCCCCAGTGACAACAGTCACCTTCCAATCTCCTTCTGTGAAGGAAAAAGGAAATCAATATGAAATTGTGGAGGAAAGCCACACTGATATTAGGAAATGAGGAATTCTACGTAATCTACTTAGTTATGAAATGAATAATTTGTGAAGTTAAGAAGTATTAAAATCATTGCTAATCATGGACTCCCTTTTGGAAGGTACCATGTAGAAAAGTTCTGGCAATATTATAGCATTTTAATTACAAAGGAAATAAGCAGTGGGCTTTTCATGACAACAGATACTTTGGGGGAATTTAGCACTAGGTGTTTGGCTGGCAGATTTAGGAGCCTATTTAGGCATCACTGTCAGATGTGTGGGTGGGAATGGGTGACAGACTTGTTGACAGCCTAACATGAAGGCATTATCTGCACTAGAAGTCACCCTTTCAAGCCGGGGCTAGTGACACACTTTAGAGATCTGAGCGGAATCATGGTGAGGATGCGGAAGACCTAAGAACAAAGCAAAAAGAGCTAAAAGTTTTTTCAAGGAAAAGTACTGCAGTCCCCTAAGGGTTGGAATGTTGTATGTAGGACCCAGCAAAGGAAGCTGGGTTTGGGAGAGGGAGGATGAAGAAAAGAGGGATTTGAAATACAGAAAGACAACATATCATGTAAGCAGAATGGATGGCTTAGCTCCCTGCCCTGGTGGTGCTGGGAACACAGGAAGGCTGAGCGAGCAGAGCATGACAGAAAACACCTTTTTAAAAGATCTGCAGTTTGTTCTACGATTGTTTAGTTGGAAAGACAAATTGAGATGGTATTTATTTGATCATTTGGTGCACTTCAGAAAACTCTACCATCAACCCTGCAGCAGTAAACCCTCTGACACTGAGGCACACCAGGCAGTCAAGCGTAACAGAGGATGAGGCCCTGTCAGCTGGAAATCTATGCAGGGCACACAGTCTACTCATCATGGGTCATCCCTGGATTGTAGGGACAACTTAAAGACGTCTTTATTGTTATTTCCAAAGGCTCCATGAACACACACCACCTTGTGAGTATTTTTTACATTTTTAAAATGTGATTAAGACCCACCACCAACCCAGACACCTGAGTTCTCAGCAACGTCTCCACCAAGACGTTATCTTCCTTTCAATACATAATGCTATTCTCCCCTCCCCAGTGTGTCCACAAAGATCATTCATATATCTGATTGCTTTAACACAACTTGTGTCAAGTAAATTTTGCGTAATGTTAGATTTGATAATGAAGGCGGAGCTTAAGGCTTGGTGCCAAGATGGCCCAGGAGTACAGACCTGAGAAAGGACCCCTCCTCCCCTCCTACCCTGTGGCAAGTATGCTGTGAGGACCCGTTATTCATGTAGGAAAATAGGAAACATGCAAATTTCAGACTATAATTCCACTGAGAATCCTATCACGATATCCATTCTTATAGAAAGCTTTCCACCTGAGCTTTGATGAATAATTCAAGAAGTTAAAGAATCTCTTTCCTTTTTTTAGATCTTTCCCATCTCATCCTCATCTCCTTCCCTGCCACCTGAGCCTACCCTGGGACCTGGCATCATGCTCTCATGGGAAGAAGGTCAGGAATGAGTTTGCACATCAGCTTGGATGTCTTGTTTACTAAAACAGAGACAAACAACAATGATCCATGGATTTAGATAATACTCTTGTGTTCTTCCCTTTTGGAATTAGCATGTCACCAGGACATGAGCTTTAAAGGTGGGGTTACTAATGAAATATCTAATGTGATGATTTTTGTTGATTTTCAAGTTTTCCTGGGCAAAATTTTCTTTTCTACCGCTGGATGAAAGTAAGTATTTTCCAATATTTCTATAGTATACTTTTAAAATATGATCACTTAACTTCTCTAAGAATGTCTCAATATCTAAAATACAAAATAGGAACATTTGTAGAAAATAACATAGAGGAACACTCTGAGTCTATATTTAAAAGTTTTACTGCCCTGAGAAACAGTTGATTTTTATCAGTTAAAAATATGTTCATAATTTTTGTGTTGCTTATAATATGTGTCACAGTTACAAGTTTTCTTCTGTAATCTGTGAAACTTTTTTCACCAAAAAAATCAAAAGAACATGAGTTTGGATATTCTGTCTATACAAGTTTTTCTTTTTTTTTCTTTCCTTGTAGCTGCTATCTATTCAACCAAGGAATCATATCAAAAAATACTGTCATCTGTTAACCTCTTTAGGAATCATTTCTATTAACTCAAAACTCCCAAAGGAAGAAACAGAATTTCATGTAATTGAAGTCTAAATATTTCTTATGTTTACCAGTGTTTTGAAAGGCTTTAAAAATGCCATTGTTGATAATCTACCTCAGACTGTCCTATTTTATTCTCTTTTTGTTGGCTTTTGACCTTAAATTTGGGAAGACACTAAATCCTGCTACAGAAAAAAGAAAAATTTTCTTGGAGAATTCGTCCTAGTAGGCTTATTGTTCTTTTGTGTCCAAAATATTTTTAAAGAAGTCTAGATATACTTTATGATCTCTAAATAGCCCATAATAAGTTTGGATTTCTTGTCAATAAGGAAGTAATGTTTAACAAACTTTCACTTTAACAATGAAAAGTATAGGCTCTGTCGTTTGACATTTCTATGCACCTAAGGGCAATAAGTATATATACAACTTAACTAGAAAATCCTGAACTTCAGGATATAAAGCTATGCCAACAATTGTAATTACATAATACTTGCTAACCATCTGGTTTACAGATATTAAGTGTCCATTTTACATACAAGCCTTGTGATGGACATTCAAGAGGCTCTAAGGGACCACGTGAGTCAAATTAGGAAATCCGACTCAACAGAGTTTATAGATCTCACCTAATACCAAGCTTACTGGTGATTCACTAGCAAACCGCAAGCTAAGCGTTCTTCCTTTGGAAAGATCATAGACCAGGGTTGGCAAATTATGGCCCACTGGCCAAATCCAACCTGCTTCCTGTTTTTGTAATTAAAGTGTCACTGGAACCAGCACCCTCGTTTGTTTATGGATTGTCCGTGGGAGCTCCTGTGCTTCATGGCAGGGTTGAGTAGCTGCCACAGAGACCACACGGCTTGCAAAGCCTAAGATGCATATTAATTGGCTCTTTATCATAAAAGTTCTCTGACGCCTGCCCTAGATGACCAATACAACTCAAAAAGGTCCTCTCCAGCCTGCACTAGAACATGTGCTGGTTCAGGTTGGACATGTGGGATATAAACAAGGCAATGCAGAACAATCACGCCCCACTGATTTCCCAGCTCACGTAACAGTTTCCAAGCATGCCCCAATCCACAAACACCAGGTTTATTTACAACAGGCAGCCTGGACAAACCAGGCGTATCCTGCTGTGTCATGCTGCATGATTTAGAGAAGTCCTCGCTGACAACTCCCAACCCACTTGTTCTTCTGCAATGTGACCACCCTACCACTCTGTAAAGAGGTGGAGTCTATTTCCCTCCCCGTGAGTCTGGGTTGCCCTTGGCCCTTGACATTCTGGGACTTGCGAGTCCAAGTCAGCCTGGGCCTGTCAGAACGCTCTCTCTTCTGCCCCCGGAGGCACCCAGTGAGGCTTCAGGCAGGTAGGTAACTACAGGTGAGCACCCGCAGCGGCACTTCAGATAAGCATGCTGCAGAACTATCGGGCTGATATCACAGGAGATTCACCTAGGTGAACCCACTTAACTGAGCCACATCAATCTACTGAAAGATAACAAATAAAAGATAACAATAAATCACTGTTTCGAGCCACTAAGTTTTGGGGTGTTTTCTTGTGCAGAGAAAACTGGAGCAGCTGTTGAGGCCATTTCACAGGCAGGAGCTCTCAATTATCTTTTTACTTACAGATACCGTTTGTGTTTTCTCCCAGAGGTCTGATTGTTAGCATGTATGCAGGGGATTTGACTGAGGCATCCCTTTCATTTCCCAGGTAAAGGGGAAAAAAAAAATAGACTGCAGGCCTGCTGTTAACTTTTTCCTCTCCAAATTTTCTTACTAATTGGAGATTTATCTTCAGGAAGGCATGAGCCAGTTATTTTGGTGAACAAAGTCCCTGTAGCTGGTGAAGTTCAAAGCCCTTTCTTAGATCCGAGCATTTCATCTTTACCTTATTCTGTGCATTCTGTTACAGGGGTTCATGGACTTGACTTTGTGGCTCAGAAAATTGCCCCTGTGGTTGAATATAGAAACTTCTGCGTCTAGACGTGGTTTCAGTGACTTGGCAGCTCTCCACTGAATGAATACTCAAAGAAACGCAGGGAGGATGCGTGTAAATTAAGCTCTTACCATGTACTTGCTTTTTCACATACTGAGGGAAAAGTCTTCAAGCTGCCTGCCATGAAGTCACACAAAGCACAGTAAAAACTATGGGACTGGCACACTTTGCTTGATGACACACACACAGCAGCACATGCCCCTGACACGTACCCAAGCATCACAGGGAGATGCAGTGAAGGTAACAAAACCCAGTGCACCTGTGCAGATGCACCTCCGTGGGCCTGGTTATGGGAAGGGAAGGTGGGGTCAGCCTATGAAGACAGGTACCACGCTGCCACAGAGATGCTTGCGCAGCGCCTGCTAGGTGGAGGGGAGCGTTGGCGCAGGGGAGATGGAAGAGAAAGAACTGCAGGCCCTGAAGTTAAACAGATCCGCCTCCACCCCGAAGCCCCCAGGGGAGGGTCCCCCAGACGCCAGGTGGTGAATCCAAGAATTCCTTCCAGCCACCGTCCCTTGGCTCCCTGAGAGGGGCCTTTCCCCATCTTTACTTCCACAGTGGTATTTTGACCTTACTTACAGATCGGCGAGCCTGTGAAATGCTTAACTCAACTCTGCTGGTGATACTGATACCCGCCGAGCCGCAGCACCCCCGAAAGCAGCCTCCGACCCCGAGGCCCCTCTCACAGGTCGGCTTTGCTTTGCTCCACCCTCCAGCCATCCAGAGGGCCCCTTCCCGCCTCCAGGCTCAGCCAGGTTTTCCCTCCCCTACCTCTTCTCCTCCCCCCGACAGCCCCCACCCCCGTGAACACCTTTGACCCCGGGCTCAGCTCAAGGTCGCCCCCTCTAAGGAGCGTTTCCAGACTCCCTTCCCAGTCACGAGAATGAAACCTGCCCCTGCTCTCCTGGACCCGGGCACACTTCAGCCCTTAGACATGTAAATTAACGCCACCTCTCCATGCCTCCCATGCTCTGAAGGGCACGTTTCTATCTTAAATGTCCCTGTGTCCCCAACGCCTAGCACAACACCAGCACACGGTAGCCTCTCAGATGAAGAATGAGTGAAAGATGCATACAACATGTGGGGATCTGTTAAGAAGTATTTTGAAAAGTAAAGACCTCATGGGTGAGGAAGGGCATTCAAGGTATTATTAGTAATGTTTCAGCACAACATAAAAATAGTTCTCAATTAACAAAGAACAAGTCTTTCTGAGGATATGTCATTAGTGATATTTTTTTTGTACAAAGGACAAGGACATTGTTATTTACCTCATAATTGGTCTTGTTATTAGCACAAAGATAATAGAAACAATATTGACCTCGTATGACCCAAATTTTGAAGGGTAAGTAAATACATTTCAATAAGATTGGCAAAGATATTGTAAATAAGACAAATTATCACTTTATTCTAATTTTGATAATTTTATCTCCAAACAGTTCTATGTATATAAACGCACAAGTCCTTCAAAACACAACATCATAAGAGGATCATGAGATTTCTTTGAAATTTTTAAGTACTTTACAAATATTTTCATTCTTCCAAGAGACAAATATTATTAATCCTATTATACATGTAAAGCAATAGAGAAATTACATGATGACTACCACAGGAGTTGGGAAAAATTTGATTCTGAATTAGAAACAGTTATGCTTCCTAGAATAAAATGGTTTCAAACAATGCTTAATATTCTCCACTTTAAGTCCGGAAAACAACCAGAGAACACTATCAGCAGTGACTCCATTATATAGTTCCTATTGATATTGGATTAGGGTGATTCTTTTGTCGTTTCTTTGGTTCTGTTCAGTAAGTATTGCTGCGGTGAGGGACACCCCAGTTCTAAATGGAGAAGCAGCACCAGAGACCGTGCACAGCGGTGCAGCCTGCTCCCCTCCCCAGCCCAGAGTCTGGTCCAGTGGGGCTGCTGCCAGATGCTCAAGACCCATGATACATCTCATCACCAGGGAAATGAGTTTAAAAATGAGCATCTACTGCATACATAAGATGCACCAGGGTCTGTGTTAGTGCTTTATAGATATAATTTTACCTAATCTTCACAGCAGCCTGATCGTTTCTATTATTGTCTTCGTTTCATAAGAAGGAACCGAGACACAGGGAAGTACAGTGATTTACCCAAGCCATGCAGGGATTAAGTGGTGCCATCAAGATTTAGAATCCACACTATTAACCAAGATGCTCAGTAGCCTCTCTGCATGCTAGAACCTGTTACATGTCACTATTCAGATAGAATGACTGTTTTCTAGGGCAGTTTACCACGAATCCCCTGGCCCTCTGGGTAGTATATTCAGCTCCACTTCAAACCTTGATCCTTGGCAGGGAAGACAGCATCACAGTTAAAAGGCAAGTTCCTGTCAGGTGCCCAGGTTCCCTGGGACCAGCCTCAGCCTGGATTCCGGCTTCTCGTCAGAGGCGTTTCTTCCTCGTCCTATCACAAACCTCCTCAGACTTACACTCGCCGCTAACCCTCCCCGTGCCCCTCCACCTCTGCTCACCACCACCTCCCTCTGGCTGGCCTAGAGGCCTCCCTGTGGGTATTTGTTAACAATTCTCAAGTACTTTGTGTTCTGATCGCCGAGCAATTCACTAGGTCCAAACCTACCTTCAGAAGCACATCACTGTACGCCAGTCACTAGCACAGCAACCCATGACCTTCATTTTACGCAGAAGTCAAGTCTTGACTGAGGTATGCACGTCTATGTGAGCTATACCCTCTACCAGGTCTGCTGCTGTGGTCATCGATTGCTGTGCAGCAAACCACCCTAAACTTAATGCCGTAAGACAACAATGATTGCTGCTTTTGCCAACGAGTCTGCAGCTTGGGTCAAGCTTGGCAGCGAAGGCTCTTCTCTGCTCCACACGGTGTCAGCTGGGGTGGCTCCATTGCAGGCGGGGGCATCTGCTTCCAGGATGGCTCTTACATGACTGGACGCTCCTCCAGGGCTCAGGGCAACAGCCTCTGTGTCTCCGCAAGCAGACCTCTCCATGTGGTCTCGGTCCCCCCATAGCATGGGGGCTGGGTTCCACACATCCCCAGAGAGAGAGGCAAAGCCAGGCAGAAGCAGCATCGCCTTTCAGGACCTGCAGTGCACAGCAGGAACGTCACATGGCGTAACCGCTGCCCCACACGCTTAGCTGAGGGAGGCTTAAAAGTCTGCCCAGGTGACTCCACCTTCTGATGAGGAATTGGCAAGGTTCTGGAAGAGTATATGGGCCAGGACATGTTATAACTGCAGACATTTGTAGCAGATGCAGTCTGCCCCCTTCCAACACCCCTCAGCCCCCTTTTCCAACAGAACCACTATTCTCTAGTTCAGTGGATCCCGACAGGGGGCTGAGTTTGCCTCCAGGGGACATCTGGTGATGCCTGGAGACATTTTTTATGGGCACAACTGGGGTTGAACGTTATTAGCATGGAGTGGGTGGAGTCCAGGGCTGCTGCTAAACATCCTACGATATATTTGACAGTCTCCACAACAAAGAATGATCCAGCCCCAAATGTCAACAGTCTCAACGTTGAGAAACCTTGCCTCAGATGAAGTAAGAACCACTTGATGAATTTATTTCACCCCAAACCGTACTAGGCTATCTGTGAATTATCTCTAAACACAAACTGGTTGAAAGTAGGCTCTTTGTGGCAATGTGTCTGCATAGCTGTTGGATACTCTGAAGATGCTGAGATCACGGTATTTCTGTGCTAATGTCAAATCCATTCCATTCAATTACTGTGTTGAATTATGGGCTTTTTGTCTCAGTCAGGGAAAGGCGTGGACCAATATTCTAGAATCAGTGGCACATGAATGACTAGCCAAACACTCGTTATTTAATGGCAGGAGAAAATGAGGTGAAAGCCAAGCAGGGGCCTGGGAAGCCCTGTGGCCTCTTCCTGGCTGCTCACGTAGCTCTTCCTGAGACCCAGGCCGAAGGTTCCGGGCACCGAACAGCAAGTCCCAGCAAACATCCGGCCTCTGCTGGGGAGAGTGCGCTAGGCTCCCCTCTTCCTCCTCGGGCTCCACACCTGTTCACACACGGCCGCCTCCTGCCCGTTAGTCCCTGGACTTGGATGACCCGGTGGCAGGCTGTGCGTGTCAGGGCCGGTGAGGCAAGCCCAGAGGCAGCTTTGCTGGCACGTCCGCTGCACACACTGTGGGCACTTCTCTGCAACGCTGGCCCCTAACCACCCCCCACCGGTTCCCAGGCACCCCCGGTGTGTCCTTGTCTCCGGGAAGCCAGACTAACACGGGCAGAAGGTTCTGGCGCAGGAGCTCATTACTGTCCACACAGCCACTGAACACTGTGCCATAAGTGATCGGAGCAGGGGGCAACCCCAAGCCATCGACATTAAATTCGGGATGCAGGAGGATTTCATAGGATAGTTTATGTTCTTAATTATGTCTAGCTGAGGCTAATAATGAAATTTCAGTTTCTTCCCCAGAGCAGATGCCATGTGGGTTGTGAGGCCAGTAAGCATATATGGAAAATAGAATCACGAAGACAGGAAATATTTTAATCTATTTACCACAGATAATCCACCAAGTTGCTAATAATCATGTTACAAAGAGTTGGCATTGCCTGTAAACAAAGGAGTAACTGCTCCAAGAGTGTTACAGTCCCTCAAGTCAGAAACCCTTGAGGGCGTGTAGGAAGCAGAGTCATTTAGAGTAAAGCAGTTTTGTGTAATGGTTAAGTGCTGAGTTCTTTCTTTCACTAACTGCTTGACTTAAGACCAGTTTCTAATACTTCTGAGCCAGTTTCCTGGGATGAGATTTTTACCAGCCCCCCCACCCCCGCACTGTAACACCATTAGATTCCAAATAAATGGCAAAAACAAACACACAAAAAAACTCAAAACCCCAAACTTTTTAGTTCATTATTTCATTCCCAAGGAAGTTAAGAAAAAATCCCCAGGGCCAAATAACAATAACGATAAAAGGGGCCATAGGCAGAAACCAAGGGGTGAGCACAGTTGAAATCAAGATGGCTAGGGACTTCCCTGGTGGCGCAGTGGGTAAGACTCCGCGCTCCCAGTGCAGGGGGCCCGGGTTCGATCCCTGGTCAGGGAACTAGATCCCACATGCATGCCGCAACTAAGAGTTCGCATGCCACAACTAAGGAGCCCACACGCTGCAACTAAGGAGCTGGTGCAACCAAGTAAATAATAAAATAAATAAAATTAAAAAAAAAAAAAAAAAAGGAAAGCCTGGCTGAGCTGTTGTGGAGGTGTTGAGGTCCCGGGCTGGGCTCCCGAGCAGGTGGGAGCAGGTCGGCCTGGCAACTTTGGAAGTGAGCCCAAAGGGGCTGCAGCCTTGGTGAGAGGTGGGCCAGCAAATAACTGTCAGCAAAGGGGGTTTAGCAGAAACACAATTTGTCTCCACAAAGGTTCTAGGTGGAAAAGAGATTAATAAGGGTAACAACAGTAACGATAATAATCTCCCTTGACAGTTAAAAACATCCTTTCACTTGGGCTGGAATGATGTTGAAAGCTAAAGATCCAAAAATATGGCCTCATAAGTTAGAAAAATAACACAACAAAATAAATCCAAAGATATAGATGATATATACACACACATAAACACACACATTCTTAATGTCTGTGGGAAGTTAGAAGGCGTTCCTTTAAAGCAAGAACAGTACAGGCTATGGAGTCAAACCATCCGGATTCAGATTCTAAATCTGCAATTTCCCACCTGTGTGACTTCAGGCAAGCTAAAAAAATCAAACAAACAAAAAGCTTCTCTGTCCTTTAGTTTCATCACCTGTAAAACGGAGCAGTGATACTATCTACTTCATGGGTTATTGTGATGATTACATAAATGAATATATCTGAAACACTCAGCACCGACAGAGCAAATCCTATATGTGTTCACTACTAATGTTGCCATTACTGCTTCTCCACATTGTACCAGGGACCTAGATAGCATCTTAGGACAAGGAAAGGTGCATGATTATTCACACGTGATATGGCTGTTTTTCCAGATCATTCAAAAGTATCTTGTGAAAATTTATTAGAATTAGAATTAATTTAAATGTACTTATTATTATAGGATTAATATAAACTTATTGGCATTAATAAGAGGGTTTAGTATAGTGGCTAGCTATAAGAGCGTTACACAGAAGGCACTGGCAAGTTAGAAAATTCAATCCAGCAATATACATTAAAAATATTATCTCATGACCAAGTCCAGTCTAACTCAGAAATGCAGTTTTACTAGGGCAATGATTTTACCTGTAGAATTATATTTATGTTTATAAGGTGTCAAGCTTTGGAAAATATGTCTTAGATAACTGTGGTAGTTCATTAAACATGGCACAGAGTTAGTGGTGGTACCTAATTGTACTTATTATTAATCACCCCAAAATGAAATTAGCTCAGCTGATGCCTTCTTTTTCCTTTCCTTCTACCATTACACTGAAATAGCATATTTTATGCAGCAACATAAAAAGGGATGAATTATGTAAATGTGCTTCATATACTTTCAAAATCTAAGGTTCATGGTTGCTCCTCAGCACTTAACCACAAGGGAACCCTGCCTCATCAGGTTAGACTTCCTAACTTCTCAAGGTTCTTGCCACACCATAAATTAGCTTATTCACCTAACTATAAGACTATCAATGTATTTCTAGAATCATACTGAAATGGAGCACGGACCCCACATTCGGTAACAATATCCCAAGACATATTAAAGATCATATTTTTCAGAATTTAAAAATGAAATAAAATAAAAGAGGATCATTCACAGACAAATGATAGTGTCTCACAAACTAAGGTCTGTGATTAATCCACATTAGTACTGTAAAAAACAAAGACAGACCTAGAGTCTGTCATACAGAGTGAAGTAAGTCAGAAAGAGAAAAACAAATACCGTATGCTAATACATATATAGGGAATCTTAAAAAAATAAAAGGTTCTGAAGAAACTAGGGGCAGGACAGGAATAAAGACGTAGACGTATAGAGTGGACTTGAGGACATGGGGAGGGGGAAGGGTAAGCTGGGACGAAGTGAGAGAGTGGCATGGACTTATATACACTACCAAATGTGAAATAGATAGCTAGTGGGAAGCAGCCGCATAGCACAGGGAGATCAGCTCGGTGCTTTTTGACCACCTAGAGGGGTGGGAAGAAGAGTCAAGAGGGAGGAGATATGGGGACATATGTATACATATAACTGATTCACTTTGTTATAAAGCAGAAACTAACACACCATTGTAAAGCAATTATACTCCAATAAAGATGTTAAAAAAAAAGAAGACATTTTAGTGAGGCCATAAGAAAAAACTAAAACCACAGAAATAATAACCAGAAAAACCACCTTATAATAGTTTATTTTAACGAAAATAACACTGATAAACTATATCTACCAAACTCCTAGGTAAACACCTCTGCTGTATAATGTAACTTCACTATATTCGGTAACACTTATATTGATTACATGGTTAATATTATTAACAAAGGAATTTCAACATTTCCATCCTTAATTAGAATCTTCAGTTTAAAACTATTAGCCTCTATTATTCATATATGCCCTGCCAAGTTCTGGAATTAATGGATAATTTTCTACTTAGAATGTCATTTCAAGCTTTATTACTTAAGGGCTTATTGTAAGACACAGACCTTTTGAGACCCCTTAAAATTACTAAGTGATTCCAGAACATTAATACAATTCTGTCCATATTAATACATGCACAGGCTTTTCTCTATAAATAACTAAAAAACATAAAGTAAAATATAAGCCAAAATGCAATTTCTAATATCAATAAATGCAAATGCTAATTATCAGCTTGGACATGATGCTTGCATCTCAGCAACCATCCTAGTCGGTACAGGACTTTATGAGTATAATAATGCTAGCATTAAACCTTGCCTGGCTTCAAATTACCACACACAGTACAAACATTTTTGAAAACATAGAGGTTTGTTGACTTGACATGCATATTAGGAATCCATATTTACCTCATTCAGATAAGCTTTAAAGTGTAAACATATTAATAACACAGTTGCAAGTTGATTTTAAGAGGATCTAATAGCAAAAGCTAATCTCAAAGGACTTAAAAACAAAACTGAGAAACCAATATGCAAAGTTAGTGGTTAAAAATGTATATTAATAGAAATTAATTCTTTGAAAAATAATTATTTCCCCATACATTTAAATTATTGAAGGGAAAAAGCTTTTGTGGCTAAAGTTGCTTACGCTCGTTTCTTTATAAATCAAGCTATAATTTAATACCTGTTTCTAGATTCATTTTAAGTATTTTTAATCAATAGTTTAAACTCAATAAGAATATATTAAAAATTGTACAAGGCAGGTAATCTTAAAAGAGAAATAAATTATTTCAGATAATTAAAAAGACAAAGGGTGGCAATAACACTTACCATTTGCTTCCTCTTGTATTTTAGCTTGATGATTTATTTGCATTTCTGAAAAAATAAAAGCAAAGTGCAGTTAATGATAGATCTGTCTGATGACATTATAAGTGGGAGAAAAAATAAGTGTGACTTTAGCAGGCAGGTTCTTAACCACTGTGCCACCAGGGAAACCCTGAGCTTTATTTCTTAAAGCTGGATTCCATGACAGTCACGTTCAAAATTGCCATTTCTAAAATTAGCTTTAATGAATTTCTCATCCTTGCAACCAAACCAGGATTTATTGACTGACCAATTAACATTTAAAAAATCATACTCTATTCTTGTCTTTTGTTCAGTCTACCTATGGAATGTCTCTTCTATGATTTCTCTTCCTTCAGAAACTACTGGACTAAAGCAATGCTCTGGCCCTGAAAGCCACAGAGACCTCTGAGCACTAGATATCTACTAAAAATAACTCCCTCTAGATGGCTCCAGGTTTAGATTCTTATACACTTGAAATCATCAAAACTGTTAACTCTTAATTCCCTTCAGTGGCCATCATTTCTACGGGATTTTTTAAAAATTAGTTTTACATTGCCATCAGATCTTTCCTCATGGACCATTTCTAATGAATAGAACAGGATAGATTTTAGCTACTTCAGATGAGAGTCATTTGTAGGGCACACGTAGTTTCTTCTGCATGTGCCTCTATCTACCTGCCTACGCACGTGTCTGCGCCCATCCTTCAATTTCTACCCCGTCATGTGCTGCAAAAGAAGCTGAATGAACTAGCCAAGGCCAGTGGTTGAGGACTGTGAACCACGTTTTACATCAGGATGTGAACATCCCCCCAAAGCCAGTGAACAGGTGGGAGTATTAGAGCAGCGAGCCTGGAGGGAGGCATGGTGATATTAAAGGAACGGAATCAAAAAGCCAACAGCAGGAGCTTGCTTGCCCAAGAACACCATACACATTATGCAGCCACAGCAAAAGCTCACTTCAATACCCCCAGGTCACCAGGGAGTTCCCTTTCACTGGGACAGCTAGGAAACACAAATACAGAAACAAACAAAAGTTCTCTAGTCTTTCATGATTAAAGTAGACGGCCATGGAATGTGTTTGTGTGATGTGGCCCTAAGACACGTGGGTTGTTTTTGGTGGAGAGGGGGTATAAGAGGGTGGTAGAGATTAGATTTTTTCTGAGATACATTTCAGATATGGCAACCACTCACTCATGCTGCAAACAGCAGAAGAAACCTAAATGCGTGTAAGAAGGCTCTGTCTCCACCCCCACCCAAAAAATGAGCAAGACACATCCCTGCACCTCATTCTGTCAGCTTCCACCACCACCACTTGTCACTTTCATACCAAGGAATGGCTCAAACTGACAAAGAAAAGCACAGAAACCTGCAGCAGCACAAATAACATGCTCAGAATAGCAAGAAATGATTATAGTGGCCTCCTTCAGGAGAAAAAATCAGTGAAGTTAAATGATTGCTCACTGTCTCATGATAATTTTTATTATTCTCTCTTCCCTATAAAAATAGTATTTTATATTTCTGTACTTTATCAAAATTTCAACATCCTTTCTTATCTATGGAACATCTTTCTTATCTATGTAATTTATCACTTCCCCCTCTTTCCCAGAAAGGGAAAATAAAACCACTTGTACATGGGCTGAACTATTTTGAAAGTAAACAAATATATAAACAATTTTTAATGGACACATCTGAGGATTGTTACAGAGGGAACTGAGATTAGGTGATCGCTAAGGTTTTTTCCAGCTTGGGATTCCACTGTGTTTTTCATTATTCCTCCCTTTCTGACACTCCTTCCTTCCTTCCTTCTTTCTTTAACTACTGGCCAAGTCCCTACTTGGTGTAAGAAACCATGCTGAACAATAAAAACAAATGTCCATGAGCCTACCCTTAGGAAGCTTATCATCTAGTACGTGAGACGAACACGTTGACGACGACAGTGGCCGCCATCCTGTGTCACTACTGCGCAGAGGTCTAAGTAAAGGCTGGAGAACTTTCAAGAGAATAAAGACAAGTTCCCTTCTGGTTGGATAAGAGGAGAAAGCTTCACAGCATGGACAGCACTTTACCTTGGGCCTCGAAGGATAAAGATTTTCCTCAGTAAGCAGAGGAGAGAATAACCCAAGCCGAGACACGCAAGGTAAGAGAGTAGTAACGCCCCAGGAGGATGCCTAGGGCGGGAGCAGAACATACTCTACTGGGGAGAATTGGGAGGGGAGCCCAGAGAGGTTGATGGAGAGGCAGGAGGGGTGCACTCATCTTAAGCCTGGCGCCAAGCTTCACACATGGCTGGCCTACGCGTGCAAGCTCCCTTGTCAGTGCAGGTGTGCCATAGAGGGGCGCTGCTTACGTGCGGTCCCCCTGGTCTTCTCCTGACCCTCTCCACAAAGACGCATTCAGCCCTGAGCTGTGTATGACAGTTTCTGCTTTACACATTCGTCAATTTAGCACATACTTCCTGAGCATCTACTATGTTCTGCTGTAGGTTTGTCCCATGGACTCTGAAGGTCTTTGACTACAACCCGCCAAGGCCATGGACCTCCCTGTGCGATTTTCTTGGAGTAACCGCGAGAGCTGGCACGAAGTCGTCAAGCAAGGAAAACGCTTTGTGAATAATAATGGTAGGATGGGAGGAGGTGACTAGCAGTCTTGCTTCTGTTCAAGAATCTGTTGCATCAGGATGCAGCCCTGCTAGTGCTTGAGGCTGCAGAGACGGAGCCATAGAAGACACACCTCCCCTGCAAGACAGTGAAGGCAGAGAAGTCCCCGTGGCAGTTGACCAACCGGTAACTTCAGTTTTTCCAGACTGAGATATCTTGGAGTAGCTCTAACAAAGTGTGTTTTCCTAAATATCTCTACCAGTGGCACAGCAGACTTCTTAACTCCTGTGCTAATTCCAAGAGTCACTCTTTGGTACTGTATTAATACTTACAAATGAATATTCAGTGAAAATTTTGTTTACACCTCTTAGTGAGATTAAGACGTATTTAAACCTTTTAGATTCCAGGTTCTAATTTCCAATCCCCTCTTTCATGTGATTTCCCTTAGGGTTTAAGGTGTCTTCACGAACACACACCCTTCGGTTCCATTGAACATGCAATTTTAACCTGTTCTATTCCAGGGAACGTGGTGGGGCTTAAGTAAAAACGGAGGCCAACTGAGCTGACCTTGAGGAAAGTCTTCCGTGAGTTGGAAGAGGAAGGCTAGACAGAAACACAGAAATAGGAGGAGGAAGCACCGGGTTAGGGTTATGTGCTTTGGGAAAAGCTTACGGGGAAGCGGCACTTGGCCCAACCCGAGGCTGCAGGGAAGGCTCCAGGCAGAAGGGACACCCCTTTTGGTAATTCACAGTAAAGACACCGTGAGGGCCCGCTAGGCTCCAGGCACCGGGGAGGAGCAGCAGCGGGGGCGAGCTCAGGTGCAGCAGCACCAACGGAGAAGGGCACTGGAACCGCCCAGGAGCACAGGGAAACCGAGTCTGCGGCCTCTTGGCCTGGCAGCGGCCCCAGGGTGTGGCCGAGGCCGCCTCCAGGACAGAGAGCCATCCCGAGGAGGGCCGGGGGGAGGCCGTCCTACCCGCCTCTGCTGGAACGCTTGCCTCGCCGGCCTGCAGGGAGGTGAGTCCTCTTAACGGCGCAACAGACCCTCTTTCCAACATTAGCAAGAAGGCACTGAGGATTATGTAATGAGGGCGTGGTCTGGAGCGGGGAGTGGCGGGTGGGGGCGTTCACCTTCGGAAAGTATCCAGGACTTGCTGGGGGTCTACGTCCGTAGAGGGCACCTTCTCAAGTCCTCTTTCCTTCCATTTTCACACAAAGGAAATGATCTCAACCTTTCTCAAAAAATAAAAAAAAAGCCTCCTGACCAGCAGCGAGGCTAGAACACTTTACAAGTGTTGGCTGCAACCTCAGCCCTGGGGACACTGTGCAGCTGCCTGTCCTCCCTCCTTAGGGCAAAACGCCTTTGGGTCACCCCACGTATCTGACCATGAATATGACCATGATTTGGTTTTGTGAAGACAAAGCTGGTCGTTCTGCTGTGCCCTGACAAGTCCAGCCAGGCAGCTGTTTTAGGTATCATTTATCTGTACTTAACTTTTCAGTTCCTGCATCCATAAATCTCCTCCCATTTAGAACTGCCCACAGGAGGCCTTTATTTCAGATAACCTGCTCGCACCCACTCACGTCAATGCCACTTCCCAGACCAGTCGGGAGGAATGGAAGGCGACACTGGGAAGCTGCCTCGTCCTGAAGCTGAAGAACTTTGCTACTAACTGTGTGCAAATCTAGACTCTTCTAGGTCAAGTGGGTTAATGAATATGTTCATAAATGACATTGTTGCTATTTAAAGGTAGATACTAACTTCTTTTAAATGATTTCATGAAGGGTCTACACACACACACACATATACATACACAGGCACGTGTACACAATACCACAAGTTTGATGACAAACAGAAAAGTCTAGAGATACCTAATTTACTGCTAATAAACTTGCAGTGGGTAATACACTGGGGGGTCCACTCAAATAGTACACTGGATTAAACAGTGCCCCCCAGATTCATGTGCGCTCAGAACCTCAGAATGCGGCCACATTTGGAAACGGCTCTTTGTAGATGTAATTGATTCAGATGAGATCAGACTAGAGCAGGGTCAGCCCTCAGCTCCAGGTCCTCATCAGAATAGGAGGAGAGACTGTGAGGACAGAGGCAGAGGCTGGAGCGAGGCAGCTGCAAACCCAGGAGCACCAAGGACTGCGGGCCGCACCCAACCAGCAGCAGCGCTAGAAGGGAGCACCCCAGAGACTTCAGGGCCCGGCCTACCTGGATTTCGGACTCCTGGCGTCCAGAACTGTCAGAGAACACAGTTCTGTTGCTTTAAGCCACCAAGTTTATAGTATTTTGTTACAGCATTCATAGGCAACTAATACAAAAAGTAAATAAGAATATTTACTTCAATTCATAGTCAGTTGAATGTTTGCCCCATGCAAATGCACATTTTGCTTGCTCCAACCCTCAAATAGCTAAAGCTTATGTGTAAATGGTAGAAATTCAGTGCCGTATACTCTATTTTTGCAGAAAAGGCAGAAAAATAAAATCTTCAGGTATAGAAATAAAGCCATAAGGACGTGGGTGTTCAGTTGAAGAGGAGATGCGAATCCTCGCAGGAGGCGTCTGCGGTGCACGAAAGAGTCCTCGCCTGGTCGCCGGGCCTTGTATTTCGGCCAAGCCTCTTCCTCCCTTAAGTTAGGAAAGGAACGAAACGTCGGTGGGCTTTCTCTCTGCCTCAGTTCAGCTGTGCTGTACATTCTTGTCCGTGCGGAAGCTTCCGGGAGCACGACTGAGATTGCCTTTCCTTTCCCCCGCTGATGTGCGCCTCTGCTGCCCGCGCCCCAGATCTCATTCCCACAACGAGCGCGCCTCGCAGCCCAGCTTGGCCCCTGCGCCCCCCGCCGCCCGGGGTGTGACAGGAGGCAGGTGGTTCCGGTCCCACCCGAGCGCCCATCTCCTCAGCCGTCGGCTCAGCCTTCTAGGCTGGCACCTGCCTCGGGGGAAGCTGTCCTGGACCTTTCACGCGCAGAGAGAAGGCTCTGAGGGCACAGCGGCAACCGCGAGCGGGTCAGGGCAGTCCGCTCCTGTTGTAGAAAGGGCCGGCTCCGCCTGAGAGCTACCTGGTGCCGCGGCGCTTCTGCTTCTCTAAGCAAGTGGGACCTGCCTTGTCTCCGCGTCTGCAGGCGGGAGGGAAGGGGGTCTGCAGCTCGCTCTCTTCAGCAGGTGCTGTGTGAGTGGCACCGGCTGCCGTTTCTTCGGGACCTACCGCGACGGGCAGAACATCAGAGCAGCGTTTGTTAGGCCAGGACAGCGCGTCCCTGTTATATGACACGTGGTCGCTTAACGTATTTTATAATTAACATTGTTTCAGCTACAACCCACTGAAACTAAGTTAAGCTATTACTTCGGTGTCTTCCTTCTAGTCGAGGCCATGCTGGCACAGTACAGACACGCGCTGAGGGGATGCGGGAGGCGATGGGAGCGGGAGGGGCTGGCGGTGGTGCAGGCACGGCAGTGTGATGAGCGAATCCAAACGCTCTCCGGGAGATTTCACGGTGGACAGAAATCAGCTGTAACGTGCATGGGCCTAGGGGTTATCACGCGAAGTGAAGTAAACCAGAGAAAGACAAATTGTACATGATATCGCTCGCATGTGGAATCTAAAAAAGTGATACAGATGGACTTACACAAAAAAGAGAAACAGACTCACAGACATAGAAAACAAACTCATAGTTACCAAAGGGGAGAGGGAGGAGGAGGGATAATTTAGGAGTTTGGAATTAAATTACACACACTGCTATACACAAAATACATAACCAATAAGGACCTACTGTATAGCACAGGGAACTCGACTCAATAAATTGTAATAACCTATAATGGAAGAGAATGTAAAAAAAGGATATATATATTTATATATATGCATAACTGGATCACTTTCTATAAGCCTGAAACTAACACACCACTGTCAGTCAACTGTATTTCAATAAAAATTAAAAACAAATATAAAACTAAATAAATCAGCTGAGTTAATGTGATAAAGTTTGTCAGAACCTAGGAACCTGAAAAGAAAACCCTAGATGAATCACTCCCTAGCTCCTCTGCCGTGGGGAATAAATGCAGCTGCCCCCAGCCCCCAGGAGGCCCGGTGCTGGGGTGGGAGTGGGCTGGGCTGTGATGCTGAAGCCTCTTCAGTGCACCTGCCACTCAGCAGCCGGGGGCGTCTGTGCTGAGTTCTGAGTAAGCTCGGGAGGAGAGAGACACTGTTGCTAATCGGGCCAATTCGCTCATGCGAGCGGGCGGACTCTGAGTGGGAACTAAAGGGTGGGCAGGGAGGGTCAGGACACTCAGAGCAGAGCGAGGAAGAGCGACCCGAGCGAAGAACAGCGCGCTCCGAGGGACTGAAGCAAAGCGGTGAGGTTAAGCTGGTCTAACTCCACCGAGCTCCTGCAAGAGGACAATGAGAGCCGCCAACTGGAGGGGAAAGAAATGCAGTCAGTTGGTATGAAGCCTTGAATGGAAAGACCATGGAGTTTGGTTTGGGTTTTGGGAGGCAATGGGGATTAATACAGATTTTTGAACGGGAGGATGATGTAATTAAAACACTGCTTTAGGAACAGGATCTCCCCCCACGCTTTTTCTTGAAAACATGTAGGGCAAAACTATACAATATAATGCTAGAGAATAAAAGTCATAATAGAGCAAAGGAAGAATGAAAGAGGAAAAGACAAGCTAGAGTCCGAAAGAAGATCAGTACAGTAAGTACCAGAGTACAGTCAGCTCGGACGCCGTGAGCGGGGTCGAGGGCGCAGAGAGAACCAGGACGGTCAGAAGACGGCTCAGACCCAGGCTGAGACTCAAGGACGCTGACTAGGGCGGAGGAAGTGGCAACAGAGGAAGCGGGATGAATTCAGCGGGAACTCTGAGAAAGCGGCTGACTGCGATTAGCGCCAGCCAGGCGAGGAAGAGGCGGGCGAGCCGGCCCTGGTTCCCACGGCTCCATTCACGGCTCCATTCACTGCAGCCCCGCCAATCACCTTTGTGTTTGTAGTTTTTGGTGGTATATGGTGAGTATTTTTAGTTGAACTGACTCATTGTTTTTTAGCCGCTTTTTGCTTAGTAATTAAAGTTGTAGTGGTTTTGGCATCTCCAAATCTGCCCCCTTGAATTTTCCAGGGCCCCTGTCTGTGCCTCATTTCCTGTTGATTATCGGTTTGGAAAGATAATCTGTCTTTATCTGGAAAGATAAGGCTGTCCCCAACACTGAGGGCCCAAAATTTCAGAATAGAGCTCAAGGATTCTCACTCCATGTCCACGATAGATTGGGTTTTCATGGAGAAACCTGTCCTGTCTTGGGTCTGGGCCCCCTCCTGGCCCTGGCCGGCTGAAGCTGGGTTTTCCTGAGAAAGGAAGGGATCTAGAGAGCAAAGCTTAACCTCAAGACTGTAGGGTCAGATCAGAAACGGAGGGAGTTGCTTGCGGTCTGTCCCTTATGAGGCCGGAGGGAAAGCCCGAGCTATCTAGGTTTCCGTCTTTGTCTTTCTTATGTGCTGAGAGTTCCCTCTAAAAGTCTCCTTGCTTAATTCGATATGAAATTGTTAGAACGCTACCATTTCAGTAATGTAAAGGGACCAATATTTAAACAAATATTCTCATGTTGTAGGCAGTAATTTCCAGTGTGAAACTTTTGGTCCTTCTGTGACTTACAGCGTGTTGAAATAATAAGAAATTACAAGATAAGATTTCCTTACAATGCTTAGCAATAGATTATTTACTGAAACACTCGATGAGTGATGTGGGATGTGGAATACTGAGGAAATGACACAAATCCATGCACCTAAACACACACACACACTCACACACGCTGCAGTTCCATCTTCTGAGGCGGCACGGGGACAGCACTACTTTTCACAGGAGAAGGTGGGCGCGGACGCAGCCCTGGCTCCCTGGCCACCACCAGCTTGCTGCACCAGCCCTGAGACTTGTCACTGGCCTCACAGCGCCACAGCGCCTTCTGCAGTTTTCCAGGTGACACTGCTTCCACTTGAAATGTATCGACCCGGTGTCGGAGGCAAAGAAAACCCCACAGAGATAGCGTGAGTCCAGCACAAGACGAATGGGGGCAATAATAACAGCCCGAGGAGTGCGGAGAGCAGCACGATACTTCAGCAGAGATGCTACTACAGTTAGCATCCAACGGGGCAGTAAGGAAAGAAAAACAAGCAAACTGCGTTTTTATCTATTAAAGATGTATTTCTGGCTATGCTTTTTTCTCTCCTGGAGTTTTATTTCCTCCACTGTGGGCATGTCCAGTGTAACCAAGAAACAAACCCTAACACAGAGGCCTCCAGTTTGGCGCTCTTCTCTTGCTTAGATTCCTGCCCCCGGGATGCAGTTTGCTAGATGGTCAGGTTGGCGACCACGGGGCCTGATAGCACACTTACTTTCCATGAATGCTGATTTTCCTTGAGGCACGGAGGAACAAGTCCCTCTTTCTCTCCCTCCCTCCCCTCTTTCCTTCCTTCCTTCCTTCTCTCCCTCCTTTCTTTCTCCAATAAACCTTCTTGTACACCTTCTTCTGTAAATAATGTGAAGCACATTCTTGGGCTTGTTGTGAAACAGCATCTTGGAACCTTCATTTGATCATGTCAAAAACTCACTGAGGTTTCCAGAGACGCAGGACCTAACGTAGGTGTTATGCTGGTTGGAAGAGAAAGTGGTGCTACGCGTCACTTCCTCACAGATTCCTGCTGAGAAAAGACCACCTGAAGATCATCTGAGGAAAGGGTCAGGAATTTAATTAAGTCTGAGACGTTCCCAGAAGTGACAGTTGAATATTAACTACTGTTCCACTACTTTGTGGTAAAAGTGCAAATCCAGTATCACTTGTATTTTCTTGTGGCACAGGTTGTCTAAACAGCTGCCTGCACGGGTACTAGAGTACATTTCAATTTCATATTTGAAGACACACTACCTGGCATCAACTGTTGGTTCCACATTGTTGATGGAAATCTTCTCTTGTTTAGGCCAAACCAAAACCATCACTAGTCCTGTGATATTTTGCTCACCAAATTGTGACTGTATGTGTTCCTGGTGTCCCTGCACAGTCTCACTGTCACTCTCCTGCACCCCCGGTGTGCTTCAAAAGGGACATTTCCTGATACATGTCACCTGTGGTGGTAGATACGACTGGGCCCCAGCCCTGCCCTTGGGGCCATTTGTGGGTCCATAGTGCAGGCGTGCTGACAGCTCTCCATCTCAGACCCCTACACCTCACTGCTTCTTCTCCTGAGGGTTTCGCCGGTGGGGCAGTGTTGAGGGGTGTCCACAGGGTTTCTCTGAAATTCTCTAGCAAGAAGTCCCAGTAGCTACAGCTCAGTACTGTCTCTTCTCGGGCTTTTCTCCATTCTCTTCAGGTCACACTGGGATCCCCTCCCAGATCAACTACCCTGGTCTTCACGTTCTGCTTCGAAGCAAATCTGAATGAGGATACCTCAAGGTCAAGAAAGATTGCTTGAACCAGCTCTACTGTTTCCTCTTTTTTCTTAAAGTATCTTTAGTTTTGAAGACAGAATTAAACTAGGTCTATTATGTGTGCGGCTGCCTTTTGATTACACAGCGGTACACTTTGTAGAGAAAACGACAACAACCAGCCCAACAGTGGCTAAGGATGTGAGCTGTGGTTTGTGTGGAATCATTCTGGCAATTTAACTACAAGATCGTTGCCACAGTTTCTTGCAGCAGAACTCTTGAAACCATTTGGCATTTCCATTACATTCCATCTATTGAGGAAGATAATAGAGAACTCTAAAATGAACTAGGGAAGAAAAGCAGTTACATCTCTCACTCTAAATTATAAAACATGCCACTAAACCTACACTGTTTACTTTTTTTTTTTTTTTTTTTTTTTTTTTTTGTGATATGCGGGCCTCTCACTGCTGTGGCCTCTCCCGTTGCGGAGCACAGGCTCTGGACGAACAGGCTCAGCGGCCATGGCTCACGGGCCCAGCCGCTCCGCGGCATGTGGGATCTTCCCGGACTGGGGCACGAACCCACGTCCCCTGCAACGGCAGGCGGACTCTCAACCACTGCGCCACCAGGGAAACCCTGTTTACTCTTTTTATACACTGGTTGCAATTATACTTCGTGTCCAGTATATAGATAGATAGATACATAGATACATAGATAGATAGATAGATAGATTGTTTTCAATCTATAATACACCCTTCTCACTCTCTGGGAGGTGCTGTTCACAATGATGAACTGAAGACGATTCACCACGAAGATGTTTCACTTGCAAAACCTTAGCTGGTAATCCCACACCATGCCGCGCAGGCCCACCCACCAGCAGGCGGCCAGGAGAGATGGCGCCTTCACCAAGCACCACCAAGTGGGAGGGCCAAAGCGTCTGGGAATGAAAGCCAGGACAGCTTCACTGATCACTTGGTGTAATATTAATAATAATATCATGGCATCTAAAACTTTGTTTCTGCTCAAAATTAATAATTCACTTGTAACAGCAAAAGTTAGGCATAATTTTGCATTTTCCCTCATTGTGATGAAAGCTGTGTAATCTGCACTGACAAATAAAAGGTTTAGGTGAGCTTTAAGAGCTCTGATGTTTCAAAATATTTCATAAACTACAAGGACAAAACAGTTTGAAAAATAGCACTCTCAAACTGGTTCGGGAGTCTTCTTTCTTAAAAATGTACTCATGCTTTAGATAATCCCTATTCTTAATCTCAGACCCCAAATAGTACTTTTTTTTTCTATACACAACAAAATAACATTAAAAATTAACTGGGTTGATTATATACATCACTGCAATTCCTCAAACATCAACTACACAGAAAGACTCATATGTGTATATAAAGCACAAAAGGGAATATGAAGGGCTTTAAGGTGTGAAAATAATGTATTTGGCTCCATTCAAGATATTTTAAAAAAAGGGTATTGCACTATTCTGTGAAATATCCTATAATGGTCCTTCTATGACTTGATCTTTTAGAATAAGGCTTTGTGCTTCCCAGTCCTGACAGGGTATGTTCACATATATTTTTCCCTGATATAATCTCATTTTTTTCTTTTACTTACACCCTCACTAATTTTTAATGTCTTTTTCTTTGTTCTATTATTCATTGCTAGTATAGTGTGTCCCATTTTTCTTTCAAGAAAAGCTTCTAAAACAAAGCACATTAGGAAGTCAGGTCAGGAAAACTTGTGCTGAAGATGTTCTAAAACAAAAACTTGAAGGGTGTCAAGCCCTTTTCAACTTTCAATCATGTATGGCCATACTTGGAGAGATTACTAAGAACATGGGAAAGTTATTTGTGCAGACACACCTGTCCTCTTTGAAATTTTACTGGCATGTTGGATTTGTACAACAGTCTTAGACCAGAGTCTCACCTCTGAGACAGAGTGTCCCACAGAGACACAGGGACACATCGGCCTCCATTTCTGCTTGCTTCAGTTGCCCAGCACGGACGTCAGCAAGGTATCTCACTACTGACAAAGCAAAGGGGAGAGAAACAAGGAAATTAATCACCTGAGAATTCATACAGACAGAACCCAGATCCATGGGCCAGGCTACAATAAAAATCATTGTATGAGAATTCCTCTAATCTGGACTTGCTGTATCTATGGAGAGATTTTTGATCTTTCAATCATTAATTTTAATTATAAATGGGCATTTTTCCACCATGAGCAAATGCTCCGAAAAAGCAAATAGCTTTTTCAAAAAGACAAATGAAAGCTTAAAAAAAAAAAAAAAGCTGTTCTTTTATGTATGACATAGGAGGATATTTCATCATCAGTATTTTATTGGCAAGGGTGACAATATTACTGTACGTGATGTTTAAAGTTTAAAATGATGTAAGGTTTGACGAGGAAATATATCAAAAGTGAAGTGGTGACATGAGGAGGCCAAGCAGCCACAGGCAAAGCCAGACAAGGCACAGACAGGACTTCTTCCTTCGCACGGCCTCAGCCCCTGTGACTGTATCTAACCATAAGGATCTTTCTGAGATTATGTTTAATCCCAGACCCACCAGTGACTCATTCTGTGAAGATGAAGAAGGCACTTTTCAACGGGTCAAACGACTCTCTTAGAAGTAGAAAAAAATATTCTGTAACTAGATAGTTCAGAAGCAAATCTAAGCAGCTATAAAACATTTGCACATGCAGTATATGCTCTCAAAGGGTAATGACACACAGGGAAAAATAGCTGTCCTCCTTGTACCCCAGGGAGCTCACAGACAGCGTCCCCATCTGCTTGGATTCGAGATAACCATGCATTTGCTGCAAAATCTAGGGTCTTTTTGCTCTTCATATGCTGCATGGTCACCTGAGAGTAGAAAGAACAATGACCAAATTGTGTGGTTTCCAATTCCCCATAGGGCCGAGAATTCATACTGCCCCCCGGGGTTGCCAGAACATGCTACACATCCTGGGGCTGGTTGTTAGTAGTACCAGCAGTGGCTGTTGCTTATAAGGCAGTTATTATTTGCCAGGTATTATGCTAAGTGTTGTGTTTTAACTATATCTTTTAACCATCACCAATTACATTCGTAAATTTCTTATAACTTTATAGATAAGAAAACCGACACTTGGAGGTTTGAAATGGACTCTGTCTGATTCAAAGCTCTCAATTTCACTTACAGGAGTTGCTAAAAAAGCAATCTATATGAGGGACACCAAAAGAGATTTTGTGTTCATCTTCATCACCAAAGCAGGCATCCAGCAGAATTTTTAAAATTTCGAATGCCTTGTAAATGTGCTCATAATCCCTGCAGGCTGAGGAGTAGCCCTCGCTGCCGCAGCCAGAGCGCCTACCTTTCCCAGCGCGGTGAGCTGCCTTGGCCTCCCTGCTCGCTAACCCTCAACAGACCCACAGGAGCTCTTCTCCTTTGGTGTCTGTTTCACAGGAAGGTGCCCTTCCCTTCGTGTCTCAGCAGATGATTTCCTGAAGGAATTTCACAGTCACCTGCCTTTCCTCCCATCACAGTGGACTAGATGCCCCCCTCCGTTTAAGATACCAGTTCGTCTCCTAAATAAGCCTCTGTCCTCCTGAACTTCCTCGGCTCCCCGGCCCTAGGAGAGGCCCCATAATTTCGCAGCGGGCTCATGCCCAGCACTGGCTGCACCCACCCGCTACGATCTGGCCATACTGACCTGTTTATTGTCCCCAACCCGGCCACCTGCCTTCCCACCTCAGGCTCTCCACACACTTGAACCTCTGCCTAGAACAGCTTTCCTCTGACTCCTCAGCAGGCCCAATCTGCCCATCCTCTGATCACACAGCTCAGGCAGAACCTCTCCTTGGGGCCCCCAGTCTGGCTAGGTGACCCCACCTTGTGATCCTTCGTGGTCTACTCCCTCGTGACTCTGACCTAACACCCGGTATCTGACTGACTGACTGAAGGGACCATGTCCTATTCCTCTCACGACTTCCACAAGCTTCTACAAGGCAGTCCTTAGGTTGTGTGTTGAGTGAATGATTAAATGAATAACAAAGTGAAATGGGTATTTGCCGACAGAGGAAATTAAACTAAACCAGTCCCCCCGACTCTACTTGGATGACTGGCCAGGGTACTTTGGGAAGACAGACCAACGCCTCCTTCGCCTCTCCTTCCCCAAAAGCCACCATGAAGTAGGTCCTCTTGCATCCTGCCCTCTTCTGGGTCCCACCCTGAATTCTCTAGCCCAGCAGTCGTAAACAAAGGCAAAACCCCTAACTTCAGAAAAACAGAGACCTCCAAAGTCTTGGGAATCCAAAGCTATCCTCTAAGCTCTCTCTTTTGCTCATCCCATCCCCAGTAAAGCACTAAGTACCTAGATTCCTAGTCATATAATCCTTGTGTTCTTTCTGTGAGGTGGTTCCCATTCTGACCTTTTGTGACGTCAGGCAGGAACACATAAGGAAAAGGCTATTCATTTTTCTAAACCGAAGGGCTGGCACTGTCCTAATGGCTCTCCATGGGTTTACCTCTTCTGTTCATATCCTCCCTATTTGCCCCTCAGAGGTGGCCCTGTAGCCCTTTCCGTCCATGTCCTTAGGGCCTATCTTTAGTGCCAACCAGGACACCTGATGGAGGAGGGATGGGGTCCAGGCGGGTGGGAGCGAGGGCCATCACTGTGGCAGGGGCACACCCAATCAGGACGGCAGAGTGAGCCAGCAGCCCTCCTCCCTGGCCCAGGCTCACATCTTCATTTCCTGCCTATGAGGACTCAGACTAAATGCAGTTCTAACCAACAACAATTACCACCACCTATATTTATATTCTACTTTGTTTTATGAAACACGCTTCATGTGTATTATTTAATCCTAAATTTAATCTTATCTTTTCTTGGAAGAGAAATGATATACAGTCAAAGTCAACAAACACATTCTTGAGGCTAGTTGTCTGCTGGACACTGGATATAAAATACAGAATGTATTAGGATGAGAAAAGTTGAGGAAAATGCTTTGAGAAATCCTACTCTGAAATATCATAAACTTTTGTTGTAAATATAAAACAAAAAATACTTCTATTCTTATTATGTATTCAATTTGTCCAATGCTTCTTAAAAAATATGAATAATAAAGGTAACTAGTCACCGACACATTCTTGGGCACTTAAAGTGTTTATGGTGTTCTACAAGATCTGGTAATAGGGACGGAGGTGCAAGTACTAATGCCAGTATTGATGCTTTCTTTCTGGAGTTGGAAAAATGAAAAGAGAGTAAGGCTTATACATGTTCTCAGAGAACACTCCAAGCATTGTTGCAAATCAGATACAAAGTCAAAGCCTGCTTCTAAGTCTCCTTATTTCTGGTCTGTTCCTTATGATAATACTCTATTTGTTACAAGGACTATACAAGGAGGATCAAGTATGGTAATTGCAACTGACTGAGGAACTATTAAATGCATGAATTTATCTTTGGTTCAAATGAACTGGCACAACTTTTAGAACGTTTCTATAAACTTCTGGAGTCTTCTGAGATTAAACACTTGACTGGAGATTTTGTGAGAAGAGGAAGTTGGTGCTTCCTGCTATTCATTGAACTAGAAAATCCTCAAAAACAAACTATTTTTCTTACTGCATTTCAGAATTTGCTCTTTCTCTTTTGTGGTTCTTTCTAGAATCCTGAAGTGAAGAAGTAACTGAAAATGAAAAGGAACTGGAAATATTTACAAGATGCCTTAAAACTTCAAAAAATAAATAAATAAAGCAATCTCTTACCTAGTTTAGCTAATCTCAAGACTGCCTAGAGCTCACATCAAGTAGTACTAATTTTAAAATAATAACAAATACACGAAAACCTACATTTCAATTCAAAGGCTCAGAAGAATCAAGAAGTTTCCAGAGAGTTCCTATTCCAAGTGAGCCAATGTATCCAAGTCACATGTAGTACACGCTACAGAGACAGCCCAGACACTTGGAGAGAGTACTGGGCCAAGGGTCAGGAGGAGGGGCTCTGGCCTTGAAAGCTACTAACTCTGCGTGACTCAGCCAAGCCTCCAAAACTCTCCAGGCTTTGTTTCTTTATCAGATTTCTTGTTTCATACCATTGTGGTTGGGAAAAAATGCTTGATATGATTTCATTCTTATATTTATTGAGACTTGTTTTGTGGACTAACATGTGATCTACCCTAGAGAATGTCCCATGTGCACTTGAGAGGAATGTGTATGCTGCTGATTTTGTATAGAATGTTCTGTATACATTTATAAAGTCTATCTAAACGAATGTGTCACTTAAGGGCAATTTTTCCTTCTTGATTTTCTGCCTGGATGATTTACCCATTGATGTAAGTGGAGTGTTAAAGTCCCCTACTATTATTGCATTGCTGTCAATTTCTCCCTTTAGGTCTTAATATTTGCTTTATATATTTCAGTGCTCCTATTTTGGGTAGACATATATTTACAAACGTTATATCTTCTTGGTGAATTGAACACTTTATTATTACATAATGCACTTCCTTGTCTTTTCTTACAATCTTTGTTTTAAAGTCTATTTTGTCTGTTATGACAGGTACCTCAGCTTTCTTTTCATTTCTTTTGCATGGACTATCTTTTTCCATCCCTCCACTTTGTCTTTGTGTGTCCTAATATCTGAAATGAATCTCTTGTACACAGCATATAAATGAGTCTTGATTTTTTTACCTTTTCAGCCACTCTATGTCTTCTGATTAGAGAATTTAGTCCATTTACATTTAAAGTAATTATTGATAGGTATGTACTTATTGCCATTTTGTTGATTGTTTTCTGGCTATTTTTGTAGTTCCTCTTTGTTCCTTTCTTCTCTTTTTTGTCTTTTCTTATGGTTGGATGACTTTCTTTAGTGTTATATTTAGATTCCTTTCTCATTTTCTTTTGGGTGTCTCCTATAGGTTTTTGCTTTGTGGTTACTGTGATGTTCACATATAACATCCTATGTATATAATAGTCTATTTTAAGCTAGTTTGCAACTGAAATTTGAACTCACTTCAAAACTCTACATTTTTACTCCCCCACTCGACATTTTATGTGACATTTTAATGTCACATTTTAATTTTATATACCCCTTAACTAATTATTGTAGTTTTTTTTGTTTTTTTTTTTTTAGTACATGGGCCTCTCACTGTTGTGGCCTCTCCTGTTGTGGAGCACAGGCTCCGGACGCGCAGGCTCAGTGGCCATGGCTCACAGGCCTAGCCACTCCATGGCATGTGGGATCTTCCCAGACTGGGGCATGAACCCGTGTCCCCTGCATCGGCAGGCAGACTCTCAACCACTGCGCCACCAGGGAAGCCCTAATTATTGTAGTTTTAGTTAATTTTACAACTTATGTCTTTCAACATTCATACTAGCTTTATCAGTGATTAACCCACTGTCTTTATTATATATTTACCTTTACCAGTGAGATTTTACTTTCATATGTTTTCTTGTTATTAATTAGTGCCATTTGTTTTCAGCTTAAAGATATCCCTTTAACACTTCTTATAAAGCCAGTTTAGTGGTGATGAACTCCTTTAGTTTTTGTGTCTGGAAAACTCTATCTCTCTTCCTATTCTGAATAACTTTGCCAGATAGAGTATTCTCAGTTGGAAGTTGTTTTCCTTTCAGCACTTTGAATATATCATGTCACTCCCTTCTGGCCTAAAAAATTTCTGCTGAAATATCTGTTGATAGCCTTATGGGATTTCCCTTGTGCATAACAAGTTGTTTTTCTCTCATTGCTTTTAAGATTTTCTCACTATCTTTAACTTTTGACATTTTAATTATAGTGTATCTTGGTGTGGATCTCTTTGGGTTCATCTTGTTTGGAACTCTCGGTCTTCCCGGACCTGAATGTCTGTTTCCTTCCCCAGGTTAGAGTAGTTTTCAACCACTATTTCTTCAAATAAGGTTTCTGTACCTTTTTCTCTCTTCTTCTGGGACCCCTATAATGTTAATGCTATCCTGCTTGATGTTGTCCCATACGTCCAGCTATCTTCACTTCTTAAAATTCTTTTATCTTTTTGCCTCTCTGTTTGAGTGAGTTTCATTGCTTTGTCTGCCAACTCACTGATTCATTTTTTTACCTCATCCAACCTGCTGTTGAACCCCTTTAATGCATTTTTTAGTTCAATTATTGTATCCTTAAGCTCTGTGACTTCTGTTCGATACTTTATGTTTTCTGTCTCTTTATTGAAGTTCTCACCATGTTCATCAATTCTTTTTCCAAGCTCAGTGAGCATGTTTTTGACCATTACTTTGAATTTTTTATTAGGTAGGTTACTGATCTCCATTTCATTAAGGTCTTCTTCTGAGTTTTTATCTTGTTCTTTCATTTAGAACATATTCCTGTTTCCTCATTTTGCTTGGTTCTCTGTGTTTTTGTCTATGTATTAGGTGAAATAGCTACCTTTCCCAGTCTTGAAGGAGTGGCCTTGTGTAGGTGATGGACCTTATTGTTCGAGCTTGCCCTAGCTCTTGGTGGTCTCTCAAATCTGTGTGATTGTCTAAGTAGCCTGGTTTATTCATGGTCCCTGTTGTTGAGGGTATGCCAAGACATGTCAGTGTTCCAGGTGGAGTGATCTCATTTAGCACCTAGTTTTAGGTGATGGGAAGCCAAACCCTGAGGCAGCAGCTTTTAATGTATGCAAATATATTTAGTCCTATTGGGTCACAATCATAAATCCTGCTGGTCTCCAGACCAGGAGAGCTGGAAGTGTCCCCTGGCTGAGTGTACAAGCTCCTTTCTGGGAGGTATTGTTACAGTGTAGTGAGGCCAAAGGAGTTAGCAAGGATGGTGTCTCCCTGCTCGTGCTCCCTGAGAGCACGCCTGCAGCTTCTGGATGTGCAACAAACCTGAAGCCTGTCCCTCAAGCTGAAGCTCCTGAACCAGTAAACAGGCGTCTTTCACAGGAAGATTGGGGGGGTGTTTCAGTCTGCTGTCTGGGCAGTGCCCTGGGAGTGGAGCCTCCCAAGAACCGTCTTTCCAATTGTTACAATCCTGTGGAGTCCAGGAATGCAACACCCTTGGTCGCCAGGGCCAGGTAATCAAGGGCTGTCCTCCATGTGGAATGCATGTACCTGCCAGCTCTAGCAAGGCAGCTGGAGAGCACAGGGGGAAGGATACACTCCCATCTTCAGCAAGGCAGCAGGAAAATACCTAGTCTGTGGGTGCCCATCCACTTTAGCAAAGAATCGGGAGGATGCTGTGATTGTGTGTGTGTGTGTGTGTGTGTTCAGCAGCCCCAACCGGGCGTGGTAAGAGTGATACAACCACCCGTGTTTGCCTGCTTCTTCGAGGCAGGATAGTGCCATGACCACTTGTCCCTGCAGGCCTCAACAGGGAATCAGGAAGGTGCCATGTCTGCACACTCCTGCCTATGCTACCAGGGTAGAGGGAGAGTTCAAAAACCGTGTCCATCAGCACCATTGTCCCTGGAGAGTCCCAATCATCCCCTGCACCTCCAGTAGATGCTTTAAGATTAGCAAATGAATCCCCTTCACGTATAGCCTAGGTGCTTTCCAAACTGCTGCTTCTGTGCTCGGTCCCGGGCAAATGAGATCACATGTAAGCCCTTTGAAAGGAGAACTGGCCCCGTTTGTTTCCTAAGCCGGATGCCTTGGGGGCTCATCTCTCCCGTGCAGGTCTAGGAGAAGCTCCTCTGGGAGAAGCTCCGGACTTGTGAGTCCATCCCTATTGAGGGATGCCACACTGGGGGTAGGGTTGTTGGCTACTTACATCTCTGCCTCTCCTACCCGGCCTGATGTGTCCTTTTATCCTTTGTCGTGGAGGAGCAGTTCAGCTAGTTTTCAGGGTTTTTTCAGAGGGAAATGTTCCTCTGAAATGTAGCTGGAGATCTGGTGTGTCTGTGAGAGGAGGTGAGTTTAGGATCTTCCTGTGCCACCATCTTGGACTGTCCCCCTCCTTTTTTCAATATTCGAAGTTAATTCCTATATGAAGTGTTCAGTTAGAGCCATCTGGGCTCCAAGCTATCTGTTACCTGGAATCAATTCGGTGACTTGGATTAATCATTTCTATCAGTATTTTGGAAGCTGGTGAGCACAATTGTATTAATGTGTTATTACCGTGACTGAAATAGCAAGTCAGACCACCAAAGAGGTAATTAAAGTATGATCAAGGAAAACTCTCAAACTCTGAATGATATAAAAATCTACCACTAGACCCCAAACTGCCAGAGCATCACGAAATGGGGCAGGTATTCCCTCCTGATAATCTAAATGTTAAGCAAAAAAGCATGTTTTCACCCATTTTTACTTGGGATACTAGGAATAATTCCAACAAACACGTGTCAGAAGCACTGCTTCCCTCAAACAGTAAAAACGTCCGGGAAGTGTTCTCATTACTCATCACAAGAAACTGTTGGCTATAAACAGTGCATCGTCATCAATGGGGGAAAAACCCTCACAGCACATATCCTAATAATGGCAGACTTTATAGATTTTCTCAGTCCACAGAAGGTAGCCTTTGATCAACATAGAACCAACCGTTCTTTTTTTGGAAACAGTATTTCCTTTTGGCTCTCAAACCAGAGCATCATCCAGTATACTTCTCTACTGAAAAAACCAAAAGTGCTGACTTTTGCTTTAGCTCTGAGACAAAGTTGCCAGATGTAAGTACTATAAAAAGTCAGTATGGCTGAGAAAAAAAATACAGAGATACTAAGGTTCAAAGCCATCTTCTGTTGGGATAGGTGTGAGGAATAAAAGGGTGAGTTTCCAAAAATATTTTTTCATTGAAACATACATTCATTTCCTCTTTAAAACAAACAAATAAATAAAACGCTTAAGGAACAGCAGTGTCTTCATCATATGAAATCTTCAGCATTTGTTTTAATTTTCTGAATGAATAGAAAGAATTTTAGGAATGGCTTCAGTAGAAACTAAAGTTCATTTGCTGAGCTCCCCCTACTGATTTACAGCAGCAAAAATTAGTCGTTTTACAAGAAAATATTACCATAAAAACTCACTCTTGCTTTCTTAGAAACCTAAGATTCCTGGATTACTTTAAGAAACTTCAACCGAGTACATACATGTCCCAAAAATAGCTAACTGGAACAGCCACAAAGTACTACTTACAAGGCCTGAATTAACACATCAGAATTCAACACTGAGGTTATAACACCTCAGTCAGGTTACCCACCATTTCTGCTCAGAACTTGAGAGAATGGCAGAAATCAATTAGCTCCTTCAATAAATCTTTTGGAAGAAAGATGTAGTGAGACAGGCATTGTCTTGGATATATGACTATTAAAATTAAAACTCTGAGGAGAACTAAACCACAACCTGGTTTATAGTCGGATTAACTGTGGAATGAACTCATTGAAGACAAGAGCTGCGTCTTAGTCATGCTGGCACACTCGAACTCCTGGCAGAACCCCTTCTACATCATGGGGGCTCCAGCACAACCTGCTGGAGTACTTGGAGCGTGAGTGCAATTATACACGCCTTTATGCGTCTGCGCTACTATTAACTTGAGCAACGAAGTCCAAAACGGAGAGATCTGTTGATCTGTTGCTCTCTTCCTCCCACTCAGGCATATTGAAATATAAAAGGAAAATTATCCCACCCCTCATAGAGAGGGTGGAAGGGAGGGAGACGCAAGAGGGAAGAGGTATGGTAACATATGTATATGTATACCTGATTCACTTTGTTATACAGCAGAAACTAACACACCATTGTAAAGCAATTATACTCCAATAAAGATGTAAAAAAATAAATAAATAAAAATAAAAAGATTAAAGGAAAAGAAAAAAAAAGGAAAATTATCTTGGTCCTGCTCTGTCCTAAAATATAGAGCTAATTTAAGTAGGACTATGCTAGTCCTAGTTAAAAAAAAAAGCGGGGGGAGGGGTGTCCTGGAAGAAAAGGGAAATATTGATTAAGAAAAATATGTAGAAGATGTAAACATCACTGCATTGCTCCTCTGGGCAAGGCACAGAGATGACTAAAGCTTGTTATTGCACAGACTTGAACTTCCCATGCAGTTGTGAAATACTGAGAAAAGATATAATGGCTGGAGGGTAATTATCAACAGAAGATGTTGGTCACAGACACATATTCCTTTCCAGGAATGCAAGACGTGGTGATGGAAGGTCCTTAAGTTAATGCATTTATCCACTGACTCTACCTAAACAAGCTCAAGCAAATTGTGTCTGACAAACTCTAGACTATTAAAGTACCGTTCAAACATGAGGAAATTACTTCAGCTTCACTTTCCCTCGCGGGGGAAAAAGTCATTTTACGCACGTAATTATATAATATTTCATGATAACCCATGTGCAGCACTGATAAATGAAGCAGGCCATCTCCAAGCAGCCTTCCACTCCCCGTCTCTCCCTGCTTTGCCCTTGTTCACACCTCTTCACCCCTCAAGGTCCTCCTTGTCCACAAACCTTCCCAGCTCCTCTAGGGCATACGTGTATCTCTTATTGGAAACCTACTGCGACTAGGGCCTGAACATGCAATTCAGCATTTAACTGCCCCCTACTCTGTGCATGTTTGCTACTTGATCTCCTTTCTCCATCCAGACTGAAAGCAGAAACCATGGTTGACTCTAATTTTGTATCACTGCAATGGCTAAGCCAGACCTGTGGTGAGTCCATCATTTTCTCTTGGATATACCATCGCAACCCAATAATTCACCGTGCTGTTTCCAGGTTAAAGATGGTCCCTTGGGATCATTTTGATCACCTCTCCTAGAGCTCTCCATAGGCCTGGAGAGCTAAAAAGAGTGGCTTGGACATTAGCTAGTCATTTTCCAAATCATATAAATTAAAAACCCCTATATATTATTAACTATGATTGGATTCATATGAACTTGTCACATTTCCCAGTGTGGAATTGTTATATAAATGAGTCAAAGGTAACCTCTGTATACCGGCCCATAGGTTGATTATTTCTTCACTGCAGACAGAGACCCATTAGCTCAAAAACCCACTGGCAGCAAACTCAAATTTTATAACTTTAGAACAGCCCAAATGATTTTCTCTGCAAAAAAAAAAAAAATAGCTCCAACAAGCAAATCTATAGCAATTTACAGCCTGCCTGCTTTGCATACCCCACAAAAACCTCACCCAACAGCTCTTACCTTGAGAAAATATGGCCTTGCAGTTATAAGGTCCCAATCTGCTGTCCTTTGGAGCTTGGGGACACAGAGACGCCCCACTGTGCTGCTGAGAGACATCATCTAGACGTATAAACCCCCCTCCCCAGATCTTCCTCTCCCCAGGAGCTCCTGTGCCCTCTGCTCTTTCTGAGGAGGAACAGACTCCTGCTATGAGGGACACCCCCATGTGCAAACCTGGCAAGGCCTCACACAGTAAGCTTGGGTGTGCTACTGCTGCTGTTCTCCTGGTCATGTGTTTTTCCTCGATTGGCCCCCAAATACCTCAAACCTCTATAGTAATGCATGATACTCTATATTCATTTCAAGGGCTGTTAATAGATTCTATCTGCAAAATATGGTCACATGGTGAATTTAGTTTGGAAATGCTGTGAGATTTTTTTACTCCAGGGCATCTCAGAGTCTTAGCCATATCAACATGCATTGCAAATCTCCAAGAGAGGAATGAAAACTCAGTGTTTCACCATGGAACTATTTACTGGGAGCATCATGTGCGTGCAGAGGCCTGGCCAGGTTCGGAGTCCTCCCTCCCCTCAGCACCCCTGTCCCCTGCCCAGGGATGCTTTCCCCTCCAGCTGGAGGATCACTGCATAGTGATATTGCTATAACCCTGAACACCCTTCTCATTCCAGGGCCCCAGAGAAAGCACAAGTCATGCTAGTAACTACAGGCCAACTTGACAAATGGGTAGGTCTTTTCTAAGATGTTCTGACTTGTCTTTCCCAGTAATTCACAAGTACAGAATTTGTAATTTTGCTATATTTTGCAAGTTCTATGGGTTTTGCATCTTCTTCTTAAAAGGTCACTTTTTGTCTCTGCTTTGAAACCTTTCAAAGCTTCTGACTAGAAAAACTTTAAAGCCTCCGTATGGTTTTCTCCATTCTCACCAGCATTTAGCACAACGCAAGTCATATATTAGGTGCTCGGAAAATACTTCTTGCCTAACTCACTGGAACATATTTACCTGCTGCTATATGGTAAGAATGCCAGTTTTCATTATAGTATTAGTTATGTGCTAAGAAATGCTACAATAAACATTTCAGCAAATTTAACGTTTTCTCATTTACTTTCATTATATGATCAAACACACAAGGTTAAAAATCACAGATAAGACTAAGAAACTTTTAAACGGAAAAATGATAAATTTTCTAGATTCTGTCAGTGGTTTTCAAAGTTTTAAACCTTAAAAAATTTTAAATAACATATCATAACATTCCTGTAAAGGAATCAGTGACAGACCCAGAATTTAAAGCTAGAAAGCAGAGATGTTCTATGATTCAAACCATGTTATCTGACCCTACAATAATTACTGCTTCCATACAGAAATCTCATGGCTTCCAAGAATTTAACTGCTCTCTATTTCTGAAAGCAAACTTGAGGCCCATGATGGTGCTTAGGAGCTCAGTCCCCAGAGCCCAAAATACAGTAAAACCATTTTTAAGTGACTTTGGTTCAAATTACTTTATTTCAAATTATTTAACTTTATTGAGCCTCAGTGTTCTTATCTATAAAATAGGAATATCAATGGCACCTAAATCAAAGAGTAGCTGTTAGGCAACAGAAACATGATAGTATTTGTAAGGCAGTTGGTATATGCTAAGCACTCAGCAAACACTTATGATTATTGGTATCACTATTGTTGTTACAGTTGAGGTAGGATTCCAAAGTGCACACATAGCATGATTCAACTTCATAAAAGGGCAAGATATGTGTAAATGTACATAGACAATATATATTCTTCCATACATAAAACATTTACATGTTTAGGGGTGTGTGTGTGTGTGTCTGTGTGTTTAGGGAGACAGAGTTCGTGAGAGAGACTCATAGAAAAAGGATTTGAAGAAAAAGAACCACTCCAGTGGTCACCTGATGATCAATGAATAACTACTTACTTTCACCCTTACACTTCACTGTATTCTTCAGATCTCCCATGAACGCACATTGTCTTTGCAAATACAACAATTAAAATGCTACTTTTAAAAAACTCTCGAAGATGAACCATATGTATTTGAAGTGTAATATCTACAAAAATTTTGTTCACATTTTGCACAACTAGAGAAATATGTTATCTTTCTCATTGCTTTAATAATCCTGCTTATTTCTTTTCGTAATGGAATAACTATGAAGCACAAAATAAAAAACATTACCCTCTGTAAGCTCCACTCGGTGCCATCATGTCCTATCCTTATATATCTTACCAACGCTTTTTATTTCAACCTGAATGAAATGCAAAGAAAACATTAGAAGACTGTTTTAAGTTAAGCATGTTAAAAAATTCTTTCTCTTCTTAACGAAATGCATTTTTTGTTCCTTGTAGTTGAATAGCTCTCAGGGACCCTTTCAGAGTCTAGAGATTAAGCCCTCTCGAGAAGCTATCAGTGGGCACCACAGACACAGAATATGAGACAGAAATATCATGAGGCTTGACAAAAAAATATGCAGAAGGAGTCAGCTGAAAGAACAGGATAAGAGCATGCATATGCTCAGTTCTCTGACTACCGCAGTCTCACTGGAAGCCAACGTCTTCTGAGCTCAGTTCCAATGACAGAAAGATGGGCTCTTATTTTAAGAAGAAAAAAACCCAATTTTCATCAAAGTTAAATATAGCTATTTCTACAAGCTTAAGAAAAAGTACCAGTGAGTCTAGAACTTCCTTCTACTCTGAAAATCCTCTCAGTTAGGCTCATAGGCTAAGACATAGATGTTTAAAATTCAAGGAAGAGAAACAAACTTGCACACACAGCATGTGCACCTGCTTAGTGTCTGACATGGTCCAAGACTACCTGTTATCCAGATGGCATTGTGGAGAACTGGCTTTGGAATCACTTTGGGCTCAGTTGGTATCTTGGACGTTGTGACCTGGGTAAAATAGATTGTTTTACGTCTCTGGTCCTCAGTTTCTTTATGGGTTGAATGGACATAATGTCTGTTGCATACAATTTTCAGTTCAACTAAATTAATGTTTATTTAACATATAATGTAGGAAATGTGCAAGGCCACAGGTATACAAAGATGAAAGTGATGGCATAGTTCCTAACTCAGAGAAATTTCTAGTCTAGTGAGGGAGATAGATTTATAAGCAGACATTTTCACTACAATAAGATATGTCTAGGCCATTGAACTGTGAGGATTCAAAAGGGCAATACAACTCCTTATTATTTAATAACTTAAATAAGTGAAATAAGTCATACAGAGAAAGACAAATACCATATAATATCACTTATATGTGGAATCTAAAAAATAATACAAATGAATATATATGCAAAACAGGAGCAGACTCACAGACAGAAAACAAAGCAGTGGTTACCAAAGAGGAGAGGGAAGGAGGAGGGACAGATTAGTGGAATGGGATTAACAGATACACACTGCCATATAGAAAGTAGATCATCAACAAGGGTATATTGCATAGAACAGGGAATTATACCCATTATCTTATAATGACCCATAATGGAGTATAATCTGCAAAAATACTGAATTACTAGACTGTACACCTGAAACTAACACAATATTGTAAATCAACTATACTTCAATAAAAAATACTAAAAGAAAGTAAAGGATGCAGAAAACCATTAGTGTCTACACAGATTACCTAGGGATCCTGTTAAAATGCAGATTTTGATTCAGTCTGTCTGGTGTGGGGCCCAAGAGCCTGGATGTGTCACAAGCTCCCAGGTGATGCCCATGCTGCTGGCCGAGGGTCCACAAGGCCCTAAACTCCTGGGGACTTCTGTACCCATCCCTAACCTCTGCAGTTGAGGCAGTAGCTTAGAGCTGGGTGAGTCCTGCTCTCACTTCACAGCCAATAGGAACATATGCTGGTGCCACCGGCCAGGAGAGAGTCTTTGGCAACTGTAATTGATACCCACCTCCCAGGGGCACTGCCCAGCACACACATTCCCAGACAGTCTTTAAACCTCACGAGCCTTTTAAATAAGTAGAATTATTACCCACCTCCCCCTCTTTACTAGGAAGGAAATCAAAGATTAGTGAGAATAAGCAATCTGTTCAAGGTCACACAGAACTAATGAGTGTTCCATCTGGATTTGAAACTGGTCTCCATAACCCCAAGACCTCTGTTCTCAACCAATTTACTACATTCTCTATATGTCAATAGGATTTTTTAAATGTATATACATTTTCTCTTTTTGTCATCAGACTACCTTGGAATTTAGGGAAAAAACAGATATCATTTCCTCCACTCTATATGTAAATATAATCCTGGCCTGGAGAAAATAAGGGACATATTCAAGGTCACACAGTGAATACATAGAAAGCTAGCGCTCTGATCCAGCTCACCTGATTTGCAGTCGAATGCTACAACTGGGATGCTCAACCTTGGCTGCACTTTACAATCATTTGGGAAGCTTCTAAAAACCTCAGTGCCCAGGCTGCACCCTAGAATTGGAATGTCTGGAGGTGGAACAAGGAGGCTTTGGTGGTTTTTAAAGCTGCCCAGATGATTCCAATGTGCAATCAAGACTGAGAATCCACGCCATCCACTCCAAGATAGGACCCTGGGTGAACCTTCCCAGGAAAACCTTGACAGGATTTACCGACACATTAAATACATACACCACAAAGTATACTCTCAGTAATAGACTTTTGTGGGGTTGCCCAGGGATCTAGCCATAACGCATGCATATTGAATTCTAAACAATCATCTTCAAATAATCTTTTGAACTGCACGTGTTGTATAAGGTATGACTGCCTGTGAACTGGTCCAAAGTGCTCCTTCATGACTGCAGTCTTGACTGAAAACTTAATGGTTGCAAAAGAAGAATGCCAGGCTCAGGTCTGAAAGTCTATAAACTACGTGAGTATTAGTGATGGTCATGTACTGCAGCCTAAGCAGCCTTGGCTTCCTGGTGACTTGAGTTGGCCCCAGTCATTCCCTATTCCCTGTCTAGTCTTAGGACACAAAGGAACATTCCCCAGGGAGAAAAACTGCCCTTGAACAATGCACCAAAGACCTGTTTAGCTTTCACCCTCTGTCAGTGCAGTGAATTAGCGAAGTGGAATGTAATTGTCCAAAGCCCTGAGGAACTGGGGGAAGCAACCAGCGATTCTCAAAACAATGCAGCTCAGTGTTCTCTGATGCTAAGGAGAGAGATATTCAAATGAGCATTGGCAGAACCTCAACAAATGGCCGCTGAAGATGTCAAGAAAATGATTTCACATTCATACAGGTCAGCGGAGCAACATCTAAGAGTATACGCAAGCATATAAAAGGAGGGTTTTCATCATCAGAACCATCTCTAAATGGCTAATAATCTGGCTATAATTTGAGTTGAGGTTGATAACTTATGGGAGAGTTTCAAACCAATGGCCTAACATGAGCTGTTTTTAAAGAAAGCAATTTTCTTCTACAACTTGGCTAATATAAGATATGTAGGGGAAAAATGCTTCCTTTGATAATTACAATAGGCATTAGCATAATTCACGGGGACTCTAGTGGACCAGAGGTTCATTTTGTATAAGGACACACACACAGTCACACCCTCTGTGTCACAGACATTCCTTTGAAATGTTCATCAAACCAACAGGATGGCCAGTGCTGCTCACCTGAAACATACCTTCCTGTCTGGGAGGGAACAGCTGCTTTGGGCTGTCCTAGCTGAGAGGGATTAGCCCAGCGACACCCTGGTCTCCGTACATCCAGAGTGGGACGCTGGCTCGAGTCCCTGTGTTTCCTGTCACACTAACACCTTCCATTCACCTTCCAACAGGGGAGTCTCACGGCTTTGGGAAGGTCTGATTTCTGCTATGGGGAAAAAGTAGCCCATCAGATGCAACATCAGGCTGACAGAATCTTTTGTCACCTGGAGCCCAAGGACATCAATCCTGAGCAGGGAGGGCTGGGGTGGGACAGGGAAGCTCCAAGCTGCTACAACTCCCGGGGGTTGATTTGTGCTTGTCTCCTCACAGCAAGGTTCTGGTTAACTGAAGCTCAACTGCTTGAAGTAAATTAAATTAGAGCGTTAAACATCTGACATGCCTAGCAATCTTTCACTTGTCCTCAACACAACACGGGTACGTGCTGGAATGTGCAGTTTTTTCATAAATCTGCCTACCTGGCTTACAGATTTTTAGACAGAACTACTACAATATAAATTAACAAAAGAAAAGTGCAATTAAAACACATTTTCAAATGAGATGTAAGAATGACAAATGAAAGAGAGAGAAAAGTTTTTGAAATGTTTCTGGAAAAAATAGTACCCTACCAGAGGGAACAGTGAAAGGATTTGGAACCAAAGGTGGGATTGTCACAAATGCAAATGGTTTCTGAGGTGCTTTGAGCAGGCTAGCCTGCAGTGGTGGGGGGAATAGGTCCTTCCCGGTAGCAGCCGCAGCCACTGGCAGTCACCAAACAGCCACTCCTCATCTGCACGAGATGCTTCGGAAGCGAAGCCCCCGTTACATCTGGGTTACAATTGCTGCCTTCTTTGCACTCGCTTTAGCCTGTACCCGCATCTAAGGAGATCCTGGGTACCAAGCTACACTGCACTGGTGTCTGGATTGACCCAAGAACCTCACATCAGCTCTTCACTGATACTTCCAGGTAGAAAGATTGCAGACTTAGGAAATGAGACAAATTTCCTCCGGTCAAATGGCTAAAAGGAAGCCAAGCCTCTTCCTTGAAACTACAGGCAACCCTAGGTAGCACCTGGGGTCTCACCAGTACAGCACCAATAATGATGACAACAAACACAGCAAATAACTAGCTGTTTCCTGCTCTAATGAAGAAATGTTAAAATAAAAACTACACACACACAAAAACTGTAAGCCCTAAGAAAGAACTGGCATTCATTTTTAATAGTTGCTCCTTCTTTACTATACTGGGTAATTTCTGTCATTATAACAGCAGGCATTTTTTCCCTTCAATTATAATAATAATCACCATTTATCAAGCTCCTACTATATAGTAGGGTCTGTGTTGAACACTTCATATTCATTTCTCATCCCATGAAGTAAGTCAAATTCTGATGTCCATTTTAAGATGAGAAAAAGAGGCAGAGGTTAACTAACATGCCCAAGTCATGCAATAAGGAAACGATGGGATGTCACACTCCGAAGCCTCAGTGCTTCAACAAGCCAGATGGGTGCTGGCTGCTCCACTAGACACGGTTCCCCGGGACACGAGACCTTTCACTCTGTGCCGAGCACTGTCCTAAACACTGAACGTGCAGCATCACATCAACCTTGCTCATCCCTCACACTGTCCTAAGAGGCACTGAGCACTATCAAACGGGTGGCCAGAACTCAGAGGTTAAATAGTCTGCCCAGAGCTACACAGGCAGCAACAAAGAACTAAACTCGAATCCTAGGCTGACAAGCGTGAGCCCCATGCCGTCCTGGATGAAGTATCAAAGGTAGCTGCCCTGGGAAAGATTACAAAAAATCGGTCCAATGAAATTTGCTGACACAATCTAACCTTCAACACCCAAATGCTGGCTGAGCACACATGACTGCTCTTCTCGCTATTTCTAGTCAAGCACCATCAGGAACCTTGCAAACCCACTGGGAACTTCTCCAGACCCTAGACGACAGTGCGGTCAGATCTCTAGTGAGGAAAACTCCACAGCACGTCCGTGAGTCCCAGAGAGCAACCAGTGATCCAGGTCAGTAAGAGAGGCTGTAGGAGGCTAATCATTTAATCAGTATCTTAGTCATCAAAAAGGATTATTTTTACTGCATTCAAGAAAACTTTATGTAGTTCCTATTATTTTGCTGGGCACTGTGTGTGGTTCATGGCTCTCTACATATTAATGACAGAGATTACAATTTTGAAAAATAATGAAAACCTCAACCTGGAGATACACATTGCCTAGTGGGAAAGGCAGATGTATAGGTATTTGATTTCAAACAAGCAGACGCACTCACAGAAAACAAAAGAAGTGCTATGAAGCTGAGATGTAGCAGAGAGCAGGGAGTGATTGGCTGTGGAGGGGCGTCCCTGAGGGAACCACGTGCTGGATGTATGACGATGAATCAGAATTTTGCAGAAAGAAGAAGGGATGGGCGTTCCGGGTGGAGGGAACGGCAGGCCCGCACGTACAAAGGCTTGAAGCAGCGGGCACGATGGGAGGACCACACGTGGTGACATGTGTCGACCATGACATCACACAGATGTCACGTGAGAAGAGGAGAGACAGTGAGACGGTAGACGGCGCGGGGAGGGAGTCGGGACACAGCTGTGCGGGCACCATCTGCTGAAGTCTGGTGGTGAGGTGATCAGAGTATTAGAAACATCGGCCTGAAACAGGTGAGCTGTATGGAGCAGGGAGAGACCCGGGCAGGAAGGCCAGCGAACGGACGATGAACCGGGAACCGCAAACAGACGAACGAACGCTGGGGTGGGGTCCACAGACCGTGGTTACTTGGGTTTAGCTTTCCGGGTGTGCACACACAAGTGTGTGTGTCTGCATGTGTGTGTGTGCGTGTGTGTCTGAGTTCAGCTTGTTTGTGTGATTTAACCTGCAAACAAGTTGCTAGTCTCCGAAGCCTCTTCTTCTCGTTCTAGCATTTTCACAAACATACAGCATTTGCACGAACATAGCACATCTTCAGAACGCATTCACCTTACAAAAATTGATGACTGAACGTGGTGTAACCTGTAATACAGAACAATGTATCAAAGTCTGTGCTGTTGTCAACTGAATATGAATTCAATCCAATGCCCTGATCTTTTGGAAATGAACCAAAGTCCATTAGTCTCAGACCATAAATTTATCCATTTGAGAAACATAAAAGCACTTGCTTTTGTCACTGGAGATTTAAAATATTCTAAGCTGGAAGAATATTTGATGGGGACTCTGGATTAACTGACAGACCCCTTCAGAGTGTTTCTGAATAAAATCTATAGTTCTAAACAAACAAGATTAGGCAGATATTGGTAATTTTTGAAACTGAGCAATGGATACCTGAGGATTCATTATTCCATTCTCTCTACTTTTATGTATTTTTGAAATTTCCCATAATTAAAAACTTCTTTTAAAAAACATGATTTCTTCCTTGAGCTCTACTTTCCCTAATAGAACCTGCAACATAATCCAACCTATAGCCCTCAGGAGAGCACTGCAAATTCAGGCACTGCACCTCTATTTACCGCTACAAAAGCACCGTTTACTGTATATTCAGTATTATAAGTTCTAAATCTTTGTCTCCCTTTGATGTAGATGAGAACAGTCCCATTTTTCTTTTTTACTAAATGAGCATTTTGAATACAGAGGACAGGTTTATTTTATCTACAATACCTAATTCCCTGAACAATGAATGAACACCTTGCCCGACCCTGAAAGTACACTGACAAACATAATCTCATTCTTCAGGAGATGAGAGTTGTTTCTGATGTCTTTGAAAGTATGAAATAAGTCTTCTGAAGTATTTTTCAACTAACATGATTTTAATATGAATGGCTAATGTAACCCAAATCTATCTAGCATGACAGCTAAATTGCAAACGCAAGAGGAAGGTATTCTTGTGAGAAACAAATTTTAGCGATGGTTTGGTAGAGGTGGAAAGAAGACAACTGAAGAGACTCATGATCTAATGAATCAGCAGTGAATGAGAGTCTTCTAGGTAATGTTCATATGGGAAGAGATGTTTTTCCACTTAAGTCATGGATGCTTATAAAAATCATTTCTACTGCAACCAGAAAAGGCAAAGTTTAAACAAGTCATGGGCATTTCGTAGACGGCATTTGTATTAGGAGAGCTTTATCATCTGGATTTTCAGGATTTCATGTCCAAAACCAAAGTCTGTGCCATGTCAGCATTTAGAATAGCTTCATAGGGGCTTCCCTGGTGGTGCAGTGGTTAAGAATCTGCCTGCTAATGCAGAGGACGCCAGTTAGAGCCCTGGTCCGGGAAGAGCTCACAAGCCTAGGAGCAACTAAGCCCATAGGCCACAACTACTGAGCCTGCGCTCTAGAACCCGTGAACCACAACTACTGAGCCCATGTGCCACAACAACTGAAGCCCGCATGCCTAGAGCCCATGTTCTGCAACAAGAGAAGCCCCCGCAATGAGAAGCCTGCACACCGCAACGAAGAGTAGCCCCTGCTCGCCGCAACTAGAGAAAGCCCACGCAAAGCAACTAAGACCCAACTCAGCCAAAAAAAAAAAAAAGAATAGCTTCATAAATTACGCTCACTCTTCATTTCTACTGCATTGCCATCAACTATAATACAGAACTTATGTCTTTGCACAATGAATTAATGACAAATTTTATTTTGTGTCTAGCTTGTCTTAGATATTTTTCTTCATCTCATTTACCTATTTTTAACTGTATATTTCTGTGTAAAGGTTGAATGCTTATCTGGCTCACTAGACTGAACTTCTAGAGGTCAGAAGTTTTGCCCATCACTATATTTCCTTATATCTGACATTTAGTAGGCATGCAATGCATATGTGATGATTTATTAAATGAAAGAATGATTTGTACAGGTCTATATTTATCATGAAGCCTAATTTTATCATTTTTGAAAATTATTTGGTCTGCCATGCCTCACCTCAGTATAAAACTTTCACTTTCCAATACTTGAAAATTTAACAATGGCATCAGATAAGGGATTATTATCCAAAATATATAAAGAACAACTCAATAACAAAAAACAAATAATTCAATTTTTAAAAGGACAGGAACTAAAGAGACATTTTCCAAAGAAGACAACCAAATGGCCAACAGGCACTTGAAAAGATGTTCAACATCACTAATCAGCAGCAGATTGCAAAACAAAACCACAATGAGATGTCACCTCACACCTGTTAGAATGGCTATTATCAAAAAGACAAGAAACAACAAGTGTTGGTGAGGATGTGGCAAAAAGGGTACGCTTGAGGAGGGACCTTCAAGATGGCAGAGAAGTAAGACAGAGATCACCTTCCTCCCCACAGATACACCAGAAATACATCTACATGTGGAACAACTCCTACAGAACACCTACTGAATGAACACTGGCAGAAGACCTCAGACTTCCCAAAAGGCAAGAAACTCCCCACGTACCTGGGTAGGGCAAAAGAAAACAAGAAAAACAGAGACAAAAATAGGGATGGGACCTGCCCCTCGGGAAAGGAGCTGTGAAGGAGGAAATGTTTCCACACATTACGAAGCCCCTTCACTGGTGGAGATGGGGGTTGGGTGGGGGGAAGCTTTGGAGCCATAGAGGAGAGCGCAGCCACAGGGGTGCAGAGGGCAAAGCAGAGAGATTCCCACACACAGGATCGGTGCCGACCAGCACTCACCAGCCCGAGAGGCTTGTCTGCTCACCTGCCGGGATGGGTGGGGGCTGGGAGCTGAGGCTCAGGCTTCGGAGGTCAGATCGCAGGGAGAGGACTGGGGTTGGCTGTGTGACCACAGCCTGAAGGGGGCTAGTGCGCCACAGCTAGCCGGGAGGGAGTCCGGGAAAGAGTCTGGACCTGCCTAAGAGGCAAGAGACCATTGTTTGGGGGTGCGTGAGGAGAGGGGATTCAGAGCACTGCATAAACAAGTTCCACAGACAGGCGCGAGCCACAGGTGTCAGCGCAGATGACAGAGACGATCATGAGACGCTAAGGCTGCTGCTGCAACCACCAAGAAGCCTGTGTGCGAGCACAGGTCACTGTCCACACCTCCCCTCCCGGGAGCCTGTGCAGCCCGCCACTACCAGGGCCCTGTGACCCATGGACAACTTCCCTGGGAGAACACACGGTGCGCCTCAGGCTGGTGCAACGTCACGCCGGCCTCCGCCGACGCACGCTCGCACCACATTCCGTGCCCCTCCCTCCCCCGCGGCCTGAGTGAGCCAGAGCCCCCGAATCGGCGGCTCCTTTAACCCCGTCCTGTCTGAGCGAAGAACAGACGTCCCCCGGCGACCTACATGCAGAGGCGGGGCCCGATGCAAAGCTGAACCCCAGGAGCTGTGCAAACAAAGAAGAGAAAGGGAAATCTCTCCCAGCAGCCTCAGGAGCAGCGGATTAAATCTCCACAATCAACTTGATGTACCTTAATCTGTGGAATACCTGAATAGACAACAAATCATCCCAAAACTGAGGCAGTGGACTTTGGGGGCAACTGTAGACTTGGGGTTTGCTTTCTGCATCTAATTTGTTTCTAGTTTTATGTTTATCTCAGTTTAGTATTTAGAGTTTATTATCATAGATATGTTTACTGATTTGGTTGCTCTCTTCCTTTTTTTTTCACATATATATATTTTTTTACTTTTTCTATTTTTGTGAGTCTGTATGTGTATGTTTCTTTGTTTGATTTCATCTGTATAGCTTTGCTTTTACCATTTGTCCTAGGGTTCTGTCTGTCCGTTTTTTGGGTTTTTCTTTTTTAGTATAATTTTTAGCGATTGTTATCACTGGTGGATTTGTTTTTTGGTTTGGTTACTCTCTTGTTTCTTTCCTTCTTTTTTTATTACTTTTTTATTTTTTATTTTAATAACTTTATTTATTTTATTTATTTTTTTTTTTGGTCTTTCTTTCTTTCATTTTTTTTCTCCCCTTTCTTCTGAGCCGTGTGGCTGACAGGGTCTTGGTGCTCCAGCTGGGTGTCAGGCCTGCGTCTCTGAGGTGGGAGAGCTGAGTTCACGACATTGGTCCACCAGAGACCTCCCAGCTCCATGTAATATCAAACAGTGAAATCTCTCCCAGAGATCTCCATCTCAACGCTAAGACCCATCTCCACTCAATGACCAGCAAGCTACAGTGCTGGACACCCTATGCCAAACAACTAGCAAGACAGGAACACAACACCAGCCATTAGCAGAGAGGCTGCCTAAAATCATAATAAGGTCACAGATACCCCAAAACACATCACCGGATGTGGTCCAGCCCACCAGAAAACAAGATCCAGGCTCATGCACCAGAACACAGGCACCAGTCCCCTCCATCAGGAAGCCTACAAGACCCACTGAACCAATCTTAGCCACTGGGGGCAGACGCCAAAAGTAACAGGAACTACGAACCTGCAGCCTGTGAAAAGGAGACCCCAAACACAGTAAGTTAAGCAAAATGAGAAGACAGAGAAATATGCAGCAGATGAAGGAGCAAGGTAAAAACCCACCAGACCAAATAAATGAAGAGGAAATAGGCAGTCTACCTGAAAAAGAATTCAGAGTAATGATAGGAAAGATGATCCAAAATCTTGGGAAAAGAATGGAGAAAATATAAGAAAAGGTTAACAAGGACCTAGAAGAACTAAAGAGCAAACAAACAATGAGGAACAACACAATAAGTGAAATTAAAAATTCTCTAGAAGAAATCAATAGCAGAATAACAGAGGCCGAAGAACAGATAAGTGACCTGGAAGATAAAATAGTGGAAATAACTACCACAGAGCACAATAAAGAAAAAAGAATGAAAGGAGTTGAGGACAGTCTCAGAGACCTCTGGGACAACACTAAATGCACCAACATTTGAATTATAGGGGTCTTAGAAGAAGAAGAGAAAAAGTAAGGGACTGAGAAAATATTTGAAGTGATTATAGTTGAAAACTTCCCTAATATGGGAAAGGAAATAGTCAATCAAGTCCAGGAAGGACAGAGAGTCCTATACAGGATCAATCCAAGGAGAAACATGCCAAGACACATATTAATCAAACTATCAAAAATTAAATACAAAGAAAAATATTAAAAGCAGCAAGGCAAAAGCAACAAATAACATACAAGGGAATCCCCATAAGGTTAACAGCTGATCTTTCAGCAGAAACTCTGCAAGCCAGAAGGGAGTGGCAGAATATATTTAAAGTGATGAAAGGGAAAAACCTACAACCAAGATTACTCTACCCAGCAAGGATCTCATTCAGATTCGATGGAGAAATTAAAACCTTTACAGACAAGCAAAAGCTAAGAGAATTCAGCACCACCAAACCAGCTTTATAACAAATGCTAAAGGAACTTCTCTAGGCAGGAAACACAAGAGAATGAAAAAATTTCCAATAACAAACCCAAAACAATTAAGAAAATGGTAATAGGAACATACATATCAATAACTATCTTAAATGTAAATGGATTAAATGTTCCAACCAAAAGACATAGACTGGCTGAATGGATACAAAAACAAGACACATATATATGCTGTCTACAAGAGACCCACTTCAGACCTAGGGACACATACAGACTGAAAGTCAGGGGATGGAAAAAGATACTCCATGTAACTGGAAATCTAAAGAAAGCCTGAGTAGCAATTCTCATATCAAACAAAATAGACTTTAAAATAAAGATATTACAAGAGACAAAGAAGGACACTACATAATGATCAATGGATCTATCCAAGAAGAAGATATAACAATTGTAAATATTTATGCACCAGCATAGGAGCACCTCAATACATAAGGCAAATGCTAACAGCCATAAAAGGGGAAAACGACAGTAACACAATAATAGAAGGGAACTTTAACACCCCACTTTCACCAATGGACAGCTCATCCAAAATGAAAATAAATAAGGAAACACAAGCTTTAAAGCATACATTAAACAAATGGACTTAATTGATATTTATAGGACATTCCATACAAAAACAACAGAATGCACTTTCTTCTCAAGTGCTCATGGAACATTCTCCAGGATAGATCATACCCTGGATCACCAATCAAGCCTTGGTAAATTTAAGAAAATTGAAATCCTATCAAGTATCTTTTCTGACCACAATACTACGAGACTAGATATCAATTACAGGAAAAAAATCTGTAAAAAATACAGACACATGGAGGTTAAACAATACACTACTAAATAACCAAGAGATCACTGAAGAAATCAAAGAGGAAATCAAAAAACACCTAAAAACAAATGATAATGAAAACACGATGACCCAAAACCTATGGGATGCAACAAAAGCAGTTCTAAGAGTTCTAAGCAGTTCTACCTCAAGAAACAAGAAACATTACAAATAAACAACCTAACCTTACACCTAAAGCAATTAGAGAAAGAAGAACAAAAAAAAAAACCCAAAGTTAGCAGAAGGAAAGAAATCATAAAGATCAGATCAGAAATAAATGAAAAAGAAATGAAGGAAACAATAGCAAAGATCAATAAAACTAAAAGCTGGTTCTTTGAGAAAATAAACAAAATTGATAAACCATTAGCGAGACTCATCAAGAAAAAAAAGGGAGAAGACTCAAATCAATAGAATTAGAAATGAAAAAGAAGTAACAACTGACACTGCAGAAATACAAAGGATCATGAGAGATTACCACCAGCACCTATATGCCACTAAAATGGACAACCTGGAAGAAATGGACAAATTCTTAGAAAAGTGCAACCTTCTGAGACTGAACCAGGAAGAAACAGAAAATATAAACAGACCAATTAGAAGCACTGAAATTGAAACTGTGATTAAAAACCTTCCAACAGGGCTTCCCCGGTGATGCAGTGGTTGAGAGTCTGCCTGCCGATGCAGGGGACACGGGTTCGTGCCCCGGTCCGGGAATATCCCACATGCCGCGGAGTGGCTAGGCCCGTGAGCCATGGCTGCTGAGCCTGCGCATCCAGAGCCTGTGCTCCGCAACGGGAGAGGTCACAACAGTGAGAGGTCCGCATACCACAAAACAAACAAAAAAAAAACCTTCCAACAAACAAAAGCCCAGGACCAGATGGATTCACAGGCAAATTCAAGCATTTAGAGAAGAGCTAACACCTATCCTTCTCAAACTCTTCCAAAATACAGCAGAGGGGGAACACTCCCAACTCATTTCACAAGGCCACCATCACCCTGATACCAAAACCAGACAGAGATGTCACGTAAAAAGAAAACTACTGGTCAATATCACTGATGAGCATAGATACAAACATCCTCAACAAAATACTAGCACACAGAATCCAACAGCATATTAAAAGGATCATACACCATGATCAAGTGGGGTTTGTTCCAGGAATGCAAGGATTTTTCAATATACACAAATCAATCAATGTGATACACCATATTAACCAATTGAAGGAGAAAAACCATATGATCATCTCAATAGATGCAGAAAAAGCTTTTGATAAAATTCAACACACTTTTATGATAAAAAAAAAAACCCTGCAGAAAGTAGGCATAGAGGAAACCTACCTCAGCATAATAAAGGCCATATATGACAAACCCACAGCCAACATCATTCTCAATGGTGAAAAACTGAAACCATTTCCACCAAGATCAGGAACAAGACAAGGTTGCCCACTCTCACCACTATTATTCAACATATTTTTGGAAATTTTAGCCACAGCAATCAGAGAAGAAAAAGAAATAAAAGGAATCCAAATCGGAAAAGAAGAAGTAAAACTGTCACTGTTTACAGATGACATGATACTATATATGATTTTGTCAGAAAACTACTAGAGCTAATCAATGAATTTGGTAAAGTAGCAGGATACAAAATTAATGCACAGAAATCTCTTGCATTCCTATACACTAATGATGAAAAATCTGAAAGAGAAATTAAGGAAACACTCTCATTTACCACTGCAACAAAAAGAATAAAATACTTACCTAAGGAATAAACCTACCTAAGGAGACAAAAGACCTGTATGCAGAAAACTATAAGACTCTGATGAAAGAAATTAAGGATGATATAAACAGATGGAAGGATATACCATGTTCTTGGATTGGAAGAATCAACATTGTGAAAATGACTATACTACCCAAAGCAATCTACAGATTCAATGCAACCCCTATCAAACTACCAATGGCATTTTTCACAGAACTAGAACAAAAAATTGCAAAATTTGTGTGGAAACACAAAAGACCCCAAATAGCTAAAGCAATCTTGAGAAAGAAAAATGGAGCTGGAGGAATCAGGCTCCCGGACTTCAGATTATACTACAAAGCTACAGTCATCAAGACAGTATGGTACTGGCACAAAAACAGAACTATAGATCAATGGAACAGGATAGAAAGCCCAGAGGTAAACCCATGCACATATGGTCACCTTATCTTTGATAAAGGAGGCAAGAATATACAACGGAGAAAAAACAGCCTCTTCAATAACTGGTGCTGGGAAAACTGGACAGCTATATGTAAAAGAATAAAATTAGAATACGCCTTAACACCATACACAGAAATAAACTCAAAATTGATTAAAGACCTAAATATAAGGCCAGACACTATAAAACTCTTAGAGAAAAACATAGGCAGAACACTCTATGACATAAATCACAGCAAGATCCTTTTGGACCCACCTCCTAGAGAAATGGAAATAAAAACAAAAATAAACAAATGGGACCTAATGAAACTTCAAAGCTTTTGCACAACAAAGGAAACCATAAACAAGACCAAAAGACAACCCTCAGAATGGAAGAAAATATTTGCAAATGAAGCAACTGACAGAGGATTAATCTCCACAATATACAAGCAGCTCATGCAGCTCAATATCAAAAAAACAAACTACCCAATCCAAAAACGGCTAGATGACCTAAATAGACATTTCTCCAAAGAAGATACACAGATTGCCAACAAACACATGAAAGGATGCTCAACATCACTAATCATTAGAGAAATACAAATCAAAACTATAATGAGGTATCTCCTCACACCGGGCAGAATGGCCATTATCAAAAAATCTACAAACAATAAATGCCGGAGAGGGTGTGGAGAAAATGGAACACTCTTGCACTGTTGGTGGGAATGTAAATTGATACAGCCACTATAGAGAACAGTATGGAGGTTCTTTAAAAAACTAAAAATAAAACTACCATATGACCCAGCAATCCCACTACTGGGCATATACCCTGAGAAAACCATAATTCAAACAGAGTAATGTACCACAATGTTCACTGCAGCTCTATTTACAATAACCAGGACATGGAAGCAACCTAAGTGCCCATTGACAGATGAATGGAAAAAGAAGATGTGGCACATATATACAATGGAATATTACTCAGCCATAAAAAGAAACAAAATTGAGTTATTTGTAGTGAGGTGGATGGACCTGGAGTCTGTCATACAGAATGAAGTAAGTCAGAAAGAGAAAATTAAATACCGTATGCTAACACATATATATGAAATCTAAAAAAAAAAGAAAAAGAAAAAGAAATGGTTCTGAAGAACCTAGGGGCAGGACAGGTATAAAGACGCAGATGTAGAGAATGGACTTGAGGACATGGGGAGGGGGAAGGGTAAGCTGGGACGAAGTGAGAGAGTGGCATGGACATATATACACTACCAAACGTAAAATGGATAGCTAGTGGGAAGCAGCCGCATAGCACAGGGAGATCAGCCTCGTGCTTTGTGACCACCTAGAGGGGTGGGATAGGGAGGGTGGGAGGGAGACACAAGAGGGAGGGCATATGGTTATATATGTATATGTATAGATGATTCACTTTGTTATACAGCAGAAGCTCTACACCATTGTAAAGCAATTACACTCCAATAAAGATGTTAAAAAAAAAAAGAAAAGAAAAGGGAACACTTGTGCACTGTTGGTGGGAATGTAAATTGGTGCAGTAACTATAGAAAACAGTATGGAGGTTTCTCAAGAAGTTAAAAATAGAACTGCCATACAATCCAGCAATTCCACTTCTGGTTATTTACCCAATGGAAATGAAAACAGGATGTCAAAGAGATATATGTACTCCCATGTTTATTGCAGCATTATTCAAAATAACCAAGATGTGGAAAAAATCTAAGTGCCCCTAAACAGATGAATAGAGAGCAAAAAACATATATAATACATAAATAATAATGTATATAAAATATTATTCAGCCATGAGAAAAAAGGAAATCCTGCCGTTTGCAGCAACACGATGGACCTTGAGGACATTATGCTGAGTAAGGTATGTCAGACAGAGACAAATATGATAGCACTTATATGTGGAAGCTAAAAAAACCTGAACCCGTGAAATCAGAAAGTAAAATGGTGGTCACCAAGGACAGGGGTTGGGAGGAGGGGGATAATAAGAGAAATATTTAAGGTACAAACTTGCAAATAAGACCTGGAGATCTCGTGTACATTATTTTGATTATAGACAATGATATTTTATTATAAACATCAAACTTACTGGGAGACTAGATCTTAATTATTCCCATCACAGAGAAGAAGTAAATAAACGACATTGTAGAGGTGTTAGCTAATGCTACAATGGCAATTATATTGCAATATATAAATGTATCAAATCAACATGTTGTACACCTTAAACTTAAAAAAAAATTAACAATGGTAACATTTTTAAATGTTTCTGCCAGAAAAAATCTGCATAAAATATATAAAAGATTTTCTGTTAAGCATTTTGCTACTCAAAAAAAAAATATTCCTAGGAATTTCAGTTAGCATGCTATTTTCAACCAAGGAAAATTTTACTTCAGGTGGCTTTCCCAGATTTAGTTGCCCTTACTTCCTGACACAAGATTAAATTCTCCTTCTGTGAAAAATTTAACTAAGTTCATGTTTCTCATGCAGTGTGATTTGTCACATTGCTCCATGGATTCATGCCATGATATAGAAATATAAAACTGGGCCTTGGGAGTTCCCTGGTGGCGCAGTGGTTAAGAATCCACCTGCCAATGCAGGGGACACGGGTTCGAGCCCTGGTCCGGGAAGATCCCACATGCCATGGAACAACTAAGCCCGTGTGCCACAACTACTGAGCCTGTGCTCTAGAGCCCATGAGCCACAACTACTGAGCCTGCGTGTCACAACTATGAAGGCCACGCGCCTACAGCCCGTGATCCGCAACAAGAGAAGTCACCGCAATGAGAAGCCCACGCACTGCAACAAAGAGTAGCCCCCGCTCGCCACAATTAGAGAAAGCCCTCGTGAAGCTATGAAGACTCAACGCAGCCAAAAATAAATAAGTAAATAAAACTGGGCCTAGTCCAATGCAACAAAAATCAAAAGGCTAACTTCCCTTCCCTCTGGTTGATGTGACGGTAACCCTGGGTTGTCAGCAAGAGACATCTATTTTCTGTTACTGTCTGAGAGAAAAGAGAGCACACCCAGTAACTAATTTTCAAAAAGCACTTTTTTAAAAGATAACATTATATCTTTCTCTCAAGATAGGTTTAAAAAAAAATGGTTCAGAGACAGTGGTCACGATTTAATTTTGCCCAAAGATGACTAAACTCTGATGCACAGAATCTGTCAGAAAGCATTCATTTTACTTCTCAGTCAGATGGAATTTAATACATTTAAGAGTAAGAAAAATAATCAAACATACTAAGAGACGGACTAAAAATTCAGACCTCTGTGGCCTAGAGTACTTTCTTCATGCCTCAGTTTCTATAGCAGGGAAATGGCGGAGGTTATTTTTGTTGTTGCTTAGACTTTGGTGAGAATTTGTTGTTATTCATAAAACATATTCATAAAATATTTTTAAGTGATAGTCCCATAGGATGTTATAATTTACTACTACCTTCAAGTATTGTTCTAGAGTGAACACTGAATTCAAGGGAAAGAAATAAACACATTTTAAAATATACATATTCTTTGCACTATAAAACCAAAGCATGAAAAAGCTAGGTAACATCTTAAAAGCAAGTTCAAGTGGTATAATGTCACCTATATTATTATAAAAATAATTCGGTGTTCTCCCTGAGGTGGCCACAAAAAAAGAAGTGCAAACAGACAAACCAAAAGAAGAAAAACAGCTGTTTCTCACTTGCAGTTGAAGAAAGAAAAGCTCCTCTGGCCTCAGGTTCTGGTGGCATTTCTTGCTGGTTTATCAACTCAAGGATCTTTTCCTCCTCTTGGCTGGGTGCTGCAGACATACCCGCTGGGTTTTCTCTGCCAACTGAAATTAAGATTTTAAAAGATTCTACCCTCTCAAAACCACTTGTTTCTTCTCAGAAAACTCACCATATGTTCAGCTCTGCAAGTTTAAGTTTTGCTATTGTTTCCACCTCAATGCATAGTCAAATCTCTTTACTCTGTATTACATAGTGACCAGAAAATGATTTTTTATAGCAGCAGGTTGCACATGAGTGGTATTCCTAATAAATCTATTCACTGCTTTGTAAATCCAAGCAATAATTTAATGCCACAGTATGAATCAGATGACTTATTCAAGATGTTTTTCTTATAGGTTCTAAATTGGAATTCCTTTGATAATGTACATTGCCTTCATCAAAAGGGAAAACTGATGAAAACGTCATTCAAACAATACTTCATGTGACTCTACTGAAATGTGAAAATGAAAGAAGTATACATATAAGTGAAGAAAGCATTAGCTATTTTTCTGCCTTTTATTTAGAAGCAAGCTGTTTTTGTGTCTTGTTCAAAAAAAGATATCTCCAACCTAGCTGAATAATGAGCCCAATTTCATAGTATATGCTCATGAGCGCTATCTGTATTTAGGATTTCAAAGTTCAAGTTGTCTGTGTTTCATTTTTAATGATCAGGCATAGTACAGTCATTATTTAATGGTAGTAATTCATACTATGATTGTCAGATTTTAGAGGCCTCATCAGTGACAAAAAACTATATAGATGTCTGATTGTACATAATAATAAATAATAGCAGCTACTTCTTAATACCACAATGCAGTCAATAATTTAAGGTGGTTCATAAAATATATGTTGGCGTGAAAAGGCATAACAACCTCATAGGTATGGCTAATGGAAATTAGCAGCACTTAGTCATGTAGAATGCTGGCACAGACCATACAATACTAGTGTCTGAAGGACTGCGCATGACCATATTGTCATTTATATCCTGCAAGTATTATATCACTTTAGACAATAATAAGCTTTTAAACATCAAACCCTATAAAACAGAAGTTTTTCCATATGGTTTATTTATAATGCAAGACATAGACACTGGAGATTGATGTTAATAAAGGAACTTTAAAATATTACAAGGAAGATCAGAAATAACTAGAAATATGTCCACTTAAGGTAAACAAACACTTGGAGAGGAAAACCATCAAAAAAGATTCTAAATATAATTTAGGGTCCATTTTATTATTGTCCAATTAAGGAACCCATAATTAAGTGTCTATGTTATTTATAAATAATGTAGAAACCCAGGATTTACAAAGACAAGATAAACTCTTGCAGTCATTGCCATAAGCATAAGAATAAATCAACGCATAAGACATGGCTTTGACATTGATGGGGCTGCAGCCCAGAAGGAGAATATGTAAACAATGACCTCTGGTATATATTGATGAGTGCTATAATAGACACATGCACAGAGTCCCTAGGGAGGACAGAGAAGAAAACAATTAATGTGACCATCTAGAAATTAGAGGCAGGCACAGAAAGGGTTGCACAACAGGGTCAACCTAAGCAGATTGTGAAATGGGATAAGCATCTTTCATCTCTCTACCACCCCCACCACTGGCTGCTCAAGATTCTACCTCACCCTCAAAAACAATGTCAATATTTTATTATAAACATGATAGTTGCCTTAATAGAAGGAAATTCAGGGCTTGGAAGATATTTTCTGGAAAGGTCTTTCAGGAGCTTCCTGTCCTCTGCAGAAGGCTGTATGCTCTGCCTCTGGGCCAGGTAGGTTACAGATGGAGGTCCAAAACCCAAGTACCAAATGGCCCTCCAGTGGATTCACAACCTACTCTGAATTGGAGTAACTCTTACTGGTATGCTCTTTGTCTCACTTTCACAGTTGATAAAGGAATGTGAAAATATATCCACTATAACATAAAATAAAACCTGTGATGAAGGTCAAAAAGCCAGAATTGTCTAGCTGGAAATACTATCAAAATGTATGTACAGTATTACACATATAGCTGGAATTAAATGATTCATTTATCCACTTCTGCTAGTGTCTCATTATATGCAAAAGCTTAATAGTATCAAGATCCACCAGACAAAATGGCTGCAATTCTACAACGTGAACCAGTGGAAAAAAAAAAAAAAAAAAAAACTTTTGTTTTATTTAATACCAGCTACTTAAAAATTAAAACAGTTACAACTTACAAAATAGCAATGGGTCATGTTATTACGGCATATGTATTTTCAATCCAGGAAGTCTATTTTATTATCCAAAACATATTTTTCCATATTTTCCAAAATAAGAACATAATATACATACTCAAGATCTGATGAATCAAGTATATAACAGTATTTCATTTAGATTTTGAAACATGAGTGATCTTAGAAGACAAGCATGAAGCAAAAATGAATTTTCCAAACATATTTCAATAAAAACTTCCATAAATCTTGAACCTGAAATTCCTCTTAGTGCAATAAAAAATGTAACATCTGAACCATATCTTTGGTGCTGCATTTTTTCATGTTACTAATACCCAGAGCCTCACAATTTGTATACAGAGGATGCCTAATACCATAAAACTGGGCTGGAATTAGAGCAAAAGGATTATTATGCATAATTACAGTGCATAATTTAAGGCTCTGTTATGATACCTATAAAACTCAGATATGTTCACTATTACCTAGATGTTCTAAAAAAGTAACAGGACACTGAAGTTAAGGAAAAGTCACAAGTTACATCGATTAAACATTCTTTAAATGATACCTGGCACAGTGTGGTCTTATATGGAATTGTAAGGATGGGCTTATTATCTGGAACAGTAAGAATGAACAGAACTTTCAAATCATCCATATACCCAGATAATCCATTGAGAACCGTCTCCATGGTTGCAATAGTAAGCACATGAAGTCAGATCTCTTCACACTTTCTCCTATACATAAGGTTCATAGTACTGTAAATGTAAATTTATGAAAGAGGAAATGAAGAAGTTTTGCTGCACCAGCTAAATAGTAGTAGAATAAATGGCTTTTATTATAAAGTCTCAATACACAATTAATTAATTAAACCAAATCCTAACCAAATTGTAGATGAAGAAACCAAGTCACAGAGAAGTTAAGTAATTTGTCGATAAAAGATTAAAAGAGGGAATGAGAGGTATCTCTTGTCTTCCGAGAACCTACAAAGTCTATTTAAGTTGTAAAAGACACACCGTAATGACGTAGAGCAGAAACCAATGGAGACAGAACAGAAAGTCAATAGAGAAAATCAATGAAACCAAAAGCTGGCTCTTTGAAAAGATGAATAAAATCGATAAGCCTCGAGTCAGGCTAACTAAGAAAAAAGTGAAAAAACACAAATTGCTAACATCAGAAATGAAAGAGGGGGCATCACTATATATCCTATGGACATTAAAAGGATAATAAAGGAATACAATGAACAACTCTATACCCACAGATTTGATAACCTAGATGAAATGGAGCAATTCCTTGAAAAACACAATTCATTGAAGTTCACACAAGAAGTAGACAATTTGAATATCCAGTAGCTGGTATCCATTAAAGAAACTGAACCAATACTTGATAATCTTCTAAAACAGAAAGCATCAAGCCCAGATGGTTCGTTGAAGAATGCTATCAAACATTTAAGGAAGAAATTATACCAATTCCAATTATCCAAAATTTCTTTCAGAGGATGAAAGCAAAGGGAATACTTCAGAACTCATTCTATGAGGCCAGCATTACCCTAATACCAAAACCAGACAAAGCATCACAAGAAAATAAAACTATAGACCAATACCTCTGATGAACACCAATGTAGAAATCCTCAACAAGATATTAGCAAATTGAATCCAACAATCTATAAAAATATTAATATACCAGTATCAAGGGGGATTTATCCCAGGTATGCAAGGCTGATTCTATATTCAAAAATCAATTAATGTGAGGATTCTTAGGTCAGTGAAAATATTCTGTAGATACCATAATGATTGATGCATGTCATCATACATTTGTCCAAACCCACAGAATGTACAACACCAAAAATGAACTGTAATGTTAACTATGGACTTTGAGTGATTATGATGTGTCAAGGTAGGTTCATCAGTTTGTAACAGATGTACCGTCTGATGGGGGATGTTGATGGGAAAGGCTATGCATTTGTGGGGCAGGAGGTATATGGGAAATCTCTGTACCTTCCCCTCGATTTTGCTGAGAACCCAAAACTGTTCTAAAAAAAGAAAAACAGGCATACTTCATTTTATTGCACTTTGCTTTACTGCACTTTGAAGATACTGCATTTTTTACAAATTGAAGTTTTGTGGCAACCCTGCATTGAGCAAGTCTATTGGTGGCATTTTTCCAAGAGCATTTGCTCACTTCATGTCTCTGTGAAACATTTTGGTAATTCTCACAGTATTTTAAACGTTATCATTATCATTATATTTGTTATGGTGATCTGTGATCATTGATCTTTTTTAAATTTTAAATCAGCTTTATTGAGATAGAATTTACATATAATAATTTCAATGAGTTTTGTCAAATAGTACCATCATGTATTTGCATCTAATCTAAGGATAAACTCTAAGATCTAAGCATGATACCTAATAGTCCAAACTCAGCACAAGAGGAAGCTCTCTGTACAGCCAAGACAAACGAGAACCTTTAGGTGATTCACCACAGGACTGACAACTAGTGCCAAAGCCCCACTTCTCATCGCTGAGACTGCTAGTATCGCTATGGGACATTCAGATTTAAAAGGTCTATTGTACCTAAATTGAGCAAACAATTCCTCTTCTGGTAATTTATGCTAAGAAAAAATTTCAGTCTACTACAAAAATATGTATGTACGTAAATGATCATCCCAGATTGTTTATAATAACAAAAATTAAACAATAAAATATCCAACATCAGGGGATTGGTTAAATAATTTGTAATAAATGCATCAATGAAACTCATTTGAAAATATGGTACAAATCTATGTGTATTGATGAAAATCATTTTTAAAATAAAAAGGCAGATAAAATTGTTTTACATATACAAGACTGCAGCCCAATTTTATGTTTAAAAATATAAACACTTTGAGTATATTTATAGAAAAAAGTTGATAACTTCATAGAAAAATAAATCATGAAAATATATACCTCAAAATGTAAATAGTTTTTATCTCTGGATAGATTTTTACATGAGCAAATTTTCAAAACTTTCCACAATTCCATGTATTATTTGTATAATAAAAATAATAAAGGGAGAAAATCAATTATATAAACAGATTACAGATGTCTATCAACCAGTTTAATCAACATAGCATCAAAAGAATCAGTCCCAGCTCTATTGGCTATAAGCTTTTAAAGTTAATTCACATCACTGGGATAGTCAATTATTTTTTCAAAAACATTATCAAATAATAAGAGTGCAGTTTCAAAACACAATAAAAATAGTATACCTACTTTTCAAAGTGACATAAAATGAGATAACCCATGCTTTGCAGCATCTGCATTAAAAGAACTGCCCACAAATGTTAACTATTATTACTGAAACAAGAACTTTCATATACAGTTACTCGTTTGATCCTCACCAGCTCTCCAGGGGAGAGAGGGAAGTTACTGCTGCTATCTGGGTTACACAGACACAGAAACCAAAGCTCTCCCATGTTAGTTGGCTTCACCAAGACAACACAGCTGCTCTACAGAGAAGAAAAGTCAAATCATCCATGCTCTAGTGAAAGAACTAAATTGTAGAGCCTATAAAAAAGAATGACTTGGTTTCTATTTGTTCTGTTTGTACTGATACCCTAACTAGGCAAACACCGCCTTTTATGGTCTCTCTCGTTTATTGCCACAAATAACAATTATTTTTCTTCTACTCTTCTCCTTTTCTAAATTATTGCTGTCTCTTCTTGCTCATCTTTTCCCCACTGCCCCTTCCTCTGTGTCAGCCCTCCTTCTCCTCCGTGCTCTTCCAGCACGGCTGCTGTCCCCTGCTAGCTATTTCTCCCTGCTTTCTCGACTACTCCACCCTGGGTCTTTCTGCTGTCTCTCAAGAGCTCCAGAGACAGATGGCAAACCCATTTTGTTGAGTAGGAGTGCCACTCTGTGCCAGCCTGTGGGAAACAGAGGGTGGAGGGAGTGGGTGTGGGTGGCAGTCAGTTAAGGTGTACTAGCCCAAAAATTTGCAAAATTTTAAATATGGCAACTAAAGGCTGAGAAGGAATTGATGCCGATAACACAAAGAACAGGGCCAGATACACCATCATGTTAAATCAAGCTCATTATATTTTTATTTTAAACTATCATATTCTTATTTTAAACTATCTTCTATAGGATATTGTATATATAACTATATACAATGATATATAATATAAATAAAGATATATAGATATAGTATATTACCCTAAAGATATATATTATATTTATATATCACCCATCTGATAGGATATATATTTTAAAACTTACAGAATTTTATATGTCTCCCTATAAAGTATAGGTAGACCTTGCTAAGAAAAGAGAAGTTAAATAAGAGTCAGACTGACTAAGAAAATCATCTAGATTTTGATTAAGCCAAAATCCATGGAACTAAATCAGGTAAAAATTAGATAGTAAACTGAGATTTGAGGTAATTTAAGAACACAATAGAGTTACCTCATTAAGCTTTGTTCAGGCAAATACATTCTAAGCTTAAACTGTTTAAATAAATTCCTCAGATCCTTACTTCAATTTGCTAGATAATCTGAACTTAAATATGAGAGAAACCAGTTTCAAAATATTCACATTTCTGTCCTATCCTTAGACTTTTGTCCCAAATCCTATTTTTAATTCAAATCCCATTAGTGTTGATATTTTTATCTCCTTTTACACTATGAATATTAAAAATTAATAGCAATGAAGTTGAGAATGTCTCTAACAGCCCCATCTCCTCTCAGTGTATACGGAGACATCCTTAAATAACAAAATACAAGTGCACACGCACACACACACACACACACACACCCAATTTAAAAAAATGCACACACCCAATTTAAAAAACTATAAAGGAGCTTAATGTAGCAAAAACTCTATACCTAACATTAAATATCTGAGAATTTGAGGCAAGGGTCTTCATTGTGGTGTTTTTCACTGTTTCTAGAATAACAAATAGGAAAATACGATGAGATTGTCAGACACTGTCCACAAACCATCGCAAAGCAAACCAAAACGGAAGTATTTCAGGGTAAACGTACATTTGATGACTTGTGGATAGAAGAAAACATTCCCATTCTCGGTATACGCAACTGGTTTTGCCTGTCTATCTGCCTGAAGTCCAACAAACAACCCTGGGCTCTTTGCAGATTCCAGGCTTATACATGCATTTTCCAAGTTCTTCTTAATTTTAAAATGACAGTCAGTGTCTCCTGTACCCTACAATCAATAGAACATTATTTCATAGATATGAGCAAACACTGAAGGACAGAATTTAAAACCAGTCATTTCACAAGAATATAATTTTGCTTCATTTTCAAGTCCTCATGACAAATCTAGAAGATGCTTCACCCTGTTCCATAAGATCCAGAAACAGGGACCATGTGATTAGCTGAGAAAGAGGACAAAGGGCTCTGAATCTCAGAGAAGCTGCATGTAAGCTGAGTGCAGTGTGTGCTGATTCCCTCCATACTGCCCACCTCTGTAAGTGAATAGGGGATGCTGAAATGTGAGATTTCCCTTTTGGAAAACACTCTAAAATATTGATGAAAAAGAGGGCAATTCTTACAAGTCCGTTTCCATTTAAACGTAAACCAATTTTCACCGGTAAACAGAGTTCACACAAATTACTCAAAGACTGTAGAGCAAAGCATTCAAGAATTAGATGATTATAAATTATAGGAGTGGTCTATACACCCTTCAGATCACCAAAATCACCTCGCTTTCACGGCATTTATAATCTAATATTAGAAATCATTTCACTTTTTTCACCTTTTGTTGCTTTAAAAGGTTTTCTTATAAGATTTAAGAGTTCTAGAAAATAAGTTTTGTGAGCATGAATTAAAATTTCCAATAGCATCTATTATTTTATTTGTAAAAGATAATTGCATTCTGATCTCTGCCCTCCAATGTGAGTTTCTTGTAGGTAAGAACCAAATGTCTGTTGTCCATCTCTCTCTTATAATATAAATATAAATTAAGCAACTTCTACCTTTTGTTCTTGTTATGGATATAATAAAACTCTGGCTTTGATTTGTCCATGGCCAAGTAGAGGACACAACCCCATATACAAATAATAATATAATATGTAAGGTCAGCATGATAAAGGTGAATTCCTTGGGTTTGGGGAGAGAAAAGGCACTAAACTCAGGAGAATAAGGAAGAAACTCAATAAATGTTTTGTTAGCTCTAAAAAAATTTCTCTGTTTTGCTAATTTCTGATCTCATAATTTCTTCATGTAATGTCTTTTCCTCTCCTTTTGATAATGAAAAATGGGATTATTCCCTGTAAAATTCACCATTCCAGGTGATCGGGTTTAGGACACACTACCCAAAAATATGGCACCTTGGTGTACTGAATATTTCAAGCTGGCAGGTGCAGGAAGGGCTTCCTGACCTTCCCATGAAGCAGGTCATAAGACCCTCATGTGAGAGGTGTCCTCCCAGAGCATCCTACCTCCAAAGGCAGAGGGACTTTGATGGATAGATCTTGCTCATTCCCCAGTTCACCACATTTAGCTCATACCCTTCTTTGTCCTCTCACTTCTTTCCTCAACTCTTTATCACACCCAGCGTAAGAACACTCAGGTTTAACCACTACTTCAGGGCTTCACTCTGTTCTTCTTAACATAGGAAAAACTAGTTACCCAGAGCCTAATCTTTTTAGGTATTATCAGAGCCCAATTGAACTAGGGGAAGGGAATTATCCAGCTCCAGCCCCCTCTAGCCATCCCAGAACTAAGAAGCACTTGTGAAGTTCACAGTCCAGAGGTGATGAAATAAAAATTCACATTTTAAGGCAAGACAAGAAAAATTTAAAATAAAACTTTTTCTCTGCCCTTTGGCTTTCTCTTTGCCTTCTAGTGTGTGTTGTGCATCTTCATTATGTATTAACCAGACCTCCCCAATGGCAGAAATACCTGCTCAACCATAAAGATCAATTTTTCTCCTTCTGGAGTTAGCCTTATAAGTCTTTAGAAGATAACATTTCTTTCTCAATCCTATAAGGGGTCCCGATGACCCACCACTCACCCTGTACATGCAGACATCTTTGGTGAACTTCATGTAAAAGGCCAATATACCATTTCCCTTCAAGAGAGCAATTAGTGCAGAACTGACCAGAGGACCTGGGGACACCCTGGGCTGCACCTAAGTTCTTAGCTTAAATACTTACTTATGACCATATTCATGTTATTAGCTACATTACTTGCCTATTTTACGAGATTACTGGTTCTTGCATTACCAAATGTGTGACTAAGCCTCAGATAAAATTAATGATGACTAGGCAACTTGAAACAATCAACCAAATATATAGTTCTATAAGATCAATGATTGTAACCGTGTAACTCTAGCTATGGGAGGAAGCAATGAGAGGAAAGCATTTCCTGGACCATAACATACTAGTAGGACAGGCGGCCGAGAGGCTTTTGGTTACTGTTAACAGGGCCTAATCCAGGAACAGCACTGATTGGCTTATCGACGAAATCCTCACCTGACCTGGGAATGAGCGTTCCTAGCACCATGGGACAAATTGATCACTAAATGCCTTCCAAACCTGGGTCAAAATTAAGACCAAAAGGGAGGGGATTGTAAAATAAAGAATGTTGCCCACCATCCAGTTCTACAAGAGTCAAGTCATTAGCCACCACAGCCACTGACTTACAGTACATCCTGAAAGGAGTTCAGGGCGAAGATCAGGATGAGGCACTCTGTGCTCTGGGAAAACTGCAGAACAGACCTTCAGGTGGTTAGATATGTTCAGGAGAAATTTTTTATGAACCTGGATTTTTGCATCTTCCCATACTTCGAATAACACTAAAAACATTAACTAAGATGTCTCTTCCTTGTAACCAGCAGCAAACTTCTGCTGGGATTCAGATTTGACTGCACGGTACCCCTCCTCCAAAATCACACACACACTGACCTCCCCCACTTACCTCTTTGGAACAGTTCTCAGAGCTCTCCGAGAGGCCGTCTCCCGGACTACAGTCCTCAGTTTGGCTCGGACTGTATTTTCTATTTTCTATTTCTTTCTTATATTGACTATTGATTAATTTTTTTCATTGACAGAGACACAGACCCACTAAAAACATGATTTATCATTATTTGTATGAAACTAAGTATGTCTTATGAATTTTATACTTTTCAACCCACTGGTCTAGCACTGTATATACCTAGCCCATCTATATGTTTCATAAGCAAATTGGTCAAAATATGAATAGTCTTTAACTTTTTAATTATTTGCATGTGTAGAAATATATTTTGAGTGAAGAGGCAAAATTAGATAAATCTGAGATGAGAGAATCATTCCTAGTTTCTACAAACTAGACCCTCACCCACAAACAAGGATCCTACCAGTATAGGGTGTATCTGTGTGTGCACTGTCTTTGATATACTGGTCACTCTTCAGCTTGTCTTTCCTACAAATCCTACACCTTTTTTCCCTTTGTATTCATGTGTAGTGACAAGTTCCACCCATGTTGTTTTGAGGCTTTTCTTCTTTAAATTGACAAGCTTACAGTTGTTGCTGGTGAACGGCACACTGTTTGCATTCATGCTAACTTGAATCCCTACTCCACCCGAGTCTGTTAAAGTGACTTATTCCTACAGCATAACAATTCTATGGCAACAGAAATAGAAACGTTTGTTTGTTATCCGATCAGCATTGCTTGGTTAAACATAAATGTGTTTGCCTATGAGAAATATATAATGGCAGACACATTGGAAACATTAGTGCTTTTATTCAATTCAATTTATACAATCAGCATTTGTTGAGTTGCTACCAGGACGGAGGCACTGTTAGGTATTTAAGTTATAGTAACATGGGCTGCATCTTAAATTCCTTTGGAGATCGTAAGCAAGACTTATCATAGGCTCTATGTAAATGAGGGTAATTAAGATAATTGTTACCATTCTATTTTCAAAAGTAAAGTCATTCCAGCCCAGGGACTTCTGGTCAGATACAGTGAAAGTGAACAATAATATGCCTGTTGTTATGCATCTGTACTATATCCTAAGAGCAAAAAAGCACATGCATTTTGACTAAAAAGACCCACTACTGAGACAGGTTGGAACCTGGGACCCTTTGCTGCAGTGCTGAAATGCTTGCGCCTGGACACACCTCTCCTCAAGGAACAAAAACACAAAGAAACTATATGGGACTAAAAATAACTGCGTGCATGCACAGTTGGGGCAAATTCTGGACAAAAGATACAAAAAGACCAAAAAGTCCCGACTGCTAAATCTGAAGAGCCAGGAGCAAAAGCAGGATGTTGGAAGCAAAAGCAGGGTACTGCGCCCTGACATAGAGCAGCCATCAATGGTTTAGAGCTAAAAACTGATTTACTTTGGTTGTCTGGTCCTTCCTTTCAGTTCTAGGATCCCACACCAAAGACAAAAAGACTTGTTTTTTGTTTTGTTTTTTGCGGTATGTGGGCCTCTCACTGTTGTGGCCTCTCCCGTTGCGGAGCACAGGCTCCGGATACGCAGGCCCAGCGGCCATGGCCCACGGGCCCAGTCATTCCGCGGCATGTGGGATCTTCCCGGACCGGGGCACAAACCCGTGTCTACTGCATCGGCAGGCGGACTTTCAACCACTGCGCCACCAGGGAAGCCCAAGCAGACTTGTTTTTGATTGCCATTGTCAATGTTGGTACAGTGTTGTTTTTTATACTTAAGAACTTGTAATCATAAAATGAAGCCCCCTGTGGTATTTCAAAGGTCTTCTCATGCTGAGTATCTGCTTTTAGGTCCACTATTGCCAAGAAATGGTTCAGCAGCTCTCAAAGAAATGAGCATTCTAACTCTCTGAGTATGGAAATAGCTAAATTCACAACCAGCTTGATAACAAAATAGAGGATTGGCACATGGTGATAAAACAACATTTTTTGTGGAGTGAAAATTTAAGCCAATGTATCTGAGACATATTCTTAAAATATTTTCGTGAAAGATGTTCATGGGTCAGCATTGTTCATCACAATACTTTCCAGGCATGTGAAAACTGATTCATGAGGATGAATTTACGGGACACTGTGCATAACATCAGGAAATAATGCTGCAAGTAATTATCACACATAAAAGACCTCCTGCTGTAAATATCAGTTATGCTGAAGAAAATTACTCATCCTATCCTGCACCTGCCTTTTTTAGGACTGCTCATTCTACTCTGTGTATTACAGGACTACCATATTTAGATGCTGGGAACATTTAAGGGTAAAAGTTTCTCTATTTTCATCATCTACTGGTTAGTTCGTTCTACACAGAGACTCACACACCTGGGTGTCAGTGCTGGCTGCAGGACAGAAATCCAACTGGGGCTGTCAGAGCACCACTTCTTTCCCAGGGAGCCTCTCTGCAGAGCTCTCTGGGCTTATTCTTATGATGAGGGCTAGCTGCCATGAAGGGCTAATCCAAGAAGTGCAGGTAGAAGATGCAGACCTTGGGAGTTACAGAGTTGGTTCATCTGCATTTTATTAGTCAAAACCTGTACAAAGGGCTGACCCAGTGAGGGATGAGGAAGTCGCTCCACTTCTTGATGTGGGAGTGGTAGGTTCCCTTTATAAACCAGCTTCTTGGGGTGAGTGTTAGAAGACAATTCTCCCTACATTTGTCATTTTCCTGCATGGTCCAGTGCTTCTGAATAAAGGCATTTGCAAATGTTTGTATACGGAAACATTCCAGCATAGTAACGCTTAGGTTTCTACTTCTCTCCCTCTTTCCCTCTCTCTCAACATTCCAGGGGAGTAAAGATAAAGACCTTTCCTTCCCTTCCCTGGAGAAGATTTGTTTAGATTCCAGAATAATGGTAGGTCCTCTCTGTCTCTGTATCTCACTTTGTTTCTCTTTCTCTAGAAGGAAGAATGGGCAACTCTGTATAAAATCAGAGTTTCCTAACTTGGGGATTTCTCTCCTTTAATGTACCCACCTACATATGGTCGTAACATCAGGCCCTCACTTCGTGATACAGTGAGATGGGGGCTTGGGGAACCAGTGTAAGATGTTGTTCTGGCTGCTGCATTTGCTCTGAGAAATAATGGTCTTGGTCTTTGACTCAGTGCTCTTGTGTTTTCTGCAAGTAGGCTAAAACTTAGATCCTTCAGTTTCTGATTTAACAATGGAAGACATTTCTGTGACCACATTTGGAAATACAGTCTACTATATTCAATAAGGAAAAAGAGCATCAGCATTGGCACCAGGGGCCCCGGGGAGCAGGATATGAAGGACCATTCTGACTGATCTAAGTAGATAAGTGATCCCAAATGGAAACCGATAGGTAAGAAAAATGTCTAAGAAATAGACTCATTTTGAAAAGAGAAGCTACTAGGACATATTCTTAGATTCCCACATATTTTCATAGAAGAGAAAGTTGGATTATTCCCTGGGATCTCTAATATGAGGTGGAGGTTACATTTTGGGGAAATGCTATAGGTTAATGTCTCCTGCACATCCTAGAGGCTATTTGAATGGCAGTTTCTAACAAAGTACAGCAAGGTTACATCCATAGATGCAGCAGGCAAATTTTGTTTAAATAGTGAAGGTGTAAATTTCAAGAGGAGTTGGAGGTTTGGGTTCATGGTGAAAGTCTACCATTATCGGCTTACTCCTTCTTCATTGATTTTTATGGTCATGGCTTCATGACATGCTGATATTAAACAACAAATCCAATTTCTCTTTGCCTAGTTTTCCCTCTGTATTTTCATTATGACACTATAAACAGCCAGCCATTATTAGAACTGTTGTATGTGTTTGTCTTCTGTATCAGATTATGAGTCTCTGGAATTCCAAATAATGTCTTTGCCATTTCTGTGGTCCTCAAATTATTCAACATGGTGCTCTGACATAACAGGTACTCGGTGTTTAGTAGAACCACCTGAATTCCTCAAATGGCCATACAATTCAAGAGCTACAACTGCTTTTTTTTATGAACACTTTGTTAGTTGCCTACATTTTATTCTTCATGTAAGTAATACTAAATGTAAGTTTTTTCATGGTGTGTTGTCTGCATAATTGTATTGTCTGCCCAGGTTTAGAGTCTGTTGTCTATTGACCATTTGTATTAATGTAGATAGTGAATCATTTCAATGGTCTAAGACTGGTATAAAGCTGTCTGAGAAATAAAAAGCAAACTTTAAGCTGGGTCTGGAAACCTGCTTTCCTCTAGCTCCCAAAATTGCCACGGCACCATATTCTTTGCCCAGTGATTTTACCATATTTGCCTGTCTTCTCTCCAACTGCATCAGCTGTACCATCTGGATGCAGACATAGAACTGAAGAGTATTTCCTTTCATAAACTCCCAGCTTTCCACAGCCCACTATATAGAAAATCAAAACAAACAAACAACACCAGTATGAGAAAACAGAAGAAATAACTAGGAAACACCCCTTACTAAACATTATATACTGTCTTAACACATCAAATAGCTGTTCGAACACTGTTTTGTACCAACTGATTTAAGGCCGAAAGTAAAATCTTACTGTTTCTTTTCTCTTAACTTCCAGCTTCTTCCCTGAGGACATAAAGGAGAGAGAGGAGCATTAATTTCAGCAGAGCCATGCTTTCCTCAATCATCATGAAACATAATTTTCCAGCAAATGTCTGACACTCACTTGCAGAGATGATACTGTTATCCCTGGCATACAGTTCTCTGACAATTTTACCATTATTTTCCCCTTGATCCAGCCATCTGTGGAAAGAAAAATTTATCAAGTATATTCTGAATTTATATTTACACTAACCACTGGCAATTATCTAGCCGAGTCAGAAATATTGGATACAGGAGTTAGAAAAAGCCATAGATACCTAACTGGTGAAAGCAGACTAGAAATTGGAGAAGGAAACACTTTAAATGATTATGAGAGTTCAAGAGAGATAGGAGAAGCTGCTAACAGGTAAGGATGAAATATGTTTTTTCCTAACTCACAAGTGAATTACTCAACCAGTTAGCCTGCCAAAGTCATAGATTTTACATCCACTGGACAATTTATTTTATCCTGTTTTTTGGCCACCAACTACAGGTCAAACTATAGCCAGTTATTTAATGTACAACTATTATTGGTTGTAAGGAGAGTGTTGAAAAAAAGAGCAAACTTATCACTACTGTTGGGACAATAACCCAAGAATCAAGACTTAGTGACCGTAGGTCAGCAATGTCATGGTTGTATAAAAAGTCCCATGCAACATTTATTTTGTACGTTTATTATCTTTGAGCTATTTGAGACTCAGTCTAAAGGGAACAACTTTTCTTACCCGAGATTTTCATTCTCCTTATTGATGAAGAAAGAGAAATCATATTTTTAAAATCTATATTAGTTTACCAAAAAAGATTTAAATTTGTATCATCAGGAATGATAGAAAACATAATGGATATCTTTCTAAATAGAAGAAGCAGCCCCTAAAATTAATGTTCAAAACAGTTACCCAACAAAGCATTGGTGACCAGGAATGATTGAATAAACTATCCATTTCTCCAAAATACATAAACTTGGAACTGACTAATATGAAATGAATTTGTTCAATGCAAAGCATGCTTACAAGCCTGTGGCAGAAAAAGGCATATTTGTGGTTCATGGTGGGATCCTTGATTACAACATCATCAAGAAACCAGCCGTTTCCTAAACACAAATTAAAGAAAGAAAAATGTGGTGTGTATATATATGGACCAGGTGTTACTGGAAGTTTTGAGAAAGAGGCCCTAGCTTCCAAATGTATAAAGGTCTTGTTCACCTTTAAGCTTTAATGCTTCAAATAAAGCAAGATACAAGAGAGGTAAACTGTAAGAGGCATTTAAAAATATTTCCTATACATGTAACAAAAGCACAGCATATTTCAAGGCTTTGTGTTTTCAGTATCTACTTCAATATGATTTTCCAAACATTGAAAAGAGAACAATTCTGCAATTGCTCTTCATTTCATAAACTGCATTTATAAACCTGGACCTAACATCTTCCAAAAAATATATATCTGATGAGTTAGCAATACTGTCGATATCCAAAATGCATACACATAGAAAGTTATTAAAGTTCAAATCTGGACCAAGTCTACATTAATTAATTATATATGTATGTGTATATATATGCTAGAAAAATTAACGATTCTTCGTGCCCCGGTCTGGGAGGATCCCACGTGCCGCGGAGTGGCTGGGTCCGTGAGCCATGGCCACTGGGCCTGCGCGTCCAGAGCCTGTGCTCCACAACGGGAGAGGCCACAGCAGTGAGAGGCCCACGTACCGCAAAAAAAAAAAAAAAAAGAAAAGAAAAAGAAAAAGAGGGAGAGGACTCAAATCAATAAAATTAGAAATGAAAAAGGAGAAGTTACAACAGACACCACAGAAATAGAAGCATCATAAGAGACTACTACAAGCTATTCTATGCCAATAAAATGGACAACCTGGAAGAAATGGACAAATTCTTAGAAAGGTATAACCTTACAAGACTGAACCAGGAAGAAACAGAAAACATGAACAGACCAATCACAAGTGATGAAATTGAAACTCTGATTTAAAATCTTCCAACAAACAAAAGTCCAGGACCACACAGCTTCAGAGGTGAATTCTATCAAACATTTAGAGAAGAGCTAACACACATCCTTCTCAAACTCTTCCAAAAAAATTGCAGAGGAAGGAACACTCCCAAACTCATTCTATGAGGCCACCATTAATACTAAAACCAGACAAAGATACTACAAAAAAAAGAAAATTACAGACCAATATCAGTGATGAATATGGATGCAAAAATCCTCAACAAAATACTAGCAAACAGAATCCAACGACACATTAAAAGGATCATACACCATGATCAAATGGGATTTATCCCGGAGATGCAACAATTCTTTAATATATGCAAATCAATCAATGTGATACACATATTAACAAATTGAAGGATAAAAACCATATGATCATCTCAGTAGATGCAGAAAAAGCTTTTGACAAAACTGATCACCCATTTATGATAAAAACTCTCCAGAAAGGGGGCATAGAGGGAACCTACCTCAACATAATAAATGCCATATACAGCAAAGCCACAGCAAACATCATTCTCAATTGTGAAAAACTGAAACCATTTCCTCTAAGATCAGGAACAAGGCAAGGATGTCCATTCTTGCCACTATTATTCAACATAGTTTTGGAAGTCCTAGCCATGGCAATCAGAGAAGAAAAAGAAATAAAAGGGGGCTTCCCCGGTGGGGCAGTGGTTGAGAGTCCGCCTGCCAATGCAGGGGACACGGGTTCATGCCCCGGTCTGGGAGGATCCCACATGCCACAGAGTGGCTAGGCCTGTGAGCCATGGCCACTGAGCCTGAACATCCGGAGCCTGTGCTCTGCAACGGGAGAGGCCACAACAGTGATAGGCCCACGTACCACAAAAAAAAAAAAAAAAAAAAAAATGGAATACAAATTGGAAAAGAAGAAGTAAAACTGTCACTGTTTGCAGATGACATGATACTATACATAGATAATCCTAAAGATGCCACCAGAACACTACTAAAGCTAATCAATGAATTTGGTAAAGTTGTAGGATACAAAATAATGCACAGAAATCTCTTGCATTCCTATATACTAACAACAAAAGATCAGAAAGAGAAATTAAGGAAACAATGCCATTCACCATTGCAAAAGAAAGAATAAAATACCTAGGAATAAACCTACCTAAGGAGGTAAAAGGCCTGTACTCAGGAAACTATAAGACACTGATGAAAGAAATCAAAGATGACAAAACAGATGAAGAGACATACAATGTTCTTGGATTGGAAGAATCAATATTGTGAAAATGACTCTACTACCCAAAGCAATCTACAGGTTCAATGCAATCCCTGTCAAATTATCAATGGCATTTTTTACGGAACTAGAACAAAAAATCTCAAAGTTTGTAGGGAGACACAAAAGACCCCAAATAGCCAAAGCAATCTTGAGGGAAAAAAACGCAGCTGGAGGAATCAGACTTGCTGACTTCAGACTAATACTACAAAGCTACAGTAATCAAGACAACATGGTACTGGCACAAAAACAGAAATATAGATCAATGGAACAGGATAGAAAGCCTGGAGATAGACTTACGCACCTATGGTCAACTAATCTATGACAAAGGAGGCAAGGATATACAATGGAGAAAAGACAGTCTCTTCAATAAGTGGTGCTGGGAAAACTGGACAGCTACATGTAAAAGAATGAAATTAGAACACTCCCTAACACCATACACAAAAATAAACTCAAAATGGATTGAAGACCTAAATGTAAGACCGGACACTATAAAACTCTTAGAGGAAAACATAGGAAGAACACACTTTGACATAAATCACAGTAAGATCTTTTTTGACCCACCTTCTAGAGTAATGTAAATAAAAGCAAAAATAAACAAATGGGACCTAATGAAACTAAAAGCTTTTGCATAGCAAAGGAAACTATAAACAAAATGAAAAGACAACCCTCAGAATGGAAGAAAATATTTGCAAATGAATCAGTGGACAAAGGATTAATCTCCAAAATATATAAATAGCTCATGCAGCTCAATATTAAAAAAACAAAAAACCCAACCAAAAAATGGGTAGAAGACCTAAATAGACATTTCTCCAAAGAAGACATACAGATGGCCAAGAGGCACATGAAGAGATGCTCAACCAAATATATTTACAAAATTGAATTAGTTGCCATATAAGTGTTAGTTGGGCATATTAACACATCCTTTTATTGTTGTACCAGAGCATTCACTGTCCTACAATCCTGCCTGACTCCTTGCAGAACTGGAATATTACCTTAGTATTTACTGTGGATCGAAGCCCAATTTCTTTAAAATTAGTTGTCAACTGACAGAAAAATAAGATGCAAAAGACTTGGGTCTGGTCAAAATATAAATGAATTTTGCCCAAGAGAGAAAATAACCTCAAAGTTATGTTTTTATTATCTTAGGACATTAGCCATATCTTTAATTTAATTTATCAATCTTATTTGTCATTCTTTTTGTTTCACTGATTATAAGAATATATTTTTCAGTTTTGTGTAATGTCTTTTGAACCAGCTTTGTCAACTGGCTAATTCCCTCATTATTTAAACACATGTCCACTATATATTGGTATGAGAACTTTGTTCTTAACATTTTGAAAGTTTTATGTTGACACTTTTAAGTAAAAGAGTTTATTGTCTTGTTTCATGTTTGGGGTTTTTTTTATGCTTTTTGTGGTATATGCACTTTTGTTAAAGGATTTTGTTTATCTTATGGCAATCTTATACAGCAGCAGAAAATGAAAATACTGGTCATCTCACAAAAATGTTGGGAAAACTGAGATAGAAGCATGAACAAAATGGCAGCAGAAAACACAGCAAGGCTGCCAGGACAGTCTCCTGAAGGTGCCACTGCTGGCACCATCATTAGCACTTAATGGACTGTCACTGTCAGAGGACACTGCTGCTATGTCCTCCAGCAGAATTCTGGAATATTGCCACGTGCCACAGCGTATAAATCCCAAATTCCCCCAGTTTTTATGCATCATTCTTTCTAGCTTTCTAGGCAGAGCATCCACTTAAAAAGCCTACATAATTTTGAAAAACAATATATCCACTTAAAATTTAAAGAATATTTGGGACAATATTTTAATTTCAGATAGTCAATACTTAGAGATCAGTTTGTTATGAGTTTTCCACAATTATTTTCTAGATTTGTACAGGACTTCACATGAACAGAGCAGAATCAGACCTTGAATATCTACCTATGGAAGACTCTTACCTGGTCCAAGCCCATCATGGCCTATGACAATCTTGTACAAATTCTCAAGGTTCATGGCTTCTAGGGAGAAGGTGTCAATCTGTAACAAATCAAAAAAGTATAGTTAGATCCAGACTATGAGTCTGATTTCTAATGAGTATAAATTAAGATACAGAAAAAATTCATTGTGAAAGGGATTAGGTTCATTCAGTAAATACACAAATCTGTCTAAATTAAGACAGTGAAGGTAAAACAATAATATTAATTTATAGAACATAATAACAAGTTTTCTAATTCTTCCTTCTTGCCCATTTTTCATTATAAAAGCATAAATTTGAGGACTCTCTACAAATATGTTTTCAAATAATGATAATATAAATGTAATAATTATAAAGTATACTAAATGTTTCCACTCATTTGAATTTAACAAACTCTTATCTGTCCTGAATGGAATTTTTTAGCAATGTTTATGGGTCATTTGCAAAAATAATGTTTCTAAAGTAATTTTAGAATATTGATGCAAACATTATTGAAAATTTATAACATTTATCTGGAACAATGTCCCAATGCACTGCTACAATCAAAACTGTTCATGTTTGTGCTCCAGTGGTTTGTGTATTCAGAATATGGGCAAAAGTGAGGAGCCAGAGTTCTTTTGATAAAACCTACGATAATGATACAGGTTAAAATGCAAGAAAATACTTGATGTAGCATAGCGGTTGAAAAATAATTCAAAAACAAAAAATAAGCTTTGCATTTCAGAGTCTTATATGTTTTGAAATATTTTCACACATAGCGATATTTTATCCTTAAAAGTCGCTCAGTGAGAAAAAAAACATATCCACTCTACAGATAAAGAACAGTGAGGCACAGAACCAGGATTAGAGCTCAGTTCCTCTGATAGGTAATAATACTACCTTCCTTTGCAATCACTCTGCCTCTGCATAAGTGGACTATAAACAATGTAAGTAACAGATAAAGCCATTAGCATTTATTTACAAAGAATAGAGTCAATGCCTGATAAAGGTTAATGGATAACACTGCCATCTCTTTATCATGAAAGAGATCTGCTAGAAAAGGAGGACATCCTATGCAATAATAGAAAATACTAGCAAAGAAAATCATGAGTTACAATATTTATGATGATTGATGTAGAGAATGCTAAGAAAAAAAGAGGAAACGTAATGCAAATATGCTGATATACTTAAAACTATTTGGATTATCACAGAAAGCTGAGATAACTAAAATACAATGGGCCCTCTATAATTTACTCAGTTAAAAAAATTAAATATTACTTACATATTAATATTAGTAAAAAAAAATAACATATTCAGTTTCTAAATTTGACAATGAAAGTTGTTACACAGTCAATCCATGAACAGCACAGGTTTAAACTTCATAGGTCCACTTATACATGATTTTTTTTCAATAAATATGCACTACAGCACTGCAGAATCAGCGCAGTTTGGTTGGATCCTCGGATGCGGAACCATGGATGTGGAGGGTCAACTGTAAAGTTATATGCAGATTTTCAACTGCATGGGGGTCAGTGCCCCTAACCTCCTGTGTTGCTCAGGGTCAAGTGTATATAGTAATCCTCATTTAACAATATAAAAGTAGGTGTAAAAATCAGACAATTGGGAATGACTTCAGCAAGATGGTGGACTAAGGAGAAGCAAGCCCTCATTCCTCATGGAGACACCATTTTAAACACAGTGTATGGACTAGAATACTTCTCTGAAAATTCTGAATACCAGATAAGAAGCTGCAGCACCCAGTCCAATGCATAATGAAGAGGGGACTCCATCAAAATGGGAGGAAAAAGAAACAAAGTGAAGAAAAGTGAAGAGAACCTAAGGGACTTTTGGAATACCCTCAAACGGAATAGTATATGCATTGTAGGAGTCACAGAAGGAGAAGAGAGAGAGAGAAAGGGGCAAAGAGCTTTTATGGACATACAAATTCAAGATCAATGAACCTGAACTAAGATAAACCTAAAGAGACCCAAACCAAGACACACTATAATCAAATTGTCAAAAGTCAAAGACAAAGAGAGAATCTTGAAAGCAGCAAGAGAAAAGTGACTCATGATCTGCCAGTGAGCTTCTGTAAGTTTATCAGTGGATTCCTGAGCAGAAATCATGCAGGCTAGAAGGCAATGGGATAATCTATTCAAACTGCTGGAAGAAAAACCTGCCAACTAAGAATTCTGTATCAGATGAAACTGTCCTTCAAAAATGAAGGTGAAATTAACACTTTCCCAGATAAAACAAAAGCTGAGGGAGTTCATTTCCAGTAGACTGCCTTACAAGAAATGCCATAGGGAGTCCTTCAAGTTGAAAAAAAAATAAAAAGGATAATAAATAGCAACACAAAGCTATATGAGTTGGAGAAACTATTTGCAAATCATATATGTGACAAGAGATTAATATCCAGAATATACAAAGAACTCCTTCACTCAACAACAAATAAATAACTTGATTTTAAAATAGCAAAAGACTTGAATAAACATTTCTACAAAGATGATATACAAATGACCAACAAGCATATGAAACGATGTCAACCTAATTTAACATTAGAGAAATGCAAATCAAAACTACAATGAAAAAAAAAAAAAAAGGGCTTCCCTGGTGGCGCAGTGGTTGAGAGTCCGCCTGCCGATGCAGGGGACACGGGTTCGTGCCCCGGTCTGGGAAGATCCCACATGCCGCGGAGCGGCTGGGCCCGTGAGCCATGGCCACTGAGCCTGTGCTCCGGAGCCTGTGCTCCGCAAGGGGAGAGGCCACAACAGTGAGAGGCCCGCCTACCGCAAAAAAAAAAAAAAAAAAAACTACAATGAGATATCACCTCACACCCATTAGGATAGTTACTGTCAAAAAACAGAAAATAACAAGCGTTGAAAAGGATGTGAAGAAACTTGGACCCTTGTGCATTGTTGGTGGGGTTGTAAAATAGTGCAATCGCTATGGAAAATGGTATACTGTTTCCTTAAAAAAATTAAAAATAGAACTTCCATATCATCCAGCATTCCTGCTGCTAAGTATATACCCCAAAGAATTGAACTGAGGATACCAATTCAATGGTATGCAGAGGACACCCACTGCATTATTCACAAGAGTCAAAAGTTTGAGGGACTTCCCTGGCGGTCCAGTGGTTAGGACTCTGTGCTTCCACTGCTAGGGGTCCGGGTTCGATCCCTGGGCAGGGTACTAAGATCCTGCAAGATGTGCTGGTGTGGCCAAAAAAATTAAAAAGTAAAAAAACAAAAAAGTTTGAAACAACCAAAATGTCCATCAATGGATGAATGAATAAAGAAAATGTGGTGTATACATACAATGGAATATTATTCAGACTTATAAAGGAAGGAAATCTTGTTAGATTCTACAACATGAATGAACCTTGAGGACATTATGCTAAGTGAAATAAGCTAGTTCACAAAAAGACAATCATTGCATGATTCCGATTATATATTCAAATCCAGAGAGATAGAAAGTAGAATCATTGTTACTAAGGGACGGGGGAAAGGAGAATGAGGAGCTGTTATTCAATGAGTATAGAGTTTCAGTTTTGCAAGGTGAAAAATTTCTGGAGATCTGTTGCACAGCAAGGTAAGTATCCTTAGCACTACTGAACTGTGCACTTAAAACTACAGTTGACTGGGCTTCCCTGGTGGAGCAGTGGTTGAGAGTCCACCTGCCGATGCAGGGGACATGGGTTCGTGCCCCGGTCTGGGAAGATCCCACATGCTGCAGAGCTGCTGGGCCCATGAGCCATGGCCGCTGAGCATGCGTGTCCGGAGACTGTGCTCCGCAACGGGAGAGGCCACAACAGTGAGAGGCCCGCATACCGCAAAAAAAAAAAAGAGTCAAATAAAAATTTTTATCCAAGCCTGACACTTAAGAAGGCCTTTTTCCTTTTTTTAGTAGAAGTCGTTGAATACTTGACAAGAAAAGTGTTAACTTCTTCTTTTATTGCCATCTCAAGTACAATGGCATTTCTTTTCTCTATTTTGAAATTTTTCTATTTCTAATTTCTCCATATTGAAATACTAGACATGCCAATTTCCTCCCAAATTTTCTAAGTGCCATCAATATTTTCCTATCTAGAAAGAGATATTTACAATTTTAAAAAATCTATGACTTCCCTGTTCCAACCTCTTAGTAATGAATTTCTTTTTACTTTAAAGTGATTTTCTAGAACACTAGCATGAGCTTAGATTCCATGCACTACAGATTCAAATTAATATAGTTCGCTCCTTGGGTCCCTAGCAATTAATGAAATTCAAGCTATAATTATTTATTTGGGTACCTATTATACCATATTATATCTAATCCATTCATCCTGGACTTAATCAAAGATGTTAATAAATTCTGATAGGTTCAGATGAATGCCAAAAATCATCGAAAAGTAGAAATATGTTTTCTGATTCTAAAATCTAGCCTTTCATGATAAGGGTATTATCATTCTTTTAAAAACTTCTGTGAGGTATTGTTTTATCTGTTAAATTAATCTTACTGTCTTTAAAATGCCTTAAATCAGAGATTTTCAACTGTAATGTGTTTAGAAAATCATGTTGTTATAAAGGTAGATTTTCAATCCTTAAACTTACTATCTCTGTGGATCTTGGTAAGGCCCAGAAATTTACATTCATAAATTCACATCAAGTGTGATTCTGGAGCAATCACACTTTAGAAAGGCTCCCTGAGAGCCGCACAGAATTACCGTTGGTTTGCAAGGTTAACACTGCTGCCACCACTATTTGATTTGGTTTTTAGATTACAGTCCAAGGCAGATCATTTGAGAAATACAAAAAAATCACCATTCAAAACGTTTTATTTTGTAATCTTCCTTAACTAAACTTAAAGGATCAAGATTAAGTTCATAAAAGTAATGTGATTATTTTATGGACTGTGGAAATGTTGTATCATTATTGCTATAATAGACTCAGGGTTTTAATTCAAATCCCTTCAACTTACAGGCACAAGTTGGCTTACTTAAATTTTTAATTTCAAACTTCTAAACGGTATTATAAAATTTCAACAGAAAATTCTAAACTCATTATCTAGCATCTTAATTTTGCCAAATGGGTAGATTATATACGGGGTGTTATATACTCAGAATAAGACTTTGGATCAAGAATATCTCCTCTTGGAGGCTTCCCTGGTGGCGCAGTGGTTGGGAGTCCACCTGCTGATGCAGGGGACGCGGGTTCGTGCCCTGGTCCGGGAAGAACCCACATGCCGCAGAGCGGCTGGGCCCGTGAGCCATGGCCGCTGAGCCTGCGCGTCTGGAGCCCGTGCTCCGCAACGGGAGAGGCCACAACAGTGAGAGGCCCGTGTACCTCAAAAAAAAAAAAAAAGAAAGAAAGAAAAAAGAATATCTCCTCTTCACTGGTACGGAAGGACAGGTGAGGTAAACCTCAGGCAAACACGTAGCCTTGCAATGACAGAGTACTCGCCATAGAGAGAAAGACACCAAGAATTTTCAGCCCGATTTTTTTGTCTTTCCTCTTCAATATTATATAATTTCTTCAGATCACTTAAGCACTGTCTCAGCATCCCAGCTTCATAATGAATATAATATTGCTTATTGGTTACTAATCAAATGAGGTGAGTGTTAATTTTCATAAATTAGTTTAGCTTACTAGGAGAGAAAAAGTAAAAAATATTATTATCATATATGATCACTTACATATCAGTTTGAATACTATACTTCAAAAGCTCTATATATCAATAGCATAAAAGAGAAAATTATTTCATATATAAGCCAAGTAGTAATTTTGAATTTTTAAATCTAACATCTACATTCTGTATTTTCATAAAGTGAGTTTCATTGATTCATTCTGCTTCAGGATCTTTTGTGACTTTAATGTAAAGAAGATGGCATTATTAACAACTGTATATTTCTGCTAATGAAAGAAAAATATGTTTTTAAGGGATTACTCATCTTCCATGAATTTTTCATTAATTTTCTCATGTATTATAAAACTGTGGAACAAGTTTGCCAAGAATATCAGGGGTTTGACTAAGTGTTCTTTGCATTTTGAGAACTTGTTTAAAGATTATTTATTCTGAAATGACAAAAGAGGGAAATACACCATACACAAAAATGGATTACAAGCTGCATGATATCCAGTGTTAAAGACATGCAATATTGGCAATCACAGTAATAAGTAAAATTTTAAATTCTGAACAATGTAGAAAATTTAAGCCTCTTTTTGCTCCTAAAAGTACTCAGGGGGCATTATCTCACTTAGCATGAGTAGACTAAATTTGAGGGCTGGCATTCAAGTCTAGTAGATAATTATTTCACCAACAAGAATGGGCTATTTTACAGCCCTTCTGAAGCAGGTAACAACCTCCTAGTCACGTTTTCATCATTATTGCAACCATATCAAGAAGCAATGTGAGTTCATCCAGATTCCCAAGTATTTTCTTTTCTTTGCAAAAAGGCAAAAGGATTGCTTGGTTGAGGTGCTTCCCTCAATTAATTAGGGATTACAATTATTAATAAGGGCACATGATGTTGCTGCCTTGAGGAATACACTGACTAAAAAGTCCAGGTTTGACTCCATCCACTCGCAATAGGTATGAAGTGCCCCCTTGAGGTTTGATTCTTAAGCAGAATTTATGAGGATCTTGTAAAGGATGGAAGTACTGATATGTATTTACCTCTTTACAGCGCCAGGAAGGGGAGACTCCAGAGTTCGTATGACCAATACGAATCTTAAAGAGTGTTCCAATGTCTCCAACTGTGATCCATAAAGGAACCAAGAGAACTTCTTTCAATGTAATTTCACAAAATCCATTGTTTTAAAACCTTATATTAGGACATTATATTTTGATAAAGTAATTAATCTATCAACAAGATTTTAGAATTATAAAAATTTATACACCTAATGACAGAGTGCCAAAATATATGAAGCAAAATGGACAGACTGAATGGAGAAATAGTCTACAATAATTGTTGGAGACTTTAACACCCCACTTTGAATAATGGAAAGAACAACTAAACAGAAGACCAATAAGGAAATAGAGGACTTGCAAAACATTATACACCAACTAGATCTAACAGACATTTATAGAAAGCTCCTCTCAACAACAGCAAGAATACATAGTTTTCTCAAGTGCACATAGAACATTCTCCAGGATAGACTATATGTTATGTCAAAAAAGAGGTTTTGAAAATTGAGTAAGACTGAAATCATACAGAGTATCTTTTCTAACTACAATGAAATGAAACTAGAAATAAATACAAGAAAGAAAACTGGATAATCCACAAATACGTATAAATTAATCTACATACTCTTAAGCAACGAATGAGTCAAAGAAATTGCAAGGGAAATTTAAAAATACCTTGAGATGAATGAAAAAACATACAAAAACATAGTGGATGTTGCTGAAAGCAGAGGTCACAGGGAAATTTTAGCTGTAAACCCATAAAATATGAATGTACTTAAAAGGAGGAAACCATTTCAGGTGAATGTCCCTCAACTAGACTGGCAAGCTTGCTGTGAGAGAAAACTTCTTTGGAGATTTTGATCCAATAAATCCAGAGACTCTAAGGAGAGGGAGAAGGAGGAAGGGGAGGAGAAGGGAGGGAGAGAATGAAGGAAGAAGAGGGTGCAGGTAGGAGGAAAGTGGGAAGAGGAGGAAGAGACCGGAGGTTCTCAGATAAATAACCTAACTTTACAACGTAAGGAGCTAGAAAAAAGAGGAGTAAACTAAATGCAAAGCTAGCGGAAGAAAGGAAAGAATAAATTAGAATGGAGATAAAATAGAGAACAGAAAAACAGTAGAATCAACAAAACCAAAAGTTGATTCTTTAAAAAGAAAAACAACAAAATTTACAAACATTTAGCTAGCCTAAGGAAAAAAAAAGAAAACTCAAATTACTAAAATTATAAATGAAAATAGGGGCATTACTACTAACCTTACAGAAATAAAAAGGATTATAAAGGAACATCATGGACAATTTATGCCAGCAAATTAGATAACCTAGATGAAATGGACAAATCTTTAGAATCACACAAAATATCAAAATGCACTCAAACAAAGCAAAAGAAAAAGAAAGTCTGAAGAGGCCTGTAACAAGTTACTGAAGCAGTAATCAAAAACTTCCCAACAAAGAAAAATCTAGGACAGTTGGCTTCACTGGTGAATTCTACCAAATACTTAAAGAAGAATTAATACCAACTCATCTCAAAATCTTCTAAAAAATAGAGGAGATGGGAACACTTCTTAATGCATTCTACAAGGTCAGCGTTACCCTGATACCAAAGCCAGACAAAGACATGACAAGAAAACTAGAGACAAAACCACTTGTAAATATAGAGGCAATAATGAAACTTAAAAGCTTTTGCACAGCAAAGGAAACCATAAACAAGATGAAAAGACAACCTTCAGACTGGGAGAAAAATTTTGCAAATGAAGCAACTGACAAAGGATTAATCTCCAAAATTTACAAGCAGCTCATGTATCTCAATATCAAAAAAACAAACAACCCAATCCAAAAAAGGGAAGAAGACCTAAATAGATATTTCTCCAAAGAGGATATACAGACTGCCAACAAACACATGAAATCATGCTCAACATCATTAATCATTAGAGAAATGCAAATCAAAACTACAATGAGATATCATCTCACACCAGTCAGAATGGCCATCATCAAAAAATCTAGAAACAATAAATGCTGGAGAGGGTGTGGAGAAAAGGGAACACTCTTGCACTGCTGGTGGGAATGTGAATTGGTACAGCCACTATGGAGAACAGTATGGAGGTTCCTTAAAAAACTAAAAATAGAACTACCATATGACCCAGCAATCCCACTACGGGGCATATACCCTGAGAAAACCATAATTCAAAAAGAGTCATGTACCAAAAAGTTCATTGCAGCTCTATTTACAATAGCCCGGAGCTGGAAACAACCTAAGTGTCCATCATTGGATGAATGGATAAAGAAGATGTGGCACATATGTACAATGCAATATTACTCAGCCATAAAAAGAAATGAAATTGAGCTATTTGTAATGAGGTGGATAGACCTAGAGTCTGTCATACAGAGTGAAGTAAGTCAGAAAGAGAAAGACAAATACCGTATGCTAACACATATATATGGAATTTAAGAAAAAACATAATGTCATGAAGAACCTAGGGGTAAGACAGGAATAAAGACACAGACCTACTAGAGAATGGACTTGAGGATATGGGGAGGGGGAAGGGTAAGCTGGGACAAAGCAAGAGAGTGGCATGGACATATATACACTACCAAACGTAAAATAGATAGCTAGTGGGAAGCAGCCGCATAGCATAGGGAGATCAGCTCGGTTCTTTGTGACCACCTAGAGGGGTGGGATAGGGAGGGTGGGAGGGAGAGAGACGCAAGAGCGAAGAGATATGGGAACATATGTATGTGTATAACTGATTTACTTTGTTATACAGCAGAAACTAACACACCATTGTAAAGCAATTATACTCCAATAAAGATGTAAAAAAAAAAATAAGTGATTCAAAAAATATTACTTGGGGCTTCCCTGGTGGCACAGAGGTTGAGAGTCCGCCTGCCGATGCAGGGGACACGGGTTCGTGCCCCGGTCTGGGAGGATCCCACATGCCGCGGAGCGGCTGGGCCCGTGAGCCATGGCCGCTGAGCCTGTGCGTCCGGAGCCTGTGCTCCGCAACGGGAGAGGCCACAACAGTGAGAGGCCCGCATACCACAAAAAAAAAAAAAAAAAAAAAAAAAAAAAATTACTTGCACACAAATGTTCATGTCAGCATTATTCACAATAGCCAAAGGGTAGGAAAAAAACAAATATCCATCAATAGATGAATGGAAAAACAAAATGTGGTATTTCCATACAATGAAATATTATTCAACCATAAAAAGGAATGAAATATTGACACATGCTACAACATGGACAAACCTTGAAAACATTATGCTAAGTGAAAGAAGCTAGACACAAAAGACCACATTTTATATGATTCCGTTTATATAAAATATCCAGAATTGGCAAATCCTTAAAGACAGAGAGCAGATTAGAGGTTGCCAGGGACTGGGGAAAAGGGAATTGGGAGGGACGGCAGAGTGAGGTTTCCTTTTGGGGGTGACTAAAATGTTGCCAAACTAGGAAGTGGTGATAATTGAACAATATTGTGAATGTACTATATGCCACTGGATTGTTAACTTTAAAGTGGTAAATTTTGTTTTGTAGATTTTACCACAATAAAAAAGGAAAGAAAAGATCTATACAAAGAAACTGTAAGGAAAAAGAAAAGGAAAGGGGAAAACAAAAGCTTTTTAAAAACCCTTACAATAAAACAATTCATGAGAATAAATGAACACTATGATCAAAATCAGCAACAAATTACTAAAGTTAATGAAGCCAACACTTCTACAAACAAGACATAAATGTAGCAATCCCAGGGTCAAGCAAGAGAGACCAAGACAACAGAAACAGCTGAAATGCAGGTAGCAGTGCTAAGAAAAACAGAAGCATCAAACTATGAAAATGGTTTCCTGTGGGAAAGGAAAAGGGAATGGGGGTTATAGGTGCTCCTATCTTACTACAGAATTCACCTTAAATTTAATGATTAACCCTACACCATGTGAAGGTATAATTTGATTTAAAAGTAAATGTGAAACAATAAAATAGCAAAACAAAAACAGCTCAGACTCTTTTGGTACAATCACTTCTAAAACTATTTCTTACTCATGCAAAATAACAACAAAACCTTCGTTTTTTATTTTTACTCGTTAATGACCACTGACACAAGAGTTTATTCAAATACTGACTCATATAGAAAGTATGGAAAGAACAGTTCAAATTAAACTATTAGTTTCATTCTAGATAGCTCAACCTCTTCTGTGACATATGTGGGCTGAGTACACAGGTTGTAGTAAATCAAACACCCAGGACCGCATGGAAGGGGTATTGTGTGAAGATCAAAGATACTTAAGGACCCTTTTTTCTGATTGTGACTTTATTCTCTGTCTCTACCCGGTTGTAGTCAATCCCTCTGTACCTCCAGTCGTTGGTTCCACGGACATCGTTAAGCACCTGAAGTGCAAGGTGCTGGGCTGACATCAAGTCCTGCCTTTGATTGTGAGTCTTTCTATCTCTAGTTTAACAATGTGACCGGGTCCCCCCTGCTTCATCTTTGCTACCTCTGTTTCTCCCTAGACCTTGATCTCAATGTGTCCAGCCAAGACATAATAATGTGATGACAACTTCTTCGCCTTCCTTTATTTGATCATTTATTTTTCCCTTTTTGACCTTGACTTTCAGGCTCATCTGTTAGAGCCTCAGACAGAAAGGCACAGCCCTTGCTCCTGACAGCCATAAGTATACAAACAGCAAATGCTGGTCATCCAGTACTTCTCTCTAGCTGTTGTCTCTTATTGTATTGCAGTTTTATTGGTGTTTTAACCCACTTGAGCAAAAACTGCCATGAATTACTTTTGATTGATCTTCTACAGGACACATTGTTATAATAAGCACTCAATTCCATAGATTGCATTCATTCCAAACTACCTACTAGCTGTATCCCTTATGTTACCAGGTTTTGCTCAGTTTTATTTCTTACAGTAAATATGTCTTCATGGCCATGAAATCGAGCTCCATCTGTTCCATAAAGATATATGGGGGCTGAACTTCTATGATGTCCATAAAATATAATATAAATCTGTGAGCTTGTCCCAGCATTTGGCAAGTCACTGGTGATTATGGAAACATTCCATTTACCACCTATAAGAAGCACAAATAACACAGAGAATTACAACTTATAAAAATGGAAGACTCAGAAAAACAGGTCATCATAAAGCTGGGAGAGTTTAGGCTTCCCTGATGGCTCAGTGGTTAAGAATCCGCTTGCTGATGCAGGGAACACGGGTTCGAGCCCACATGCCACGGAGAAACTAAGCCCATGTGCCACAACTACTGAAGCCTGCGCGCCTAGAGCCCGTGCTCCATAACAAGAGAAGCCACCGCAATGAGAAGCCTACGCACTGCAAGGAAGAGTAGTCCCCGCTCGCCACAACCAGAGAAAGCCCATAGGCAGCAAGGAAGACCCAACACAGCCAAAAATAAATAAAATTTAAAAATAAAATAAAATTTAAAAAAATTAAAATTATTTAAAAAAGAATATCCTTTCTAAAAATAAATAAATAAATACTCAATAAAATGACTATTCCCACAGTGTAACTGGGAGAATATTTCTAGAAGATCTTTAATAAAGTTGTCATAGTTGATCATGCCTGGACAACAAGAGAGTCACTATATAAGTTCTCTCAAGTTTCCAGCATTTTAACAAAATATCTCCAATAGTCTTAGCTCTGACATATAATATTGGGTTGGCCTGAAAGTTCATTCAGGTTTTTCTGTAACGTCTTATGGAAAAACCCAAACAAACTTTTTGGCCAAACCAATATGTGCATTCAGAATTATACCTTTTAAGATCTTTTGAGTTTAGGTGTTTATTTTCCAAAATTAAAAATTATGTAATAATTTATATAAACATAAAAATTGGAATCAGATAAGTTAGGAATTCAAAAGTCATCTGGTACAATTTCTTCACTTATTGTTTTAAGTATTCCTAATTAATAGATAAATTAACCTGAGTTCCACAAATGTTAAATAAATTTTGTATCATCCAGCAACAAATAAAAACAGTGCTAGAAAATGTATGGTTCCTGGTGAACATAACTGAGATTAACTAAACATCATAACACATTGATAGTGCTATGATGTTACTTCTTACAATTTTAATTTAATTTTGCCACGTTTCTTTGGAGTGAACATCAAGAGTTGATCAGTAAGAGAACTGAAGTAATGAGAAATTATGGTAATACACTCAAGCTTATATTAAAGAAGAAAGAATATGATGCATAAAATTAAGAACTATGGACTTAAATAACATTCTACTCTTTAGGCTGTGATTTTCTCTCTCCCATATTTGAACTAAAGTGTATTTTCCCATCTTGATTCTTCAAATAGCAATCAAATTCTAGATTTAAATTTTACTTATATAGTACGATAAATATATTTAAATGAATGTCTATTTTTAAAAATCCACTTTAAAACAGGAAATTCTACTTTATTTTTCCAACACATAGTAAAAAGCCATGTTAGGCTACCAAATCATCTTGGTAGACAATCAGTTAGTAAATAAAAACATCATTTTAAAAAATTGAAAGAGATGAATAGGCTATCTTTAACAATAGCAGAAGAAGCTAAATTGCAATTACAAACTATAGAGCTGGGAAAATCTTAGCTGTTTTATGTAGAATAACTAGTATGTTAGTGCTTGTTTGAATAAAATGAAATAAAGCTCTTCAGCTTTTGCTCTCTTAGAAATGCAGCAAAAGAGTTCAGGGGAGAATCAATACTTGCTAAATGTACAAGGACCAAATCAATAGGGAAAGAAATTGCATTTTCCAACAACTAAGATGGAAAAGGATGAACTGTATAGGAATAGAAATAAAAATGAAAATAATGAAATATGATGTCTGCTTACCACATGTTTTTAAACCGTTTACCTCTTTAAATCATTAAAACCTTAACCTTGGGAGGAAATATTGTAAAAACTGGAGCAGAATCTAAAGATCATGAACCGAGATTCATCTTTTAGTTTGTATCTTCAGTCAATCGATAGCCAACAAGTCATTGAGTCACTACTGGGTGTCCAGTGTCATGAGGAGTAGATGGAAATCACAGAATGATGTCTTGGTCCTCCATTAGCCTCTAATCTATATGAGGTAAGAAGGCCAACACACCAAAAAGGAAGAAATATCAGAACATTCTTAAGGTAGGATTTTGGTGAAGTGGGCCCAGGTCACAGAAATGTTAGCAAAACTAATTTTTTTTAACTTAAAAAAAATAACTAGCCCCCCCAAAAAATCAATAGAAATTAAAGAAAGAAGGTACAAAACCTTGTCCTATAATCTTTGTAAAATAGAAGCCAAGAGAAGAGTGAGACACAATTTCAGGAATTTATAGGGCACCTAACACAACTTCCTCAGCAACATTATGGGAGAAAGAAGGTGAGTAGATAAAATTCTAAAAACCTTGTTAATATTCATACCCTATTAGGCCTCAATTTGAAAGAGTGGGTTGAAGGGGTGAGTAAATGGGCTGGAGAAAAACAGGATGCAGGGAGTGGACAAATAGCTTGATAAAAGATTCAAATTACCATAACATACACAAAATAACTAGGAAATTTCAATAGTCCTTTATCTTTTAAAAAATAATTATTAAAATTTATAGTTAAGTCATTTTCACAAAGAACTACAGGCCCAGATGGTGAATTTTCTACCAAACCTTTAAGAAACAAATAATGCCAATCCTACACAAATCCTTTGGAAGAGTTCCCAACTCATCATGTGAGATGAGCATTACTCTGATACTAAAACCAGACAAAGGCATAAAAAGAAAACTACAGAGAAATAACCCTCATGAACATAAATGAAAATATTTTAACAAAGAATATTAGGAAATCAAGTCAACCACAACCTTCAGGTTTATCTCAGGAATGCAAAGCTTTTTAACATTTAAAAATCCATGTAATTCATTACATTAACAGAATAGGAGAACATGTATCTGATCACCTCAATAGATACCAAAAAAAAAGCAGCTGGCAAAATTAAATACCCATTCATGATAGAAACTTATTATTGGAAATGATGAAAATGAGAAACACTCTTATTAGAAACTCAAGTAAAGGCAATTTTTGTTATAAAGTGACAGAGAACTTGACTGAATTGTGCTCTATTATTCAGTGGAGGAAATAGTACTTATAGGTGATGAACTTACATGTTTACCTGAGATTTCCAGTCAAAATGTGGAAGGTGTGCCCTGGTTTCTCCTTGCTGCTTATGGTAAAAGTTCAGGAGGAAAGGGATAAATTGAGGAAGAAATTGTTAAGCAAAAAGGAACCAGCACTTGATGATATGGAAAATTCTCAACCTATCCAGACACGCTGTTCTGGAAACAAAGCCAAGGGCCTGCGACTTAGGATCCACTCAGCCATCTCAGCAGAAGCCAGGAATAGAGACAGAGTTATCCAGGAAGAGACCCGTGGAGAACTCTTGTGTCTAATGATGTGAGCACCCATGATATCCACTGAAGACCAGCAAGGTTTTCAAGAATTTCATTCCAGCAGATGAAAAGGGCAGAAATTGGATGAAATAAAGGAAGAATGACTCTGAGGGCAAAGACGGTGGAGTCAGTGCCCTGGTGGGCTGAGGGGGCAGGGCTTCCACCCTGGGGGGGCCATGAGGAGGGGGCTGCTGCCCCAGCAGGGCCCAGAGAACAAAGCAGTAAACCACAGAGGATTATTCCAGGCCCTTAAATCTAATGGAATTTGCCCTGCTGGGTTTCAGACTTGCTTGCGACATGTGACTGCCTTTTTCCTTCTAATTTCTCCCATCTGGAATGGGAATATCTAGTCTATGCCTGTCCCACCATTGTAATTGGGAAGCAGATAACTTGTTTCCTAGTTTCATAGGTCTGTGGATGGAGAGGAATTTGGGCCCGAGATAGATTACGCTCAGTGTCTCACCCATACCTGATTTAGATATCAAAAATGGGATTCCAAACTTTTTGAGATGATTATATGATATTATATGATAAGTGATATTTTGGACATAAGTTGATGCTGGCATGATTAAGACTTTGGGGAATGTTGGGATGTGATCAATGCATTTGGCATACGAGAAAGGCAAGAATTTCCAGAACCAAAAGAAGAACTATTGTGAGTAAAACTGTGTCCCCAAAAAGATATGTTCAAGTTCTTACTCCTGGTACCTGTGAATGTGACCTTATTTGGAAACAGGATCGTTGCAGATGTAATTAGTTAAGGTGAAGTCACACTTGAGTAGGGCAGTCTTAGTCTTTTAAAAAGAGAGGAGACACAGAGACAGAGACAGAGAGAAGAATGCCGGCAGAGACTGCAAATACGCAGCTGCAAGCTGAAGAATTCCAACTTCTAGCATCCAGAACTATGACAGAATAAATTCCTTTTTTGCAAGCCATTCTGACTATGTTAATTGTTACAGCAGTATTCAGAAACTAATACAAAAAGTGACTATATATGCAAACCGTGTTACCTAAATGAATACAACTCAGCAATTAAAAGACATAAACTACTGATACATAGAAAGATTTGGATGAATATCAAGCTTTATGCTGATTAAAATCCTAGTCACAAGAGTATACACTTTACGATTGCCACAGGAAGTTCTAGGAAAGGCAACCTTATCTGCAGTAACAAAAAACAAATAAGTTATTTCTTAGGGCCAGGGATGGTGGAATTTTCTGCAAAAAGCGTGAAGAAACAATTCGGAATGATAGAAGTATTCTACGTCTTGACTGAAGTGGTGGCTCTACAGGTAAACTTGGTTGTCAGCTCATCACACTGTAGACTTAAAATGTGTGCATTTTGTTTATATAAATTATACCTGAATACACTTGATTGTTTTAAACAGCAAATAAACAAAAACTTGTAAAAGCCATAACTTAAACTGATTAAGTTGGGGGTAAAAAAAACTGCCACACAAATGAAAAAGGATTAATTTCTTTCATTTACAAACAGCTCATACAATCAATAAAGCAAAACTAAACATGGATTTCACAACAGAAAAATGGGCAAGAATACGAATAAGAAATTTATTAAAACACACATACAAGTAGCAAAGAAACAGAAAATATGCTTAACTTCCTTGTAACTAAAGAAAGGCGAATCAAAACAAGACATGGCTTTTCATCTATCAGATTGGCAAAATCTTTAGTTTTAGAATATCTAGTGCTGTGAGAGTGAGCCTTCTCACACACTGTTCGGCCTCATGTAGTTTCCTATATCCTTTTTGAAGGGCAATTTGTCAATATCTATGAAAATTCACAATTCACATACCCTTTGATCTAACAGTCTTACTGCTATGATCTACTGTACAAATATACTCACAAAGATACCAAACTATGTGTAATAAGAACATTTTTCAAAAAACTCCTTGGAAGAGTGAATATTTGGACACAGCCATATATTCAGCGAAATTGAGTTATTTGTAGTGAGGTGGATGGACCTAGAGACTGTCATACAGGGTGAAGTAAGTCAGTAAGTCAGAAAGAGAAAAACAAATACCGTATGCTAACACATATATATGGAATCTAAAAAAAAATTTAAAATGGTTCTGAAGAACCTAGGGGCAGCACAGGAATAAAGACACAGACATAGAGAATGGACTTGAGGACACGAGGAGGGGGAAGGGTAAGCTGGGATGAAGTGAGAGAGTGGCGTGGACATATATACACTACCAAATGTAAAATAGATAGCTAGTGGGAAGCAGCCGCATAGCACAGGGAGATCAGCTTGGTGCTTTGTGTCCACCTAGAGGGGTGGGATAGGGAGGGTGGGAGATGCAAGAGGGAGGGGATATGAGGATATATGTATACATATAGCTGATTCACTTTGTTATAAAGCAGAAACTAACACACCATTGTAAAGCAATTATACTCCAATAAAGATGTTAAAAAAAGAAAAGAATGACTAAAGCAAAATATGGCACAATTTGAATACTACATTCTCAAGTTTGTAAGTAAAAAAGATATCCACAGATACATTTACACATGCTAACAAATGCATTTAAAATTTAGGGGAAAATTGGAACTATCTTGGAGTAGACTTTAGAAGATGGAGCTGGGGGCACGTTGATTTTTCATTTTATTTTTGTCTCCTCTTTTTGATTTTTATCATGTGCCATATTTCATTTACCTTCTTAAATAGGCAAATACGTAAAAGGAAAAATCGATATAACGTTAAATAATGAATTGTCTGTTATAGATGAAGGGCTCTTTAGGAGTATCAGGATATAGGAAAATTGCATCTGAATTCTTCCAAAACAAAATGTTTTGAACTTGTGGTTATAAAAATACTCTCTAGAATTATCCTTTATATATTCAGAGTTCCTTATCATCACTTGCCAAGTGTTCTTCCCAGTAAACTATTAGCAATTCACAGAACAAATATAAATAAATAAATAAAAATATATTAAAATAAATAATTTATATATATACATTTTATATATATATATATATATATATATATATATATATATATATATAGAGAGAGAGAGAGAGAGAGAGAGAGAGAGAGAGAGTGACCTACAAGCAGTGCCAAACAGGAAGGACAGAAGCACTCTTAGAAGCCCCACACTAAACTGTATATCTCTGGCCACAGAATGACACGACTTTAAAAATTTATTTTATATTGGAATACAGTTGATTAAAAATGTTGTTAGTTCAGGTGTACAGCAAAGTGATTTAATTATACATGTACATATATCTATTCTTTTTCAAATTATTTTCCCATTTAGGTTATTACAGAGTACTGAGCAGAGTTCCCTGTGCTGTACAGCAAGTCCTTGTTGGTTATCTGTTTTAATATAGCCGTGTGTAGGTCTCAATCCCAAACTCCCAATCTATCCCTCCCCCACACGCTTCCCCAGTAGCCATAAATTCATTCTCTAAATCTGTGAGTCTGTTTCTGTTATGGAAATAAATTCACTTGTATCATTTTTTTAGATCCACGTATATGACTTTTCAGTTAATTTGCATAGGATCATTGTGAGGAGCAGAGAACGGGAGAACCCTTGAGGTCCACACTGAACCACCTTGAGATCCACACTTTGAAACTATGTTTTAGATGAGGTAACAACCTCTCCATCTCAGTTTCTTCATTCAGAAAACAGAAGTTATACACTCAGGTTTTTATGAGAGCTATACAAGATTAAAATTTGTTAAGCACATAGTACAGTATCTGGTGCATGAAAATCACTTAACAAAGGAAAGTTATTATCATTGTCATCTCTGTAGAATTACCTCTTTTCTATCAAGTAGACCACGCCTTTGCAGCAAGGGAAATATCATTCCCAAAGGAGGAAAACTGGTTCTTGGGGGGTGAAAAGCTTAAATATTGCAATGGTGTGTGGCTCTTCTAAACTTGACCCTACCCAACAAAATATTATTCCTTAGTACTTAATTTCTCTCACTAGTAGAAGGCAATAATGAAAAAAAATAGTTGGGGAAGAATGAAATAGGCTAGTAACTTGCTTAAGAATTATGTATAAATGCTATTATCAACTTTATAAATTTCAAAGAATAAAATGTTTACATAAATGAAAGTTAATCTCCTGAAGTACGAAGTTAGAGAAATAGTGCCTGTTTCTGTCTACACACTTAAATGATTGCAATTCGTGCACATAGCAATAAGAAACATGAAAGAAACGGGATCAGCCTCAGGACATAGTTATGTATGTCGCTGGATGACAGTGGTGTCTATAAGGAAATTTATATTGGTGGGTGTTAGCCAAATATAAACCACAAATACTTGTGATTAAACCATTGGAAATCTTATTCCAAGCAAGGCAACAAAAAGAGTGTTGCATCGCAGCTACTACTGTTTGAAGAAGATTGTGTGAAATCAGAAGTAGCCGTAAAATAAATAATTTCTGAGTAGTAGGAGACATAGAACTAATGGAAGAGAAATGTTTCTCTAGTCCTGCCAGAAAAGACTTTCTTTTAGCTGTCTGCCCCTAAGTAGCAAAACGCCACCGTGAGAGTCCAAAACAATGATGGACAGCTTGACACATGGACAGGGTCACTGTGTGTGGTTCTCTGTGGCACTCGTCTGCACACTGCCTCTGAGCACTGAGCTGACTGGGCTCCCGTATCTCTTCATGGTTTCTATCTACACCCAGAGTATAAGGCCCAAGGCTACTTCCCTGGCTGCGTACTTGGCAGTGGTGGAAAACTCCAAGCGAGGCACTCAGGGCTTTGGTCTCCAGCTGGTTGAGCAGGTCTTGAAGAGGGAAACAAAAGATAGACTAACAGAGCAATTTTGAAAGAGAACAAAGTTGGAAAATTTTGCACTATCTGGTTTCAAGGCTTATTATGAAGCTACAGTAATCAAGACAGTGTGTTTTGGCATACAAATAGACACACAGATCAATGAAATAAAATAGAGAGTGCAGAAATACTCCCACACATACATGGTTGAATGATTTTCAACAAAAGTCCAGACTTTTCAATTCCAAATTCCAAGTATTTCAATGGGAAAAGAATAGTCTTTTCAACAAAGGGTGATGGAATAAATGGATATTCATATGAAATAAAATGAACCTTGGTCCTTACCTACTACCATATACAAAAAATAACCTTAAATGAGTCAAAAGGACCCAAGATAAGAACTAAAACTGTAAAACTCCCACAAGAAAACATAGAAAGTCTTATCATTGGGCAGAGATTTCTTAGATAGGACTTGAAAGATATAAACCATATATCTTATAAAATATATAAAAAGAAAATAAATAGAACTTTACCATAATTTAAAACTTCTGCTAATTTAAAGTCTCACCAATAAGAAAATTAAAAAGCAAGCTACAGACTGGGAGAATATATGTGCAAAACATAGATCTGAATATGTTATATCCACAGCGTATAAAGAATTCTTACCACTCCAAGACTACAAAGACCCAATAGAAAATAAGATTTGAAAAGACACTGTGCCATAAAAGACATATGAATGGCAAACATCAATAGTTATTTGGGAAATGCAAATTAAAACCACAGAGATATCACTAAACACAAACTAGAATGGTTAAAATTTAAAAGATGATAACACCAAGTGCAAGCAAGAATACAGAGCAACTGGAATTCTTATACATTGCTGGTGGGGATGTGAAATGGTACAGCTCCTTGGAAAGCGGTTGGCAATTTCTGGTAGAGTTAAATATACAATTACCATACATCCTAGCAACTTCACTGCTAGGTGTTTACCTAGGAGAAATAAAAACATATGTCCTGTAAAAAAGACTTGTACATAAATGTTTATATAATTTACATTCATAATAGCCAAAATCCAGAAATAACTCAAGTGTCCTTTAATCGGTGAATGGATAAACAAATTGTGGTATATCCATATAATGGCATACCATTCAACAAAGAAGAAAAACAAACTGTTGATTCAAACAACAATATTAATGAATTCCAAAAGCATTCTGCTAAGTGACAGAAGCAGACGTCAAAGATTACATATCAGGCTTCCCTGGTGGCGCAGTGGTTAGGAATCTGCCTGCCAATGCAAGGGACACGGGTTCGAGCCCTGGTCCGGGAAGATCCCACATGCTGCGGAGCAACTAAGCCCGTGCGCCACAACCACTGAGCCTGTGCTCTGGAGCCCGCGAGCCACAACTACTGAAGCCTGCACACCTAGAGCCCATGCTCCACAACAAGAGAAGCCACCGCAATGAGAAGCCTGTGCACCCCAACGAAGAGTAGCCCCCGCTCGCTGCAACTAGAGAAAAGCCCATGCGCAGCAACGAAGACCCAATGCAGCCCAAAATTAATTAATTAATTAGTTTTTTTAAAAAAGATTACATATCATATGATTATATTTACATGAAATTCCAGGAAAAATATCATAGCAACAGAAAGCAAATCAGTGGTTTCCAAGGGCCTGGCAAAGGGGAAGGGGACTGACTGCAAAGGGGCACAAAAGAACTTTTGGGGGTGACGGACATGTGCTATACCTTAATAATAATGGTAGTTATATGGCTGCCTATCTCAAAAGCCATTAAATTGTAGACTTGAAATTGAGGGGTTTATTGAATATAAATTATATCTGAATAAGGTTTATTTTTTTAAATGATTAAAAAGGAAATATAAAAGAAAATTAAGAGATTAAATCAGAGGTTCATCATCTTCAGAGGATATTCATAGTAGGATTTCTAAAATGAAAGAACAAAGAAACAGAAGGGGGGGCAATCAAAGAAATAACATAAAACAAATTCCAGAACTGAAGAATATGGGTACTGAATGCTTAGCATAAAAAATGAAAACAGTGCCGAAATCAATGTGCAGCTATGTTAAATTTCAGAATATCAGAATAAACAGAGGGTCCGAAAAGCTTTTGGGAAAGGGAGGGTGGGGAAGTTACACACATAGAAGCAGGAATGAGAATGGCTTAGCACTTTTCACACTGGGATTAGGAGACAGAAGACAAATGAAAAGTGCTATTTCCAACATGTAATGCTATATCATTTTTATCAATTAAGCATGAGAATAAAGGCAGTTCTAAGCATTTAAGACATGAAAAGTTCCTCCATGCATTCTTCCTTATAACCCATCAGAAAATTCGTTCCATCAAAACTAAGGCCTAAACTAATAGTAAGACAGGGGTTTCAGAAACAGGACATCCAATACTGAGAAGGAAACGAGATTGCCAGGACACTGCTGAAGGAAAGCTTCAAGCTGATGGCTGTGCAGCAGGCCTGGAGATCCAACGGTCCGCTTTGGATGAGAAGGGGTCCGGTGAGGTGGGAGGGGGCTTTATGAAGAATGCCTCCAAGACAACTAATATCCCCAAGGGGAAAAAAATGGCCCAATGGAAGAACTGATACGCACTTCCATGATGATAGGGATTTACCACCATGGAAAAGGGTTTGGTAATGAGTGAGCAGTGGTCAGTTTTAAAGTTCAGGGAAAACAAAGAATAGTTCAAGAAAGGAAACATAGTCAGAATACACTAAGAGGCTCATTTCAGGAATAATATTCGCATGGTAATTAAAATAAAAGTTCAGAATAGTGTTTATTTTTTTAATTATAACATTACTGGGAGGAATGGAGACAGGAAGTAGAAGGTGGAGGCGGAGGATGTCAACAGACAGACAAGATCTAAAACAGAAAAAATGCCGGTATCTTAGACATACATAAATAGAAGAAAGAGCTAAAAGTTTTAAAGATAAATGCCTCTGTGGAGTGGAAATTACGTATGTAAAGGGTCAGAAAGTGGTCTACATTTTTTTATATTGAGCCTTGTACTTCTACCTGGTTCTTAAAAACTATTTATACATGTATAATTTTAATTAAAAAATTAAAATGCAAGGGGAAGGATTTGTCATCCAAAGAAGTAAAACTTCTGGGCCGGACCACCTGCCAGTGCAGGCCCACCTCTGGCGCTAGTTCCTTTCGCCCGGCAGAAACCAGCGGGCACGGCTGCATGCGGTGCCTGCAGTGTCTGCAAGTCGGCAGTCACTGTGGATGGACCCCGTTCCCACCCCACTCAAGGCCGCTCAGGGTTTAAGTCCGTTCCATCAAGACATTCCACATTCTTCCTATCAGTCAGCTTAAGCCCATCTGGTGCCCCGCGTCAAGGTCTACATTATAATTACGCCTGGTGGGCTGCCAATCAAGCTACCTTCCCTGTGAACCTCCAGAAGGAAGACAGCATCACCCTGAACTCCCATAAGGCCCTCCTATACCATAACGTCTGGAAGGGGGAGAGGGGCAGCGTAAGTTCTGTGAAACGCGGGACAGAGTTCACCGTGCACACTGGTGCGTACTAACGGGTGAACAGGGCGAAAGTCAGGAAAGGCACAGAACCACCAAACCAGAGCTTTCCGCTGGCCCCGGTCATTCTTCACGTAATTACTTGATCTTTTTGACTGAGAATGGCCACTGCCTAATCGTCCTGTGTCTAAATGTGACTGTAAAAGAGTTCCCGATATCATACAGATGATGTGGAACTGGGGTTCCCGATCAAGACGGCAGAGCGGGAAGATCCTGCACTCCCCTGCTCGCACAGACACACCAGAACTAAAACTACACGTAGAGCGATTCTCTCTGAGAAAGGCCTGGAGGCTAGGGGGACAGGTGTTCTACAACGAAGGGTATAAATAAGAAAAGACCGCTTCAAGACAGGTGGGAGGGGCAGAGATGCGGTCTAGTCAGAACCCACCCCCCAGCCCCCGTGTGGCGACCCCCAAATGTGAGGGACGTCACAGCCATGGGGGTCCCCCCGGAGAGCAAGGGGTCCAAGCCCGGGTCGAGCTCCCGAGCCCAGCGAAATCGCCCCAGGAAACAAGCCCTCCCCACGCCTGGCTTTTAACAGCAGAGCTGACACCCAGAAGAAGCCAGGCTCCGCTCTTGCGGCGCTGGTCCAGGTCCCGGCACCTGGGCGGCAGCTTGAAAAGCGCTGGGTTCAGCACGGAGAGTCCCTGACGGAAGGTGCCTTCAGTGGGGCCGGATGGGGAGCATCGCCTCCGGGGGCCGCGAGACGTAGCCGGTGCTCCGGGCCAAGCTCTGGGCCTCGAGCCTCACAGCCACTCTCGCCAGAGCCTCTCCGCCGTCCCACGAGGCGGCTCCTCACGGGGCCCCATTTTACGGATGAGGAAACCGACAAATCGAGCGCCGCCCGCGTGGACCCCGGCGTCAACACCCCACGCTAAACCTTGAAAATGGGACACGGGTTGCGTATCACTGAAAGGTGAAGAGGTAAGACGTCTGACAGCTTCATGTGAGCGCGACCACTACCCGCCGGGCCAACAGCTCGCTCACTGAGCTTCCGCTCGACGTAGGGGCCCGTCTGCGCTTTGCTCCCACTCTCCCCAGGCTTTCCTTGGCGCCGGCTCCGAGGATCCTTGACAGCCGGCGTTACCCGTCAGAGCCCCTCCATTTGCGAACTTAGACTCCTTGCTGACAGCGCCTTTCCTTTCATTCCGAACACTTCTATACCTCCGGGCTTTAAGACCTGGGGCTGCCTGCACAACTGGGTCCTCAGCTCTTTGAAGCGGCAGCAAACAGCCCCCGGACTGCCGCCCGCCCCGGGCCTGAGGCGCTGCAGATGCTCCCGCGAGCCCGGGAAGCCTCCCCCCGAGGGGGCCTGAGCTCCCGGCCGCACGGGGCACAGCTGCCATCTGGTGGGCGCAAGCAGGAACTGCATCAGCCCGCCCTGGGGACATTCCCCTGAACGCAGCAGGCTAGCGCCCCTTCCTCTGCCGCAAGCACTTATCTCGAAGGCGGGCAGGTCTGGGCAATATTCTTAAATTTCCTCTAATGTCTCATTTGGTCTTCTAAATTTCACAGCGTTTCAAGGTTTTTTAAATGTAAGCCTTGTGGGAAAAAATCCTTTGAATGTTTAAAAGAAAAAAACCATTTTCACGTTCTTTTAAAGATGATTGGAATATTGCTTCAAAAAACATAAGAAACTTAGTTCTTCCCTCAGCATCTTTACATATCTTTCTACATGTGTGGATTCGAAGTTAATAAAGAAAGAGTGCTCAAAAGCACTTCTTATCCATTCAACACACATTTACTAGGTGCTTACCAGGTCCCAAGTAATACGCTAGATCTGGGATATCAACATGAGTAAGACCTGGTTCCAAAGCTCAGACAGAATTCAGTGCCTCCGAACATGTTCATTTTAGACAAGTACATTACACAGTCGTGCATTACCCTTTCATGTCTGTCACTCCCAGTTTCTTCTTCCCAATATCGCCTGGCTCTCCTAGGACATCATTTGATGTAGTATTACTAAAAACCATATGCTACATGCCACATTTTCCTAAAAACTCCTCGTTGTTGTGAGTGATTTCCCCAATCTCCTTGGTACATCTAAATATCACTCCTTCCAAATTAAAAAGAAAAATAATTTCCTTGTCTCTCTGCTCTGGGGAGAGTGCTAATAATTTTTAAAACATCGTACTCCTTCTTCCTCACGTGAGAAGAATAAAAATGTAGTAAAAGTAGCATTGACTTTCAAGCACATAGGGACTGGGTTCAAATCCTAACACATGTACTGTGCACCACTGACAAAAGTACTTTACCTCCCTGCTTCTGGGTTCTCTCATCTATAAAAAGGGAGCAACAAAGCTAAACTCACAGCGTCTTTATGAGGAAGGGTTACAGATAATAAATCCGTAAGATTACCATAGCCCCTGGTATACAGTTAGCACAACTTTAGTGTTAATTCTCCTCCCCTTTCTATCACAGGAATACCTGGGAGATACTGCAGGTTCGGTTCTAGGCCACTGTAATAAAGTGAATGTCACAATAAAGGAAGTCACACAAATTTTTTTGTTTCCCTGTACACATAAAAGTTATGTTTACACCATACCCTATTAAGGATGTAATAGCATTGCATCTTTAAAAACTAATATACATGCCATAATTTTAAAATACAAAGCAAAAAAATTGCAACAGTAATATCAAAGATCGCTAATCACAAATCAACAAATATTAATAATGAAAACGTTTGAAACACTGCAAGAATTACCTAAATATGACAGAGACACAAAGGGAACAGGTGGAAATGTTGGGAAAATGTGCCCGACACACTTGTTCGACACAAGGTTGCCACCAACCTTCAATCTGTGAAAAAAGCAGTATCTGCAAAGTGCAGTAAAGCTAAGTGCATGCGTATCTCCACAGTTTTAGCCCTTTTATTTCACCAAAATTTCTCATTGCTCATTACAGAAGCTTACATAACTTCCATATTTCAATTAGAAGAGTGCATCACAATGTAGAAAAGTCATACTCTATGTAGAGGTAGGCTTCCTCTGGTTAAATAAATAGCAACTCATAATTTTTTATGAATTTATGACTCATGCTGAACTGAAACCAAAGGTATTCCTTATATAGGTAATTACTTTTAGTTCCCCAATGCCAAATTTATGTTATTTTAGCACCTCCATGTGTGGCTCCAAAAACATTAATTTTTCTATTTTGAGTCAGTTCCAGACAAGAGACATAAATTTCCACGTTTTATAAGACTTGTTTCTATACCATCAAATAGTCATGAAGAACAAGGAACCTTAAAAGATACCCTGGTTAAGCCCCAGGCAAAAATAACAAGTATTCAAGAGACAATTTATGGCTCTTAGTCTAATCAAATTTATTTATCCTTCTAAGCAACATGTTTTTATTTATATCTAATTAAATATTTTATTAATGCAGGTGGACACAGAAAGAAATCTGTCAAGTTCCTCTCTCCACAGCAGTTCTTTTTCAATTTTGAGAACTCTGGGTGAAGTCACCTTTCTCTTTTCTTTTCCAAGTTAAATCATTCCAGTTCCTTTCATTTTTCTTCACAGAGCATGCCTTATACTTTTCCATTTTTTTCTGACCTATCTGAATTTCTTGACATTTTACTAATGTTTAAGAGATCATTAATTTCTAGGCAAAGTACTGGAGAGCCAGCTTAGTAGTACAGCATCTTTTTCTAGTCATGAGGAAAAACAGTGAATCCTCTCCCATGGAAATGCTTGCAAGTACATTAGACAGATGTTCTGAGGAAACCAGATTCAACACATTTGGCACACACACAAAAAAAAAACTTATGAGATTGTTGTTGAGATCTTACAATCATACTTTTATCAAATCAGCAGTTAAAATTAATAAATGAAGTAATTTGAGGCTATGTCTATTCCATTAATTCACCAATATCTTCAATACACATTTTGCACTAAGCTGACAACATAACAAAAAGAGGGGGATATAATTCCTGTCCTCAGGGCATTTATGATGTCTTAGGAGAAAAATAACAGAAACAAGAAATTATACATGCTCAAGAAAAAAACACACAGAAACTTCAAAAATAACAGAATAGAAACTGAGTCTGTAATTGCTGAAAAAATGAAGAACACAGAAATGATGAAAGTCAAGTTGGATAATCCAGTGGCAAGATTTCTAGGGTAAGCTCATTTTGAAGAAGTGGCAAATTCCTAGAGGTTATCTAATCCACATCCATCCCATGTGCTTCATCTTTCTCATGAAGAAAGGCCGTGTTGATATCGAAATGAGAGATCTTCTCATTCATCACGGCTTTCAAGATCAGTTCAATGTAATCAGTTTTCCTCTTCCCAAATGAAAAGATTTTCATCTTCAAAAATATAAAATATTTCTAATGTGCTTCTGCTGCTGATATCTAAGGATGCCTCAACTTGGCAAAATAGGCAGGCTTGGCCAAGCATTTCAAAGGAGCAATGATAGTTATTTTCTCTTACTACTTGGTTGAGGTTTGTTCTTGAGTTCTGGAATCTGTTATTTACGACGTTGTTATTCCCATCAACTACTTCAAAGATTTCATTTGTCTGATTTCTGGGGTCTTGTATATTTGAATTCACATGACCCACAACTAGCAACAATGCGTGCAAGAAATTCTTTAAATATGATTGAAACTTATTTAAATTATTTTCTTCCTCTAAGCCCAAGAAGTTAATTCTTTTTAATTTTCTCCTTTTATCCATCAAGTCAAATGTGCTATTAAAATAAAGCCAGTCAAATGTACTGCCAATGGCATTATCAATAAATGCTTTTCTACTACTTGCTTTATTGTTTTTATCTCTGAACATGTTTTTGTTTGACTGTAGTAAACATGGGTGTATTTTCATCCATAATTGGAGACTCAAAGAATTTTCAATATCAGAATCTTTGCAATACGCAAATCCTCGGTGTTCCTCATTTACAGGCTGGTTAATAACAGTTAGTATTGGGCAATGTTGACCACAAATATTATAGAGTTTATCCAAAGAGTCACCTTCCTGAAGTGCACCGTGAATTACATTATTACTAGGCAATGGTTGGTTTTTAATAGTATCATCAGAGACAGGATGGACTTTGTTACCAGCAGATGTGAAGACATGAGTGACAGATGTGCATACTCTCTCTGACCTATGATTACACTTCTCTTCTGCATGGTGGTTTGGTATTCTCTCCTGAGAACAAGTTTTATTTTGAACATCCAGCAAATCCTCGCGAAAAGGCTCAGAGTCGCTACAATGAGGCATGTTAAAATAATTGCATCTCAGTTCAGGAGGTTGAGTCAGTTCCTCCAATTCTGAAGAGGAGAGTTCAGCCATGTTTGGGCCTGGGGCCCAATTTCCAAAATGTGAATACGGTACCTCACTGCTGTTATTATCACGTAGAGTATCCACTGATGTGGTGTCTGCATTGCCACACATGCCAGAATTTTCAAGAGATGATACTCTTAGCAAATGATTTTCTTTCAGGAGCCACTTGCCCTTGTCAATCAGTACCCCCTCTTCCATGTCTCTGAAAATTCTGTTATGACCATTTTGTTCAGTACCATGTTCTACGATGTCTTCCCCATGGTAACTGGCCCTCACATTATTAAAATCACATTTATCTCGCCTTTCCTCCTGAAATTTCTGCAACACAGTTGAATTACTAGATACCTGTTCAGAAGAGCCAAATGACTGACCTTCAGAATCATAAAGACCTATTTTCCCAGCACCCCGAAATTCCACAGAATCATAAGGACAAACCTGAGATGTGTGTGTAGACCCAGAAAAAAAAGATGGTTTCATAATCTCTGCTTTACCATAAAGTTTTTCTATCGTCCTTTTGACAAATCCTTTATTATATTCTTTCTCTTGGGCCATCTCCTCACCACCATCACTGGATGTTTTATATGACTGTTCATTCTCACTGTCTTGTCTATAATCTGACCAACCAGAAGTCCCTGACCTTTTGAAGTCATTTTTAAAATTAAGGAGAGACTCTGCAAAACTTCCAGTTTCCATGCTTTCCACCATCTTTTTTACTCTCATTTCAGTTTCTCCTTCAATGAGCTGCTTTTCAGTATTTTGCTTAGAATCATAGCAAAATACTAAAGATGGTGGTGTTGCCAGCCTCCTACTGATTGTCTCACAAATGACACCATTCCTTCCTTCTTCTTCTGTAATGTTCCTGCTAGAAACTTTGATCAATTCCAAATTTTTACTAGCCTCTAACTCCTTTTGGATCAATTCTTCAGTAGCTTGCTCTCCTGAATTTATCTTTGTATTAAAGGTATCAGTGTTCTGGTTTTCTAATTCTTCAGAAGATTCCAATTCTGAAATGTTTCTTTCACTTGATGTCATGCTGTTGGTTATTGAGCCTGGTTCTTCAGAAGTCTTTGAGTCTTCCTTATCAAAAGATGTATATGCATTTTTATCCTGAAATTTCTTTAATGAACAGTTTTCAAATTCATCTAGAGAACTACGTTTCCTATGAAGTTCTGGTTCAGTTGCATCTTGGAAAAAGCCACCGTGGCTTAAATTACTGACATTTTGGTGTGACACCAATATACTAAAGCCATGTTTACACCCAGGGTCTGCCAAAATATTTAGGTCTTTCTGAACTTCACCAACTCTTTCTAACTCTTTGGTCAATTCCAAATTATCAGTATATGTGTTTTCTTTGGAATTTAAAAAGTCACTGGTATTGCAGACTTTGATGGGAATGTAGGCCTCATCAACTGCATGAGCCATCTCACAGATACGGTTTTCCTCATAAGCACAAGCCTTATGAGAAGACACAGTGTCAGTAAGTGAAGAGACCTCTAATAGGAAACAAGCCTTATTCATGGAGGTCTGATCCGTGGTACAGCCATCACTGGGGAAAGAATCATCACTGAGGTTCCAAGTCTCTTTTGGAGGATAAGTCTTATTCACAGTGCACATCTCACATGGAGAGCAAGTCACCTCTGAAACACAGACTTCAGAGACACTGTCCTCACTGGCAGAACAGCCTCCATCTAAAGAGACTTTCTGTGTTTTCTCATTTTCAATGCATTTAGGAACTATCTGAATGTTGGGTGTAGAACAATTTGCAGGAAGATCTATTGGAACCATGTCCTGTTCTTTCTCAGTGAGTCCAAAGTGATTTGTGGTTGATTCCACTAAACTGGCAACAGCAGCCTTCAAGTCATCTGCTTCCTCTGTGACAGCAACGTGCTTCAGAACCTCCAACAACGCAAGTATTTCTGAAGTTCTGCTGGTAGTCTTGTGAGCATCACCTCGACAGAAGCTATTCATACCTCCCTTTAGGTTTAGCACCACGAGCCAAGCTAGAAGAACATTAGTGGATGAATTATATATCGGAGAAGGAAAGGGAATATCTGCAAGTGAACCTGGCATTTGAACAACTCCATTCTGAGTCTTGTGACTACTAGGAATGAAAGCTTGCAGTTGGCGAAGCAACCAGACTGGTAACAGGTGTTTTGGAGTGTCCTCTTCCATAAGATCTACTTGAATGGCAGCCTCTACACTTTGCCCTTTTGTACCTAGGTTTATGTCTTTGTAAACAAGGCTTACCTCTTGTCCTGACTTTTCAGCAGATACCTGACTTTTAGTATTAGCATCATCAATAGCTGACTGTGACAAAGTATGATATTCATGGATGGAAAGCAAGTAAGCATCCTTCAGAGATTCAACCTGGCTCCCATAGAGATCTTTGGTAAGTTCTTCACTGTTATCTTTGTCAAAACATGTACTGACCTCTTTCCCTAGATTATCTCCTGTCAAACTGGCATTTTCAGTTATATGTTTATTACCTTCCAGGACAAAATTATTTCCTTTTCCAGAACTTTTGTGGGAATTATTTCTTGGAAAACAACTGTTATAACCTACCACACTCCTTTCCTTTGTGCATATTGGAGCTGACTGTCTAGGTTGCATAGCTGAATCTGAACTTATATTCTGCAACCATCTCTGTACATAATTTTGAACTGAATGATGGGTAATAGCCTCAGGAAAAACAGCCTTTTTCAAAGAAGCTAAGGAATTTGCCCTGGTTGTGACATGTTGTTTACTTAGAATAGTATCTGATTTCAACCTATCCCCTTTTTGTTTTTTCTGGCTTCTTAAAGTTATGTGTGAATTATTAACTTTTGAAACTAAACTCTTCTTTGACGTTCCTCTCAAATACCAAGATGCTATTTCTGCTTGAGCCTGTGGACCACAAAAAGCATTGGGTTTCTGCTCAAGAAAGTTAAACATATGAAATAAATTTTGATTTTCAAAAGTATTTTTGCAATATCTGAATTCATTATGGGAAAACACTTTTTCTCCTTGACCAATTTCTCCTTTTGTAGGTCCTCCTAAGTTTACTTTGTTTAGTGGTCTGGATTTTCTTTTGGCTAAAAGTCCCTGAACCTTAGGATTATGAATAGTATTTAATTTATTTCTAGGGAGATTCCTGGAATTCACAGCATTATTACTTTTGGAAGAAAAATAATTTGATTCAATTACCATATCACTTGCATGGAGGTCTTTCTCACAAAGTATCTCTCCTTTAAGGAGACTACGTGAATCTTGCAGCATGGTTTCCTGTGCAACTCTACCTCTTGTGTTTATTCTTTTACTCTTCCTGGGGATTCCTTTCCTTGCAATCTCCCCACCCTGATGCTTGGAATTTATCATATGCTGCTGAGATTTCATCTTCTTTTTGCTGGCAACAGACGATGAAATCTGCTTTTCGTTTTCTGGAAGTTTTGTTAAACCACACTGAGAAAACTCACTAATTAGTTTGTCAATTCTTGTGGTGACAGTAGAGGATCCTACTGAAGCTGGGGTCTCTGAAATAGTTTTGTCAGTTCCAGAGTTGTTACCTGAAGAATGAGTTGCATCTGCTATAAAAGGACTGGATCTATCATTGGTGTTTCCATAAGTTCTTAAATTCTTGACACTAGTTTTGTTGTCTGCTGTTACACTATCAACTATACCTTCCTCCACAACTGAGTTTTCTGATGTAGTCTGTGGCAAGCCATTATTATGGGACATCTCTAATATCTTCTGACTTGTAATTTCTACAACACCAGCACTTAGTGCATTTGATTTGAGCAGTCTGCTTTCCTTTTTTCTTTCTAAAGATGACTCTACCTGCTCATTATTATCAACTTGAACAAGTACGGGTCTGTTGGATACTGATGACATTTTACTGCAAGAATGTGTGAACATGTGATACTCAGATTTGTTTTCCCCATCTTTCCTTTCTTCACTATAGGAAAACTGCCCAATCATTTTCTCTTGCACTTCAGTTTCAGATACTAAGGTCACACTCCCTATCACAGATTTCTTTTGTCTGACTCTCCTTGGTCCAGGTGTAGGGGGCCTATAAAAATGATGTTTCACTTGATCCTGAGTTCCCAGGGTGGCATTTGTGTCCACAGCAGCATTCTCCCAACTAGTAGAATTGCAAGTTTCAGTATCCTGATCTCTCATTGGACTGTTGATCTCCTCTGCCAAACTGCCCTCTTGATTATTGCCTTTCTCCAGAGGTGAGACATCGGCAGACAATGAACATGCTGTAATCTTTAAACCAGATGATCCATCATCTGTTCTTCCTGGGAAACTGCTTATCTCACTCTTTTCATCATTATTAGAAAGATCAGCTCTACAGACAGTGGTTGTCCATTTTATGGTTTCCTCCTCTTTTATCTTGAATCGAACTTTCATCTCAACTGTCATAGTACCATCTTGATTAAAAATAATTGATTTCTCAACATCATCTTCAGAAGGATATATCAATAAATTCTGAGAATCATTTTTTTCTAAGGCCAAGTAATTTTCAGAAGCAAAAGAATGGTCTGAGTAGCAATCATTACTCTGCATTTTGTCAGAAGAAACAGAATAAATTTGAGACCTTGGGCTTGAAGGTACATGTGTGCTCACTTTCAAGATTTTTAAAAGTAACAGATGCCCCACATCAAAATATAATGTGGAAGACAGAGAAGTTATAAATATCCAATAGAAGAGGCAGCAAAGAAAGAAAACAAAAAATAATTAGTATGAAAAATAACATATTTTCTAAATTTCATAGTAAGATGTTGTTAATAAGTTTCTCACCTCTATATATTCATGGGTCAATTTAGTTCACTGTAATATCTGGTACATTTCTACAAACTACTCTTTAAAAGAGAACTTATAACTCTACTTCAATGAGGAAATTCACAGAATTTTAATCTTAACGAGTTTAATAAGGCAATTTTAAAAAGGAAAGTATAAAGTAGAAATTGCTAAGGATTCTAGCAAAAATAGATTTTTGTGGGATTTGGTTTTGTTGTTTTATTCTGTTCACCAGTACTGAAATTGGGGTTTAATCGAGTGCTGCTTACCTATTCATATAAGCAAGTAATAATTTACGGTGGTATTCATTTTCCTACCTGTGTATATCGAAGGGAGATATCTATACCATTATGAAAGTAAAAACATTTTTAGAATGTATTTTAAAGGCTAGGTTAATCTAGTAATAATTATTAATTTAGCATTCATTTTGTATAATCCGTGCATTTAATTTAATATCAGTCACAAAAGAGAACAGATCTAGTCAAAGACCCAGATATCTAGGTATTTTTTTTAATGTGTACCTCTAGAGATAACCTTGGAACTCATGCTTTCTAAACTCAGTCAAATTAGTAGTTTGTATAGATGTGCACATGCTTACCATCAATTAAATACTTTAGTTTCAAAGTATAAGCCTAGAGATACTTCCTCTTATTTTTAGTATACTTTCACCAAAATTATAAATGAAAATGTCTCACTCATCATTTTTTAAAGTAAAACTTAACAAAGCCCTCAGATTCCCTGAAGCCATTAAAAATCATGCTCAGAAACCCACATCAGACAGAAGACAATAAAATCATTTTGATGAAATGACCAAGGTGAACTAGCACTACCCTGCACATAAGATACTGGGCAGCTGATGCCTATGAAACATACACATGAACAATTGGCTATTTAGTATATCCATGAAATAACTAAAGAACAACACTAAGGAATAGTTGAGTCTGCCTAGTTTAGCAATAAGTAAAGGAATTAACACCACTTAAAATGTGTTATCATTCCATGTTTACATAAAATAAAAATTAAAAAGGAAGTGTAAATGGCAATCAACACGTTCGCCTGGAGCTAAAATACTGAGCACTGTAAATAATGAGATTAGCTCTGCCTGAAAAAGGGAATTTACAGCCTATCCCACACTCTTGGGTGTCAAGAGGCACTCCTCCCCTATCCAAAGGATAACATCTCATTGGACGGCATTTCCTAAGGAACTATCAACCCAGAGTACTGTTAACCAGCATGAACTGGCTATATGAACCTTTTATTTTTTAATAAATAAAAAGTGGATTTAAGGGCCTGTGATTTTTACTGGAATAACTTCAGAAAGTAGAGCATGTATGTAGTTAGAGGTTTCTTTTTTTTTTTTTTTTTTTTTTTTTTTTGATCACACAGTGCGGCATGTAGGATCTTAGTTCCCTGGACAGGGTTTGAACCCGTGCCCTCTTCTGCAGTGGAAGTGTGGAGTCCTAGCCACTGGACAGCCAGGGAATTTCCAGGATTTTTTTTAAATACGTCGATCAAATAACCTGAGCTCAGCTATCATCTGCATGGTATTATTTAGAGAAAACTCTGCAACTACCAGAGAGTCACTTAGACATATTCCACGGAATTTAGAATTCCTCTCTAAATCAATGGTGGCACTTCGATCTTTTATCTAGGTATTAGATGCAAAAACAAAAACAGAAAACAAACAAAAAAAAACCCATCAATTTAAACAGGTATATCATTGACTGATTAACTTCAAAAAAATCTTTTTAAAAAAATTATCAGATGATCTCTACGACTCTCTCCAGCTACAAATATAACAAATTTCAGTTTAGAAGGTTTTGATCCTCTCCTTTTCTGTGATGAAGGAAATCGGTCATTTAAGATGAATTTTTGTTGTTGTTGAGGTTAAAAAAAAAAAAAAACTCAGGGCTAAAAATAAGGGCTATATATTTAAGTGACTTACTCTTTCTGCTATCTGACCTAGCATTCCCCTTGGGGTACACACGGTGAGAGATTATCCCCGGTACTCTAGCAGGAAGCAAGTACTTTTGGATGTCATAATTTCCTGGTTTAAATGGCTCCCTTCCTGCTGCCACCACAGCTCCAGAGCTCAGGATCACAGCCTGGAGACTGGGAACCTAGGGGGGAAAAATCAAAGAGTTATGGTCCTGACATGAGCAGCACGAAGTTTTGTTCTTTCCATACGGTGAGTTTATAACTTATTAACTCAATAGCCTCCTGGATTTGAAAGTAATAATCACCCACCACTCGCTGGGCACCAAATGACGTAAATAAAATACCGAAGAACCAAGGGGGAGAGGGAAGGGGGTGTTAGACCAACACCCGTCTTCAGCCCACAGCTGGCACAGGCCGACCGGTCTTCTGCCATCATAACCAAAGAAACCTTTCAAGGGTACACGGTAATGCCCCTGTCCTCCCCACCCAAGCATCCAGCTGGGAAAGGGCCTGACGGACACACCAGGACCGGGAAAGTGACACACAAGTCACAGGAAAAGGCTTTCTGTACCCAACAGAATGTCACTCTTGGCCACGCCTTTTAAAGAAATATCGTCTAGACAGATTCTGTGCCAACACATTCTATAACGCGAGACTCAGGGAATGGCGCATGCGAGGGAAAAAAAAGAGGCCCACGGGGCCCACGCCTCCTTGCATTGACCCGGAAACGAAGAACAGCCACGGTGGGGTGGGGGAGCAGGGAGCACGCACGCACGCACGCACGCACGCATACGCACAGGCGCGGAAAAAGCCTTCCTTCCCCGGGGCCGCCATCACGTCCCTCACGAGGCTCACCTTCCTTCCGTCCGTGGCGTAGAGCTTGGTCACCGGGCGCTGCATGACCTCCGTCAGGTGCTGCAGAAAGACCTCGAAGCTCTGCATGACCCTCCTGCTCAGGAGAACTGCGCGCCTCGTCTTCGGGTCGCCATTCCTGAAGACCACTAGCCGCCGCGGCGCGCGCAGCATGCCGGGAGCGGCGGGAGCTGCGGAAGCGGAGGAAGCGGCGGCGACGCGTGCGCGCTGCGCGTGCGCGCTGAGGGCCCGGCTGCTGAGCCAGGGAAGCGGGCGCCGGCGGGCCTTTTCCAGGTCCACCGGCTGCATCTTCTTACCGTGGGAGCACAGGTACGACTGGCCGTCCTCCAGCTCCTCCAGGCGTGTGATGCTGTGCCTTCCTCGGGGGGTGCTGATGTTCCTCACCCCGAAGGGTAGGGGCACCTTCCCCGACAAGTTATCCAGCAGAGCATCCAGTGTCTTGAAAGAACGAGGGTTCAGCACCACCCGGACACCGCCAAATTGCGGGTCTCCGCTCTTGTAGAAGCTGATCCTTTTGGCCACGACAGGCTGAGTGACGCCCAACTGGCGAGGAGAAGGAGCCTGACTTTCAGAAGAAATCCGACGAATCGTGGAAAAACTGGTGGAAGGAGTTTCACTCATTTTGGTTGAGACCTGGAGAGGGAAGGAAATTATTCATCTTCACACCGTGAAGATTAGGTGCTAATGCTAAAGCCAGCTACCGATAGCTGTTCCTCGAATTTCATTCATTCATTCATTGATTCATTCATTGCTTCATTCATTATACCTACCTATTTTGAAAGATAACTTTCGGGGCTTAAAATAAGACATAAAAGCAGCAGTTAAGTAAGTGTATTTATAATTGAAACATTAAAAACAACCTAAAGACACTAATAAGGGCCTAGGTAGATAAATCATGATTTATACACCCATGGAAAACTATGAGCCGTTGAACATGACTTTATTTATTGGCATAGAAAAATGGTCATGACCTATTTATTACTAAGTGAAAAAGCAGCTTATAGGATACACATGCTATGCCATTGCCAATGAGTACAATATTTATTATACTAGAAGGAGAAAGTCTGAAGTATATACAGCCCATTGTTGATGGTGGTTATCTCTGATGGCAGAGCTATGGATAATGTTTGTGTTTTTTATACATTGCCAAATTTTGTGAAGTTTTTTTTTTTTTTTTTTTTTTTTTTTTTTGCTGTACGCGGGCCTCTCACTGTTGTGGCCTCTCCCGTTGTGGAGCACAGGCTGCGGACGTGCAGGCTCAGCGGCCATGGCTCACGGGCCCAGCCGCTCTGCAGCATGTGGGATCTTCCCGGACCGGGGCACGAACCCATGTCCCCTGCATCGGCAGGCGGACTCTCAACCACTGTGCCACCAGGGAAGCCCCGATTTTGTGAATCTTTAAAATTAGCAGGTATTATTGAACAGTTAAAAAAAAATCAGAAACCATCATCCAATGAGAAAAGAGAGTTTTGCACCTGATCAATTTAGTTCTGCATGTCCTGGCAGTTAAAGAAAAGGGAGAAAACAGGAAATGTTTATAAAGTTCAAATTGTCTGTTGGATGGAATCAAATGAACTCATCTAGAGGAAATTGGCTCCTGACATTAAATTCTAGAAGGAATGTATCATATATATCCTTAAATAAGGGCCATGTTAAGTTAGTGTAAGACGTTTCCATTACAGATAGTAGAACATGCAGGTAAATTATCTCACACATTACTAATCTTACTTTGGGAAACGCTGCATTAAACAAATATTTTTAGAATGAATGACATTACTATGGGCTGCTTAAAATGGTGCAATCTGGTTGCTACTCCCCATAGTGGTTCTAAAGTGAGCACTTCAGGGTGGGAATTTAAGAGCCATTTTCACCAATCACTGAGGTTTTTCTCTCTTCCACTTTCCAAGTGAAGCCAGAGTCTGACTGACAACTGAGCAGCTTGTGGGAGGGTTTATCTGATGCTGGGCTTGTTTTTCACTGGTAGCATAGTGTGGCTATTTTCTGTTGTTTTAAGTCAATGTAATTATTGGTGTCTTTTGACAGGGTAAGAATGCCCTGCAGCCTTGAAGACAAACTGAACAAACTAAATAAATATGATCAGTATTACAGAGATGAACAAGGCATGTCTGTCATTATAAATCAGCTATAAATCTGGCCCAAATCACCTAGTTAAATGTTTGCAAGCTGTTTTCTAAGACTCTTCATTTATCTCCAATACGATTTACAAATCTCATTTATATGTAACTTAGGAAAATGCATTCAAAGATCAGCCTAGAAATTAGATGTGTCTCCCCTTCTCTCTTCCCAAGCAGTTTAAAGTAATGATAACACTTAAGACACTAAAGGCAGCTGTAGCAGGCATGCGCATCAGGAGCTGGGGAATCCAGGTTTGCAGTGGAGTCAGCAAAACCTCAATCTCCCCTCATCCTTAGCTGATAAACTGTGCCACGCCCTGAATCTCCAGGCCCTCACCAACTGTGAAAGGGATGAATCCCTTCAGTATTTAAACAAAAGACTTCAGAACTCTTTGCCTCTAACTACTTTTTAGATTGGTTTACTTAGTATTTATTTGAAAATATTTTACATGAATAATGTTTGAGACACATTTTTCACCTAATTTTGGAAATTATATTTATCTATATGGAAGTGCGTAGTGAGGTTTTTAATTCCGGTAGTTTTCTGCCTGGATCTCACTATTTGGAGAGCTGTTGACCTGGTCGTCATGTTGAGAACACAGCTATGTGAGCCGATATGCTAAGGATTTTGTTTGGGGGGTTTTGTTGGTTTTGACTTCTTCGTTTTGGGCTAAAATAAGAGAAAGGAGATTTTGTGCTGGGACCAGAAAGGAGACCATGGAAGATAGGGTCAACTGGAGGAAAGAAATGGCCCCCATTGTCCCTATCCCACTGCTACCCAGTCCTGATCATTGGTTTTGAACCTGATGCATGAAGGGAAGAAGCTAAAGTTACCACATCCTGGGAAGATGCCATATGCCCAGCAGTGGAGGAGGATTTACAGAGCAAGTACTTGCAGCAGGGTAGTTGCCAGGCACCTTGAGGAGGAAGCTGTAGCAAAAGCAAAGTGAAAATACAAGTTCCTCTGGCCCTAGTTGCATGTAAGAGGATCTCTGGGAACTCCTAGGAGTCACTGGGGGAAGTTTTGGAGAGGGTTGAGATTTTGCATACATGTGGGTAGGGTTTAAGAGCCTATGGTGAGTTGGGCACTGCACAGAGCATGGTGAAGAGTCAGTGTTACGGGTGAATAAAAGGATCTCTGTGCATGCAGTGCGCAGTATCGTCACTGGGGAACAGAGTGCAAAGTTGATTCGTTCCAGAGGGAGTGTTTCAGCCTTCGCCTTGACGTCATCATATGTATGTCCTACAGTGTCCATGGGAAAATCACAAAGTAATTCAGTAGCACAACTGAGGAAGAGTCACGGTACCATGAAAACATCAAGGAGAGATGCTGAGGGTGGGAAGAGGTGGCGGTCTCCAGAGGAAGAGCTGTGTACAGCTGAGATGCCAGAGGCACAGAGTGGGGGGATGCCCTCCACGAAGAAGGCAGGGATTAGCGCAGCTTCTGCCAGTGCACGCGAGCAGACCAGCGACGCGGTCGGTCATCCTCGACAGTAGGGTGTCCGCTTTTGTGAAACAGCTACCAGCCTCCACAACTTTTAGCTACCCTGTCTTAGTTGTGCACCTTTCGTAATCAGCTTTAAAGACTAATCGGAATTATTTGGATGGAAAAAATTTTAATGTTCCTTTACATACATTTTAGTTAACAAGGTTTATTCTTTGCCCTCTGAAATCGGATAATGCAGTAGGATACTTAGGGGCTATGTAGGGAACAAAAAAACTGAGTACTTAAAGTGGTCTAATTCTTCTCCCAGCAGGTTATGCTGAGGGAGGAGAAGGGGAGGTGGACAGAGGGAAAAGAGGAAGCTAGGATCTTAAGGCTCTCTACTTTCCTCACCACTGACTGCCCTAGAGGTAGCAAAGGACCCAGTTAACAGTCTCTTGCCTCCAGCCCAAATTATATTGAAATCTTCTAATGGCCTGACGATATCTTCCCCACTTCTCTGCAAGCTCTTCATTGCCTACAGTCAGACCACGGGCCTGTCATGGATACTTGCATTGCTTTTTAACATAAAGCGGATTTTTTTTTTAACACCCTTGGTTTCACTAGGTTCAACCATTGTTATGCTGATCCGTGCCTTCATTGGTCTGAATCATCAGTGCTGCTCAGAGCTAAATAGTTGCCTCTACTAAGAGGGCTGTACCTTCTCTCCACTACTCACTTGACAAAACAGATGACGGACTCACAAGATGCAGGTGCATCATGTCCTAATTATATTTTTAATTTACTTTTCTAGCATGTAGTAGGAATTCAAGCAATTCAGAAAGAAAAATGAAGTAGAAAACAAAACATAAGAGAGGTATATTCATAATGTTCTATAGTAATTCAGATCTGATGCTGCAAGAAAAAGTAGTTCATCTCACAGGTCATAACGCTGTGGGGTGGCCTTGGGGGTGAGGGTTCAGAAGAGAATTACACGGCAGCCACAGCACTGCTGAAGCACAAGCAGCTTTCTCCTTAAAGTATTGCACAGATTGCTCTAAAGAGTTAATAGAGCTTTTATAATCAGAAGTAAACAAAACTTTACCCATATTTTAATACACTCGTATTGCTTGATTTCCTGATACTGAAGTTCCCTCCTACTTTAATATCAGCATATTGTGAAGGTTTCTTGCATATTTGGGTAAAGATAACATGAGCAGTGTTTAAATAGTTTTTCTAATGGTTACATACAGAACACAAACATGTAGGCTAGATATGTAAAGTAAAGTACAACTGGCTAAAACAGATTATTTTCAAAATAAAGATTTTAAATAGTTTTGTACTTACCAGAACTTGAAACTTCCCTTACAAAGGAAAAGATGGGTTAAGTTGTTTGAAAAATTCCCATAAATGTTACCGGATATGTAACCTGCTTGTTTCGTGCAAGGAAACTAATGTCTTTGGATTTATTCTTAGTGCATCCACTCAGGGATTGAGTACAGCCAATTAATTTAATCCGAGGTGATGCTAATCACCAGACAGAATTCACCTTAAGGGGACCATAGCCAGAAACAAGCCAGTTCCCAGCATGCTCCACACTTCTGAAATCTTCCTAATTAGTTGCCCTTGCATTGCACCTTACTTACCTAGTATCATTCTCAGGAGAAAATACTTCACCAATTCATAAGCATTTCCCTCCCAGACAGCCTTAAGTCCTCATTTATTTTTATTAAAGAGAAAATGTTGTTACGCTGCTAAAAATGACATTTTGTCATTCTTTGATAAGCAAGTCTGAGTCAGTATTTACTCATGGTAGTCATTAAAAAGAAAAGGACCTAAGCCTTTTGCTTTTGTTTTGTTTTGTTTTGTTGCTTTACTTTTAAAACTCTAGGTTTTTTTTTTAATTGGAGTATAATTGCTTTACAATGTTGTGTTAGTTTCTGCTGTACAATGAACTGAATCAGCTCTATGTATACTTATATCCCCTCCCCCTTGGGCCTCCCTCCCCCCCTCAATCCCACCCATCTAGGTCATCAGAGAGCACCAAGCTGAGCTCCCTGTGCTATACAGCAGGTTCCCACTAGCTATCTATTTTACACATGGTAGTGTATTTATGTCAAACCTAATCTCCCAATTCATCCCACCCTCCTCTTCCCCACCACCGTGTCCACACATCCATTCTCTACATGTGCGTTTCTATTCCTGTCCTGAAAATAGGTTCATCTGTACCATTTGTTTAGATTCCACATATATGCATTAATATATATTAGTTTTTCTGATTTACTTCACTCTGTATGACAGACTCTAGATCCATCCACATCTCTACAAATGACCCAATTTCGTTCCTTTTTATTGCTGAGTAATATTCCACTCTGTGTGTGTGTGTGTGTGTGTACATGCACACACACACACACACACACACACACACACACACACCACTTCAGACTATATTACAAAGCTACAGTTATCAAGACAGTATGGTACTGGCACAGAAACAGAAATATAGATCAATGGTACAGTATAGAAAGCTCAGAGATAAACCCATGTACCTATGGTCACCTAATCTATGACAAAGGAGGCAAGAATATACAGTCTCGGGCTTCCCTGGTGGCGCAGTGGTTCAGAGTCCGCCTGCCGATGCCGGGGACACGGGTTCGTGCCCCGGTCTGGGAGGATCCCACATGCCGCGGAGCGGCTTGGCCCATGAGCCATGGCCGTTAAGCCTGCGTGTCCGGCGCCTGTGCTCCGCAACGGGAGAGGCCACAACAGTGAGAGGCCCACATACCGCAAAAAAAAAAAAAAAAAGAATATACAGTCTCTTCAATAAGAGACTGGACATCTACATGTAAAAGAATGAAATTAGAATACTACCTAACAGGACTTCCCTGGTGGTGCAGTTAGTAAGAATCTGCCTGCCAATGCAGGGGACATGGGTTTGAGCCCGGGCCCGGGAAGGTCCCATATGCCACAGAGCAACTAAGCCTGTGTGCCACAACTACTGAGCCTGCTTTCTAGAGCCCATTAGCCACAACTACTGAAGCCCGTGCACCTAGAGCCTGTGCTCTGCAACAAGAGAAGCCACCACAATGAGAAGCCCCCACACAGCAACAAAGAGTAGCCCCCACTTGCCACAACTAGAGAAAGCCAGGGCATAGCAACGAAGACCCAATGCGGCCAAAAATAAATAGCTTTATAAAAATAAAAAAAAAAGAATACTACATAACACCATACACAAAAATAAGCTCAAAATGGATTAAAGACCTAAATATAAGACTGGACACTATGAAACTCTTAGAGGAAAACATAGGAAAAACACTCTTTGACATAAATCACAGCAAGATCTTTTATGACCCACCTCCTAGAGTAATGAAAATAAAAACAAAAATAAGCAAATGGGACCTACTTAAACTTTAAAGCTTTTGCACAGCAAAGGAAACCATAAACAAAAGACAAAAAGACAACCCTCAGAATGGGAGAAAATATTTGCAAATGAAGCAACGGACAAAGGATTAATCTCCAAAATATACAATCAGCCTCTGTTTTTAATGTAAGCACTCTTGCTTATTATGGTATCAATGTAGTTCTATGAAAATGGCTGTAAATGTAACAATTTGGCTACTCAGCATACTGGGACACATGAGAGAGGCACCACCGAGAAGTGATGTGACACTTCTGCACACACAGCTCTCCCACCGCTCTGCTTAATCATCATGGGGTTTGAACGTGTTTCAGGGCTTTGTCCCACATGCAGTCCCCAGATGACACGCACTGCCTCTGATGGCTACCTGTAGCCTAATCTGATTTGAAGATACCTCACCTAATCAGATTTACCAGGCTTCCCGCCTCAGCTCTGAACCGCAAAGACAAGGTCCTCTAGGAAAGAAGGACCAGGTTCACGCTTGTGCTGCCAGACATTGCCTCCAAACAGATCACAAAAGGAAAAAGATTATAAAGCTGCACGGTTTGCCTTGTAAGTGCTGCCTTTGTAACAAGTGACCAATTAAAAAGTAAAACGAGTAAGAAAGGGAGGGAGGGAAGAAGGGAGGGAGGGCAGAGAGAGAGAGGCACTGAGTGAAGGAAGGAAAGACAGAGGGAAGGAAGGGAGGGGAGTAGAAAGGAGAAACAGTAGTGTTTAACTTGATACAGACCTCCATTTATAACCATCACCACCACACAAAGACAGGGCAATTGCATCATTAAAAAAAAATGCATGTTTACAGGGTAGCAATAGGCATGAATGGCATTATTACCAGCTCAAAATTGAAGTGTCAATTTTAAAAGTTTGGAGTTAGATATAATCTGCTCTTAAATAGCTAAGGACTAATGAATCCTATAATCCACGTCAGATAAACCATTCACATCCATTGGTTCTATTTCAACAATGAAGGAATTTCAACTAAAGGAATTCCTTTGGGGCATTTCTAGAAAAAGTAAAATTTCATACATATAAGTCAGCATGAAGGGGCCCTCCCTTTCCAAGCATCCCCCCTAACACACGTTCCGCTCCCATGACTCCAGTCAGGAACAGGGACCAGTACACCGGTTGCCCAATCATGCCACCATGCTGTCTTCCCAGCATCCCTTGTCTCTGGCAGACGCCACTGTAGGAAGTCTAAACCACCGCTTCTCAAGCTTGATCATACACACAGATCACCTGGGGATATCTGTCCCATTCTGTCTGGTCACCACTGACCAAGCAGCCAGACCGCGGGGAGCCAGTGCACCGAGGTTAAGCATGTGTGCTCTAAAGTCAGACCTCAGTTGAAATCCTGTCTCTTCCTTCCAGACCATTCACTTAATTCCTCTGTGACTGTTTCCCTGGCCGTAAAATAGCGGGAAACACCCACCTTCTAGGCTCGTTGTAAAGACTAAAATATATATTACATGCTAGGCAAAGTGCCTAATGTCCTAATGTGTTCAATAAATGTAAATTTTTATTTTGCCATGTCAGTATTCTTTTAAAACACTTCCATTGTTCTCACATCCTTTAGTAAATACTCCCACACCCTACTGTACCACATCGTTTGTGGTCTGACTCCAGCTTACTTTTCCAATTTCATCTCATGTGTCTTACTCAACAGTTTGAATCACTTGACATTTCTTAAATGCGGCTCCACACTTCTGCACACATTGTATCTTTTACTCAGTATGCCTTCTCTAGCCCTAACCCCCTGCCCTACATTACCGTCCACCTTTCCATCCCTTCCTTCAATACTCAGCTCATCTCAGGAACTTTTCTTTCACCCTTGCCTTCCCACTATGCAAGCATTCTCTGCTGAATAGATACCCTCCACTGTGCTCACTTATCTGTATAAATATATACTCTCTCTCACACACTTGTCACCACACTGCCATTGGTGGCTTCTTAGTCAATACGCTCATTAAGCACCAGAAGTGTAACTAATTTATTCCCTCAGAATTTCTAGAAACAGCTCAGTGCCTCGTACACACCAGACACTCGATAAGTATCTGCAAAAGGAATGATCCTCTGCTTGGGTTTAATGCAGTGTGTTATAGAGATATATATGCCTGAAGAACCCTGCCTCATTTTAACTGCTAGAATTTACCTCTCTAGGCAGATCCAAGGAGCCCAGGGAAGGGCTCAGATTTCCTCAGGAAGCATAATCATTTGGAGCAGTTAGTATGGAACATGCCCTTTGTCATTCCCATCCAGCCCACATGGAACTCTGTGTAAGGTCCATTCTGATGAAGTTAAATTACTAGATGTTAAACCTGGATGGTCTCTACCTTGGAAACAATTTCCCACACTACTGATCTCCTGGATTTTGAAACGGGCATCTGTCATAGTTCAGGCTGCTGTAACAATACCATGAAGTGGGTGGTTTAAACAACAGACATAATTTCTCACAGTTCTGGAGGCTGGAGAGTCCAAGATCAAAGCGTCAGTCAATGTGGTTCCTGGTGAACCTTCACTTTGGCATATCTGAATTGCAGCATCACTCCTCTTGTGCTCTGGGGCCATTATTAAGTAAAATAAGGGTCAGCTGAACACGAGCACTGTGATACCATACCAGTCGACCTGATAACCAAGCAACTGCTAAGTGACTAATGGGTGGGACACACAGGACAGAGGGATGATTCATGTCTCAGGTGGGATGGAGCTGACAGTGTCAGATTTCATCACATTACTCAGAATGGTGCACAGTTCATAACTTATGGATTCTTTATCTCTGGAATCTGAACAACAGAAAAAAATAGATTTTTTAATAATTAACAGAGGGCTTCCCTGGTGGCGCAGTGGTTGAGAGTCCGCCTGCCGATGCAGGGGACACGGGTTCGTGCACTGGTCTGGGAGGATCCCACGTGCCGCGGAGCGGCTGGGCCCGTGAGCCATGGCCGCTGAGTCTGCGCGTCCGGAGCCTGTGCTCCGCAACGGGAGAGGCCACAGCAGTGAGAGGCCCGCGTACCGCAAAAAAATAAAAAAATAAAAAAAAAAAATAATTAACAGAGCCTCAGGGACCTCTAGGACTATAACAGAAGAGCTAACATTTGGGTCATCAAGAGTTGCAGAAGAATAAAAACAAAAATAAGAAAATCCCACAAGGACTCAGAGGCAAAAAATATACAAATCAATGTTCACTGCAAAGTAAAGGAGCTGTTACAGTGGAGGATTACTGGACTGAATGTCAATATTATGACATAGTATGAGTGTGTTTCGTGTTTGGTAATTGCAATCATTGTTGCTTTTGTTGTGGTCATCCATTTACAATTCTTGGTGTCAGTTTATTTATCTCCTGTAAAAATAAAATACAGTGTGTGTGTGTATGAAAAAAAAAAAAGAGTTGCAGAAGAAAAAGAGAAAGTAGGTGGAGCTGAAAAAAAATATTCCCAGAAATAACGGCTGAAAATTTCCCATATCTTACAACAGAAAAACTATGATACAAGAAGCTGATTGAATCCCAAAGACAATAAACTCAAAGAAATTCACGCCAAGATGCATCATAATCAAACTTCAGGAAACTAAAGGCAAAGAAAAAAATTTGAAAGCAACTAGAGATGACATATTACGTACAAGACAACAACAATTTGAATGACAGCAGATTTCTCATCAGAAGCCACAGAGGCCAGAAGGAAGTTATAAGCATTTTTCAAGTACTAAAATGAAAGCTGTGTCAACTAGAGTTCTATACCCAGTGAAAATATCCTTGAGGAATGAAGAGTAACCCAAACATGATCAGATGAAGGAAAGCTAAGAGAATTTGCCAGCAGACTTACTCTGAAAGAATTTATAAAGAAAGTTAACTAATAAAAAGGAAATTATGAAAAGAGGAATCTTGGAATGTCAGGAAGGAAGAAAGAACAACGGAAAGACCATAAATGTGAATAAATACAATAGACTTGCCTTTTCTGGAATTTTCTAAATTTTATTTGACAGTTGAGGCAAAAAGCATAATACTGTCTTACATGGTTCTCGATGTATGTAAAGGAACTATTAAAGATAAATGGGGGAGGTTAAGGGGAGCTAAGTTTTCTACACTTAAACTGGCAAAATGTCTACATCAGTAAACTGATAATTATGTATGTACAGTGTAATACCTAGAGCTACCACCAACATACACAAAGAGATATGCTCAAAAACAATATAGAAAAAGCAAAATGACACTCTAAAAACCATTCACATATCCCACAGGAAGGCATGAAAGAGAAAACAGGGAAATGAAAAAACAAAGAGAACAAAAAATAAAAAATAATATGGCAGATTTAAGCCCTAAGATATCAATAATTAGATTGAAGGTAAGTGGCCTCACATACTGTATGATTTTGTTTATATAACATTTTTTAAATGACAAAATTACAGAACAGATTGGTGGTCGTCAGGGTTAGGGATGGTGTGGAAGAATGGTGGGTGTGGTGACTGAACAGTTCTGTGTCTTGATTGTGGGGTGGTTACACATGTGATGAAATGGCAGAGAACCAGACACACACATTTCCATCAACCCAAAAGGACACTTTGTCCCCATTTGCAGTCATTTCTCATTTCCACCCATACACCAAAGCAGCCACTAATCTACTTCCTGTCTCTGCAGACTTGCCTATTCTGGACATTTCATATAAACGGAATCATACAATATGGAGTCTTTTCTGTCTGGCTTTGTTTATTTATCAATAGCATGATGTTTTTGAGGCTCAACTATGTTTTAGCATATATCAGTACATTGTTTCCTTTTATTGCCAAGTGCTGGTGTGGTGCATGAATATACCATATTTTGTTTATCCATTCACTAATTGATGGACATTTAGGTTTTATTACTAATCCTGTAAAGCAAGCAGTCACATCAGTTTTTAATGTGCTCCATACAACACAACAGGCATAGGCCTCCGTCTGGAAATAATTGCTAATGAGAAATACACGGGAACTAAATGACATGGGAGCCATAATTCCCGGTGCTGTAGCAGACTCACATTCCAGCTTCTAAAATTTATAGAGAAGAACTGAACTGATACCAAATTCCATGTATAAACAGCATCTATTTATCTAGCAGTGCTGTAGTAACAAGAACGATAATAGTAACAATAATAATAATAATAAAGCGTATTGATTACTTACTTTGTGCCAGGAACCACGCTTAATGCTTTAACTAAATTATTTCATTCAATCCTCGCAACAACTCTATGAAGTATGTACTATTATTATCCCTGTTTTCCAGCTAGGAATACCAGGGTCAAGGAAGGAATAATATTTTACCAAAGGACACATAATTAGTAAATAGTGAAACCTCTTAACCACTTTGCAGTAATGTTCTCTATCTAATGCTAAAGTCTATATGTGTGTTGAGGGCATACTGTGGAGGGTCAAAAACACCTGGCTAAGATAAAAAAGAATGAAATAATGCCATTTGCGGCAACATGGATGGACCTAGAGATTATCATACTAAGCGAAGTAAGTCAGAAAGAGAAAGACAAATGCCACATGATATCACTTATGCGTGGAATCTAAAATATGATACAAATGAACTTATCTATGAAACAGACTCACAGACATAGAGAACAGACTTGTGGTTGCCAAGGGGGAGGGGGGTGGGAGAGGGGTGGATTGGGAGTTTGGGATTATCAGATGCAAACTATTATATACAGGATGGATAGACAACAAGGTCTTTCTGTATAACACAGGGAACTCTATTCAATATCCTGTGACAAATCAAAGAATATGAAAAAGAATGTATATATGTATATATATATGTGCATAACTGAATCACTTTGCTGTACAGCAGAAATTAACACAACATTGTAAATCAACTATACTTGAATAAAATAAAATGTTTTAAATGCCTGGCTAAGGAGTTTTTGTTCTATTCTGTAGAACATGGAAATGCACTGAAGACTTTTGAGCATGGAAATGACAACATCAGAACCCAACATTTCACTGACATTGCTAAGTCAGATGATTTGGAGCGAGGAGGCTGTGGTGACAGAAACTGGGGAGGTGGCCCTAAAAATAGTTAAATCAAGAGCTCCTGAGGGTCTGACTTAGAGTAATGAGAATAGAAATAGAAAGGAAGGAAGTTATTTCCAAAAATTTCAGAGGTAGACCCAAAATAACATAACAATAGGTCGATTGTGGAAGGCAAGGAGATAGGTAATTTATTTAATCCTTTACATGAATAATCTACTGTAACTAAAGAAGCCAGTACAGAGCATAGTTCAGCAAAAGTTGTGTGAAGCAGGCAGAGCAAAGATGACAACAGGAGTTGGCTTTTTATCAAGTATTTGCTGTAGCCTCGTTTAAATGGGTAACAAGTTTTTCAAGCCTGGAAAAAACTGTAATGTCAATAACAACAATAAATCTACATAAGAGGAGAGACTGTTAAGTCAGGAATTGTCTAAATCCATTCCATTTCTTTTTTTTTTTTTTTTTTTTTTTTTAGTAATTTATTTATTTTTGCTGTGTTGGGTCTTCGTTTCTGTGCGAGGGCTTCCCCTAGTTGTGGCAAGCGGGGGCCACTCTTCATCACGGTGCGCGGGCCTCTCACTATCGCGGCCTCTCCTATTGCGGAGCACAGGCTCCAGACGCGCAGGCTCAGTAACTGTGGCTCACGGGCCTAGTCGCTCCGCGGCATGTGGGATCCTCCCAGACCAGGGCCCAAACCCGTGTCCCCTGCACTAGCAGGCAGACTCTCAACCACTGCGCCACCAGGGAAGCCCCCTTTTTTTTTTTTAACATACTTAGTTTGAGGTCACAGAAATGATCTAGGTAGTGATGTCCAAAAAGCAGTTATTAATATGACATTCAAGATTGGGAGAGATCAGAAGAAGAGAGATTTTAGAGGCATTCAAGTAGGGGCTGTAATTTGTCTTGGGATCACTGAAATAATTGTGAAAGTGGTCAATACTATTCATGTAATGAAACGGGCAAACTCTAAAAGTTATACAGTATTTACAGTTGTGATATGGACAGAGCCCATGATGGACTTGATAGTCTAAGTTATGGTGAGATAACAAAAAGACCCCAAATTCACAGTGGAATTTCACATTTCCATCATTGGCTGACCAGATGAAACTGATCTAGATGTACCATAAATTAAAATTCAAAATATCCCGATTAAAACATCTTCAAGCCTATTATAGTCTTATGGAGTAGTATTATTGAAGCAGAATTCTATATATTCCAAGAATTTCTTAAACTATACTAACTTGAAGTTTATCATTTCTGTGACTAATATTTATTTTTAATTCAGGACAAATTAATGAGTTATAATCTCTTGGTCAGAATTTGATAAGTACTATTTACTAAATGAAAGACTGAAAAAAAATGGGTTGCTTTAAAAAATTTGCCTGTCAGGGATAAATCACCTTTTCCATAAAATCTTCAAGAGTGTTCAAAGCACTGTAAAGGGGTATATTTTACTCTACCAAAAAAGGAATAACTTCATCATTAGTGACAGAAAATGCAGCTATCATCAAAATGTACATAACCAAGCTAAGGTTAGAGACAAGTCAATCCAAAAAACGTATTTCTAAATGTCTTGACAGAACAAAAAGCAAAACCTCTGCTTAGAAAAATCAGGTAAGTAGATCCTCAGTTTACACTTTGCTCTCTCAGCTGATAAGCAGTTCTTGGGATTTCACATCAATGATGGGAAACAGCCAGTTAAAAAAAAGCGATTTGGGGTAAATATCCCGTGGTGTGTTCTTAGCACGCTGCCACAGGGAAGTATTTAGATGCTCGAAGATTCCAACTTGCTGCAAGAGATAAAAGTGGAAAATTTCATTCTGTCTGTGTGATTAGATTAAGTTGTTATTTTAAAATAACAACTGCCTGTGGAAAGATCTTTTATTTCTTAGGGGACATAGACATTCCTGAATAAAACTGCACTATGCAAAAGGATTTGCTTAGTTTAAGATAGATGTTGGTTATTTTTTTAAAGTGAGAAAAACACCTTGAAATTCTTTTCGACTGACTTGACATTTTTACCTTAAAAAGGAAGTCACTTGGATAGTCTCTCCAAATAGCAGCTTCATGCTAACCCTTACCACTGATGCTATCGTCAGGAGCTTTCCCTTCCTGTTAAAGAAAATTTTTTTAAATCTCAAACACGGTCTTTTCAATTCGTTCTAAAAATGGAAATTTCTGATTTCTAGTTTAAATTCTTAGCACGTGTACTTTTTAATGACGGGTAGTTGACTTACTTCAGATATACAACATAACGATTCAGTATTTTTAGGGATTGCACGCCATGTAAAGTTATTATAAAATCCTGGCGATATTTTCTTTTCTGTACATTACATCCCTGTGACTTATCTTATAACGTACTTTGTACCTTCACCTATTGTGTCCCTCTCCCCACCTCTCTCTCCTTTGGCAGCTACTAGATTGTTCTCTGTATCTCTGAGTCTGTTTCTGTTTTGTTATATTTGTTCATTTGTTTGTTTTTTTAGATTCCACATATAAGTAAAAACATACATCTTTAATTAACAACTTTCATAACACTTGCAGTGGCCCTCTAGCGGCCCTTTATTTGTCTTCGAATTCTGTGTTTCTCAGTTCTTTCCATCCTAGTACCTCTAAGGAAAGGGGAGGATGAATACGTAATCATAGACTGGAGTTTTGACCAAAGTTTGAAACTGAAATTTTAATTTTGCCTGAAAAACAGCATGACAATTTTATATTGTAATTTTGTAATGTTTCGTTATAAAAATGGTTCGTTTCTTTTCATCAAATAAATTGAGATGTATCAGAATTGCCCCCCATGGCTTTTCAGAATCTCCCTCTAAGCACAGCAGCAAAGAATATGTTTCTAACAAAAAGTGCAACACTTGTATAAGTACAAAGAAGTCAGGCAGGTGGGGCTACCAGTCCCCGCCTGACCTGACTCAGCCTGGCTGCCACACTGAGGTCCAGCAAAGTGCAGACTCAGCCTCCCCAGGCTGACCCTCCATGGTCTCATCCTCTGTAGAGGATTAAGAATGGCTGAGTGCCTGCTCAGCGACAGGGCCCTGAACTTCAGCCTTCCCTGTGGACCAGACTGTGTTTCAATCTGCTGTTCTTGACCTTGGTTCATGCTCCCCTTCTCTGGGGCAAAAAGACTGCAGTGGACCCCACTGATTGGGCAGAGATAGCCTTTGCCTTGCAGCCCAATCAGATCCCCTGCCTGCTATAACTTCCACCGATGAGACTGCAAACTAAACACAAGGTCAAAGTGAATGGCGACTGCCCATCCCTTCCAACAGAGCAGCATGGCAGCCCGTCCTAACGCTGAGAGTCTTCCCTAAATCAGGTCTCGCTTACTCGCTTCCCTCTACAGCCTTCTGCCTTGGCCCAGCGAGCCCTGCAGCCTGTCCTCTGCATACTCTGGATATGGCAGCCTACACCAGATGGCCGAGAGATTAGCCGTATTTGGCAGTGATTACCAATTAAGCTGCTGATGTGGGGAGGTAACAGACAGCTAATGCAAGGAGTTGCCTCCCAGCCTGAGAGATTGCATTTACTACCACAGAACTAATACGGATTTTTGAGAAAGAAAAGGACGAGGGCTTCCCTGGTGGTGCAGTGTTTGGGAGTCCGCCTGCCGATGCAGGGGGACACAGGTTCGTGCCCCGGTCCGGGAAGATCCCACGTGCCATGGAGTGGCTGGGCCCGTGAGCCATGGCTGCTGAGCCTGCGCGTCCAGAGCCTGTGCTCTGCAACGGGAGAGGCCACAACAGTGAGAGGCCCACGCAGCCAAAAAAAAAAAGAAAAGGACGAGACAAAAATGGCATTCAAGATGATCTTCTAGTGGCAGAATGTAATGTAGACAAAGGATGGAAAAGCCTGGGGAGAGAAATATAGGATGGAAACAAATCTCTAATCAATAAATCTTTAATAATTGGCCTAGAATAAAATAGGGGTTCTGTCATGAAAGCAAAATACAAGACAGATTTTGAAGAAAGAATCTCCGGCTGTTGGTAGCAGATTAAAAATCAGTTAGTCAATGAATTTTGAGGTCCTGTGTTTGCCAGGCCCTGTTCTAGGCGCGGGAGAGACAGCAATGAGCGAAGTTCAACCCTACCGGCCAGGAACCGCCCTTCTAAAGGGAGAAGCTAATGACGCAGCAGCCAATGGTCATCATCTTACTCGGCACACATTCCCAAGCTCTCTCCATTCATACCTTCCTCCCAGGGGTTAAGAAGCCGGATACTTCCCAGCCTCTCGCGTCAGTCATCTAGGTGATCTTGTTTAGGCCGAAGCTGTGTGAAGGAAGATCTGAAGGAGCTCTTGTTGAAACTCTGGCTTTCTCGACAAAGGAAACAGACACAGCAGGTGCCACCGCATTTTCCCTCTTCCTGCTTGCAACGTGGAAGTAGTACAGGGAGCTATAAGAGGCAACACATATGAAGACAAAACACTAACACTCAGAGGATGGCCAAGTAGAGAGAGAGGCGTGGTCCTGAGGGCTCCATGAGTAGCTGGGCTAATCTGGTAACCTCCTGACTCTTCTCATTATGTAGGAAGAACTAACCTTATTCCTGACACTGACTTCTGGAACAGACCCCTCCCTGGCAAACAACTAAATCTGATCCTGGGGATTATACACAAAAGGAGTCTATCGAAAGAATATTGAATGCCTCACAGAATCTCTGAGAGGTATAAAGAATACAGCTCAAACTTAAGGTTTCAGAAACAAGCATACGAAACCTTTCATCATACTGACCTGATGAAGAAATCGCCTGGATGCCACAGACCCCAAGCTGCTATGGCTGGTAAGCTTGACAATTTCCCACCAGGAACACAATCATACTGCAAATAAGGCCAATCTAGGTAACTGACTATACTGCTGAACTGAATGAATAAGCATTTTCAGAACTCTATGGAAAACTGATGAACTCAGAAAAGTGCTAACAAAAGATCAAGATGAAAAAAAATTAATTACATGGAACTGAGTGAACTGATGAGGATGATTACAAATTTTGTGACTTTCTGTTTGAATAAAAAAGAAGAAATCCCACAAGGACTCAGAGGCAAAAAATATACAAATCAATTTTCACTGCAAAGTAAAGGAGCTGTTACAGTGGAGGATTCCTGGACTGAATGTCAATATTAGGACACAGTGTGAGTGTGTTTCGTGTTTGGTAATTGTAATCATTGCTGCTTTTGTGGTGGTCATCCGTTTACAATGCTTGGTGTCAGTTCATTTATCTCTTGTAAAAATAAAATACAGCGTGTGTGTATGAAAAAAAAAAAAAAAAAAGACCAACCTAGCACAGTCCCCTTTGCTGTCACCCTAACTGGAGAATCAGGTCCCCAGGGAGCCTGCTGTCTCACCTTGCTCACTGCCAACCTGCACAAGTACCTATGCACTTAGTGCAAAAAAATAGACAGAAAATATGTAGCTCGTTCGGCTCCTACAGGAAGAAATACTCTTTGCTCTCCAAAGATTCGTAAGGTGGGTGATCTCCCAAACTCAAAAGGTGCAGGTGCGAATAATTTACAATGAATTTTTGCAAATATACGCTGTTACGGTAGACTGCCTGCAAAAATGAGTGCATTTATTCCTTTCCTACATCTTCACCCCTTTACAATGTGATCTGTAGCTCCTCCCTCAGAGGTGGTGTCTGTTTCCTCACTGCTTGAATTTAGGCTGCTTTGACCAATAGAATGAAGCAGAAGGACATTATGGCAGCACCAAAACTAAGCCTCAAGAGAACCGGTACACGCAGCTCTCCTGAGACTCCTCTGTTATCCACATGAATAAGCCCAAGCTGGCCTGCCAGGTGATGCGAGAAACCTAGTCCAGGTGCTCCAGTCACGCCAGCCAACAGCCAGCTGACCCTCAGAAACAGAGCCGCCTACCTGACTACAGACACTTAAATAAGGCCAGTCTAACCCAGAAGACCACCCACCCGAGCCCAGTCCAACCAAAGAATTGTAAGCTTAATAAATGCTTGTTGGTACTTCCCTGGTGGTGCAGTGGTTAAGAATCCGCCTGCCAATCCAGGGGACACAGGTTCAAGCCCTGGTCCAGGAAGATCCCACCTGCTGCGGAGCAACTAAGCCCGTGTGCCACAACTACTGAAACCTGTGTGCCTAGAGCCCACACTCTGCAGCAAGAGAAGCCACCGCAATGAGAAGCCTGCACACCACAACAAAGAGTAGCCCCCGCTCGCCGCAACTAGAGAAAGCCCATAAGCAGCACTGAAGACCCAATGCAGCCAAAAATAAAAAAATTATATATATATATAAATAAATGTTTGTTTTAACCACTAAGTTTGGGGTGATTTTTTTATGCTGTAAAAGCTAACTGATGGAACTACAGACAGCAAGAAAGAAAAAGGAAAAAAAAAGAAAATTAGTAAATAAGATAATTTCAGGTACAGAAGTGATTTTAAAAATATAAAGTAGGGTAATTTGGTAGAAAGTGATGAAGATCAGTCAATTTCTTGGGGAAATCCTCTCTGACAAGGGGATGTGTAAGAAGAAACTAAATCTGAAGGAGAAAAAACGATTCCAAGGTGTAGAAGAAACATATGCCAAACAGAAGGGATAGCACATGCAAAGGTCCTGGGACAGAAATGAGGCCAGAGAGGCTGCAAAATACAAGCCCAGTGGAGAGTGAAGAAAGGTAACATCAGAGGAGGAGGAGGTGCCGGGCCTCCAGGCCTGGAGGCGTGTAGGGCTCCAGGCCGCGGTGAGGGTTTCAGGGTTTGTTGTGGGGAGGAACTCAGGTTTACACCGTGGAGAGACCACCCTGGTTGCAGCAGGAACAGAGGCCGGAGCCTTGATAGGCAGGTACTGGGGCAGTAATGGGAAATCTCTGTCCTGCTGCTCAGCTATGCTGTGGACATAAAACTGCTCTAGAAATAAAGCCTATTTTTAAACATCATAGAAAAGTGGATTTTAAGAGATTAGTAGAAGAAAAAGGAAGAGATGCAGGGAGACAGGATGCCGACAGCATGTAATACTTACTGAGAGCCACCGGGCACCGAAAGGAAGCAGCATGTAAGGTGAAAAGAACAGGATTTTAGAATCAATGGCTAAAGGCCACCACTGGGACTTCCCTGGTGGTCCAGTGGTTAAGACTCCATGTTTGCACCACAGGGGGTGAGGATTCGATCCCTGCTCCGGGAACTAAGATCCCACGTGCCGCACGGCACAGCCCCCCCAAAAAAGTCCACTATTAACAGCCCATGTGCACTCGGGTGAACTTACCTACCTTACCGTCTATGAAAAACAGGTAAAAATAAGTATCTCATAGGCTGCAGTAACAGTTGGACGAGGAGTGTACATAAACTGCCAAGCCAGGTACTTTTTAAATGGTAGACATTCCAGCAGGGTTTGCCTAATTCCCTTTCATCTTCCTTCCCAGAGAGAAGATCCAGTATCTGAATGAAAGCTGAAAGTCCAGGGATATTGAAATCAAGATAGACCAATATCTGGAGATGTTGTAAAATAAGCAACTGTCTTTCTTCCCGCAAATCCCCCTCCATGACGTTTCCCCCAATGTTCTCACCTACCTACCCCTGCACCTTCCGACCTAAGGCGCCAGTTACAAAACTTCAGGCTAAAGGGGAAGGGAGCGGGGAAGGGGAGGATTGGGAGTCTGGGATTAGCAGATGCGGACTAGTATATATAGGGTGGATACACAACAAGGTCCTACCGTATAGCACAGGGAGCTATATTCAATATCCTGTGAAAAACCATAATGGAAAAGAACGTGAGAAGAATATAGATATATGTATAACTGAATCACTTTGCTGTACAGCAGAAGTTAACACAACATTGTATATCAACTATACTTCAATACAATAAATTTAAACAAAAAATTCAGGCTAAACTGAAGTGTCAGTTTCGTGTCCAAAGCCTTTTCCATTGCCAAAGCCTGTCGTCCAATTCCTTCTTGGGTCCTGTTTGCTACTGTGGTGAGATCCTAATACTGCAACTGCTTTCCTAAACTCCTGCCCAGCTGCTTCTTCTAACCTTCAAAACTTGCTTCCTGCACTAGCCCAGGTTCTGAGCCTGACTCTGAGCTCGATGTCAAGATTAGCTTCCTCTGGGCCCCTTTCAGTCCCCTCCTGGTCTCTCCCTTGCTTCTCCAGCCTCGTTTTTGCTCTTTTGCACCCAACTCCCTTCCATACAGCACGACCAATCGCACTCCTCTGTGACATGCCTCCCTGAAAGCATTGTCCACCGTGGGAACATTGTTTCTGTAGAATGACTTCTTTAGTCCTTATAACACAAAGTATTCTTCTGCCTTTGGACCGGCTTTCTGTCCCAGGGAATAACTAAAATGGAAAGATGCTCCATAATTTGCAGCTATAGTCACGGGATAAAGTCACAAGCGGACCTGCCAATGGTATTAAATTCCTTATCAAAGGTGGATGAACTCTTCTGTAAATGTAATTCAAAAATAACAACAGACAGAAGGCCACAGGATGGGACAGCTTTGCTTTGTAGGAGGAGAAATTTGCAAGACAGGATTTAAAGTGGACTAAACTTAGTGTATGAAATGGCATTTTTGTTGTCGTTTTAAGCTTTGTAAGTAGAATCTATAAATATATGTGAGGGAAAAAAGTGCCAAGAAGGCTAAAAGAAAAAATATACATATATTAGAAAATACAAAAAAGAAAGAGACCTTTCCACAGACTCACAGAAATTAGAAACAGAAAAAGTCCTCCAGCCACCTTGGTCATTTCGGGCCAGCAGAGCTCATTCATGAGTGTTCGTCGGTCTAATTTTCGATGACCCAAGTGTCTTGACTCTAGGCCCTTCATGTGTAAAATCATCCTGCTGTCTAATGGACCTTCACAAGTTGTCAAGACTTCCAGCCTTTTAGCCTAAATTTCCAACATTCCAGTAAGTTCCAAAGGCTCCCTTGGCCTTCCCTGGCTGAACATGCAGATATAGTGCTAAAGGGAGAATTTTCTCTTCCATATCAATCTACCTCTAAAATACCTAAGAAAGGTGAAACTTCATCAAAAGCAAGATAGGCATCTTCTAAAGGTCATTGGGCTGGTACAGGAGAACTTGAGTCCTGATCTCTTTGTTTCCAGGATTACCAACTATCCCAGGCGGCTTAAGAACATCTAAGTTACATTTGTAACAGCCCAAAGAGTTCATTGAAAAGACACCATGAACGCTACCAAGTAGTGATGGCTAACACACGCCAGGTTTCACACCAGGGGCTTCATATGCATCGACTCAGACGTTACAACAACCCTGGGGAAACGGAGCCCTTGTCTAGGGTCCAACGGCAAGTTCAAGGCAGGTTGGAACCAGTGTCTCGGTCAAGTCCGTCTGGCGGAAACCCTTGCTTTTTCTGCTGCCCTGTGCCGTTACTACAGCACCTTGGTCAGAGAGTGTCAGCCCTCAGTCAAGTCCAATCAGAAGGTATCTCCTGAATGTGAGAATGTGAGGATGAGGATGAAACAGAGCTCCACACTTCCCAGGGGATGAGCTGCCTCTAGGGGCTCTGGGGAGAAGGAGAGGAGTCTCGCAGGCTGACGGTGAGGAAGAGATTGGTGCCTGGCGCCAACTCACAGGAATGAGGAGCCCCGGCGCAGAGGCTCGGGGGACGCAGGGGTACGGAGTGGGAGAGACAGGGCCCAGCTCCCCTAACTGGGGACGCAGCGCCTGATACTCAGCCTGCAGCCTGGTGACTGCTCCACAGAGGTTTCAGGGACCCTGGGCCATCCAGGGCTTTGACTCAGGAGCTGAACAGACTGATGGGATGAGGTGTTTTAAAGAACCTGACCCAGAACTCCTACGAGGAATATTAGGACTCGTTCCTGAAGTCAACTCAATAATCCCAAAGGCCCCAGACTTAACAAAGGGAGGGGGGTTGGAATTCCCTGACACCCAGCCTTCGTTAAACCAAGGTGACGGGGCAGGAGCAGACCTGGCAGGAAGGCGAGCCATCGCTACCCTTCTGCTCTCCGGCCTGCGGAACTGAGCCTACGTTTCAGCCTCTAGAATCTTTATGCGTAAAACATGCTGACTGGACTCATCAGCAGCTTGCTCCGTGTGCCCTCTCATTTGGAGGGAAATGTCGAGAATCATCAAAGGAGCCTGCCTGGAGCTACAGATTTGCAGCTGTGTGTCTACTGAGATAACACAGAATGGAAATCTGGACACTTCAGGCCCTGATTTCAGCTTCCTAGACAAAGCTATGTTGATTAGATTGGCAGTTCTTGAAACAACAGCCAACGTGGCTTTTCGAAGTTGCAGCAGATTTTGAATTGGGACTCCTATTGACTCTGTAACCCAACCACAGAGATGAAGCACTGAAACAGAGAATTGGAAGGTTAATTAAGAATCTGCTTATATGGGGCAATAATCAGATTTCCCTGGCTTTTCAAGGGACAATAAATCTATTTCTAAGAAGGGCATGCGGCAGAGTTGGAATCCCAGCCCTATGGTTTGCAGTAGGTACAAGTCCTGTTAAGGCACTTAGCCTTCCTGAGACAGCTTCCTCAGCTGAAGCACGGCCACGCTCAAACCCAGCTCACACAGCGTGGGTGAGAATTAAATGAAGTAACCTGCTTCCAGCACCGTGTCTTGTGCTTAACAAACTGGAGTCTTTCCTCTGATTACAGGACAAAAGAACACAGCAGCTCACTTTGTGAAGGCATAATAGAGGATATTTTTACTTGAAAAGTTTGACATCATCCTAGGACCTTTGTGAGAAATTCTAAAATATTTCACTTCCAGAGCAAAAATCAGAGGTAAAAAGAAATGAAACACAGAATTGCTTTTGTAAAATTTCAACTGATCTGTGTCAACTAAAATTCTTTAAGAAATTAGTGGATTACTCTGAGCCATTCCTCACTCTATAATTAGAAAATGCTTCCACCTCCTCCTTTCTGGAAATGTCTACCAACCTTCTCATCAATGGAATTTACCCAAGTCTGAGGTCATCTAGGCACCATGTGTAAGGCTGGTGGAGCACACTGATTAAATGCATGGTTTGACACACGCACACCTGTACTTGAGCCTCACCTGTACACCTTCCAGCTGTGCGACCTGGGTGATTACACAGTGTAAGCCTCCATTTCATCATCTACAGTATGGGGAGGTCATCATGGTATATGGCTTACAGTATTATTTTGAGATTAAATGAGATAAAGTAGCACAGTACCTACTAAGAAATCATGTTAGCCATAATTATTAATAAGCAATTTATAATATCCGTGACTGCTCCATAATGTACGTACCAGGTAAGAAGGGAATGTGAACTTAATAATACATTTTTCTCAACACTGCATAAGGAAAAAAGTATTTTTTCATATAAGGAAAACCACATGGGCTATAAATTTTGAATGCAGATTCATTACTTCCTGCATTTATATTTTACTTAATACGACAGTGACATTTTCTCCCTTACATGGAAATCACATATGAATAACTGACATTTTTTACACCAAAAAATAGGCAGTTTTTTCCCATCCTCTCCGATAGCTTTCTCATATTTAAAGAAGCTTTCATTTCATATTTAAAATTGTAGAGTAGTAGATAGAGCAACTAGAAATGACAGCATTGCAAAGAAATCTAAAACATATTCTGATCAATTGAATCAAGCCAGGTTTTCAGAAATGTCTATCACACTTAACCTGGGGCTGTTGATAACACCATCCACACCTAGATTGCCTCACTGCCACATCCCTGTCGGCCTGCGCTGCCTGGAGTCTTATCAAGGACTCAAAGCCCAGGAATTTCCGGATCCAAAGTGGAAAGAGATTAGCTCTGGCTCTGAAATAAATCACTTCCCGGTATTTTCACTTCCAGACTTCTAACATTTTCCCTGCAGTTTTGGATATGGCCAGAAGTGTTACACATCCATCACAAAGATGATCAATTATACTCTGATCCCAAATAAAAATGGGGAGCTGTAAGTTAGAATCTTGTCACTGTCACCCATGGGGCATCATTTTTTTTTTTCTAACATAGTTGACAATGACTTTTCTGGTATCTACTGTACCTTTGAAGAATGTCTTTAAAGCGTGAGAAGAGGCCCGGTGTCAATTAGGTTGCCACTAAGTGATGCAAGAGAAGCAGAAACATTCAACTGCGCAGCTGCTGATGAACTTGTTAGGCGAACAGCTGTTGCCAGGTCATCACCAGCACTGACCAGCAGTAAGAGGCTGACACACATTCATTCATTTTCTCCTTAGGACGTGCAAATAGCACATAGGCTGGGAACCTCCTAAAGCAGCTAAGAGTGATTGAGAACGTGGCGTCCTCCTTCTCTCCGTCCACACCCTCGGGTGATAAAGAACTCCCCTCTCACCAGTCAGTCACGGTGCGACAGAACTGGACGTTTTCCGTGCTTCCAGTTGTCAAGTACACTGCTCTTTCCAGACCGCCTCACTGGCTTTTCTCCATCTCCATAGTTTGGGTACCTTAGGGAACAACTAACTCAGGACCCTTAATTCCAAGTCATCATAAGACCATCGTCTAGTGGAATAGAGTTTTGGAATGAAAGATTTGATTCTGCAGAATCCCTGAGCCACAGTCGTGCATCCGCTACTTCAGTTCATCTAAAAGTGGAGGCGTGTTGGCTTAGGACAAAGCCCATAAATAGACAGCTCCAGATACAAGAATCAAACTGGTCCTCAAGATGTCCACTCTTTTTTCTTTCTTTCTTTTCTTTTTTTTTTTTTGGCCTCTCTGTGTGGTGGGTGGGATCTTAGTTCCCCAGCCAGGGATCGAGCCCGTGCCCCCTGCAGTGGAAGCGCAGAGTCTTAACCACTGGACAGCCAGGAAAGTCCCATGTCCACTCTTTTCTATAAATTCTGTGCTTGACAGCAACGGGAATTTCTACGTGAATTGTGGAAATATCCCCAGAGGTGGCCTTTGGTGGGGAGCCCCTTGACAGATTAGCTGTTACTTCAAACTCTCAGCAGGAGGGCAGGCACAAAACATAAAGGAGGCCTCAAAATAGGCGGCAGGGCCCCAAACACCAGGCTGGGGTTCTGGGGCAAATTTCTACTCCCTGGCTGAGCAATCCCAGATGGCAGAATCACGGGAAACAATAAGTTGTGGCTGTTTTAAGTCAGTGTGTTAGTTAGCATCAGAGTGGTTCATCATGTAGCAAAAATAACCGAAACATGGGCATGCGCTCAAGGTGTCAATAAAACGTCATAGACAAACTGAGGCCCATTCCGAGGCTTCCCAGTGAGCTAGGAATGGGCTTCAAGTTTGAAATCCCTGGATGGCAATGCTCCCAGGCCCCAGTCTTACGAGCTTAGGGCTGCTTTTCCCAGTATTTGTCCCAAGCGGTGCTTCTCTACAGAAGAGGTTCCTTTTTTTTTTTTTTTTTTTTTTTTGCGGTACGCAGTCCTCTCACCGTTGTGGCCTCTCCTGTTGCGGAGCACAGGCTCCAGACGCGCAGGCTCAGCAGCCATGGCTCACGGGCCCAGCCGCTCCGCGGCATGTGGGATCTTCCCGGACCGGGGCACGAACCCGCGTCCCCTGCATCGGCAGGCGGACTCTCAACCACTGCGCCACCAGGGAAGCCCTGTGAGGTTCCTATTTTTATGCCTCTTGCTTATCATTCCCTCTGCTTGGAATGCCGTGTCCCACACGCGCTTCTTCTCACCCAAACCCCGACCATCCTCAGGCCCGTCCCCCGCGCGCCTTCCTCTAACAGGTCTGTCCTTACGCTCTCGCCCCGTGATACAGCCCACCACCGTCAACAGCCGTCTGTGGATCTGAGTTCAGAGCGGCTTTGGCGCCAGGATCTCTCCCTCCTTAGGCCCTCAGTGGCGTTCTTTCATAAATTGTTCATGACACCTTTATTCTCCCTTTTATCATAATGACGTGTGTATTTTCAGGGCCGTCCTAGCAGCGCTCTGAGGAACTGCGTTTCCTGCATCCCTGCCTGCCCCCGGTGGCCTATTTCCAATCCTTCTCCTTCTCACTCCGCCAGGACTGGCCTGGCTTAGATTAATGATGCCATGGGAATCCATGTCAGAACAAGGGCTCTGTACTCATCTGATGCTCACGCCCTGAAAACTGTGTGACAGCAGCATTTGCCCAAATCAAGGCCCTATTCATAGGACATCAGAGTTTTCGGAAAGAGCTCAGGGCTTGAGTCAAATGGTCCTACTGCAAGCTGGAATCCCGAGCATGCTATTTCCTAATTGGACAAAGATGAGATTATTTAACCCCCTCTATGTTACATTTTCTTCAACTGTAAACTGGAGTCGTTCTGATGCCCTAAGGTTGTTTTGCTCTGAATGATATCGTGCGTGCTCAACACCTAACCCAGTCCAGTGACTGATGCACATCGCAGAACACGAGATACTGTGATGAATGACTCTACTGGTGTGTTGCTACAAATCCACCCCTTGCCTCATCATCATAGATCATATGTTTTTGTAAAAATCAAAGTTCTGAAATCATATACTAGTTAAATGTAAATCTAAGCGTTCTTCAATCTGAGGGAAAGGCCACTCTATTGAGAGCCTGTCTCCCTAGCTTCGTATATCATCTATATTCCCCTCAAACTTAAACTAGAACTAAGGTCATGAATCAATCCTCTTTTCTCCTGAGGTGGTTATTTTCAGTCTCAATCTTAAATGAGACGAAACACTGACAGTGTGGCCTCCCTCTCTTTTCACAATAACGATGGTTGCACATCCTTAAACCCAATCCCTCACAACTGACCCGGCACAGCTGGCAGACGATTACCTCTTTTTTCTGTTTGCTTTGGAAGGACCGAATGGAAAGCAGAGTCTACGCCTCACTCAAGCTGCTCCGCCTCATCTTTCTTGGAAGAAGAAGGTGGTGACTGATTTATCCAAACATGGTTAAGACATCTGGCCTATTGTGTTATCCTCCCAACCATCAAGGGTCACGGTTTTATGACAAAATAAAGAAAGAGGGTTAAGATGCATTGAGTATTGTAAGAGATAGGACAATAGGGGGAAAGGGCATCTAAAAACCTCTATTTATAGTAAAGATGCTATCATTAGCAGGAGTTTTTATGCCAAGATGACCAAGAGTGAGCGTGTACACCCTGAAGGCTCCGTAGGCTCCTGAAGATGTTATCAGAGACTTACAGAAATAACTGTTTGAAAAATGGGTCATTGTGAGGATGAAAATGACACATTCAACCCCTAAGAATTCTGACACCACAAACCCACCAGCGTGTGACCCCTGGGGTCGGATGGGGAGCAGTGCTGCTGGCAGAGGGCACGTGTCCCATGTGCTGGGCTGTCCCTTGCAGGGACTAGACACTGAGCACATAAAAGTTGTCGAAGGCAGGGACCAAGCCTCTTCCCTCTGTGCTGAGGCTAGAGCCAGCTCATGTCTACCACCGATAATGGATAGGAAAAGCACTTGATTGATCCCTTTCTATACTTGCACAGCCCAATTCCTCACAGAACTTTTCTGCTTTCAACACTAAAAGAACCACATAATCCACAGAAGCTTCCAGCCAGAGGGGTCCTTAGAGGTTACCTGATCCAGTGCCAGAATGTCCCAGACAGTGCACTGATGTCCAGACAATGAAACGACTTGCTGAGGGCCACACAGCTAATATGGGGCAAAACTTGAATTACTCCTAATTGCAAAGGTTGGGTGACTTTCATTAACTTGTGGACAAGGTCACTTTCTCTAGATAATTGTTTATCGATCCATGAGAACAAAGGCACTCCTGTGGTTGCCCTTCTTCGTGGATATGCAACCAAATGGGTCTAATGTCAGTAGAAAGCATCATATGGGGACTTCCCTGGTGGTGCGGTGGTTAAGAATAAGCCTGCGAATGCAGGGGACACTGGTTCGAGCCCCGGTCCGGGAAGATGCCACGTGCCACGGAGCAACTAAGCCCGTGCACCACAACTACTGAGCCTGTGCTCCAGAGTCTGCGAGCCACAACTACTGAGCCCACGAGCCACAACTACTGAAGCCCACGTGCCTAGAGCCTGTGTTCCGCAACAAGAGAAGCCACCGCAATGAGAAGCCCGCGCACCACAACGAAGAGTAGCCCCTGCTCGACGCAACTAGAGAAAGCCCACATGCAGCAATGAAGACCCAACACAGCCAAAATAATTAATTAATTAATTTTACAAAAAAAGAAAGCACCATATGAAGACAATTTTCCAAACTTAGCAAACAAGTTCCATTACCCGAGCAAACCAACCTCTTAATTTATAACCCAGGTTTTCCTCTGACTTATGGTTCTTGCTCACAAAAAAAAAAAAAGAAAGAAAGAAAAAAACCACACAAATAAGACTAAACCTAGGGAAATAACACAACCCCCAGATTTTAAAAATGGTGGGTAAGGAGCATCGTCTTTCAACAGGGAGGACAATGTGTGATGAACTTAGACATCATTCTGGGCTGGACTGTTTCCCCCCAAAAGATGCTGAGTCCTGACCCCCAGTACCTGTGGATGGTCCCTTCCTTGGAAGCAGGGTCTTTGCAGATGATCAAGTTAGAATGAGGCGCTAGATGGGCCCTAACCCAGTATGACTGGTGACCTTATAAGAGGGAAATGTGGGCACGGGTGGGCCCTCAGGGAGAACACCACGTGAAGATAATGGCAGAGATCAGGAGATGCTTCTCTAAGCCAAAGGATACCAGAGACTGCCAGCAAAGCCCAGAAGCTGCGACAGCGGCAGCAAACAGACCCTTCATCACAGTCTCAGTAGAAACCAGCCCCACTGACACTGACCTTGGACTTCTAGTGTCCAGAACTGTGAGACAGTAAATTTCTGTTGTGCAAACCACCAAGTTTGTGGCACTTTGTTCAACAGGCCCGCCAAACTAGTACCGTTGCCTCATCTGAAAAAGGCTGGGTGAACTAACTGATCTCACTGGCCCTCCCACTCAAACTCCCCAGGTTCCGTGTAGGCGTGGACTGTACAGAGGCCCTGAGTCCATGCCTGGCCTTGGAACCTTTCTACGGCCATGGGAGGGGACACGAGGTATGGGACACAGCCGTGAACAGGAAGACAGAGTCCCTGGGACCGGAATTCACGTCTCCCAGGGAAGATCAGCTCTAAGCAAGTAACTACAAGTGTGGTGCAGGCTGCAGAAACACAGAGGCCGCCCTGGGGAAACTGGACTGGTCTGTGGGCCAGGGGAGGGCTGGAGGGGACAGGAATGAGGGCGAAGTGTCAGCACCCCAGCAGAGCGGGTCAGGGAGGGAGGTGTCACATGCCAGCAGGACCAGCACATAGTGAGTCCAGGGGAGGGGACCGCCTACCCGGGCAGAGAGGAGAGACAGAGGGCTCTTGGTGACACATCTGGTCAAGGCCACACAGGGCTGGGGAGGCAATGTCTGGAGCAGTGGCAGCAGCACAAGTCATAAAGGAACCCTCCGCTGATGAGTCACTTCCAAACCTCAGTTATATTTGGATTTCTGTTGGGCCTAATGGCATCCTTTCTGTTTCTTATTTCAACACAGCAGGCCAAAGGCAGAACTGATGACTAAGCATGGATTATTTCATCTAGACCGAAAGTCAGTTTTCCTTTTCAACAACGTTTGCTTATTAGTTTTCTGGGAGAAGGCGTGTTCTGTGCGTTTGCTTATTTGTTTGAAAATCGCTGAGAACAGTTTGACAAATACTGCAAACTATACGAAAGAAAAGAGACACAGACCATTAAATACTGATCAAACTGGTTTCTGAAAAAGGACGACCACACTCTGCGAGGATTAATACTTTGATACTAGCTGCCCTCTTTCCGCCCTCAAGACAACCCAGGAATAAAGGCATGTGGGCCACTGGATTTTCCACATCACTTTTAAGATTTCTGTTCTGCTCTTTGCATTATTAATAATTACCGTTAATACTTATTGAGTACTTAGTATGTGCCAGGCACATACTCTTCACATTCATTTTTTTCCTTAAAACTCCAGCCCTTTAAGTACTTTAAGCCAAGCACATTTGCCCATGTCCATCACAGCCATCTGCTTCCAGGTCTAACCACAGAGTTGGAAGCAGTAGTGTTGTATGGTTCTTTCAGGAAGACTCCTAAATACGGAGGGATTCTCTTTTCGTTTTCCTTCTTCTTCCTTTCTGTCCTGGAATGTGGTTCAATGGCTGGAGCTCCAGCAGCTATCTTGGACCACAGGGCGGTCCAAGGGAATGGTAGTCAGTCACAGCAGAGTGAAAAGATAGAAGTATCCTCGGTCTTGCATTGTAGATCCACCACATCAGCCCCGCACTGTGGATTCATATTTTTTAATAAGAAAGAAACATATTTATATCTATTTTTCATGTTTCAGTTATGTGCAGCCAGAATTATCTGAGAGAAGCATTATTGTGTGCCAGGCACTGGTCTTGAAACAAATCTCCCTCCACCTCCCCCACCCCCAATACACACATTCAGACAGTAAAATAAATAGTTTGGATGTTTCGGCAATGCCTGATCTAATGCAATAATCACAGATACATCACACCAACCACAAACATTACTCCTAAAGATTTTACAGAAATGCTTCAGAGGACCCTGAAATTTTGTGAAACATTCTCAAATCCAATATTTTATAATAGGTTCCTCTCCCACAAGAGTGATTTTTTTTTCCCTGAATCTACAAAGTGAGGTCATGTTGCTTCCCATTGCTTACTGCATTCAAAGACCATTACGCTGAAAATAATTACCTCAAACCAGTAGGAATATTTTTCCTTCTCCTTCCCACCTATTAAAAAGTAAAGTTGTGCAACCTGCATGCCTCTATTTTTACTCTACTTTTCCTCAGGAAGCCCTCTGATAATAAGTGAAATGCCTGTGACCTTGATAAGTTTTGAATTAAGCTGTAAAAATAAAGCCTTTTGTAGTTTCCTGAAAGGTATTTGGATCTAAGGCTATAAAAAAAATTGCTTAGGTATTGATGCCCATATTAAGTTGGCCCTTTTACCAGAATATAATGGAAGTTCTCTACTCATTTTGCCAGGTGTAGGCATCCCTCTGTATGTCTAAAGACCTTAATTGATGAATAACAATATTACATTCTGTGACTAAAGGAAGTTTGACAAAATATGTCAAATAGGCACTTAGATGTAAGGAGACAAAATAATTGCCTATATTGAAGAGTTTTTCCCTTGAGATTTGTCTTTGGAGAAGCAGAAGTCAGACTGCCTTTTGAGCTACAGGGATTTCAGATCAACTGTAAGAAAATCAGGGAAAACCCAGGACAAAGGGTGGGCCCGGAGCTCCAGGCAGAACTTGCAAGGGGACCGGTCGGCTCTAACCCCCTCCCCCTATACTAGGGTGGGACCAGGCGAGCCTCCGAGCTTCACGTCCACCACGGACTCAGCCGGGATCCCCAACCCCGTCGGGCTTTGGAACCCTCCTCTGGTAGGCCCACACACCTCAGCACTTTCCTGGTCCTGTAAGGTTGTTTTGTCTCTGTGGCTTGTAGCACTTGCTGATCTGAGCCCTTTGTAGATAACTCCTCAGCATGTAATCTCTTATCTTTTCCCCTTCACTTTGCAACAAGGAGCGGGGGCCCAGGGTCTGGGGAGATGGTAGGGGCTCTGAGCTCAGCGCTGACCCTTTCTACTGCCCGGCCACCACCGGAGCTCTCCTGGGCCAGCACAGGTCACAGAGTCACAGCTCAGGTAGGGAGAAAGGAGCCAACTGAACGAAGACAGCTCTTAGGAAGGAAGGAACAAGCAGCCACCAAGAGGAGATGCTCCAAGTGGGAGACTGGGACTGACACATACACACGGCTATATATAAAACAGATCACTAGTAAGGACCCACTGTAGAGCACAGGGAACTCTACTCAATGCTCTGTAATGGCCTGCATGGGAAAAGGATCTAAAAAAGCGTGGATGTATGTATATGTATAACTGATTCCCTTTGCCGTACAGCAGGAACACAGCATTATAAATCAACCGTACTCCAATAAAAGTTTTAAATTATTTTAAAAAGGAGGTGCTCGAAGTGGGCAGCTTTGATCTGAGCAGCACCTGCTCTGGCCGGTCCTTCCGCGGGGAGGAGGGTGAGCGGGGCTTTCCTTGGGGATCCTCCGTCCTCCACAGCCTGAAAGGTGCGCTTTCCTTTGACTGGGAGGAAGGGCCGAGGGCGGAGGGCCTGCGATGGGGCCTCAGCGCCGCTGCACAGACCGCGAAACCAGATCAGAGACGCGGCCCAGTCCGCGGCGCTCACCGGGTCCGGGTCCGTGGAGGGGCTGTGCTCGGGGCCCACGTCCACTTGGAACCTTGGAACTTGCTTCCCCGGCTCCCAGCGCCCCGTGTCCTGAGCCGGCCGAGTTCACTGACGCGAGGCGGGTACCCACGGCCGAGTCCTGGCGGCGGGCCGGGCTCTGCGCTCCTGGCCCGGCTCCTTGAGGGTGGGCAGAGCTGGGGAGAAGCTGCGGAGCTCGGGAGGCGGCCGAGTCCTCCAGCGTGTGGACGAGGACCCCGGGGGCCTCCAGCGTCCCAGGAGTAAGGGTAGCGGACGTGCGTGTGTCGGCGGACGGGGTCTGCAGGTGGCGGAGGATTCCTGTAGAGCGTGTGACCTCTTAGGCGGGTCTCGGAAAGAAGAGCGCTGTGAGCCCTCGGTGTGCGAGGTGCCAGGAAGACTGCCGGGCACGGGACGACGTGCCCATCGCAGGCAGCTAAAACCTCAGCAGGCCAAGCCCGTCCGCTGTCCATCGGCGTGTAGGGACTCCCCCAGACATCAGGGCTGCCTCTGTCCGGGCAGGAGGAGAGAGCTCACCCGCTCCATCGGCAGAAGACGTGTAGTGGAAGCTTGGCAGGAACGCGCTCCCTCACGGTTGCTCTCTGGGGGCACAGAGCCGGGCTTGGGGGGCTCTAGGCTCCAGACAGGCCTGCCTGCTTGGGCTCGTTCAGGGCCCAGTGTCTTGTTAGGTGGACACCTGTATTAGTTAGTGCCCTAGGGCCCTGTCATTGCAGGCTCTGATGGCGCCACTAAATGGCCATTTCCGGGGCCCTGGGGGCGGACCTGACCTCAGAAGGCAGCTGTGCAGCTGTGGGTCTCGTGAAGGTGACGTGCCACGCGGCCCCGCTAACACGTGCTGGGCACGCCTTTCCTTCACCACGACCATCTGAGGTCAGTTCCTCTACCCGCCATGTTGTACCAGGAAGGAAACTGCGGCTCAGAGAGCTTGAGAAACTCCCCCAGGTGGCGCCAGGAAGTCATGGGTCTGGGTCTCAGGCCCAGGCCAGGCCCTGGCTCCAGAGCCCAGCCTCACCCCTCTGCCAGGAAACGGGCCAGGTGCTTGGCACCCCCAGGTCCCCCCAGAATGGCAACATCCATTTCAGTGTGGCCATCAGACCCTGTAATGACCGAACGAGAGAAATCCTCTTAGCCAAAAAGTCTGCGTTCAGAAACAGGCCTCCAGAGGCCGAAGACCACTGCTGTACATCTGTGCACGGAACACTGTGTGTTCCCTGTGCTTTCCGGCCCTGACGTCATGAATACAGGGCAGGATGGAAGCCTCAAGCCCCACCCGCAGAAGACCTGGACCGGAATTTTCTAGGGAGAGTCACCATTTCTGTGAGGAAAAGCCATGGCCATCAAGTCTGTCACATCAACATAACCTGAGGTAGCTCCTCCTGGGATGAGCTTACATTTCTGATGAAATAGCCAACATTACTGCTTCCAGGTTAGTCCTTTCCTGCCCTTTCCATTTGTTGGACAAATGTATGGGCCTTGGAGTCATGGTGTGAAGATTTAACTGTTAAAAAAGATATAACAACAGCTAATGCTTGTAGGGCATTTAAAATGTGCTGACTCTTAAAAATTAAACAAGCCTACAGAAGAGGTGCTTGCTCTGCATCACACACGTGGAAATGGAGACTCAGGAGGGGAAGACAGTCCTCTGCGCGGGGGTTCTCAGAGGCCCAGCCCAACACACAAGCGTATCTCAGGACCCAGCTTCCCAGTGTGACCAGGGGGGAGTGCGGAGGGTGAGGGAGGCCCGGGAGCGCCCCCCTCTCGGCCTTCTCCCGATCTCCCATCTCCTTAGGAAGCCCCCCAGCAACCAGAGCCAGCCCCCGGGCTGACCCTTCTGCCCCGGGCTTAAAGGGAATCCTGTTATGTTTTCCTCTTTCTTTCTTGGGATTTGGTTTCCTTCCTTGCCCGAGTGGTGAGACCAGGGGGCAGATAACAGGGGGCAGACGTAAGGGAAAGAGTCCACAGTTACCACTGGGCCACCTTGAGTGGTTAGGGTTAGGGTTAGGGTCAGGGTTAGGTTAGGGTTGGGGTTAGGGTTAGGGTTAGGGTCAGGGTTAGGGCTTACAGGGGCCTCGGAAAGGGTTAGGGTTAGGGTCAGGGTTAGGTTAGGGTTGGGGTTAGGGTTAGGTTAGGGTTAGGGTTAGGGTCAGGGTTAGGTTAGGATTGGGGTTAGGGTCAGGGTTAGGTTAGGGTTAGGGTCAGGGTTAGGTTAGGGTTGGGGTTAGGGTTAGGGTTAGGGTCAGGGTTAGGTTAGGGCTGGGGTTGGGGTTAGGGTTAGGCCTGTTGACAAGCACCTGCATCACCAGCCAGGGCAAAATCTGCAGAAATAGGAGATGTTTGCCTGGCCCTGTGCTCTTTGCACAGAACTCCCTTGGGGACCTTCAAAGACCTTTGAAACCCTGCTTTTCTGTTCTATGTTGAAGAAGATGCCATGTGTCTAGTACGTGCTATGAATATGCTTTTCTGATCAATACTGAAATCTTAGATGACAATATAAATGTATATATGTCATTATATATATATATAAATGTATATTGACACTTTACCAGCTCTAACATTACTAAAAATCTTTCTTTTCTTTCAGAGACTGGCCTATTTATCATAGACAAATGTTATCATTTCAATATCCAAAGATGCCTTCTCTGAAATGTCAGGTAGCTTTATTAATTGTTTAATAAAAAGCAATCATCAATCAGTCATCATTTTCTTAATGGGTGTAAAAATTTTATACCCATATTCACTAGTTTCATAGATGAATGTAATTAAGACAAGAAATTTTAACCTCTGAGTTTTGAATCATTTGAGTAATAGAAAAGCTGTGGATACTTTAGAAAGCTTCATTTTAAATTATTTAATACTAACTATTAAGATCTTATCTTTCTCTAGGTATGTTAGGGGACCATCTATTCTTCAGCGGCCAATCTCATATGCCTTCTGTAGCTACGGTACTTTATTGCGATAATTGATATTTATGTTAATGTCCCTGAGATGTCATAAAAATTTGAAATACCTTCTCAAAATAAGTCAAAAATTATTTTCATTTATATTTGAGTGTATTTTCATTACCTGAGTATAGTTATTGTATGTACAACACCATGGTATTAATTCATATGTTATCAGGATATATAAATAATTGGAATATGGCATTCACCAACATTCTTCATAGAATTTTCTAGCAATGATATTTGTCATTGATCTTTTCTCCATTTTCTAATTGCTAAAATTATTTTGTGATTATGTAGATTAACCTGGAACAAGACAATCCAATGGCCAGAGTTTACAGACTCTGCCAATTAATCAGCTGAAAAGCCACAGTTTATTTTTTATAAGCTGACCATCTGCGATGTTTCCTTTCTACACGGCTTGACTGGTTAAGTCATGTTTGCCGAACTTCTCTAGCATTTCCCTGTACTGAGGAATCCTTCCACTGTGGTATATCCAGGCCTTCGCCGTGCTTACAAGTTTCCAGGGATGCCGTTCGGCTTTTGTGTTATGTTGCTATGAAATCTGTCTGAGACTAAAGAAAGTAAATGTCAACAGACACTGAACACCTGTTGCTACGGTGCTGATGGCAACTAACTTGAACAGTCGTTCTGAGTTTATTCAGAACCCACATCACAGCTTTTAAATATGTAAACTCTGGTTGGCCAAAAGGGAGAAAGAGATTTCATGGTATATTCCTGTGAAAGTGTTATGCCCTTAATTTCAGATATGCCAAATGAAATAAGGAGGTTAATGATTTATTAACAAGTTCAGGAGTGGGGCCAGCTTGACAAAACCCTCTTCTGAGGATCCCCAGCTCCTGGGATAATGGGGCTCAAAGAGTTTCCCTGCCTGGTGCTCCCTGCAATCTGCTGTGGTCTCTCAGCATCCTAACTCTGCATCACACCTCCTGAGGATGTGGAGTGGCCCCATCCCCAATGCTTGGGCATTGGGGGAAGGGTGCTAGAGCCTGCATGCCCACGTGGAGGCTCCTGTGCTAGCCCCACATAAAGCCACTGAATAGCGATGACACCAGATGTGCCACTGGCCACGTGGGTCTCCCCACCTGAATGATGTCGACCTACCAGACCAGAAGAAACGAGACCTTTGTTCACGTGTTGGGCCCTCACAATGTACTGGCCACTGTACGTGGGGCCCTGCCCAGCCCTACCGTTACTGGTCCCAACTGACAGATTTGGAAACAGGAGGAGGAGAAGAAATAATCTGCCCCGGGTGATGGACGGGGGCAGGCATCCTGGACCACGATGCGAGCTGCCTCACGGGAAACCCAGCACCGGCCGCGTCCTCCTCCCTTGGGGAGCGTGTCCAGTGGGCTCAGCCCTGGGCAAGAGCGGAGGGGCTCCCCACCGGCGCTCTTGCAGCCAGAAGACCCCAAGACTCTGGCCTGTCCACTTGTGATGTGAGCTGGCGGGGGGAGGAGGTGGGCCGTGGATTCCTGATGCCCCTTCCGGCCCCACAGCACACAGAGCAGCTCGGAGCTTAAGCGAAGTGACCACGGACTTCCGCCTGGACAGCCAGAAAATCCTCTAAGACAACGGCTGACGTGCCCGTAGCGGCCTCAGGCTGCCGCAGGTACACACCCACGGGGTGCCCCCTGCTCCACGTCCCACGTTCTCGCCAGGATGCCCCGGAAGCTTCTCCTCTCAGCTTACCTGTTCTGCACACTAGGAATATGTTTGCCGCTTCAGTGTTACTCACGGAACATGAAACACTGCAGTTGCGAGAACATGAGAAGTTAATGTCTTCCAGGTTAGAAAGCACAGACCCGTGTCAAACTCTGCTTCTCCCGCTGGAGCCTGAGTCCTACACGCGTCACTGCTCCTTCTCGTGCTCTGCAGATCCTTCTCATGCTCTCCCATCTGGCCCTTCGCCTCCCTAGGAGTCAACCCACGTCAGACTTCTCCACGGCCTCCTCACTGGCCGTCAGGCCTCCGTCTGGTCTGGCCCTACTGTAAGTCACTCTCCTGTTTGCCTCCATAGTTTAAAAAATGTCAGTTATTCTTTCTAAAACCTAAGGCTGATGATATTAATCCTCTGACCACCCTCCATGGGTCCCTGAGGGCCCTGAGGATCGATTCCAAGTCCTGTGCACGGCCCACAGGTTCCTGAACTTGAGAACAGTTGTCCAAACAATCTCTGAAAGCTAGAATTCCTTAGGAACATCTGCAAAAGTTCCCCACAAGAAAAATAAGTTCATTCCCCACAGCAACCAAGACTAAAAATGATTTAGCTCTGGCCTTTCCTGCTTTCTTTACCATCATTGGCGTATTTTCCACACAATTAAGCAATCTTCCACATTTCAACAAAAGTTTAAGACATCCTCCCTTTTAAAAACCCAGTTATAAAGCTTAAAATTTTAATTACCATTTCCTGTTTTTATAAGGGCAAGGAGAAAAAAAAGCATATATTTTACCTGTAATTTCCAAAACGAAATTCCTCAGTTGCCTCCAGAATTTCTTAAAGGAAGGGCTGGAGTTCGGAAGAATCAGAGTCCAGGGCCTGGCATCCTAGGGAGCCTGTGGCTCAGGGACACTGCTTGGGAGTAAACCTGGCTCTTGCCTGTGCTGGTCAGAGGGAACAGTGACATTTGCATCGTCACCGGATTACCTGGAGCAACAGCAAACACTGCGTGTGACTCACAAGCGCACGCCAGCGAAGACCAGAGCTCGTCTGAGATTCACGACTCTTAGGATGTATCAGAGGGCACATTCTTCCTATTCTGATAAAGAAACATCCAGACTACAGCACCTATAACTGCTTTTCCTTTCTAGTGGCCTATACCATCCAACCAAATAATCTACTTTCAATAAAACTTTATTAAATGGCCAACAAAATAACCCATTTTGTTCAATAGACTGTCTGTGGCATACAAATAGAATGTGGCATGTGAACATGGGAGCTTTTCACCTTATTTTAAAGTTGATGTTTTGAATATTTATCTTGAAAACTATGTTTTCGTTTAATAAGACACCATGAAGTGGAGGTCAAATCCCCATAACAAGTAGATTGGTTCAACTCAACCTACATCTGTTAAGTGCCTGCTCCATTTAAGATGTGGGCCTGCGGGGGGTGGGGGGAAACTGACTTCTAACAGTCACAACCCAGTAATCTTTTGTACTAGACTATTAATATGCAAGCATCAGCTTCACTTGTCACTCTCTCAACACCCAGGTAAGTATGTCTTCAGCCCAGGCAGAGAGGAGCTCTGAGCGATGCCAGTAGCCCAGAGACGTAGGGGTCCCAGAGGGTGATAAGTCCCTTGTCCTCTTCATTACCTTCATTTCGGTCACCAGAGCCCCTGGTTGAGGGTCTCGTACTGTTTTATGTTTAACAGCTTTATTGAGGTGTAACTGAGACACAAGGAGCTGCATGTATCTGATGTGTACAACCTGATGCGTCTTAACATCTGTACAACAGCCATGACACCATCACCACAATCGAGGGGATAGACTGATCCATCACCTCCCAGAGTTTCCTTGTGTCCCTTTGTTTCTGTTTGTTGTTTGTTTGTTTTTATGGTAAAAATACTCACCATGAGACCGACCCTCGTAACACATTTTGAAGTGCACACCACACTGTAAAGTGCAGGCACCCTGTTGTCCGGCAGATTCTAGAACTCACTCATCAAGTAGAGCTGACACCTTACAACCACTGAAGAGCTCTTCTTTCCCCTCCCTCACGCCCTGGCCACCACTCTTTTTTTTTTTTTTTTTTTTTTGCGGTACGCGGGCCTCTCACTGTTGTGGCCTCTCCTGTCACGGAGCACAGGCTCCGGACGCGCAGGCTCAGCGGCCATGGCTCACGGGCCCAGCCGCTCCGCAGCATGTGGGATCTTCCCGGACTGGGGCATGAACCCGTGTCCCCTGCATCAGCAGGCAGACTCCCAGCCACTGTGCCACCAGGGAAGCCCTGGCCACCACTCTTGTACTCTCTGCTTTTACGAGTTTGACTATTTTAGATTCCTCATGTCAGTAGAATCATGCAGTATTTGTCCTTCTGTAACTGGCTTGACTCACTTAGCATAACACCTTCCAGGTCCATCCATGTTGCTGCAAATGGCAGGATTTTCTTCTTTTTTCTTTTCTTTTGTTCTTTTTTCACATGTGTATGGACTTCACTTCCTTTATGCGTTCATCTGTCAATGGACACCTGGGATGCTGCCGTACCTTGGCTATTGTGTAAAGGGCTGCCATGAGCATGGGAGGGCAGATACCTCTTTGAGATCTGATTCCAGTTCTTTTGGATAAATACCCAGACGTGGGATTGCTGGATCATACGGTAGTTCTAGTTTTAATTTTTTGAGGAATTTCCATACTCTTCTCCATAGCAGATACACCATTTTAATTTAACACCAACTGTGTACGAGGGTTGCACTTCTCCACAACCTCACCTACACTTTTTAAAAAATAATAGCCATCCTAACATGGGTGAGGTGACAGCTTGTTGTAGTTTCGAGTTGCATTTCCCTGATAATTCATGGTGCTGAGCACCACTTCATATCCCTGTTGGCCATTTGTATCTCTTCTTCAGAGAAATGTCTGTTCAAATCCTTTACCCACTTTATAATTGGCTTATTCGGGGTGTTTTGCTATTGCGTTGTGGTCTCAAATTTGTTTTAATGCTCAGAGAAAAGGCACAGTCTGTTTGCTTTCCTCCTTGATACAGAAAATATCATTTTTGTGAGAGGAACACACAAGAAACAAAGTTCCTTCGAATGTAACTTAGAATGTCAATTCTGGAGAGTGAGAAATTCTGTCCAGAAGAAACTGTGCCTTTAGAAACACTGACCGTTTTTGTTCTGTTTTGTTTTGCTTTTTCAGTTTTTGGGGGGTTTTTTTGATACGCTAAGCAGCAGGGGGCAGGATGGTGCAGTGGAGAATCAGAGGCTGACCAGCCGAAACCCAGTGTAGGTCCCATCCTGCTGGAAGTAGCTTCCCCTCTGCTGAGTATCTAACACATCTGCAAAGTAAGGACCTGGGTTGGATAGACTTGACTACAGTAGCATTTTTTTTCTTTCATTGAGTAATATTACTGCCTACCTACTATGTACCAGACGCCGTGCCGGAGCTAGATTAGAGCAGGAAACAAGAGTAAACAGATGAGTCCCTGGCCATTTGGAGTTTACAGTCTTAGAGGATGGTAGACAATTCACAGGTAATTTCACAAGTGACACTGTTTCAAATGGTGCTAAGTCTTCCGATCCCCCCCTTGCCAAGCCCGCTCCCAGCCCAGTCCTGACCCCATAAGGGCTCTGCATGCCCCAGTGCTGCTCCCCAGTCACACACAGGGCTCTTTCCTCCTCCCCAGTTGCGTCTCAGCTCTGATGTCTCTGCTAAGAGCCCTTCTGAGGCCACCCTGTAATGTCAGCTCACCTTACCCCAGTCACTGCGCAGCAGGTCACTCTGTTTTATCCTCCTTGGAGCATTTAGTGCTGCTGAAACAATATTACTAATTTATTTTGTAAGAATGGAATCCCCAAATGGCCAGTTTTTCCATTGATATGCAGGTGTGCAAACAATTTCATTTCTACCTTGTCCAAAATGGACCGCGAGATATAGAATGAAACACTATTTCTGACCTATTTTCCAAAGATGTTCTGAAGAGTATTTTTAATCAGTGTTAGGTACTGAACATGTTTGTATTTATGGATTTATGCATCTATTTATCTATTTTGCAGCTTGTTAAAGAAATCACATATGTGGACCATTTGTCTCTTTCAGTAAAAGGATTAGACAATTAATTTCTCTAAACTTCAGTTTTCAAATGGGGCTAATAATCCCTCCCTGCAGGAATTTTTTTTCTGATTCTTGAACAATATAATCGAAAGCTCCCAGCAAAGTATCAATCATTAGGAGGGTAGGCCCACTAGATCTTCCCTGAATTAGAATTAGGCACTTAGTGACTATTTGAAAGAGTTCCCAGTAAAATGCTTCCACATACTCTTACAAAACGCATAACTTGTGACTTTAAGAATCAGCAACCTCACCAGACAGTGAAGTCAGAATCTCAAGGGCAACTCACAACAAAGAAGGAGGCAACAAGCAAAGTAAATGGAAAACATTCTAGTCTGTGCTCCAACCTGACAAGCAAAAGGAACCACACAAAACGTGCTGCCCCCTACCCACCCTCCTCGTGGTCCAGCCACGCCGCAGCACTGGCACTGAGGGTACGAGGCCCCGCACGGTCCAGGCAGTGGCAGCATCACCATCACCGACGGGCTGCAGACTGAAAAATGACAGACAGAGGGTCAGAGCAAGAGGGGACACTGGAATTTGGGGTGAAGACTGTAAAACCTAAATTCTCTCCCAAGGCCATTTCTCCGCAGTATCTGAAGGTGCCGTTGCTTTTCTTCTCCTTCTCATGGCTTTAAGCTTTGCGTCTCATCTCTATGTGCTGTTCTATTCCAGGGACTGAATGTTTCATCTTTAAGTAATAATTGCTTGTTGTTTTACTGTCAGATGTTTCCTATTTGCATTCCTCATGTAGCATCTAAACAGCTTCGAGGAAAAGCCCTACATTTGTCCCCTAAAAAACGGACACGGCCTGTTCCTCTCGCGTGTGGAATGCTCAGGCTGGGGGACACTGGTTGAGCATCTGTTATGTGCCCTTGACTCTGGGGACACAAGCCTGGCTGAGAAGCAGACCCCAGACAGTTCCTGACCCTCCACAGACCCTTGACAACTGAGGTGAGCTCACTTTCCTGGTAGAAAATGTCCCCTGCTTTGTGCTTTGAACAGGTTCTGGAACTGATAGAAAGAAACTGAATAAAGATTTGTTTTTCGAGTGGAGGTTCCTCACTCCTTCAGCACCTCTCCTGACCTCACCTGCCCGTGGGGACAAGTAGGTTGCATTTTCCTGAGCTCAGCTGGCTTGGGTGGTGTCCCTTGAGCTGCTGCAGAACCTTGGTCCTTGGCCAGTTCCTAAGTGCCCTCCTCTGCCGTCCCCCTGAATGGTCCACCCCGCTTCCCTGCGGAAATCCACTGCACATGAGCGCTTGAGGGCGGCTCGACCGCAGGGCTGCCGGCGCTCCGGGGTGTGGAGCTTCTCAGAGGGCCATGGCCCTCCCCGTGGAAGCACCCAAAGCCTTGACTTCCCCATGGCCTTTGGAAAATGACAGAAGCATGTGTCTCTCCCTCATGTTGATCATAACTTACCACCCGGGCACTCGAAGCAACACTGTCCCCCCTAGAAAACAGTCTCTCCAGCTTCTGACTCTACCGCCTTCTGCCGGTTTATCAAGCCAGGTGAGGACAGTACCTGCCTGGGAAGTGTTCATGGTGCAGCTTGGTGGTCAGGCCATCCCAGCCCCGCAACCTTGGGCGAATCCGCCAGCCTCCCTGACTTTAGTTTCTTTAACTCTAAAAGGAGGGCAGTAATAGTAATCCTTTAATTGGGTTGTTGAAATCAAATGAGACCATCATATACAGTGCTTAGAACACTGCTCGTGCATAGGGCATGCCCCATACGTGACAAGTGATGCTTTTGTCAGCATGGCGCTCCATCAGTTCGTCCCTCCCGACTCCGCCCCCCAGGCGCGCATGCGCACAACTTCCTCTGCTTCAGCAGCCCCTCCCTTCATCTCCATCAACTAGATGGGGTGCCGGGCTGTGGCGGGCCACCGGTCTCTCCCCACCTGAGACAGCAGAATAAAATGAAGACAGCCGTTTTCAGACAGCACCTCGTTAACCCGTGCATTTTAAGTCTACTGAAAGAACCACCAAAAATGCATGTGTCAAGTATATCCTAAAAGTGGAACTCAATCCAGGATGCCAGCAGATAAATGTCATCCAGGACAACAACCCAACTCCAACATCCCTAAGACCCACTTCACCCTTAACTATGACCACGTTTCGCCCCAAGGACCAGGATTTAACACTGGACGGTAAACAGTTGAGCAGCAAGATCTACAGAGTATTTTAACCCCTCCCGCTTTCATGAACACAGACCTTCACGGACACAGCTCCGACTCTAAGCCACAAACGAAGTACCACCCAAACTCCCATCCTCTCCCCCCGCCCCCGGTCTGTACCACTTCAGGTTTCCCACTGTGCTCTGGGGGCCTGATTTTGCTCCGAGGTTTCCCAACCGCACAGCCTTTGAGTCACTCTCGACCGCCCTCTCCCCTTTCCTTCCTGAATCTAACAAACTACCAACAAACCTGCTGCTACTCGTTCCAGCAGAACGCCCTACCGGCCACACAGCGCAAACCTCTATTGTTGGAGCCACCTTCCAGGGGGAATTCCAGCCCCAGGCGTCCCCGAGGCCCCGTGAAAGCCGGGGAGGGGCCGCTCAGCCTCTCACTCCCTCCTTTCCTGACTCAGGGGGAATCGGCTCTCGGCTGGAGCCCAGGAGGGAGGGAAACAACCGGGCAAGAGCTTCCCACCAGCCCAGAGCATCAGGAACAGGGGGCTTTCCCGCCGGGTGGGCCAGGCTCCAGGAGAGGAATGTCTGAGTTCCAAGGCACAGCCTGGGCTGCACTCGGTCCCGCCCTCTGAAACCCCTTTGAAGCTGGGCAAACGTCTGGCCAAGGGCAAGCTTGAGAGCTCCTCCACTTACCCTGGGAGGGGCGGTTTCCTGCCTGCCTTTCACAGGACGGAAGTGCAGTAACAATCATTTTGCATGATTCTCAGTTTAGACACAAAATCTAAAAACCCAATAAAAATAAGCTTGATGTGACATAATGCATCAGACGGGCCAAAACTTATTCAACTACCTTACAGACCTATTATCATAATATACATTTTTTTTTTTTACGGGTTAGAGACTCTTTCCCATCAAAATCAGATTAAACATGCCTGGCTCCTTGAACAATTTCAGACCTGGCTCCACCTTGACTGCAGTTCTCCGAACCTGTTCAGGTGGCTGATTTCTCCTAAAACTTGGCACCCAGAGGGAATGCAGGGCTCCTGCGCGGGCCTTGAAGGCAAGCTTTCTGCCCTCACCTTTGCAGTGTTTCCACAGCTCAGCCTCAGCTAAAATCCTTATTCTTTTCCACATGAACTGCTCCCAAGTTCAGGTCTTCTGTCTGGATGAAGGGAATTGGGTTTGAAGGCTTTTGTTTGTGTTTTTTGTTTTGTTTTGTTTTTTGGAGAATCAGAGAAAATTACAACTGACGAGTTCATAGAAATTGCTATTACAGCATTTTCACCTTGTGGGTTCCAGCCCATGTGTGGGCCAGGAAATCAATTCAATAGGTCACCACCAGCTTTTTCTTCTTTTTTTTTTTTTTTTTTTGTGGTACGCGGGCCTCCCACTGTTGGCCTCTCCCGTTGCGGAGCACAGGCTCTGGACGCACAGGCTCAGCGGCCATGGCTCACGGGCCCAGCCGCTCCTTGGCATGTGGGATCTTCCCGGACCGGGGCACGAACCCGTGTCCCCTGCATCGGCAGGTGGACTCTCAACCACTGCGCCACCAGGGAAGCCCCAGCTTTTTCTTTAAAAATGAAATAAAATGGAGTAGAAGATATCAGAGTGTGTTGCATTAATGAATGGCAAGCATTCGTTCATGTAAGTTTTGTTTCAGGTCATAGACGTGTCTGTGTACCTGGGGGGAGGTGGGCAGCAGTGGTACTAGGTTATGACTACAGTTGAGCTTTGGTCAAAAAATGTAAAAGCCACTGGTCTAGTCCAGCCAGGAACGAGCAGTGTGCTATGATCAACAAGCACCTGTATGGAATCTAGAGTCAGAAAATCCCTGTGTTTAAGCCTGGGCCCTGACATGCAGGAACGGCATGACCACAGGAGGACCCTGTTATGCTTCACTGAAACTCAGCTCAATTCCTCACCTATGAAACAGGGAAAACAACAGTATTTTCCTCCAAGAGGTATTAAGGAGAAGCACACTGATTCTCACCTGCAGGGACTAAGCACATTTGTACCACGTGCCGAGAAACGCGCCATGAACTTTGCCTGCATTATACTTCTGACCTCCAGCATGACAGCGCTTTGTGTTAGATATTACTGCTACCACCCATCCGATGAGGAAAGTGAGGCAGTTTGGTCCAACATGTGAACGTCCACCTTTCACGACACTGACCCTAAGTCCACTGTGCCTCTATCCAAAGGTGAGGATGCGCTTAACGTACTTAGCACCATTAGTACTAAGTACTTAGTACTGACACCAAGGAGCCTTTGCAGTTCAGTGCTACTCAAAGGCAGGCCCTTCCCAAGATGGAGAGTTGGTGCCAGAATGCGGGTGGATGCCCTGCCTCCCTCAGCAGGTAAGTTTTACCTGTTTGGCTCCACTAAGCAATGTGCTTCGTGATGAATTTCACTGGCACCTGGCAGGAGCGCCTGCCCTCATCCAGGACAGACAGCACGGGCGGTCCATGGCCCACACGCTGAGTAGCGCTGCGTGAGACGGTATGGTTATCAGCATCACAGCTATCGTGACACGCTCGTCCAGACCTGCCCTTTCACTGTCCAAAGCTCCTTTTGCTGCTCCATCAAAGGCAACCTTGTGCCTCCATCCCGGTCCACTGGCAGCCCGCGGAAAAGCGCCCCCCGGAATCTTTACGATATGTCCAGAGGCCCCCAGGCTCCTCCCTGGTTTTGCATCACCCGCCCTCCTGCTAAAGTTTGTCTTTTGTGTCTTCCTGGAAGACGCTGATAAGGACGTTGACCGAGATCGGGCCGAGGACAGATCTGCTCCCAGGCACAATGACCAGAACAATCTCTAATCCACTCAAGGCCTGTGCGCCTCTTCATGGCCGTGTTGGCTTCACTTTCCAGAGCGTGAACAGGGTGGAAGGAAGCCCTGGGAGATGAGCTGCTGTAAGGGCGCCATCTTGTGGTGCACACGTGTCAGTGCACCTGCAGCGCGGAGATGCTGAACTGGGGGAAGGCTGGATGGACAGACAGGGCGTAACAGCACCTGCGAGCTTAGAGGGTATTGGCCTCACTCTCTGGATCTGAACAGTGAATCCTTTTTCCTCATCACGTCTCAAAGTAAATCAGACTGGCCCTGTTCCTTTGGTTCACCACTGTGAATTCAATCAGTGTAACACCACCTATTCGCTGCATGGCCCAGAAAAAAAAATTTTTTTAATGAGCTACCTAGGTAAAGAGACAAAATTTTTATAATACTTTCTTCCATCCATAGTTCTACATCTGAAATGAAAATTCCCTTTCCTTTTGCTCATGATTTGGAAATTAACTCTAAGGAATCCTGGATTTAATGTGGGCGTCTAAAAAGAAGGAGGCAGTGCTGCCCTAGCCAGGCTGCTTCCTCCTGATCCCCGGGACCGATGCCAGCACGAACACCATGGTCACACTGGCCTGCTTCTCCCACACCTGGATCCCACCTCCTCCAGGTGTGACGTGATGCTGCCTTCCCCAATCCACTCAGATTTCTACTCCCTTCTAGGGTATGAGATAGCTGGGACCAAGGACGTGTTTCAAACACACAAGCAGGCACGAGTCTTTGACGTGAGTTTAAATGATCCTGTCTCAGTCTGAGCTGGGGGGTAGGGATCAGCTGAGGCTGCACAGGTAGGGCCTGTCGGGGTTGAGGGTGGTTAAGAGGGATCTGAAAGTTGCAAGAAGAATGAGAAGCAGCAGTGCCCTGGGATCATAATATCAGGAGTATGACTGTGTTTCCTAAAGCAAACTCAGAGCTCAAAACCTGAAAGGGCAAATATGAGAAAAACCGTGTCGTCATTTACACGGCCTACGCACACACAGTGGTGGTATGTTTCGAAAACAGGGGGAACAGAATCCTGCGCAGAGGTTCACTGTCTGGAAGGAGGCTGACGTGTGAATAAGTAGCTGTACGTGTTCCTAAAACTCTTGCGATGGATGCTTTGAAAGAAGAGCAGGCAGGAGTGAGACCTGGTGTGACTTCCTCTCAGGAACCACCAAATGGATGCATTTTATCTGACAATCCTCTCTACCATCAATTTATAAACTCCAAAGCTGGAGCATCTCAACCCCATAACGCCTCTGGAATTTTGATTATAGTTCTTTCTTAGCCTTGAAACAAACTTAGAGTGAATGTAATAGAGCACCTTAACCTTACAGGTGAGAAAAAGACTGGCTGATAAAACAGCATCTTCGTGCAAAGCGTTGACACTTCTTACACCAGCTGGCTCTGATGCTTGTCTTGCAGCTTACTGCTCCATGAAACTGCTTCGAGGGGTCAGAGAAATAAACCACATCTTACATATTAAAGACTGGTCACTTTACCCAGTAAATTCCTTTTGGAGGTCTGCCCTTTACTGGAGGAAAGTTATTAAAGTAAAAAGTATACAGTCAGTACCTTAGTAATTAATGAAATAACAAGAAATGCAATCCCTTACTAAGGAGAATGTTTTCACTTAACATTTCTCTTTTTATTTCACTGGGGAACTTAAGGTAATGATCTAGGAATATCTTAAGTCTCTCCTCCATTTCGTCTTCCATTGGTGGCATCTCTAGAACATCATCGAGGGGTAGAGCCTTCTTCTTGAAAGCAAAGTGCAGAAATGTGAGATGCTTAATTCAGAATGCTCCTCACCTGGTGACGATTTGGGAATTTGAAAAAGCATCACCAAGAGGAATGGTCGGTGATATTGGGAAAGTGACATTTTTTCATACATTTCCTCTTAATGTAAGTAGCAACTTAGTTGACTTTGGTAAGCATTAGTAGTAGTTAAATGTGCATTAAAATAACTAAAGATCTAATATGAACTCCCTGAATATAAAGCAAAACGCCTTGGCTTCATTGTCATACGGACAATAAAAAAACCATGTGTAGCCATCGTATTTACAAATCATTCAAGTGGTCAAGAACAGAAATTAGATATCACTAAATTCTATAATCCATATAACTAAGGAGGGTGAGGGTTCAAATTGGCTTTGACCTAAATCTCTCTTTCTTAAGGAAACTGGAGGGAGACACACTGCGTTTGGGGGGGTCACCCAAATTCTAGTCACATGAGAGCTGTACTTAGTCTGCTTCCAGCCACATGGCTGATCAAGCTGAGAGGAGGAAGAGCTGGGGGAGAGGAGTGGAAGGACCCTCTAGAAACAAACTAATAGAATTGTCTGGTATGATATCACTTTCTCTAACAGTGTACTTGGGGGATAGAAATTCCTGGAAATGAAGAGAAGCCTCAGAACAGAGTGTAGACGCTGTTGCCATGGAGACCCACAAGGATTTCAGACTTGGCCTGAAAGCTGGGATTTTAATTCCAGGGAGAGGACTGGAGAAGAAAGAAAGAGGGAACTGGTACTGAGCCAGCTGCTCAAGACCCAGATGTGTCAAAAGGCCGGCCAGCCTGAGAGGCAGACAAGAAAATTCTGTGTCCTCGTCCCAGGAAGCAGCAAGGAAACTTTCAGTCTCCAGGTACCTTGTATTAAAAAAACGACTTGCAAGAAATCAAAACCTCAGAGTATACCCTGTGCAGGTGTGAATTTACACCACCCAAAGGGAGCAGGAACCACACTCAAGAGTTAAACATGAAGATTGGTCCAGGACAGTGAAATCCTGAGACCCCCGCAAAAACAAATGAAAAGCTGTTCCGTAGGAAAATGCACACAACACATGGCATTATGGATCCTCCATAGAAAGGATAGTCCTTGCTGACAGCAAATCAAAATTCAAAGTGACATGATCGAAACTCCTCACGCAAACACCACTGAAGCTACATGAGGAACCGCCGTGAAATACAGATGGGCAGACTCGACACAGGAAGAATCAGCACTCAAGAAGTAGAGGAAATGGAAAAACCTGAAAGACACCACTAAAAAAAGATACATTTAAACTTGCATGGATTAACATAAGCAATAACAAAAGGCAGGACAGCATTTTAAAAGATCAATATTTTTGAAAAAAAACAAATATGAAATGTAGGAATTCAAAAAATTATTCTTTGGATTTCTAGATTCAGCATGGCGACACAGAGAGCTGGAAAGAGAGTCACACCCACCCTGACAATAAGAAAACTGCTGGACAAATTGCAAATTAATTACTTTCCTTGTCCCCCTTAGAGAACTAAGGTCACAAGAGCAAATAGCTAACTGGAAATCTTCAAAGAGGCAAGTGCCTGTAGCGAGAAACAGGACCCATGCTTTTCCTTACCTGGGGCAGATATTGTCAGAGGCTGTAGAGTCAATAAGAAGATTTAGCTAGATACTTGTAATAACGTGCTAAAAGCTGAGTGTGGAGGCTGAGGGAGACCTGGAGACCCTGGAGACAGCAGACGGAGCAGGGTGGCAGCTCTACAAGAAATGTTAAAACAAGTTCTTCAGTCAGAAGGAATGCAATATAGGTAAGAAACTTGGATCTACACAAAGAAATGAAGAGTATTATAAATGGACCATACGGAGTGGGATGAATTGGGAGATTGGTATTGACATATATACACTACTACATATAAAATAGATAACTAATAAGAACCTGCTGTAGAGCATAGGGAACTCCACTCCACTTTGCTGTACAGTAGAAACTAACACAACATTGTAAAAAAAACTATACCCCTCCCAAAAAAAAGAGAAATGGAAAATACAGAGTTAAAATATTTTTCTCACCTTAATTGCCCTAAAGATAATTGAATGTTTAAGAAAACAATATATTCTTCATTGATAGTTTAAATAAAAGTAGAATATAACAGAAACAAATTTGGGCAAAACCCCAAATACTGGGGGGAAATGGTTCTAAGAGGAAGTCTCAACCAAAATTGAAAAATATTTTGAACTGAATAAAAATTAAAACACAACACATCAAAATTTGTGAAATGCAGCTAAAAGAGTGCTCAGAGGAAATTCTTAGCACTAAATGCTTATATTAAGGAAGAACAAAGATCTGACCTAAATTTTCACCTTAAGAAATTAGAAAACGAAAAGTAAATTAAACCCAAAGCAAGCAGAAGGAATAAAAGAATAATGATGAAGACAGAAATCGATGAAGCTAAAAACAGAAAAACAGGGGACTTCCCTGGTGGCGCAGTGGTTGAGAATCCACCTGACAATGCAGGGGACACGTGTTTGATCCCTGGTTGGGGAAGATCCCACATGCCACGGAGCAACTAAGCCCGTGCACCACAACTACTGAGCCTGCGTTCTAGAGTCCGTGAGCCACAACTATTAAGCCCGTGTGCCACAACTACTGAAGCCCACGCACCTAGATCCCATGCTCCTCAACAAGAGAAGCCACCACAATGAGAAGCCCACGCACCACAATGAAGAGTAGCCTCCACTCGCCACATCCAGAGAAAGCTCACACAGTAATGAAGACCAGACGCAGGCAAAAATTTTAAAAATAAAAAAATGTTAAAGAAAATTTTTTTAAACACAGAAAAACAATAGAGAAAACCAATGAAACCAAAGACTGATTCTTTGAAAAAAATCAATAAAATTGGTAAACCTCTAGTGAGTCTGACCAAGAAAAAAAAAGAGAGAGAAGACATAGATAACAATACCAGGAATGAAAGAGAGAACTTCACTCTCGACCTCACGGACACTAAAAGGATAAAGGAGAATAAAACAAACAACTGTAGACTCATAAATTTGGCAACTTAGGTGAAATAGACCAGTTCCTTGAAAGACATAAACTACCAAAATTTACTGAAAAAGAAATAGAGTCTGAATAGTACTATATTTATTAAAGAAATTGAATTTGTAATTGAAAACCTTCCCACACCGAAAACCCCAAGCATAAATGGCTTCTGGTGAATTCCACCATCATTTAGGGAAAAAAATAATGCCAAATCTACCCAATCTCCTCCAGGGGAAAAAAAAAAAAAAAGAGTAGGAAACAATTTCCAAGTCATTTTATGAGGCCGGAAGTAAGCTAATATTAAAACCAGACAAAGATATTACAAGAAAAGAAATTTCAAACCACTATTCTTTGTGAGCCTAGATGTAAATTTCTTCCAAAAATACTTCAGAAAATTGAATCCAGAAATATATACAAAAGACTATACATGCCAATCAAGCAGGATTCATCCCAGGAATACAAGGCTTATTCAACATATTTTTTTTTTTTATAATAGTGTTTATTTTTACTTGTTGACAGTTTGCTTTATCTACTTATTTATTTTTGGCTGTGTTGGGTCTTCGTTTCTGTGCGAGGGCTTTCTCCAGCTGTGGAGAGCGGGGGCCACTCCTCATCACGGTGCGCGGGCCTCTCACTATCGCGGCCTCTCCTGTTGCGGAGCACAGGCTCCAGACGCGCAGGCTCAGTAATTTTGGCTCACGGGCCCAGTCGCTCCGCGGCATGTGGGATCCTCCCAGACCGGGGCACGAACCTGTGTCCCCTGCATCGGCAGGCAGACTCCCAACCACTGCGCCACCAGGGAAGCCCTCAACATATTTTAAAATCAATTAGTGTAATTCATGATATTAAGAGACTGAAGAAGAAAAACCGTATAGATACCTTGATAGCTTCCAAAAACAGCATTTGACAAAATTCAACATCTATTCGTGATAAAAAACTCTCAGCAACCTAGAAATAGAAAAGAAGTTCTTTAACCTTATAGAAAGCATTTACATATTACATAAAACCTACAACTAACCTCAATGGTAAAAAAAAAAAAAAAAGAATGCTTTCCCTCTAAGATGGGAACAAAGACAAGATATCTTCCCTCACCACTCTTGTTCCGTATCAATATCTTGTTCAAAGACTAGAACTTCTGCTGGAAGTTTTTACAATAGGCAGGAAAAAGAAAAGGCATACAAATAGGAAAGAAAGAAATAAAACTGCCTCTATTCTCAGATGACATGATGGTCTTGAAGAAAATCCCAATCTACAAAATCATCTCTTAGAACTAAAAAGTGAATTTAACAAGATCACAGGATACATGGCCGATATATAAAAGTCAGTCATCTTCCTATATACAATAAACAATTGGAGTTTAAAACTCCAAAAACAATACCATTTACAATAGCACTAAAAATGAAATACTTAGGTATAGATCTAATAAGAGTCTGTATGCTAAAAATTACACACACTAATGAAAGAAATGAAAGAAGATCTAAATAAAGAGATCTACCATGTTCATGGATTGAAAGACTCAGTATTTTAAGATATCCATCTTGTCAACTGATAAATAGATTCAGTACAATCCAAATCAAAATTCCAGCAAGTTTTTGTAAATGTAGACAAGTTAATTTTAAAATTTAAATGGAAAGTCAAAGGAAAAAGGAAAGCCAAAATAACTCTGAAAAAGAAGTACAAAGTTGGAGGACTCACTCTACCTGACTTCAAATTTTATGATAAAGCTACAGTTATCCAGACAGTATGATATTGGTGAAAGAGTATGTGCATTTCACAATGGAACAGAATAAAAAGCCCAGAAATAGACCCACACAAACACAGTTCACTTTTGGCAAAAGTACAAAGGCAATTCAATGAAGAAAGTTTTATCTTTTCAACAAATGTTTCTGGAACAACTGAGTATCCATGTGCAAAAAACTCAAAAAAAAAAGAACCTTAAAATTATACCCCGATTAAAAATATGTGTATATTTTCATTAAAATTTTTTTAAAAAGAACCTTGACACATACCTCATACTGTGTACAAAAATTAACCCAGAATAAATCATTGACCTAGTTCTAAATCTAAAAGTTTAAAAGTTCTAGAAGAAACAGAGAAGAAAATCTGTGTGAACTTGGGTATGGTGACAAGTTTTTAGATGTGATTCTAAAAACATGAGTCATAATAGAAAATTTGATAAATTGTACCCTTAAAAATTTTGAAACGTTTGCTCTGTAAAAGACACTGTTAAGAGAATGAAAACTCAAGCCACAGACTTGGAGAAAAATATTTATGTATCCTATATCTGATAAAAGTCTCATATCCATGTAGAATATATAAAGAACCCTTAAAGCTCAACAATAAGAAACAACCCCCCTTTAAAAATGAGCAAAATACATGAAAAGATACTTCTCCAAAGATAATATACAGATGGCAAATAAGCATTTGAAATGATGCATTAACAAAGTTAAATTAGGGAATTCCTTGGCGGTCCAGTGGTTAGGACTCCGCACTCTCACCGCCAAGGGGCCGGGTTCGATCCCTGGTCAGGGAACTAAGATCCTGCATGCTGTTTGGTGAGGCAAAAAAAAAAAAAAGTTAAACTAAAATCACAAATTGGGACCACTACATACCTGGGATGGCTAAACTTTAAAAACTAACCCTGCAAGACCAGTGAGGACGCAGAGCGACAGGACCCCTCAGTCACTGTTAGTGGGAACACAAGTGACACAGCCATTGTGGAAAACAGTGTAACAATGTCTTACAGTGTTAAATACATGCTTGCCCCATGGACCCAGAAATCCCGCTCCTAGGTATTTGCCCAAGTGAACTGAAGACGTGTTCCCCTAAAAACCTCTGTGCAAATGTTTCTAACAGCTTTATTCACATCCTCAAACTGGAAAACAAACCAAATGTGCTTCAACAGGTGGCTGGATAAACAAACTGTGTATGTGCACACACCAGAGCACTACTCGGACACAAAGGACAAACTGTCAGCTCATGCAACAACAAGGATAAACCTTAAATAAATTTTTCTAACTGAAAGAAGCCGGTCCTGAAAGACTTCATACTGTAAGATTCCATGTATATGACATTCTGACAAAATGGTGCAGACATAAATCACATCAGTGGTTTCCAGGAGTCAAAGGTAGAAGGAGTGATTAACTGAAGGGGCCACACAGGGACTATTAGGGGAGCACTGAACACAAGTCTCCTTGGAAAATGGCAGATCAAGATGACAAAATATTAATACATGTTTTCTCCATTGATAGGCTTGATCTAAGGGAAGTACATGTGAAATATTGCACCCAGCAAATAGGAAATACTTCTCTGGTTCAAGCATACATGAGATATTAGGAAAGTTAAACATAAACACACATTAAGTCAAAAGGAAATTCAATATATATATTTTTAAATTATATACTGACCACATTGTCAGATCAAAATTCAGTCACAATAAAAATCAGTAACAAAAAGGTTGCCAATGCCCCCCCAACGCACATACTTTTCTGTAGAAACTACAAAGCACACTTCTAAAGAATTCATGGACCAAAGGAGAAATCATAAGAAAAATTACTAAATATTTAGATTTAAGTGAGGGTGAAAGTGATATATATTTTTTCCATCATCACATTTGCATATACACACATATAAATGTGTTATATAAATATAAATACATACTTTTAAATATGTAAATATATATACACGCACACACAAATAGGATGATGGAAAATAAGAGAGAAAGGACAAGAAACAGAAAAAACAGAGGATAAGTTCAAGAGTGCTAACATCTGAATAATAGTTTTTCCATAAAGGCATAAAAAATAGTGACGGTTTTATCCTAGAAATAATTACACAAATTTCCCTACTACTGAACGAAATGAGTTTCCAAACTGAATGGGCTTACTAAGCTCCCAGGACAATAAAAGAAAAAGACCCACACCAAGGCAGGTAATAGAGACAGATACAAATGACATATATTTCAGAAACTTTTAAGAATCATGTGAAATGATCAGGAATAATAGGCACCCCTCTCAGGAAGCCGCTGAAGAATGCAGTCTATCAAAACAATAGCATAAACAGAGGGGTAAAAACCAGATGCGGGGACCAGTGGCAGAACATTGGAGAAAGTCCCCTTTGCCTTTCTCTGGTGTTCAAGCCACTGGTCCCTGGCATAACAGTGAAGAGAAATCCCTGCACAGGATCCCCAGAGCAAGCCTAGAGCACAAGGAGTAAAGACTGGAAGAAGCAGACAGAGGATTCTAGGAGGGTTATCTCTGAGAAAGAGATAAAATCAATCAAATACCTGATGTGTGTGGCCAGTGAGAAGAGATTTAAACTTACAGAGGAGACCTTGGGAAGGAAAGAAGGATAAGAAAGTAGAAAACCAAGGAAAACAAAAATCAAAAGCCTATTATTAACTTGAGGGAGGAAAAAGATTGCGAAACAGGAAATGTAGTCACAGTATACTGCATAGCTCTTCTGTGAATAATCCTTATATATCCATACAATAGTGTAAACACTGAGTATAGATTTAATGTAAAATGGTGACATGGAGGCTCTAGGAGGACACAGGGAGAGGAAGGATGTGGGAGCACCTACTATCTTCCACAGCCGGAGGTCAGTAGATAATAAACTGAAACACCCAGCCATGAGAATACATCACGTTAATTAGAAATAAAGAGATAAACACAGAGGAAACTGTTTAGAAAGTTGAAAGCCAGTTGCCCTTGTGGACTGCGGCAAATAGGGATGGGGATAGTGGAAAGGGAATGCTTCTTGTATTAAAATTCTTGGTGATACTTGAAGCTAAATACACGTAATACTCTGTGGGCTACCACAAAATCAATAGTCAGAGAGAATGTACATGCTTACGTATAAATACTAGGAAAAATGGAAATGAACAAGCTACGCATACAACTCTAGGAGTTCCTAAAAGAACACAGTTAACCCAAAGAAAGGAAAATGAAATAAATCATGAAACATGGTGAACTCAGAGGAAATTAAAGAAAAGAGGGATAGATAGAAGCAAAGACTGAATCTTTGCAACAAACCAATAAAACAGATTTTACTCTTTCCATGAAAAAATAGGTCATAAAAGACATAGTAAAACTTTTAAGACATCATAAAAGAATACTCCGAACAACTTTATGGCAATAAACCTGACAACTTAAATGGAGTGGAAAATATGAATTGCCAAAATTAACTCAAAAAGAAATTGAAAATATGAATAGACATAAAACATTAAAGAAACTGAATGAGTCATCAATGTCAGAAAATCTCCAGGCCTAAGCAGTTTTAAAGGCGAGTTTCACCAAAACTTTGAGGAATAGATCATTCCTATCTTTACATTAACCCACTCAAGAAAACAGAAAAAGAATGAAGACTAAACTCATTTTTTTGACATTTATAAACCTTGATATCAAAAACAGATGGAATAGCATGAGAAAGGAAGCTTGTCAGCTGATCTCAGTTTTATGTTGTGGTAGTTGCAATAGTACTAATGGATAAAATCTACTGAGAACTTTATAGGTGTCAGGTGCTGCTATAATGGCATTTTGGTTGGTTTTGTATTGAGATATAATTGATATATATACAAAGAACTGCACATATTTATGAATAAAATTTGATGAGTTTGGACATATGCAAACACCATGATACCATCACCACAATCAAGGTAATAAACACATCCATCACCTTCCAGTTTTCTTGTATCTTTTTGTTGTTGGTTTTTTTTTTTAATTTTGTGCGTGTGTATGTGTGGTAAGAACACAACATGAGTATTGCCCTCTTAACAAATTCTGAATGCACACACCATATTGTTAACTACAGGTACCATGTTGTACAGCAGATTCTAGAACTCATATAGCATAACTGCAACTACACCCACAAAATAACAACTCCTGCATCCCCTGCCCTAAGGGTATTATAAGTACTAACTTATTTAAAAACAGCCTTATCAAGAGGATACTATTATTATGCCTATTTTATCAGTCAGGATACTAAGGCACAGGTAGTTAAGTAACTTGCGTGTGACACGAACTCAAGCAGTCCTCCAGAGTTCTGTAGTAGTGAAGCTCAGTGCAGACCATCAGTGGAGGACAACCCTAGTTCCAACTGATCATTTGAGGACATAGAGCTGACACAGTGCAGGTGCACAGCTGGACCAAGGTAAAAATACTAGCCAACAGAATAAAACAAGAATAAGAAATATTACCAAGTGCTGAAAAGGAAACACAAGTATTTTTATTTATAGACAATATAATTGTCTACATAAAAATCCAAGAGGATCTATAGACAAACTATTAGAACTAATGAGTTCTTCAGCAAGATTGCTGAATAAAAGTTCATGATTTACTAAATACCTACAAAAATCTATCAGGAATGTCATCTTTCAAAAATATCATTCAAAGTTCAGCCAAAACTACAAGGTACCCATAAAGAAATCTAAAAAAGGATGTATAAGATATGTATTAAGAAAAATTTCAGTACTTTCTTGAAGGCTTTTACAGAAGACCTAAGTAAATAAGAAAAATGCTATGTTCATGAACAGGAAAGCTCAACATCATAACAATGATAATTTCCTCAAAATAGATCTATAAATGTAATGTTATTCTAATCATGATACTAACCACATTTTTCAAAGACAACTCTAATAACTCATTTGAAGAAGTAAGATGCAGTTTTGGAGAGTAAGGTGAAGGAAGAAAGAAGGAAAATTCCCTACCAAATACTGATGTATCATAAAGCTATAATAAATTTTTAAAAGTGTAGAGTTCATGAAAGTATACACAAATAAGCTTGGAAAAGAATAGAGGGACTAGAAACAGACCGTTGTATATACGGGAACTTGGTATATAATAGAAATTGCATTGCAAATCTAAGCAAAAGCTTTATTCAATATACTGTTTCAGGAAATGGTTTAGCCAATTCCTACCTCATTTTCTACTCAAAGGAATCCTAATAAAGATCTAAATGGGAAAGGCAAAACTATGAAAACTTTTAGAACATAGTATATGAGAATACATCCCTGACATCAGGGTAGGGAAAGTTTTTCAAAACAAGATGAAACTCATAAACCATAAAAAAGAAAGATTAGTAAAATTGACAAAGTTAAAATAAAATCTTCCGTATGAAGAAAGACACCATAAACATTGTTAAGAGACAAATTACAGACTGGGAGAAAATATTTGAATTGTGTACAATGGACAAAGAATTACAGTCAATCCTCACTATTTGAAGATTCCATGTGTGTGAATTAACCTATTTGCTAATATTTATTAGTAACCCGCACATCCATACTTCTGGTGCCTTCATAGCCATTCCAGCCATGCACAGAGAAGTGAAAATTTTGACTAATCTGACACATACATTCCCAGCAGAGGCCAAACAAGGCTACATTCTGCCTTCTTATTTCAACACTCATACCGTACATGCGTCCTTTTTGAAGCCTATTTAGTGCCATATTTTCTCATTTTTGTGACTTTTGTTGGTGAATTCATGATTTTAAATGTCTCCCAAGCTGAAGTGCTATCTAGTGTCCTAGGTGCAAAAAGGCTGTGATGTGACTTAAGGAGAAAACATGTGTAATCCATGTATTAGAGAAGCTTTGTTCAGGCATGAGTTATGGGGCCGTTGCTTGTGAGCTCAATATTAATGAAGCAACAATATAAATGAGGTGTCTTTAAACAAAAACACACATAAAACAAGGTTATGTATTGATCTGCTGACAAAATTAGAGCAGCCAAAGGCTCACAAGAACCTGACCCCGTATTTCCTCTAGAAGCCATGGTTCTGTATTTGCTAATTCAGTGTTCGCGGTGACTTTCTAGAACAATGAGAATAATGAGAATTGACCATACTTTCATGAGTATAAAGATCCACAAATCAAAAGGGGAAGAGAAACAACTTGATAGAAACATGGCAAAGCAGACAAAGAGGCAAGTCACAGAAGACACCAGGAGGCCAGTAAGTATGAAGAGATGCCCAGCCTTCTCCATTCATAAGGAAAATGCAAAATAAAACCACAGGCTGTCTTGTCACAGCTATCAAATTAGCAAAAACACAATACTAATATTGATAGAGGAGAAAATAGAACTCTCAAACAGGCATTGCTGTGGGAATTGTGACTGTGATTAATTTGGAGAGCAATGTGGCAATTTCTATTACGGTTGATAATATGCAATTCCTATGACCCAACAAATCCACGTCTAGACAGACAGCTTAGAGATAACCATTGGTCCCCTGAGTTCAAAAACATGAAGTGTCTAAATGTGCATCAATACGGCCATGGGTAAGTAAACTCTGTGTCATGCATTAGGGAAAATCAATAAACCAGATGTACGTATATCAATATAAACAAATCTCAAAAACATTTTGCAGACTGAAAACATTATAAAAAATATGTATTACAACAATTACATAACTTTTTAAAGCACATATTGTTGACAGGTACACAAACACCTATATAATTATGATGCAATAATACACATTATTTCAAAGAGGAAGGAAATAGTACTGAGGATAAATAATAATATATAATATTAATACTAAAATCTTTACCTAGTATAGTATAAGCACATTCAGTTAATCTTCAAAAGAGTCCTATGAAGTGGGTATCACTACCTTATAATATTTATGTTATAAACATTATAATATTTCAGATGAGAAAACTGAGGCATAATTAAGCAACATACCAGGAAATCCTCCTAACTGCAAGGTTAAAACAGGAACAATATAAGTCTCAGGATCTTCCTTGGGTTTTTGAGTCTGTAAAATCTAAACTGAACAATTGGCTCATGTGCCTGGTGAGAGCTGGGCCTCCATGGCCCTTGCTTCTCTCAAAGAGGAGCCTTGTTAGATGCCACGGCTGGGCACACAGGCTGTCAGACACATGGGTCCTTCCTTGGTTTTGCTAATTCATGATAACCTGAGACAACACCAATGAGACATCATTTTATACCCTTTTATACCCTTCAAAAGTGGAACCCTAGAGCTCCTCTGATGAATCTGGTCAAGATGTCCTTCCCCTTTTCATTCTAGTCTTTTATTTCAAATACTTTATTTACTCAGCAACTTTTGGGTTTTAATATTTTAGTGTGAGTCAGATTGGCAAATGCAGAATAACTTTGGCAGTTAGTTCTGGTATTTGGGTGATATATGGAATTTGATTTATACAGGGCTGGAACCACAGAAGTGGAAGAGACACAGCCACTCATTCTACAAAGTGGCTTCTGCAGTATCACGTTCAGGGTCAAAACTAGAACCCTACCCCATTTTCTCAAAAATATTAACTAAGAAAAATAAGCTTTAGAACATTGAGAGCTTCTAGCAGTAAAAGCTGTTCAGAACACTGGTGTGCAGTCTGATTTCCTCCATGTGGATAACCCTGAAAGCATAAAAACAACAACAGGATGCTCACAAGGTACCAAGCTAACCGCTCACACAGCTGCAGCCTGTCACTGAGTAGCTTATTTGGGGACCAGAAGTGTGGAATTGCACACAGAGAACTCTCCCTCATTATGAGCACTAATGGAAACCAAAATTCATTTGTTCTGTTTTTCCTCCTTCCAAATAAAGCATGTTAAAATCCTCATCTCTATTAAGAAACATCTTCAAAAAAAAGAAAAAGAAAGTTGCAAGGACGTGAATGTACTGTTTCATGAGTATTTTCTTACTTACCGTGACACTTTTATACTCTGACCCACTCTTACAAGTGATCCAGCAAAACTCTACATCTCAAATCCCACACAAAAAAAGGAGAAAACAATACTCTAAGATGCACGTAATGGCCTCTAGCATATCTTAGCTGACTCAGCGGTGGTATTCCAACACACATGATTTTTTAAAAGCCTGATGATCCATGGATATTTCCTTTACACAATTCAAACGTGCCCATAAACAAGTATGAACGCTGCACTGGCTCTCATGAAAATCTCATTCTAAACCCCATTAAAATGGAGGGCAGTAGGGACTGGGATTCTAGTTACTAAACATAAACGACAAGCCCTTCCATGTGATGATTTCTTAATAAACTACATTTTTAAAAATTCAGAACACTATAATTTGGAATGTACTTACATATTTTTTTCACTGAACATAAAAATTTGAAAATACATAAATCTTAAGAACAATAAAGTAAATTGAGAAACCTAGCTTAGTAAATGTGTAAGAAAAATATATTTGCGCTCTGATTCAAATTCTAATATTTTTGATTGATATAAAAAAAATGGCCACTAGTATTTTTGGAGCCTGAGCAGCTCATACAATAAAAATGAAATAGGGAGAGTTTTTCCTTCCTTTTGTTGTCCCTCTTGGCTCGAACTTCTTATAAAAATACACATCCCTTCCCCATCGGATGTTAACTTTGCGTCATGGAGAAAACGGGGACCATCACGCAGGGGGATCTCACCTTCCAACCACCAAAGAGCAAGGCACGTGCTTCTGTACCATCCTGTGCGCTCCACCTACTGCTCTCAGTGAAATACTCCATCGAAGGCCCGGTGCCTTTCCACTTCTGAGCTCCATTTGCAGCCTAGGTCCACTGTTCTCTTCCTTTGTCGTATCAAACATGCTCTAGACTTACCTATCTTTAATAAGAAAGAGAAATCCCTCAATTCTTCCCAAGTCCAGCTTCAGCTCTCCCCCCATGTCTTTGTTCCCTTCACAGCGAAGCTCCTGAGAGAGTGGCCCACAGTCCCTGACTCCACGCCATACCCCTCACCCTCAGCACCCCACTCCACTCCGTCCCCGCTAGTCCACTGAGATCGCTCCGTGGTCAGCAAACCCCAGGTTGCCATTTTTGTTCTGCGTAACCAAATACCCCCAAACTTAGTGACTTAACACAAAAATGTGACATGATCTCCCAGCTCCGTGGGTCGACTTGGGCTCCTCCGGGCGGTTCTCCTGTGAGATCTCTCCTGAAGCTGCCGTTGAATTCAGCGGGGGCTGAACACGGAATTCTGACCCACAAGATCAGTGGGTCTCAGAGCAAATCACTTAAAACCACTGCGCGTTAGTCTCTTCGAAAATTGATGAGAGTAACGATATGCACCTACTGACCTCAAAGAGTCCTTCGGCTTGAGGGCTAGAACATATTCAAGAAAATTTTCAAAAGAGTGATGCTCCATGTCAATGTTGGTTCCCATTTCAAACACTTTTAGGGGTCAATAAACCATATCCAATAAACCTCTTTCTTCCCTCCAGTACAAAAAAATTTTCGTAAAGCTCACAAAATGTAATCTCATTAGACTAGAATTTTGTGAGAGTAGGAAAAAAAAAAGCTGGGTATAAAAAAAGAATAAATAGATGATTATTTTAAACTTAAGAAGCATAATTGTACTGAATCTTTAACCTTCAGTGATAGGGAATTACATCTTTGTCAATATGTTATACATCAAATATAGTTTTAAAAAATGTAGTAGTCACACAATTACACCATATGCTGGTACTGATATGCTGTGCCTGAAATATTTTTAATATTTAAATATTTTAAAATTAAGTCACGCAAGTGAAAAGATTATTTGGCAAAGCCAGTAGTTTCCCTCAAATAAATCATTGTAAACAGATTGAGCACAACAGCTCCTCCAGAAAAAGTTCTTCGTTTAAATATGGGGATGAGAGCTTAAAATAAGGATGCACCACAGAGCAAAAGGGATGCAGAGCATAAGAATACTGGGGCTGGACCACATCCCAGGGTGGAATTCGGGCTCTGCCATTCTCTCGAGAAGGTGGGGAGGGGCAAGTTATTCAGCCTCCTCACCCTGTGTCACCCTCCCAATCTCATTCCTCTCCCTCCCCTGCAGAGACCCAAAATCCCCAATTTGGTTTCAAATATTCCCATGTGGGGCTTCCCTGGTGGCACAGTGGTTGAGAGTCCGCCTGCCGATGCAGGGGACACGGGTTCGTGCCCTGGTCCGGGAGGGTCCCGCATGCCGCGGAGCGGCTGGGCCCGTGAGCCATGGCCGCTGAGCCTGCGCGTCCAGAGCCTGTGCTCCGCAACGGGAGAGGCCACAGCAGTGAGAGGTCCGCGTACCGCAAAAAAAACTCCCGTGCGTGCATTTTTTAAGTAAGAATACATATAATTGTAAATAAAATATAATTCTGTTTTGTATTTTTTACACTTTAAATAAACAAGAGACTGCACACTTCTGTAACCGTTTTGCCCAACATCACCTCTGGTATTTATCTATGTTAATACTTAGAGCTATAGTTTATTTATTTTCATAAAAGTATACCTATAGGTTATAGGGCATCTTTAATTTTATTAAATAGTATCAAATTGCTCAGAAAGTAGTAGCACCAATTGATACCCTCACCAGCAGCCTGAGTTTTTCTTTTTGCCTTACAATTCAGTAAATGTTTGCCCATCTGGTGGATGAGAAATAATACACACTGCACTTTCAACTCGCATTTATTTACCTAAAAACTGGAGCAGGGTGGGGGGAGCCTCTTGCATTATGTTTATTGGCCATTCCAACACCCTCTTCTTGGTTCTTATTTATATCTCCTGCCTATTTTCTCTCGGGTTGTTTGTCTTTCTCTTCTTGACTTTTAGGAACTTATTATATATTTTTTAAATTAATTTATTTTATTTTATTTATTTTTGGCTGTGTTGGGTCTTTGTTGCTGCATGCGGACTTTCTCTAGTTGCGGCGAGCGGGGGCTGCTCTTCGTTGCGGTGCGCAGGCTTCTCATTGCAGTGGCTTCCCTTGTTGCGGAGCACGGGCTTCAGTAGTTGTGGCGCGTGGGCTTAATAGCTGTGCCTCTTGGGCTCTAGAGCCCAAGCTCAGTAGTTGTGGCGCATGGGCTTAGTTGCTCTGTAGCATGTGGGATCTTCCAGGACCAGGGTTGGAACCTGTGTCCCCTGCATTGGCAGGCGGATTCTTATCCACTGAGCCACCAGGGAAGCCCTTGCATATTTTTTATACTAAAGCTTTGTCAAGTTGTGCAATGAAAATATTTTTTCCAGTTTTTAGTTTGTCTTTTAATTCTGCTGATGGTGCCTTTGATGTCCTAAAATTTTAATTTTTAATTTAATTGAATTTATTAATTATGATTTGTGCTTTTTGTGTTTGTTGTTCTTTTTTTCCCAAAAAATTACTACTTGCCCTGCCATGATAAAATGTTGTCCCATGTTTTTTTCAAATAAAATTCTGAAGATCCATCTTAAACTGAGTGTGTGTGTGTTTGTAAGTGTGAGATGGCTTTTACTTTCTTCCACATCCATTAATGTATCTTATTTTTCATCAACTCTTAAGACAGAGTAGATATTATCAGAGTGGACAGATGAGGAAAATAAAAAGCAGGGAATATATTTGGCCCAAGGACACCCAGCTTGTCAGTGACCAAGAAGATCAAAGTGAGCATCTTCTTCATCTAAATGACCTCCAGGCATGTCAAGCTCATCAGCATTTAAATCTGGAATCTTATCTTCACCCCTTCCTCCACCTGCCGCTCCCTGCACAGGGAACAGCTGTGCACCCAACCTGGTGCACAGCCTCGAACTGCAGGGCTGGCTGAACGTCAGGTTTTCCAAAAGCTGCCTGAGTGTCCTGCCTCACCTCCATCAGAGATTAGAATACAATCGGTCTGGGTGAGGCCAGGCATTGATAAGTCCTGAAGCTCCCCAGACCATTTTAATATTTATCTATCAGGGCTGTGAACCCCCGGAGCAGCACCCCACACACCCCCATTTAGTGATGCCAGGGTATTTGGGGTTGTTCCACTGGGGGGTGATACTGTCATCCAGTGGCCAGAGGCCAGGGATGCTGCTAAACAGCCTGCAATGCACAGGATGTACACCCCCCCATAATAAAGAATTGTGTGGCCCCAAAAGTCAACAGCTGCGGCTGAGAAACCTGGATGTGGAGTCTTTCTGCTCACAAGGTAGCCCCTGACCACAGCATGGCCACCAGCACCAAGGACCTTGCCGTGGATGCGAGGTCTCTGGTTCCTCCCCAGACCTACTGGTCAGAATCTAGTACAGGACCCCCTTAAAGTCTGAGAAGCCTTGCGCTGGACTGTGCCCTCCTCCTCCCCCTGCAAATCCAATCAGATAACAAATCCTGTCAATAGGTCCCTTAATTATCTCCAAAATTGTCCTCCCTTCTGCCCTAGGGTCCGCCTCTCAATCCAGGACTTCATCACTTATCATCCCACCTATTACAATAACCCTCCAATCAGACCACATTCTTCCAGCCTAGTAGAGACCTTTACCTTCTTTGAGAGTTAAGAAACATTGTAAGATGGAAGGAAAGAGCTGGACCTTCCCAGGGGAAAACACACACATATATACACACACACGCACGCACACATACACTCATTTACACACTCACACACGCTCACATATTTCTACCGTATTCCATACAATTTCAAAGGGCTCATAGCACCTCTGAAGCCCTCCTTGGACACCTCCAGGTAAGAGCCACCACCTGATCTTGGAGCAGAAGGCTTGTTCTAACCTGCAGACGGGACCATCTGAACCCGCCCCTGACAGTTCAGCTCTTAGTCCAGCCCACTCCAGCCAACCTAAGTCTTAGCAGTTGCTCTGAGTTGCTCTTAGCAGTTATTCCTCTGAGCCTGCAGATGCTGCTTCCCTGCCTGACACAGCTTTCCTCCTGGGTGCCGGCTAAACCCTCTCCGTCCAGACCCAGCTCAAGGATCACTTTCCCTGGGAAACCTTCACTGACCTCTCAGCTCCATCCCCACCTTCGAGCTCAGTTAGATTCTCCTCCTTTGTGGTCTCTTAGCTCCCGGAGCGCCTACCTGCTGTAGCCCTTCCTGGCTGGCGTGTATTATGTTGTGGGTTTTTTTTTTTCTTTTTTTGTATGGGTCTCCCATCACACCTGGGTGAGCAAGGGTATTCATCATCTCTGCCACCTCCATGCCTGGCACAAACAGGAACTCAATCAAGGTTGCTGGTAAATTTAAAGGAACAATAAAGCTACTGTTCTTTTCACTCTGTCATGTATTGCTCTCAATTTATGCTTTGGTGACTTTGTATTTTTCCCTTATTAGTGTAATGCCTTATTTTGTAATCAGGGTGGTGAGCGGGTGTTCATGATATTACTCTTTATACATATTTTTTATATTCTGGAAACATTTTATACTTATAATTAAAAACTCTTAAAAGGTATGATCACAATAAACAAGTGAATGCCTAGGTGTCGCCTGGGTTCTGTGGAAACGCAGCCCCAGATCCACCGTCCTGTGATGCTGCTTCTTGAGACCCAGTTCTGATTTCCCCAAGAGTCTTCCTCTGGGACACAGAGCCATCCTCAGTGGACTGCAGGAGGTGAGTATTTAGAAACATGTTTCCAAACTTAGAGTGTCCAACTGAAAAAACTCATCAAGGACAGAAGAAACATAACTGGAATTAGGGTTTAAAAAACAAGAAAGAGTTTGGCTCCAGAAATTTTACACAGAAAACATTTTAATCTCCCCGAGGATATTATGAAATAGAGTATTTGTTTATTTTAACCTGGTAAGAACCTCATTAACACTGGATCACCAATTTCCAGGTAAAAATCACATCCTCCTCTAGAGAAATGTTGAGAATCTTGCTTAATAAAAATAGAGCATACTCATTACAGAAAGGGCTTTCACAAACAAATAACTTTGAATTATTCTATAGCAGTGTTGTTTTATATCTTCTACCCTTTTACCATTACAAAAACTTATTTCTCTCTGCCCTTTAAAACAAACAAACAAAAGTGTCGTTTGCTTTTAAAATATCACCTCTTTTTCACTTTGATTTACTGCCCTTTGGCTACCAGCCCGCTGGTTCTCGGCCAAGTCATCAGACTCCTCTGGGCTGCCTTGCAAGGGAGGGACCCCAAATTGCAGCTCAGGAAGCCTGCTCGGGGCCAGTGTTCCTACAAAGTGCCCTGTACGTGTCAGCTGCCATCTGCTCGGTTTTCTCTCCTAGGACAGGGCAGGTCCTCAGGGATGCCGGTTCCCCTTCCCCTCCAGCAAAGGCTCTGCCCACAGCCCCAGGAAAGCAAGGTAGAAAGCAAGAAAGGTCCTTCTCAGGGACGAACTTAGAGAAAACAGCCTCTGTGTATTTGAAAGTGATGACAAGGGCCAACCCCAGGAAAACAACAACTAACAAAACAAAACAAAACAAAGCAGCATTCTTCTCTTCCAAGGATCCTAACTCCTCAATCCTGGAATCACTTCCCTGCTGTCTACATGAGCTCAAGTTGAGTCTGTCAGTCCAGACAGCTGAGATCACAGGGGACAGAGGTCGACAGATCTTATAAATAAGCTTTTTGGATCATACTGCAAGACCACACTTGGACAGAGTTTGGAGGTTGGCGTTATCTGGTTTAAGATCAGCTCTGCTACTAACCAGCTCTATCTTGAACAAGTTACAGAATCTCCTGGAGCATTCCTTTGCTCCCCTGGAAAACGGGAAAGAAGATAAAAATAAAACCTCTCCTAGCAGCTTCCTACAGACTCGCCTTTGCTTCATTTAAGGAGAAGTTTTGCCTGAATTATCAGAGTATGGACTTAAAATATCCAATTCTCTTTGTTGTGTGAGGAGAATTTTTAAGAGTGACAGTCTTTCTTGGCATTGAGACAAGCTCTCTGACAGGAAACTCCTCTAGGTGGATATTTTCCCAGATTAGCACTATATAAGAAGAACCAACCATATGGAATATTAGGAAGAAATATTTTTCTCCCATTCAAGCCTATACCTTTTGAACATACATTCCCCAACAGTTTGAAAAAAATAGGAAAATATATTTATTTCTATAATGAAGCTATTCTTTTTAAGATTATAACAAGGAAAAAAATCAAGTTGGTTTGGGATCTCTGTCCAATTGCACATAAAACCAATTAAGATCCCTACAGTATGCAGTGCAGCATACTGTGATTGTGCATTGCAGCTCCATTTACAATAGTCAAGACAGAAGTGTGCATCGCAGCTCCATTTACAGTAGTCAAAACAGAAGTGTGCATTGCAGCTCCATTTACAATAGTCAAGACAGAAGCAACCTAAATGTCCATCGACAGAGGAATGGATAAAGAAGATGTGGTACATATATACAATAGAATATTACTCAGCCATAAGAAAGAATGAAATAATGTCATTTGCAGCAACATGGATGGACCTGGAGATTATCATACTAAGTGAAGTAAGTCAGACAGAGAAAGACAAATACCATATGATATCCCTTATATGTGTAATCTAAAAAAAAAAAAGTGATACAAATGAACTTATTTACAAAACAGAAATAGACCCACAGACATAGAAAACAAACTTATGGTTACCAAAAGGGGAAAGAGCAGGGAGGGATAAATTAGGAGTTTGGGATTAACATATACACACTACTATATATAAAATAGATAAACAAGGACCTACTGTGTAGCACAGGGGACTTTACTCAATATTTTGTAATAACCTATAAGGGAAAAGTTATATTTATATATGGCTGAATCACTTTGCTGTATACCTGAGACTAACACGACACTGTAAATCAACAACACTTCAGTTTTAAAAAATATCCCTACAGTACAAAATCGCATGCACACATGCATGCATTCACAAAAATATGCATATTCAGAAGTATTGAATACATGTATAGAACAGAGACTGATGTGTTTCCCTCTCCTATGTAACAGCTGGAATGCTTTATCATTCAACATAGTGGATGCTCCACCTCTTCACCTGTTTGATAAGCCAGTGAATCGCCACAAAAGAGCACATGGTGTACAATTCAGTGCTGATCAATAAAGCATCACTACAACACTTCGGAAATGCAAAAACCTTTGCATCCAAGGGGCCATTCACATCTCAGGCTCTGAGGTCAGTTACTCTCTTCCATTAAACAACTTCCTGTTTTGTTCTATAGGATCGTTTACCACACTGGACTCTCTGCACTATTTTTGTTCTTTTGCTTTTTTTTGACCAGCAAAATCATTGCACCTGAACAAGAAGCTGATTTTTTTTTTTAATCTGGCTTTCTCACAGAATCAATGACATAAGAGGATTAATTGTTTGTTTTCAATCCTGACTTTTTCTCCTCCTAGATCTATTTTTGAAACAAATTTTATTTTGGGATGTCCTGACTGGTATGATACTAAATTGGAAAGCCTGGTGCAAATTTTATTGACCTCCATTTCCTACTATAAAGGATGTTCCCCACTAATCTGTCATCCACAGGGCAGACAAAGGTTAGAAGCGAGGGAAGCTACGCCAGATGGTGCGCTCAAGAAGCCCAGGGCCAGACTCTTCTTGTTTTGTTGGTTTGTTTTTAAATCAATGGTCAACAAGAAAGAGGAAACAACATTTGGGCATCCTCCTTATTCCAAGCTGAGCTCAACCCAATGTTAACTGCAATGTGCACGGCGAACACCATGTCTGAGAATTGGTCCTTATTAACTGTAGGTTGGCTATGATAAAACAAATGAATGGAATTATGGGTAGATGATGGATAGATGGATGGACAGGTACATGAGTGGAGGAATAAATGAATTAATTAATTCATATTATTCATGGGTTTTTATTTAAACAATGAAGAAAAACTCAAAAAGGTAGGGAGGGTGGGAAGGAGGGAGATGCAAGAGGGAAGAGATATGGGAACATATGTATATGTATAACTGATTCACTTTGTTATAAAGCAGAAACTAACACACCATTGTAAAGCAATTATACTCCAATAAAGATGTAAAAAAAAAAACCTCAAAAAGATCAAAGTTACCACTTAGAAAACTGTATGAATTAGAGTGAATGTCCCCTCCTTTGCTTTTCAAAAAAAAGGGTTGATAGTTTTGTCCATATTCTTCCCATATTCTTTTGTCATATTATATTGTATTATTAATTTATCTATCTATATTATTTATCAATCATCTATCTATATGATTAATATTTTCAATTAATTTTAATTTTTCCCCAAATTATAATCATATTGCCCATAGTGACCTACATCTCTTTTTTTCCCCTTATATAACAAGGGCATCTGTTCATATCAGTGTAGAGATCTATCCTGTTCTCTTTTAATGACTGCATGGTATTCTGCTGTATAGGTACACCATATGCAATTCAGTCAGACTCCACCTGAAAATTATTTTCAGTTTTCATGCCTTTACCAAGAATACTGCAATGTACTTCTTTGTATATATGTGATTGAACATCTGCATTTTTTAATTTTTAATATCCTTTGCTATCTTCTCTAATTGGCTTGTCATTTTTTCTTTATAAAAACTGCACAGTAGGAATTTTAATATTTTGCCATTTATGTATGTGGCAAATATCTTCTCTCAATCTGTCGCTCCCTTTTAAGTTTTTTTTTTTTGGCATCTTTCACTATTTAATGCCTTAAAACTCTTTTGTAGTCAAATCTATTTTTTTCTTATTGTTTTTTCTTTTCTAGACAATTGTAAGAAATGTTCTCCCAACCCTGAGGTTATAAAAATGTGTATCTAAATTTGACTATAATACTTTTTTGATGTACACATTTAATCCTGACTAAATCTCCATGGGCTCCAGCACATTTTAGAATTAGGTTCTAGGTATATGACTAGTTCTAGCCAACAGGATGTGGACAGAAGCGACTCACACAGTCTTTGTCATTTCTACCCCTGACCGTGGGTACCCCTGTCTGACCCTCCAGCTCTCTCTTCTCCTTCAGTAGCACAGCTCAAAACCACATATTCCAAATTGCATAGAAGATGGAAACAGCCTCAATATCAATACCTGAAGGGGTGCCCTGGAGAATTCCAAACTCACTTCAGACTTTGCACAATCAAGATGCTCTCCTATGTTAAGCTCCTGTGATCTTAAGATATTTTTGCTGCTAAACATAGTTACCTTAACATAACAATATAGTTTTTCTTCTACATTTCGATGCTCAATTCATCTACAATTTTTATAAGTGTGCAATGTGGGAGTAACTTTATTTTCTTCAAAATACCTTCATTATCATAATATTAAACCCACATATACAAATGTGTCTATTGCTGCATTCACTTTAATGTGCCACTGATATAGCTATCTGCTTTTGTACGATGACCCAACTATTTTGATGTAAATAATTACATATTTTAATATTTTAGAAAACAAATTCCTCCTCATGATTCTTCTTTTTCAAACACTTTTTCTTCCAAATAAATTTTAGAATCAACTTGTTTATTTCCCAAAATAATTCCTTGGGATACTAGTCAGATTTGCATTATAGTTGTACATTGATTTGAGGAGAAGCAGCATCTATATGCTATTGGTCTTTCCATAAGGAATTATGATTTGTCTACTTATTTTAGTCCTATTTTATTTCCTTTAATAAAAATATATAGTTCTCTTATTAAATAATTCTTAGGTGTTTTACAGGCTAATTTTGATAGTATCTTGAATACAATTTTTCTCATTTCAGTTTCTAATTGTTCAACGCTAATAAAAAGGAAAGTAATATTTATTTTGTATTTTGTCTTACATATAGCCACCTTATTAATTCTCTTAATAGTTCAACAACTTCTGTTGAATCTATTGGATTTTTAGGAAATTTATCATATTATCTGCAACTAATAACTTGTTTCTTTCTTTCCAAGGTAATTTTCATTGGTTCCTATTTTTCTTAAACCTTTTTTAAAAAGAGAATTAGAATTGGCTTCTAAATTTGACTATTTGCTTTTCTTTTGTCATCTATTGATATAATCATGATTTTTCCCCTTAAATTTTTTAAATAATGAATAAACTTAATACATTTTCTAATGATGAACCATCTTATATTTCTTCCATAAACTCTACCTAGTTGTGCTATATTTAAATAGTCATATTTAACTGGAATAATATAAAAATTTAACTCTTAACAACTAGAAACCACCTATGGTCAGGAACTGAGAAATGGTTTAATAAATTAATGGGATAGCAACATTGTGTAATATTATACGACCAATACAAAAAGATAGTATAAAAAATAAAGTGCATACCGATTCTGAGTCCAATGTTTTAAATATTTCATGAGATTTAATCTTCTATGTGACCTAAAACCTCAACAATAAGAAGATAAATTTTCTTTTCTCAAATATAAATAATAATGCTGATCTTATTGAACAATGCCACTCCCCAGCAGTCATATCGTAATCTAGCATATGATTTGGAAGATGATTCTGTTTTTATGTTAGAAAAAACGTTGTGTCAATTGTTACAAGCAATTTCTTAAACACATATTATACAAAAGCATACAAAATCCCTACAATATCATATAATAGGAAGATTCACTGTATATTTCCTTGAGTTCTTTATCAGTGCTTTATATGTAATACTTTTTCCTCCCCATCTTAACTTTCAACTATATATTAGCATCTTTTTATTCCTCACATCATCATAATTGTGAGCTTAAAGAAGACATTCAATAAATATGTATCAATTTATTAAAGTCATCCCTGCTCTCTAAGAACTTAAATTCTTCTTTAAAAACTGTCAACTATTTATCACTATATTCACTTTCTACTCAGAAATGTATCAAATTCCTACAATGTATTCATTCAGGGCTCATGTTGTAGGATCTAGTTAGGGAGGGGCTTAACCACCTTTAGAAGTTTGGATAGGTAAATAATAGTAAGGGGAAAACTAACAACCAAATAAACTTTGAATCAATTTGTTAATATCCACAAAATAACTTGCTGGAATTTTGAGTGGGATTGCAATAAATCTGTTCACCAAGTTGGGAAAAACTGACATCCTGACAATATTGAGTTTCCCAATCCATGCGCAAGGAGTATCTCTCCATTTATTTAGTTCTTCTTTAATGTTTAATGTCTTTCATTAGAGTTTTATAGTTTTCCTCATATAGGTCTTGTACATATTTTGTTAGATTTATACCTATTTTATTTTTTGGTGTGCTAAAGTAAATAAATGGTTTTGTGTTTTTAACTTCAAATTCCACTTATTCCTTGATGAAGGAATGCAACTGACTTTTGTATATTAATCTTATACCCAGCAACCTTGCTATAATTGATTACTAGTTTCAGGAGTTTTGTTTTTCTTGTTTATTGAGTTGTTTTTGCTAATTCTTTCAGGTTTTTTACATAGATTACCATGTCACCTGCAAACCAAGACAGTTTCATTTCTTCCTTCCAATTTGTATATGTTTTATTTCCTTTTCTTGACTAATTGCATTAGCAAAGATTTCTAGTATGATGTTTAAAAGGAGTGCTGAGAGGGGACTTCCTTGCTTTGTATTTTCCTTGATCTTAGTGGGAAACCTTTAAATTTTTCACCAGCAAGTATGATGTTAGCTGTAGGTTTTTTGTAGATATTCTTTTATCAAGTGGAAATTACCCTTTATTCCTAGTTAACTGAGATTTTTTAACATGAACGAGCATTGGATTTTGTCAAATCTTTTTTTTTGCATCATTGCTATGATCATGTAATTTTTCATTTTTAGCCTATTGATGTAATGGATTACATTAATTGATTTTTGAATGCTGAACCAGACTTGCATACCTGATTAAATTCCACTTGGTCGTAGTGTATAAATCTTTTTATAGATTGTTGGATTAGATCTGCTAGTATTTTGCTGAAGATTTTTGTATCTATGTCCATCAGAAATACTGGGCTGTAGTTTTCTTTTCTTGCAATGTCTTTGTCTGGTTTTGGTATTAGAGTAATGCCAACCTCATAGAATGAGTTAGAAAGTATTTCCTCTGCTTCTATCCTTTGAAGGAGAGTGTGGAGAACTGGTATAACTTCTTTGTTAAGTGTCTGGTGTAAAATTCACCAACAAACCCCATTTGGGCCTGGTGCTTTCTGTTTTGAATGGTTATTAATTATTGTTTAAATTTTTAAATTTATCTAACAGATATAGTTCTATTCAGATTATGTATTTCTTCTTGTGCATTTTGGCAGATTTTGTCTTTCAAGAAATCTGTTCATTTCATCTAGATTATCAAATTTGTGGACATAGAGTTGTACATAGTTTTCCTTCATCATTCCTTAATTTCCATGGGATCTGTAATGTCCCCCTATTTCATTTCTGATACTAGTAGTTTGTGTTCTTTTTTTCCTGTAATTAGCCTGGCTAGAGGCTTATCAATTTTATCAATCTTTTCAAAGAACCAGTTTTTAGTTTCATTGATTATCTCTATTGATTTTGTTTTAAATTTCCTTGATTTCTGCTCTAAGTCTTATTTCTTTTCTTCTGCTTACTTTGGATTTAATTTGCCCTTCTTTTCTAGTTTCCTAAAATGGAAGTTTAGATGATTGATTTTAGATTTCTCTTTTTTCTAATATATTCATTCAGTGCTATAAATTTCCCTGTAAGCACTGCTTTTGCTGCATCCCACAAATTTTGGTAAGTTGTGGTTTTATTTTCATTTGGTTCAAAATATTTTAAAAATTTCTCTTGATATCTCTTCTTTGACACATATGTTATTTAGAAGTGTGCTTTTTAATCTCCACATATTTGGGGACCTTCCAGTTATCTTTCTGTTATTGATTTCTAGTTTAATTCCTTCTGAGGGAAGATTTTGCATGATTTTTATTCTTTTAAATTTGAGAAGCTGTGTTTTATTGCCCAGAATATCGTCTAGCTTGGTGAATGTTCCATGTGAACTTAAGAATGTATATTTGGGGCTTCCCTGGTGGCGCAGTGGTTGAGAGTCCGCCTGCCGATGCAGGGGACACGGGTTCGTGCCCCGATCCCGGAAGATCCCACATGCCGCGGAGCGGCTGGGCCCGCGAGCCATGGCCGCGGAGCCTGTGTGTGTCCGGAGCCTGTGCTCCGCAACGGGAGAGGCCACAGCAGTGAGAGGCCCACGTACAGAAAAAAAAAAAAAAAAAAAAAAAAAGAATGTATATTTGGCTGTGGCTGGATGAGGTAGTCTATAGATGTCAATTATATTTAGTTGATTGATAGTGTTGTTGAATTCAACTGTGTCCTTACTGATTTTCTGCCTGCTGGATCTGTCCATTTCTAATAGAAGGGTATTGAAATCTTCAACTATGATAGTGAATTCATCTATTTCTCTTTGCAATTCTATTTGCTTTTGTCTCACATAGTTTGACACTGTTGTTATGTGCATACACATTAAGGCCTGTTATGTCTTCTTAGAGAACTGATACCTTCATCATTATAAATGCCCTTCTTTATCCCTGATAACTTTCCTCACTTTGAAGTCTACACTCTTACTGAAATTAATATAGCACTCCTGCTTTCTTTTGATTGGTGTCAGCATGGTATATTTTTCTCCATTCAGTTACTTTTAATCTATGTTTGTTCTTATATTTAAAGAGGGTTTCTTGTAGACAACACATAGTTGTAGACAACATATAGCTGATCCATTCTGATAATCTCTGTCTTTTAATTAGTGCATTTACACCATTGATGTTCAAGTGATATATTGATATAGTTGGATTAATATCCACCATAATTGTCACTGTTTTCTATTTGTTGCCCTTGTTCTTTGTTCATATTTTTGCCTTCTAATATGTCTTGTAATTTTTTCTTGATAGCTGGATGACATACTGGATGAAAGTAACTGCTGTAAATAGACCTTTAGTAATGTGGTGGTGAGGTGTGGGAAGAAGAGAAGTGTTCTATAGTTTCATGATCAGGTTTCAGTTTTTTAGTGAGCCTATGCCTCTGGACCATGAACCTCACAAGAGTTTCCCATTTTTTTCTCTCCCCTTAGATGGGACAGGATGGCTAGAGTAGACTGCAGTTGGGTATGTCTCCTCCCCCAGTCAGTTAGCCTCTGATAATATCTCACCTGGTTAGGCTCTAGTTAGCTAGTTTCCTCTGAGGGCAGGTCTTGGAAAGAAATCAGAGTCATCTGGTGTATTTCAGAATGGTTCCTCTTTCCTTCCCCTGCTGGAAGCACAAGGGGATTTTTCTTTGATACTATGGGAATCAAGCTCCTGGAGGTAAATCTCTCAAAATCGTGGGTCTCCTTGGAGTTTTTAACTCTCAGAGTCATCACATAGAGCCTCCTGCAATTTAACAATTACATTTCAGTTTTTCTTCCCTAGCACTGAAGTCTCTGCTCCAAGAAGCCATAACACTGTATTCATCTGTCTGTCTCTCCAGTCTGGGGTGCAGCAGTTTTCTCTATATCCTTTCCTTCATTCCTAAAGGATATTTTCACTGGAGATACAATTCCGGGTTAGCGGTTCTTTTCTTTCAGCTCTTGACAATGCTGAGATACTTTTTGGCCTCCATCATTTCTCATGAGAAATCCACTGTCATTTGGATTGTTATTGCCCTATAGGTAATGCAACATTTCTCTCTGCCTGCTTTCAAGTTTTCTGTCTTTAGTTTTCAGAAGTTTGACTAGGATATGTCTTGGCACAGAAATATTTCAGTTTATCCTGTTTGTGGGTTTCTCAGCTCCTCTAATCTGTAGGTTTATGTCTGTTGCCAAATTTGGGGACTTTTCAGCTATTATTTCTTTGAATAGTTTTCAACCCCACCTGGTTTCTCCTCTCCCTTTGGGACTTTGATGACATGAATAATAGATCTTTATTATAGTCCCACATGCCACTGAAGCCCTATTAATTGCTTTAGCATTATATTTTTTATTCAGATTAAATAATTTCTATCGTTCTGTCTTCAAGTTCATATATTCCTCCACCTGTATTCCCTATTCTGCTGTTGGTTTATTTGGTTGATTGGTAGTTTTTTCATTGTTTGGTTATTATAATTTCTCAGTTCCAGAATTTCCATTTGGTTCTCTTTTATATCTTCTCTTTCTTTTCTGAGATTTCTTATTTCTTTGCTGAGACTTTTTTTTTCATTTGTTTCAAGTATCTTTGTAATTGCTTATTGAAATGTACTTATTATGTCTGCTTTAAAAATTTTGTTAGATAAATCTCATATGTGTATCATCTCATTTTTGGCTTTCCTTGATTGCCTTTTCTATTCTAGTTGAGATTTCCCTGGTTCTTCCTATAATTAGTGATAGTTAGTTGAACTTTGGACATTTTGGGTATTATTTTATAGAGTCTGGATCTTATTTAAACCTTATGTTTTAGCAGGTCTCTTCTGACACCATTCTGGTGGAAGAAGGAAGGTGCCACTCATTAATACTAAGTTTTCTATTTCACTTCTGTTGACACCTGGGGGGAAGGCTCTTCAGGCCAGCTCCCCACTTGGTCTGCATCCACACTGTGGACGGTGGGCTCATTACCACTTAGCAGTAGTGAAAGGCCTGACTCTCACCTGGCTTCCTCTGACACCACCCCAACAGGAGAGGGAGGTGGAAATCCAGTCACCCCATGCTGTCTCCACTGACACTGCAGGGGGCTGGGGTGTAAAAGTCCCAACACCCCACTCAGCCCTCACTAAAGCCACATCAGTGTGTGGGGCACCTTGTTACAGCATGGCAAGGACGGAAGTCTAGGCTTCTGCTGGCAGGGCAATGGGGGGACGGAGGGGAGATGAGATGAAAATTTCTTCTGTGGTGTTTGGTTGCAGTAGAGCAGATGTTATCTAGCAGTTTTCTTGCTAGGGTGCCCTTTCCTTGGACCTTTGTGTAGAGATTGCAGACTTTTCTTGAGGCTTTTTTAGTCTGAGTCCATTGGTATTTCCAGGTTGCCAGTTTCTCTGATGCCTGATCTGGGATACAAGAGACAAAGTAAAACCTACGTCCCAAGGTCCCTAGCCAGTCTACCTTTTGTTCTCCATCTTTCAGAGTCTTCTAATACTTGTTATATAAAATGTCAGGTGCTTTGAGCTAGCAAGAGGAATGGGGAAAAGGCTGTCTACTCCATCTTCCTAGAGGCAGAAGTTAAGATAGATTGTCTTTAGCAATTCTGAAATGCATTTACCCTTACAGTTAACTTTCTTATTGCCTGATACAAAATTTTATTCCATAACTATAAACATAATTAGCTCACATCTTCAACAGCATATCATCTTGGGTAAATCTTTCCTTTCTTTTCACACACTTTACCTTCAATAAGAGATGTTTGAGAATGAATAAATGTATATGGAAGATGAATACTCACTGTGGCTCTGACTTTTTAGTAGCTCAACAAAATTATTTAAATATCTATCGATACAGGACATGGATTTTTACTTTCACACAAGGAAATAGTACATAGGCCCTTTAAAAATGAGATATAAATTTATGTGTAAAAAAGTTTAATACACATTGTGATCAGGTTAAAACAATTAAAAAATATTTTGAGCTTTTCTGTTTTGAATTTTTAAAAGAGTTTAAAAATAAATTAGTGATGATTGAGCCAGAGAAATAAGAAATCTTTTAGTTTTTCAATAGCTATGCCCTGAAAGCAACTTCATATGGCTTCTCTCATTGGATGTTCACAATATATATAATTAGGGCAGGCATTAGTCCTGGTTACCTTCCAGTCCAACACAGTTTCTAGATACCACACAAATTTTTTATATATATTTCTTGGCTTCCCGATGCACTCATATTTTCCTTTTTAAAACCACCTATCCAAAGAGCAGCCTATGATGTAAGATAAACAAATGTGACGCTGTACGGAGAATCAAAATTTGCAAATGTGTGCTCACTAATTCCTCAGAGTCCATTTTCAACAAACAAGTGTTTCTCCTTTCCTATGTACTCTATGTACACATCAGATAAACAGCCTTAAAGTTTTTAATCACAAGGAGGCCTGTGACATATGACTTTTCTACTTCAAAGGGCTCTAATAATAGCACATGCATAGAAATATAGCTCTCTGAGCAGAGTAAACAAACACTGCTCTCTCCTGAGAGGGATCAGATGAATCCGCTAATGTCAGATCTCTCCCAGAATTCCATTGTTGTCTCTCTTTAAGGAAAACCACTGAATCTGGGATTGGGAGCTTTTCTCAAAACGTGTTTCCTTTAAAAACACAGGGAAACAGGATTTTTGGCCACAGGAGGTCAAGGTCAGCAATCTAACAGAATTGGTCCTTTTGAACTTCCTTTCTAAGAAACACATGTGATGAAAGCTGTTACACTGAAAACCTCGGTTGACAAGTGATGATCAGTTTTCTTCATTACACAAGGAATGATTTCAGGAAGCATACCTATGCAATCTACAAGTCAGTTTAATGATGCAAACTGTAAAGTTCCCAGATAATGTGAATAGTTCTGTGAGGATCGAACAGTATTTTATCATTTTTGTGTGCCCCACAATGAACTGTACACAGTCCTGCACATAATATGTATCGATAATTATTTATTTAATGAATAGCTGTATTTTTAGCAACAAAAGAAAAAGAAACTTACAAAAAATCAGAATTAAGAACGCATAGAAATGCAGACTAAACACCCAAACTGAGCTCCTCCAATATTGCATTGCTTTCAGTGACCCGAATTTATAGAGAATTATTTGCAAATATGAGACTGTTATCAAATAAAACAGAAATGCATTTTTTATTAGGGTGGTTTGAGTACTGCTGTCTTAGATGTATACAGTATTTTTTGAGAATTTAAGAAAATTTCCAATAAATTAACTCATGTTAGTGTTACAGAAATTTCAATGCTGTTATCTCCATTATAAAGATGGAAAAATTCAGATGAAATTTACCTAAAGGCACCCAAAGGTGAGCCACAGAGCTTGCTGTTATCTAACCTTTGCTCCTATAGATGGGACTCTCTTTTGTTTCTGAAGAGAAAGCAGCTCCTGAAGCTCTTATCTCAGTAAGAAGGGCTTAGGGTGCGAGCACACAATTCCCTCCCTAATCACTTTCAGCTGCAGTCAGACCGCTTTCTCCCTGATATTGAAAGGCCACTGAGCTTTGGTTGAGTTTTAAGTAAGAAACGTTAAAGAAGAAAGCACATCAAGAGGGGAGAGAGATGTTTTGTCACACTGGCAGGTTTTCCTCCATCTGATGATCACATTTTTGGTTGACATTGTCCACTTCCTGCCCAGAAGGAGAATGTTCAAGGAAAATGTCTATAACGCATTTCCTTTTGCTTTAAACTGAATCATGGAAACCCATAAAATTGTCTCATTCTACACCAGAAAGTGAGAATTCCTAGATATTGTGGCAATTCTAAATTAGGAAATGAGAATCATTAAACAACAGAGTTGTTTGTTTACATGAAATACCACAACATTGTTATTCATCACTCGGCCTTACTTAGGTTTTACTAAGTTGGCCTATTTCCATTTAATATAAGGAAGCTTCTAGTTTCTCTTTTTAAAAACTCATTTCAGTAAGAATCAATTTGGGAGCTGTCCATCTTTTTTAAAAAGGTTAAGACAGGGACTTCCCTGGTGGTTCAGTGGTTAAGACTTGTGCTTCCAAAGCAGGGGGTGCGGGTTCGAACCCTGGTCTGGGAACTAAGATCGCATGTGCCTTGTGGCACAGCCAAAAATTAAAAAAAAAAAAAAGGTTATGATATCTGCCATCAACTTATGTTTGTAAATTAATGAGATGAGAAGTAACAATTGACTACTACGTTTCTGCTAATTTTCTTTTTAATGCTTGAAATGACCAGAAGACCCAAAGAAGAACCAGATTTTTGCCTTATGATATGTTAATTAGGAACCAGTTAAAAGTGTTTTCTAGAAAGGTCCAAAATGTCTATCCAGTGAAGATATCAACTGGACCCAAATGCTAAAAGCAGTTAGCATCATGTTACAGTGAAGCAGATGCCCGTGAGGCGGGTGACACAAACTTGCCAATGCACTGGTCATATGGACCCCACCCTACAATGTTGGAGAGTAAAACATCCCCAGACTTGATGCTTTTATAGCTATGTCTAGTCTTGGCCCAACATACAAGGCAGTCCAGAGCCAAACACAGCAGGTAGCCCCACAGGAAGTTCCACTCACTATAAAGGCTTTCACTTCCTCTCCTGCCCCAGACTCACAATTCCCACAGGCAGCAGGAGAAGTGGGAGTCCCAAGGAAATACAGAACCAGCTGCAATGTGTTACTACTCTGGATAACGTGTAACCTTTGTTAGCAGCCATGAAATAAGTACAACGCTACACCCTCTCCTAGAACAGTGTCTGTCATGGGCATGACTCAGTAAAGGCATGTCCAACTGAGTAAACAGAATTCCATCAGACTGCATTCTCTTAACTTTTTGTTAGAATTTCTGATAAGCCTATATTTGGAAATTTTGTCTTATCAAGACATTTTGCTTTGAGAAACACCTGCGTTCTCTTAGAAGATATTCTTTAGGTCGAAAGACAAGTGATGGCTTGAATTCTAGAATTTTACAACTTAAAGGACTAAAAAGGTCGTGTTGTCCAGTAATTCCCAAAAGTAACCATAAATCACTGCCTAGCTTATCAAGAATCACCCTGGGGAGTTGGTAAAAATGTTAGGTTCCTTCCCTGCCACAAGGAGAAGCCGAGTGTCGGTGTCCTGAGCCACAGTCCAGACATGTGAGGAAGGAAGCCTTCAGAATGACCCCAGCCTCAGCTGCTTCCTACTGCCCCGCATGAGCGACCCAGGGCAGGACCTGCCTAGCTGGGCTCAGTCTACCCCCAGAACTGTGAAAAGATAGTAGTGATAGTAACAATAATGATAATAAGTGATTGTTGTACACCACTAGTAGAAATATATGCACGCGCATGCACACACACACGCACACATACATATACCTGGTCTGACTCAGGAGCTTGGGGCCTGAGGTGGAAACATCAGGAGGAGGGTACATCTCAGGCATCTGTATTTTTTCAACATTGTAAATCAACTATACTCCAATAAAAAAAATTTTTTTAAAGCAGCTGTATTTTTTTACAAGCTCAGTGGGTATTTTGAATAAGCAGTCAAGTCTGGAAACACCTAAAAATCTCCTAACCTCTTGCTCTTAAAACAAGATTACCTGCTTTCTCCCTTACTATCTCACAGCCGTTCAAGGCAGAGCACGGTTAGATACCGGCGGACACAACTCCCAGCGTGATTCCTAGGACCTAGAGGCAAAATGTCTGAGGGCTGGAGTGAAGCTCAAAGGTCTCCTGACTGATGCGCTCACACTCTTATCCCAGCCGCCCTCCCCAGGCAGGGCTCAGGAGGGATCACCTCCTCTGTGTGAGCTGAAGATTCAGAATCAGAAACGCTGGTGATTTGAACAATGAACGTATGCTGGAAATTTTCTGCAAGGTTCTCTCATTGTTTTTAAAACTTGTCAAGCAGCAGCTTTCCGAATATTTTTTCATTCAAGTTCTCTTCTGTAACCATCAGCCTGTTTAAAGAGATACCCACCAACAGGTACATACGTGAATGTGAGAATATATGCCTAAAAGAGGCCTGGCTCTGGCCAGGGACAGGCAGGGGTGCCCCTCTTTCCACCTGCTTCTTCCCTGGCAGCAAAGTAGGGTTACTGGAGCTTCTGGTCATCGGCAACAGGAGAATGTTCTCTTTCATCTCCACTTTTGCCTTAAGCGGGAACCTCCATCACTCTGTATCATCTGGAGGTTTAATTCTGATACTCTTTCCCAAGACACAGAAACCTGAAAGCCTTAGTCCTCCAACACCTGAAGTCCTAGATGTGGAAAGAGAGCGGTTAGGGCATCCATTTCTAGTGACTACAGACTAGGTACATTGGGAACAGCATTTCTACTTGAAGGCAACAGAGTGCTAAGATAGTAGAGAATTTCCAAATCAGAAACCAAGCCTCAGTTCCTCCTTAAGAAGCTAGAAAAAGAAGAATAACTTGAACCTAAAGTAGGCAGAAGAAAGGAAATAGTAAGGAAAAAAGTGGAAACTAATGAACTAGAAAAACAGAAAATGATAGGAAAAAAAGCAATTGAACCAAAAACTGGTTCTTAAACGTCAATAAAACTGATAAACCTCTAGCCAGATTGATCAGAAAAAGAGAGAAAGAGAACATAAATTACCAATATCAATGAGACAGGTGTTATTACTATAGATATTATTACTATAGATACTATTAAAAAGATAATAAGGAAATATTACAAACACCTTTAGGCCTTACAAACACCTTTAGGCCAATATCTCTGACAAATTAGATGAAATACACAAATTTCTTGAAAGACACAAATTACCAAAGTTCACTCAAGAAGGAATAGACTACCTAAATATCCTAAATAGTTTATAGAAATTGAAATTATAGTTTAAAACTTTCCCACAAAGAAAATTACATAATCAAATGGCTTCACTGGTGAATTCTACCAAAAGAATTTTAAGAAGAAAGAATGCAAATTCTAAACAAACTCCTCCAAAAAATTGAAGAAGGAATTTTTTTCAATTCAGTCTACGAAGTCACCTTTACTCAATAAGAAAATCAAAGACATTATAAGAAAGGAAAACTACAAATGAATATCCCTCATGAACATAGATGCAAATATTCTAAACAAAAATTTCAGCAAACTGAATTCAACAATACAGTAAATGCATCACACATCAGGACCAAGTGGGGTTTATTCCAGCTGTACAGGGCTATCTTAACATTTAAAAATCAATTCATGATATTATCAAACTAAAAAAGAAAAACTGTATAATCATCTCACATATACCAAAAAAAAAAAGGCATTTGATGAAATTCAGTATCCATTCCCAATATAAAATCTCACAAATTAGGGTTACAAGAGAACATTCTTAACCTGATGAAGAACATATACAAAAAAACCTACAGCTAACATCATTCTTAATGTTGAACGTCTGAATGCTTTTCCCTTCAGATAAGAAACAAGGCAGGAATATTTGCTCTCACTATTTTCACTCAACATGATATCTGAAGTTCTAGCCAGTGCAATATTGCAAGAAAAAGAAATAAAATCATCCAGATTAGAAAAAAAGAAGTACGATTTTATGTATTCACAGATGACATAATCATTGATATAGAAAATCTAACAGAGTTTACAGAAAAGATAAGAGAACTAATAAGTGAGTTTAGCAAGATTTCAGGTTACAAGATCAATATACAAAAATCAATTGTATTCTTATATACTAGCAATGGAAAATAAGAAATTTAAATTTAAAAAGATATTATTTACAATAGCATCAAAAAAATGATGGAGATAAATCTGAAAGACCTGTACTCTGAACACTAGAACATATTGCTGACAGAAATTAAAGAAGACTTAAATCAATTGGAAGATACATATTGTTTATGGCTTGAAGACTCAGTATTGCTAAAGTACCATTCTCCCCAAATTCACCCACAGATTCAACGCAATACCAATGAAAATCCCAGATGACTAGTTTGTAGAAATTCACCAGCTCATTCTAAAATACATATGGAAATACAAAGAACCTAAAATAGCTTAAACATTTCTGAAAAAGAACAAAGTTTGAAGATGAACATAATCTAATTTCAGGACTTAATACAAAGCTACATTAATCAAAACAGCATGGTATTTTTGTAAATAGATCAATGGAACAAATAGAGAATCCAGGAATAAACTCACACATATACAGAAAGCTGATTTTTGGTAAATGCACAAGGGCAACACAGTGGAGAAAGAAGAGCATTTTCAGCTAATGGTCTGAAACAATTTGATATCCACAGGCAAAAAAACAAATGACCTTCACATCATATACAAAAAATTAACACAAAATGGATCATACACCTAAATGTAATACTTAAAACTATACAACTTCTAGAAGAAAATAATAGCGAAAACCTGCATGACCTGGGTCAAAGACTTATTAGATACAACACTAAAAGCACAATCCACAAAACAAAAAACAACTGAGGGAGGGGATTCTGGAAAGATTGCAGAGTAGAAAGCATCAGGAATCTGTCTCCCCACATAGACAACAACTACACTGGCCAAATCTATCTGATGTAACTATTTTTGAACTCTGGAATCTATTAAAAGCTTGCTACTTCCAGGGGAAGACTTGGACAGTAAATTGCTATTAATTTCAGTCAGTTTCACTTCTTGGCACAGTACTAGCTGCCCATCCCCCTCCTCCATTGCAGAAAGCTGTGCATGTGTTCCTGGAGCAGCTCACACACAGCCTGTGGGAGCGAGGGTGAACAGAAGGATTCTTTCCTACAAATATTGGGGATCTGTGCTCTGATCATGAATTGCTCCTTCTGATCACGGAGGTAAGACAATGAAGCTGGCAACCTTTGTTGTTCCACCTCCCCTGGCTGTTGCAAAGCCCTCTCCCTCTGGCTGAAATTACTTCTGGGAGATTTAATATGCCTGTGCCCCTTTTCCTTCCTTAAGTTTTTGCTTTTTCCTTTTGGGAGCCAGACATGAATGACTAACACATTCAAAATCAACTGTGTATACATGAAAAATTAGAAAATGACCATATATGCTCAAGGAAAGGCTCAGAAAAGAGCTGAGAAGACATTCAGCTTACACCTCAGGCTGATCCTCAGCACAAAGACAGCCTATAACAATCAAAAAACAACAACAGGGCTTCCCTGGTGGCGCAGTGGTTAAGAATCTGCCTGCCAATGCAGGGGACACGGGTTCGAGCCATGGTCTGGGAAGATCCCACATGCTGCAGAGCAATTAAGCCCATGTGCCACAACTATCGGGCCTGCGCTCTAGAGCCCACAAGCCACAACTACTGAGCCTGCGTGCCACAACTACTGAAGCCCGCGCCTAGAGCCCGTGCTCCACAACAAGAGAAGCCACCGCAATGAGAAGCCTGCGCACCACAACGAAGAGTAGCCCCTGTTCGCCACAACTAGAGAAAGCCCGCATGCAGCAACAAAGACTCAACGCAGCCAAAAATAAATTAAATTAAATTAAAAATAATAATAATAATAATCATACATTTTAAAAAAAGCAAATCCTGGGGGGCTTCCCTGGTGGTGCAGTGGTTGAGAACCTGCCTGCCAAGACAGGGGACATGGGTTCGAGTCCTGGTCCGGGAAGATCCCACATGCCACGGAGCAACTAAGCCTGTGCACCACAACTACTGAAGTCCGTGCACCCAGAGCCCGTGCTCTGCACAAAAGAAGCCACCACAACGAGAAGCCCACACACCACAATGAAGAGTAGCCCCCATGTGCCACAACTAGAGAAAGCCCATGGGCAGCAATGAAGATTATTAATATAATAATTAATATTAATAATAGAGTATTAATTAATTATTAATATAATTAATTAATTTTTTGAAAAATCAAACCCTGGGGAATGAGGAGAATCTGATTTCCAGAGCTACCACACTACTCAAATGTCTACTGTTCAACCAAAATCACAAAGCATACAAAGACAAGCAAATTATAACCCATTCAAAGGAAAATAAATAAATAAATCAACAGACACTGTCCCTGAAAAAGGCCTAATGGCAGATATACTAGACAAAAACTATTAAATGACTGTTTTAAAGATGCTTAAAAACCAAAGGAAGACATGGAAACAGTCAAGAAAATGATGTGTGAATAAAATGGAAATATCTATAAAAAGATATAAAACCTAAACAAAAGAAAAAAAAGAAATTCTGGATCTGAAAAACACAATAACAGAAAAGAAAAATACACTAGATGGATTCAAAAGCAAATGTGAGCAGGCAAAGAAAAAAACAGTAAACTTAAAGATAGAACAATGGAAATTATTAAGGCTGAGGAACAGAAAGAAAAAAGGTTAAAGAAAAGTGAATACAGCCTCAGGGACCAGTGTGGGACACCATCAAGCAGACCAACATATGCATCATGGGAGTCCCATGATGAGAAGAGAGAGAGGGAAAGGAGCAGAGAGAATATTTGAGGAAATAATAGCTGAAAACTTCCCAAATTTGATGAAAGATATGAATATAAACATCCAAGAAGCTCAACTTAATCAAACATTTAAAAGCCAAAACAAAGAGAAAATCTTGAAAGAAGAAAGAGAGAAGCAAATAATTACATACAAAGGATCCTCAATAAAATTAGGAGTATATTTCTCATCAGAAACTTTTGAGGCCAGAGGACAGTAGGCCAAGAAGGAAAATCTGTCAACCAAGACTCCTACATCCACCAAAAATGTTCTTCGAAAGTGAGGAAGAAATTAAGATATTCTCAGATACACAAAAGTTGAGGAGTTGATGACCACTAGATCTGCTCTGCAAAAAATGCTCAAGGGAGTCCTGCAGGATGAAATGAAAGGACACTAGACAGTAACTCAAAACCACATGGAGAAAGATCTCAATAAAGGTGAATGCATGAGCAATTATAAAAGATAGTGTTATTGTAACAATGGTTTATAACTGTGCTTTTTGTTTCTACATGATTTAAGAGACTAATACATGTAAAGAAAAAATTTATTGTTGTAAAAGCTAGTATTACAGTAACTTTGGTTTGTAATTTCTTTTTTTTATTAATTAATTTATTTATTTTTGGCTGTGTTGGGTCTTTGTTGCTGAGCACAGGCTTTCTCTAGTTGTGGCAAGTGGCAGCTACTCTTCATTGCAGGCTCAGTAGCTGTGGCTCACAGGCTCAGTAGTTGTGGCTCGCAGGCTCTAGAGAGCAGACTCAGTAGTTGTGGTGCATGGGTTTTGTTGCTCTGTGGCATGTGGGATCTTCCTGGACCAGGGATTGAACCCGTGTGCCCTGCACTGTCAGGTAGATTCTTAACCACTGCGCCACCAGGGAAGTCCTTGGTTTGTAATTTCAAACCTTGTTTTCTACATAATTTAGGAGACTCATGCATTTTAAAGAACTATTAGTTTATGTTCAGGGGCACACAGTGTATAAAGATAAAACCTTGTGATATCAGCAACTGAAGAGGTGGGAACAGAGCTGTAAAGGAGCTGTTTTGAATGGTATTAAAGTTAATCTTCCATAAACTCAAATTAGAGTGTTATAACTCTAGGATGGTAAATCCTAAAGAGTTAACCACAAAGAAAACAGCTATAGAATATACACAAAAGGAAATGAGAAAGGAACTTAAACATTTCACTGCAAAAAAATAAGTAAACACAAAAGAAAACAGTAATGCAGAAAATGAGAAACAAAAAGGCTATATGGCATATATAAAACAAATAGCACACTGACAGAAGTAAGTCCTTCCTTATCAGTAACTAATTTAAATGTAAGTGGATTAAACTATCCAATCAAATGACAGCCTTGGCAGAATGGATAAAAACACATGACCCTAGTTGCTGCCTACAAGAGATTCACTTGAGATCCAAAGACACAAACAGGGTGAAAGTGAAATAAATGATGGCAAAGACATTCCATGCAAATAGCAACCAAAAGAGGGCAGGAGTGGTGATACTAATATCAGGCAAAATAGACTAAATCAAAAAAGGTTAAAAGAGACAAAAGGAACATTATATGTTAATAAAGTGCTCAATACAGCAAGAAGATATAAGAGTTAAAAACATTTACACACCTCCCTATGATCCAGCAATTCTACTCCTGGGTATACATCTGAAAAAAACAAAAACTCTAATTCAAAAAGATACATGCACCCCAATGTTCATAGCAGCATTATTTACAATAGCCAAGACATGGAATCAACCTCAGTATCCATCAACAGATGAATGGGTAAAGAAGATGTGGTACATATACATAATGGAATACGACTAGGCCATTAAAAATAAAAGAATGAAATGTTGTCATTTGTAGCAACATGGATGGACTTATGTTAAATGAAATAAGTCTGACAGAGAAAGACAAATACTGTATGATATCACCTATATGTGGAATCTAAAAAATACAACAAGCTAGGGAATCTAACAGAAAGGAAACAGACTCATAGATACAGTAAACAAATTAGTGGTTACCAGTGGGGAGAGGGAAGTGGGGAGGGGCAGTATAGGGGTCGGGGACTAAGAGGTACAGACTATTATATATAAAATAAGTTAAAAGGATGTATTTTACAACACAGGGAATATAGCCAGTATTTATAGTAGTAACTATAAATGGAGTATAACCTTTAAAAATTGTGAATCACTATGTTGTTCACCTGTAGCTTATGTAATATTGTACATCAACTGTACTTAAATTAAAAAATGAAAAAAAATTACACACCTAATGACAGACCATCAAAATAGATGAGGCAAAAACTGACAGATTTGAAGACAGAAATAGTTCTACAACAATAGGTAGAAATTTCCGTACCCCACTTAAAATAATAGAACAACCAGACAGAAAATAAGTGAGGAAATAGAGGACTTAACACAAAACCCAACTAAACCTGACAGATATATACAGAGCGCTCTACCCAAAAACAGCAGCATACACATTCTTCTCAAATACACATGGACAGTTTCCAAGATATACTATATGTTACATGACGAATTAAGCCTCAAGAGATTTAAAAAGATAGATATCATACAAAGTTTCTTATCTGACCATGGCGGCATAGTTAGAAATCAATACAAAAGTAAAACTGGAAAATTCACCAAATTGTATAAATTAAACAATACACTTTTAAACAACAAATGAATCAAAAAAGAAATTACAAGAGAAATTAGAAAATTATTCAAGACACATGAAAATGAAAACACAACATAACAAAGCTTATAGGATACAGCAAAAAGAGTGCTAAGGGGAAAATTTAAGCCATGAATGCTTACATTAAAAAAAAAAACAAGAAACACCCCAAATCAACAACCCAACTTTACAACTTAAGGAACTAGAAAAAAAGGAACAAACTAAACCCAAGGCTTGCAGAAGGAAGGAAATAATAAAGATTACAGCAGAAATAATGAAATACAGAATAGGCAAACGAGAAAAGAAATAAATGAAACCAAGGTTGGTTCTCGAAAAAGATCAACAAAATTGGCAAATCTTTAGCTAGATGGACTAATTAAAAAAGAGAGGAGACTCATAATATTAAAATCAGAAATGAAACTGGAGATATCACTATCAATTCTACAGAAATAAAAAGAATTCTATGGGAGTACTCTGAACAACAGTACACCAAAAAAAAAAATTGGATAACCTAGATGAAAAGGACAAGCTCCCAGAAACACAAAACCTACCAAGACTAAATGATGAAGAAATAGAAAATCTGAGCAGATCTATAACTAGTGAGGAGATTGAATCAGTAATCAAAATTTCCCAACAAAGAAAAGTCCTGGACCTGACAGTTGGTGAATTTTACCAAACATTTAAAGAAGAACTAATACCAGTCTTTCTCAAATTTTTCAAAAATTTGAAGAGGGAAAGCTTCCCAACTCATTCCATTAGGCCAGCATAACTTTGATATGAAAGCCAGACAAAGACACCACAAGAAAAGAAAACTGCAGACCAATATCCCTTATGAATACTGATGGAAAAATCATCCACAAAATACTAGCAAATAGAATTCAGCAGCATAATAAAAAGATTAAACATCATGACCAAGTGAGATTTATTTCTGGACTGCAAGGACGATTCAATATAATGAATATCAGTGTAATATGCCCCATCAACAAAATAAAGGAAAAGAACAACATAGTCATCTCAATTGATGCAGATAAAACATTTGAAAAAATTCAACACACTTTCATGGTAAAAACACTCAACAAAAAAGGAATACAAGGAAATTACCTCAACATAATAAGAAGCGTATGTTAAAAACCCACGGGAAACGTTATACTCAACAGTGAAAGACTGAGAGCTTTTCCTCTAAGATCAGGAGCAAGGCAAGGGCGCCTGTTTTCACCACTTGTATTCAACATAGTACTGGACATTGCAGCCAGAGCAATTAGGAAAGAAACAGTAATCAAAGTAATCAAAATTAATATTATTAAAATGTTAATACTACCCTAAACAATCTATAGGTTCAACACAATCCCTATCAAAATCTCAATAATGTTTTTTGCAAAAATAGTGAAACCAATCCTAAAATTCATACGGAGTTAAAGGAACCCCAAGGCCCAAACAGACAAAACAATCTTGGGGAAAAAAACTGGAGGATTCACACTTCCTGATTTCAAAACCTACTACAAAGCTACAGTAAACAAGACATTGTGGTACTGATATAAAGGCAGACATATAGACCAATGGAAAATAATACAGAGCCTATAAATAAACCCTTACATACATGGCCAAATTATTTGTGACATGGGTGCCAAAATCATTCAATGGGGAAAAGACAATCTTTTCAGCAAATGGTGCTGTGAAAACTAGATATCCACATGCAAAAGAATGAAGTAGGACCTTTACCTCACACCATATACAAAAGTTATCTCAAAATGGATCAAGGACCTAAAGGTAAGACCTCTAACAATAAAACCTTTAGAAGATAACAAAATTTGAAGGACAAATGCTTCACAGCATTGCACTGGGCAATGTTTTCTTAGATATGACACCAAAGACACAGGTAACAACAACAACAACAAAAAATTGAGAAACTGGACCTCATGAAAATTTTTAAATTTTGTGCATCAGAAGATACTATCCACTAAGTAAGCAGGCAACCCACAGAACAGAAGAAAATATTTGCAAATCATATGTCTGATAAGGGGTTAATATCCAGAATATACAGAGAAATCTTAAAACTCAACAACAACAACAAAATACAACCCAACTGAAAATTGGACAAAGAACTTGAATAGACATTTCTCCAAAGAAGACACACAAAGGACCAAAAAGCACATGAAAAGATGCTTAACATTGCTAATCATTAGGGAAATGTAAATCAACACCACGAGATACCCCTTCACATCTATTAAGATAGCAACTATCAAAAAACAAAAAAACAGAACAGAAAATAAGAAGTGTTGATGCAGATATGGAGAAATTGGAACCCTTCTGCACTGTTGGTGGGATTGTAAAATGGTGCAGCCACTGTGGAAAACAATATGGCTGTTCCTCAAAAAATTAAAACTAGAATTACCACATGATCCAGCAATTCCACCTCTGGGTATGTATCCAAAAAAAATTGAAAGCAGGGTCTCAGAGAGATTTCTATAAACCTATGTTCATAGCAGCACTATTCACAATAGCTAAAATGTGGAAGCAACCCAAGTATCCATCCACCAATAAATGGATAAGCAAAATGTGATATATGCATACTATGGAATATCATTTAACCTTAAAAAGGAAGGAGATTCTGCAGTATGCTACAACATGGGTAAAACTTAAGGACATTATGCTAAGTCAAATAAGCCAGTGACAAAAAGACAAATACTGTATGATTCCACTTGTATGAAGTACTTAGAGTAGCCAAAACCATAAACACAGACATTGCGATGGTGGATGTCAGGGACTGGGGGGAGAGGAGAAGGGGGAGTTAGTGTTTAATAGGTATAGAATTTCAATTTACATGATGAAAAGAGGGACTTCCCTGGTGGTCTGGGGGTAAGACTCTGAGCTCCCCATGTAGGGGGCCCAGGTTCAATCCCTGGTCGGGGGAACTAGATCCCACACGCATGCCACAACTAAGACCCAGCGCAGCCAAAATAAATAAATAAATATTTTTTAAGAAATGAAAAGAGTTCTGGGGATGGATGGTGGTGATGGTTGCACAACATGAATTTATTTAATACCACTGAACTGTACACTTAAAAATGATTAAGATGGTAAATTTTATATTATGTGCATTTTACACAATAAAAAAGAAAGAAAACAGGTATGTGGTATATGATGGAATGCTACTTCACAATAAAAAGAAATGAAGTACTAATACATGTTTCAGCATGGATGAATCTTGAGAACATGCTCAGTAAAGGAAGCCAACCACAAAAGACCACATATTGCATGATGCCATTTGTATGTAATGTCCAGAACAGGCATATCTATAGAGAGAGAAAATAGGTTAATGGTTTCCAGAGGCAGGGAAGTTTCAGGCGGGAATAGGAGGTGATTGCTAGTGGCATGGGGCTTCTTTTTGAAGTGATCAAAATATCCTAAAATTGGTTGTGGTGATGGTTGCACAACCCTGTGAATAAACTAAAACCCATTAAGTTATACAGTTTAAATGGGTGGATAATATGATATGTCACTTACACCTCAATAAAGCTGTTATTTAAAAAATTTTGAAAAATTGGACTTCTTCAAAATTTAACATTTCTGCTCTTGAAAAAAGACACTGTTAAGAGAGCAAAAAGATAATCCATAAACAAGATGATCTTTGCAAGTATATATCTGAGAAAGGGCTTGTATACAGAAGACATAAAGAACTCTAAGAACAAACAAACAAAAAAGAAAGCAAATAATCACAAAAATGGGGAAAGATTTGGACATACTTTACCAAAGAACACATAGAGGTGGCACACAAGTATACAAAAAGATACTCAACATCATTAGCCACTAGGGAAATCTGAATTAAAAACATGAGATACCAGTACATACCTATTAGAATGACTAAAATGCCTAACATCAAAACAACTAAACAAACAAACAAAAAACAGCTAAACATACTGAGTGTTGGTGAGAATGTGGAGGAACTAGACCTCTCACTTGCTGCTGGTAGAAATTGAGAGGGCTGTAGCCATTTTGGAAAAGTCTGTCAGTTTCTTCCAGAGTTAAATATATTTACCCTACAGAAAAGAAAATATATATCTATACAAAGACTTGAACAAGAATGCTGGTAGCAGCTCTATTTGTAATAACCAAAAACTAGAAAATGTCCAACAACAGATGAATGAATAAACAAATTGTGGTTTATCCACTCCATGCAATACTACTCAACAATAAAGAGGAGAATGGATGAATGATACATACAAATATATGTGTGAATCTCAAAAATCATTATTCCAAATGAAATAAGCCAGACCAAAAAATAGTGTCTACTGTGTGATTCCATTTACATAAAACTCTAGAAATCAAAGGCTAGTCTATAATGACAGAAAGCAGATTCTTCCTGCTGGCTTGGGGATGAGAAGAGAGGCAGGAAAGAAGGACTACAAAGAGACACATGGAAACTTCTAGGTTTTGTGGCTATTTTAACGCATAGATCCAGCCATGCCTGAAACAAGTGTTACTGCTAAACATTTGAGTTAATGTGAGTGAATAAGATCATTGTTACTTAAGCAAATTTGGGGTGGATTTTTTGTTTACATGGAACTAAAATTTTCACCAAATTATAAATTAGAACAAGACCTGAGCCGGGGTGGTAGATGGAGGGAAAACGGTTTCTACGTGTCTAAGTAGTATCATAATGCTATACATAAATACTTGTACATGCAGCACTTCTAAAGAAAGAGAAGATGGAAGAGAAAGAGGAGGAAAAGACATGGATTTTCCTTAATTATATATATTTTTTTTAATAAATTTATTTATTTATTTATTTAGGCTGCGTCGGGTCTTTGTTGCTGCGTGCGGGCTTTCTCTGGTTGCGGTGAGCGGGGGCTACTTTTCGTTGTGGTGCGCAGGCTTCTCATTGCGGTGGCTTCTCTTGTTGCGGAGCTCGGGCTCTAGAGCTCAGGCTCAGTAGTTGTGGCATGTGGGCTCAGTAGTTGTGGCGCACGGGCTTAGTTGCTCCACGGCATGTGGGATCTTCCTGGGCCAGGGCTCGAACCCGTGTTCCCCGCATGGGCAGGCAGATTCTTAACCACTGTGCCACCAGAGAAGCCCTCATTTTATATTCTTAAGAACTGACTGCCACCCTCATTAGACTACTCACGACATAATCAAATCACATATTCAAGTGTATATTTGATTTGTACCCCCTTCTGCCATGAAACTGATCCCGAAAAGCACCAGGTCTCATTTTCATCTAATACCAAGATAAACTCATGCTATGAAATTCATATTCTTGCATTCTTTATCTATGTTTAACAGAGGAGAAAATTCTGTTTTAAATAGGATGTGTGCAGGACACATTTTGCTTCTCAACTGCAAAAACAAGGAGCTTTAAAGTAAATCAGACACTGTAAAGTACTTTTACAATGCCTTGGAAAGAGCCCAAGACTCTTAAATAAGTTCTCCCTGGTAAACGGTGCTGCCACCCTCTACATGAACAATAAGCCTATTCCCTTGATAACTCCAAGAAATATCCATTGAAATGCATTTCAGTCTGATAAGAAAGAGAGTGGATATATGTTCAGATCTTGGAATTTTTAACTCATTGTGGGAAAGTTCTTTTTTCAGAAGTGTTTCTCAGGACTTTCTCTTTCCCAGTGCTTTATAACTTCTCCTCCACTCCAAACAGGCTGGGTGGCTTGTCTGCTTGACCCCTCAGGCTGCATACACACTCTAAGCTTCATCCCCTGTGAGGACACTGTGCTCTTAGTATACAGTTGCTTATGGAATATTTCACACATCCGTTGTTTCCTTCCTCAAAAACATTAAATAATTCTGCCTTGCCTACAGAATTAAAGTCCAAACACATCCACCTGATTTTCAAAAGCTTCTATAATCTGACCTTGACTCATTGTAATCAATATAAACAAATGCTAAACACTTGGAGTTCAAGTACTTTTCATTTATTTCATTTCCTCCAATTAAATTAAAATTGATTTGACTCCCCATGTGTGTGTAACAAGAAGTACAATTTCACCCTATTAGGAGTCCCCCTTATCCTCTTCTGGATCATCCATGAACTCCCAGCTCTTACACAGTCCCAAGAGACCCCTTGGACATCCACTACCAACTGGGCAAGAGCCCCTGGGTCTGTCAAACCATTGCTGCCGGGGTTACCATAATCTCTGCCATCCAGGACTGCCTTCAAATCTGTCCTGCCTCTGTCCCAAAGCAAAGGCTGGCTTGCCCTATTTCCTGGCACAGGCTGGCAGGGATTTCTGAAGGTAAATGCTGCCCCTGTATGCCTTCATTTCCTCAAAGCCACACCTGATTCAAAGAGTTTCTTACTATATTTACCAAGTCGTAACCTAAGCATCCAGTCCTCCTAGTTACAAGAATGGCCATTCCCCTCTGAGCCCAGCTGCCCCAGAGACAGTTTAGGGTCCACCCATTAGGGACCCCTAATCACTAGAGGTCCATTCCAGGGTGAAGAGCCACCACTGCTGTTGAGTCACCCTCATTTACAGCTCCCAAACCACCAAATTCATTCCACTCCCTTCTCACACTGAGTTGTTTGATTGCCTCTAAAGGTGGGGTGTAAAGGAGACAGATCCCAGAAACATGAAGTGTCCATTCACCCTCTTGGGAGATTACTTGCCAATGATGTGTCACAGAGAAAGAAGAAAGACTCTTAGGTGCTTCTCCTTTCCAATATTGTACACAAAGTCCTAGCCAGTGCAACAAGGCAAGAAAAAGAAACAAAAGGCATCCAAATTTGAAAAGAAAAGATAAAACTGTCTTTACTCACAGAGGTCATAACTGTCTATGAACAAAGTCTCAATCTACCAAGAAAAAAAGAAAACTAATAAGTGAGTTAGCAAAGTCATAAGATACAAGGTCAATTTTTTAAAAGCAACTGTATTTCTATAAACTAGCAGCAAACAATCAGAAACTGAAATTTATAATATAGTAATATTTGTAGCAGCACCAGAAAACATGAAATATTTTAGGGATAAGTCTAACAAAATATGTGTGATTAAAAATACAAAATACTGATGAGAGAAATCAAAGAAGACCTAAATAAATGGAGACATATGTTCATAGATTGGAAGGCTCAATATTGGTAGATTGTCAGTTCTCCCCAAATTAATTTATAGATTTAACTCAATCTCAATGAAATTGACCAATTGGATTCTACAATTTATATGGAAAAAGTAAAAGACCTAGAGTAGGCAATACATTTTTTATAAAGTAGAACAAAGTTGAAGGACTCATACCACCTAATTTCAACACTTACTATAATTCTACAGTATTTAAAACAGTGTGGTATTTGTTTGTTATAGATCACTTGAATGCAACAAAAAGCCAGAAATAGACCCACACATGTATAGTCAAAAAACTGTTTTGTTTTGTTTTGTTTTTAACAAGGGTGACAATATACCTAAATGGAGAAAAGATAGTCCTTTCAGCAGGTAGTGCTGGGACAATGGAACATTCATAGGTAAAACAGTGAACCTCAATCCACATATAAAAATTAACTCAAAATAGATCGTAAACCTAAAATGTACAACCTAAAATTATAAAATTTCTAGAAGGAAATAGAGGGAAAAATATTTGTGAGCTTTTGTTAGGCAAAGATTTCTTACATGGGAAACAAAAACTCAAACTATAAAAACTTGATAAATTGGACATCATCAAAATTTAAAATGTATCTTCTTCAAAAGACACATTAAGAAATAGAAATGCAAGCCACAGACTAGGGGAAAATATGTGCAGTATAAATATCTGACAAAAGACCTGTATCCAGAATATACAAAAGAATACTCTCAACTCAGTAATAAGAAGAAAACAAATGATCTAATATAAAAGGATATAAGAGATGAGAACAGACACATAAAAAAGAATGATACATGGATGGCAAATAAGCGCATGAAAAATCCTCAACATCATTAGCCATCAGAGAAATACAAATTATATCACAATAAGATACCACTACACACCTATTAGAAGGCTTAAATTTTTAAAACACCATAGCAACTGTTCAAGTGGATTTGACACAATCAGAGCTATTATTCATTAGTGGCAGGAATATACAGTGGTACAAGCATGTTCAAGAATAGTCTGGCAGTTTCTTAAAATGTTAAGCATATATACTGACCATACAATCCATACAATTCCACACGGTATTTATCCAAGAGAGACAAAAGTGTGTATCCACAGAATGATCATGTTTATAACAGGTCTCTTCATCACAGCCAAATCTGCAAATTACCCCAAGGTCTATCAATTGATAAAAGGATAAACACATTGTGGTATAGCTAAACAATGGATTACTAACTACTCAGCAGTTAAATAAAAAGAACAACTGACATATGCAACAACACGGATGAATCTCAAAACCATTACACCGAGCAAAGCAGCCAGACGTAAAAGAGTAAATTTAATATGATTCTGCACATATAAGTTGGAGTGGACAAACTTTTCCTTATTCCTCCCGCAAAGCAACCAAAACCCTGGACATGACATACAAGACAAACAGAAGAAGACTCTGAAAGGTGGAAAGAAAAAGGCAAACCGGCCAAAGACCTGAGGACCCAAGAAACAAAATGGTGGCGAGTTCCCTGGGTTTTCTTTTTGCCTCATATACCCCAGACTTCAAGTTGAAGAGGCTAACAGCACAGAAGTGTCAACAGACACAGACAAAACAACAACAACACCTGCTCTCTCCAGCCAAAGGCCAAGAAAGGGGCAGCCTAGCAAGACAGACAACCTTCAGACAATGAGCACAGTGCTCCGGTGAAACAACACAAAAACAAACAAACAGAAGACATGGCCCACCACAACACCACAAGTGAAGGTCATGTGGGCAGTCTCCGCTCCTCTCTCTCAAGGCTCTGCCAACACCCTACTGCTGGAGGCCGTAGCTCTCATCCCTACCAGCTGGGAAGAAGCCCTCTACCCACAGTGTCAGTGGAGACAGCACAGAGAGCCTGGACTCCCACCCACCCTTGCAGTCGCAAGGCACCCCTCTCCCACTGGAGTGACGTCAGAGGAGCCCTACTGGGGATTCAGGACTTTCACAGCTGCCCAGCTGTAACAAAGCCAACTTCCCCACTGCAGGGTCAGCTGGATCCACGTGGGGAGCCAGAACTCTCACCCCCAATCAGCAGCAATGATTCCATGCTCAGTCAACAGAGGCAGGATGGGGAATGTGGACTTATACCCCACTGGGCACTAAGCAGGGGGTGCTCTAATGTCTCCTCCCAGACAGAACAGTATAAAAGAAAGCTAGCTGAAACAGAAGGTTTAAATAAAATCCAGTCTCATAATATAACATGCAAGTGTCCAGGTTTCAACTGAAAATCATTCATCATATCAAGAAGTAGGAAGATCTCAAACTGAATGTTGGTTCACAAATTGGCCCCCATACAGAGGGCCAGGAGAGCCTGAAGAACGAGGCAGAGTGCTCCAGACTGACAGGTGACAGGTTTAATAAGCAAGAGAACTTGCATTCGAGGCTCGTCTTGGGATGCCGGAAAGATAGTACATCTCTGCATCCACCAGCCTGAATATTAAAAATTTATGTCACGGCCTTAACGGGTCCAGTTGCGTATTCAGCCTAGACGGTCTCAACAACAGCACTTTCAGGCTTCCCTGGTGGCGCGGTGGTTAAGAAGCCGCCTGCCAATGCAGGGGACACGGGTTCGAGCCCTGGTCCGGGAAGATCCCACATGCCACAGAGCAACTAAGCCCGTGCGCCACAACTACTGAGCCTGCACACCACAGCTACTGAAGCCTGCGTGCCTAGGTCCCCTGCTCCGCAACGGGAGAGGCCACCAGAATGAGAGGCTCACACACCACAACAAAGAGTGGCCCCCCTCACTGCAACTAGAGAAAGCCCGTGCGCAGCAACAGGGACCCAACACAACCAAAAATCGGTAAATAAAACAAATAAATTTATTAAAATAAAAGCAGTGCTCTCTCAAGGCTGCGACCTTGAAAACAGCTCCCACGGTGGGAGTGGTGGGCAGAGCATACATTCCAAGGATGGGGGCGGGTGGAGGGGGAGGAGCCTCCAAGTGCCCTGGTCCGACTTGGGGTCAACCAGCGGTCGCATCCTCCCAATGTCCTCCTACTGCCCTGAGTAAGTGAAGACAATCAGTAGATGCCAACATCAAGGTGACAGAGATGTTAGAATTCTCTGACCAAGAGTTTAAAACAGTCATGATACAGATCTTTCAATGAGTAATTACGAACATGCTTGAAACAAACGAAAAAAATATAAAGCCTCAGATAATAAGTAAAACATGCAGCAAAGAAATAGAAAATATAAAGAAAAACCAAAGAGAAGTTTTGAACCAAAAAATACAATAACAAAACAAAATAAAAAAGTTTCAACCACAGGATGAGGGAGAGAGGAAAGAATCAGTAACAGGAAAACAGAAAAATACAAATTACTCAGTCTGAACAACAGAGAAAATAGATTTTAAAAAATACAATGAACAGAGTCTCAGGGACCTGTGCCTATGTGATGAGATAAAGTAAACGAAGACAAAGAAAACATTTTGAAAGCAGCATTAAAACCAGAGAAAAAGAATACCTTACTGACAGGGGGAAAAACAAGAAATCAATAAAATTAAAATCAGAAAAACAATAAAGAAAATCAATGAAGCAAAGAGCTGGTTCTTTGAAAAGATCAGTAAAATTAACAAACTTCCAGCAAGACTGACAAAGAAAGACAGAAAACAAAGATTAGCAATACAGTAGTCTCCTCTTATCCATGGTTTTGCTTTCCACAGTTTCTGTTGCCCATGGTCAACCGAGGTCTGAAAATATTAAACAAGAAATTTGTTTAATATTTTAAACAAACAAGAAATTTCCTAGTTCAGATGGTTTCACTAGAAAATTCTCCCAAATAATTAATGAAGAATTAACATCAGGGCTTCCGTGGTGGTGCAGTGGTTGAGAGTCCGCCTGCCGATGCAGGGGACGCGGGTTCGTGCCCCGGTCTGGGAAGATCCCACATGCTGCAGAGTGGCTGGGCCCGTGAGCCATGGCCTCTGAGCCTGCGCGTCCAGAGCCTGTGCTCCACAACAGGAGGGGCCACAACAGTGAGAGGCCCACGTACCGCAAAAAAAAAAAAAAAAAGAATTAACATCAATTCTACACAACGTCTTCTAGAAAACAGAAGAGGTGGGAATACTTCCCAATTCATTCTATGGAACTATTATTACTCTGATACCAAAATCAAACAAAGACAGAACCAAAAAAAAAAAAGTCTATTTCTATATTCAAATCTGTCTCTTCAAATCTTTTGTCCATTTTTAAACTGCTTTATTTGTCTTTTTATTGTTAAATTGTAAGAGTTCTTTATATAGTCTTGATACTGGACCATTATCAGGTACGCGATTTGCAAATATTTTGTCCCAGGTTGTCTTTTCACTTTCTGGATAATGTCTTTTGATACACAAAAGTTTTTAATTTTGATAAAGTCCAATTCATCTATTTGTTCTTGTTGCTTGTGCTTTTGATGTCATATCTAAGAAACCATTGCCTATTCTAAGATCATATAGATTTACCCCTATATTTCCTTCTACAAGTTGTATAATTTTAGGTCTCTTGCTTCAATCTTTGGTCCATTTTGGGTTAATTTTTGTATATGGTGTGAGGTAAGGATTCAACTTCATTCCTTTGCATGTAGATAACCTCTTGTCCCAGCACCATTTGTTGAAAAGACTATTCTTTCCTCATTGAATGGTCTTGGCACTCTTGTCAAAAAGTCATTTGGCGGGCTTCCCTGGTGGCGCAGTGGTTGAGAGTCTGCCTGCCAATGCAGGGGACACGGGTTCGAGCCCTGGTCTGGGAGGATCCCACGTGCCGCGGAGCACCTAGGCCCGTGAGCCACAACTACTGAGCCTGCGTGTCTGGAGCCTGTGCTCCGCAACAGGAGAAGCCGCGATAGTGAGAGGCCCGCGCACCGTGATGGGGGGTGGCCCCCTCTTGCCACAACTAGAGAAGGCCCCCACGTAGAAACGAAGACCCAACGCGGCCAAAAATAAATAAATAGATAAATATTTTTAAAAAATAGTCAATTGGCAATGGATGTAGGGGTTTATTTCTGGCCTTTTAATTCTACTCCATTGATCTATAGGTCTATCCTCATGCCAGTACCAGACTATAGTCTTGTACAGTCGGCCTTCTGTATCCTTGGGTTTCACACCCACGGATTCCATCAACCACAGAACGAAAATATTAAAAGAAAAAAATTCCAGCAAGTTCCAAAAAGCAAAACTTGAATTTGCCATGTGCTAGCAACTATTTACATAGCATTTACTTTGTATTTATAACTATTTACATAACATTTACATTATATTAGTATTATAAGTAATCTAGATAGAGATCATTTAAAATATATGGGAGGATTTCATAGGTTATACACAAACACTATGTCATTTTATATAAGCGACTTGAGCATCTGCAGATTTTGGAATCCGAGGGAAGTCCTGGAACTAATCCCCCACGGATACTGAGAGACAACTGAACTCAGGAAATGTAATTCCTCCAACTTTGTGATTGTTCTTCAAGATTGTTTCAGCTGTTTGGAACCTTGCTTTTCTATATACATATTAGGATAGAAGTGCATCATTAAAAAATATAAATCTTTCCAAAAGTAAGGTACAAATGTACTGTAATTCCACTTTGAATTCCTATTATTTTTAAAGTGGACAAAGCGATGTCCAGCATTACCCAAACACCGGCTTGAAAAGTACTCATGCAAGGAGATTTGCTGTCTTGTTTTGCTTCTTATGATGAGTGGTGGTGAACAAGTATCTGTTATCGCCTGTGTCCAATTTATTATGTAATTTTGAGTGTCTTACCTATCACATAATAAACAATGTTAAGTGAAATACATTTTTCAAAGGAACACAGAGATTGCAAGGGATGTAATAAAGGAGAGTTAAATTCTGGTTCTTGGCTTGACGTCTGGTTTAGAATCAGACTTGAGATCTTGTCTCAACAGAGGGAGAGAGAATTCCAGGGGAAGTAGCAGGAAGTGGCAGGGCGAGGCGGGCAGCAGGGGCAGCCCAGGGTAATCTCATGAACTCCATAGATGCATGAAGGTCCCTGGGCCAAGTGGGCACCATGCAGAGTGCCTCAGCCCTCTTGTTGCTGCACCGTAGAGAAAGCTGCCTTCCCGGTGAGTCTGTGGGTTCACTGCCCAGGGCAGGGGTTACGAGGAGAGTGGATGTGGATGCTTCCACCCACAATCCATCTCCCACTCAGGCAAGGAGGCAGGGTGGAGGCCCCGCCTCTGTGCCTTCCCTGTGGCCCAGGAGAGAGCCAAACCCTGTGGTGCTGGGGCTTTTAAACCAGTAAATGATTTCCGGAGGAGCACCAGAGAGATAGCTCCAACAGTGGCCAGGTAAGTACAAAGGCTTCGGTCCCGTTCGCCCTCCTTCCTCCACACTGCCCCGGCCCCAACACACACAGCAGGAGCTGGCCTTCGAGAGGGCGTATCTGTGAGACAACCAGGACCCTCCTCCACGACCGAGATAGGGTCCCTGCTTAAGCCCTCGGGGAGGAGCATGGAAGGGATAAGATTTCAACTAAGAGTGAAGCTTTACAGTGAATTGACCTTTTACATTCTTCTTTCTCCAAATAAGTAAAACGGGTTAGATTTTAACAACTAAACGTAACTAGAAATAATAAACTCGTCCCAAGAATTCATTAAACAGCGAGTCAGGGAGAATTTAAGAGAGCATCATCGAAGCCATACTTGGAGAGAAACACAAAAGTATTCTGCGTTTGTATCCCAGGGAAATAAGACTGGTCAGTTACCTGGTCACTATAGGCTCGGGCCACGGGGTTTGGTGCAGACCCTCTGCCTCAACCCACAAGGATACACCAGGTCCGAGGGACACAGATGTCCTCCTAATCCCATCACTCGGCTCAGCACGCTACAAGTACTCCTACCCCTTGCAATGACTCTGCAGGTAGTCTCTATTATCCACATTTTGTAGAAGAGGAAAAAGACGTTCTGAGCGGTTGGGTGACAGTGGTCTCCCTGGGCTGCGACCCACCTGTCCGCCTGGGCCCTGGCCACCACGGCAGCAGCTTGCCCTGACTCTCCTCAGAGCCCCTCACAAGCCCTCCGCACCGCCTCGGGCTGGTCCCTCCTCTGGGCCCCCTTTACCCGGCTTCCCAGATGGGCTTCTCTGCTCCCAGCCTCTCCCGGAACGCCTCTCCCCACGGTTCCCCCCATCTCTAGGCTCTCAAGTCCCCAATAACCCAAGACCCTGACGCCAGCTCGTCGGACACGATCGTGGAGGGGGGCAGAGGAAACACTTCTCCGGGAGCCCCCGAACCAAGAAAACAGGCTGGAGCGCGGCCCCAGGGAGGAAGCGGGGCGGGTCGGCCGGAGAGGATGTTGACCCCAACGGGTCAGACGCGAGGAGGGGCCCTCTGGGCAGAGGGAAGTGAGAACGGGGACTGCCTGGAAGAGATTGTTCACGCTTTCAAGCCGGGCCAAGCGAGATGAGTAATGCCAGAGGCTGGCGGCCCGGAGGCTCCCCTGGAGGAGCGGGGCCGTGCACCCCACTGGGTCTGGGGGTGGAGGGGCGGGCAAGCCACGCAGTGATCCAGCGCAGGGGACCGCTGGGGACAGCCTTCGGGTTCTCCTGAGTGGCGTGAGTGGCACCGGATGCGGGGCCCACTTGGGAGGCTCCCTTTCTCTGGCCCTTAGACGTCTCAGCCCTTAGTAATGAACCCCAGAGTGAGGCGTGGCGCCGGCCGCTGGGGGTCGGGGATGGGGGATGCTCCTGTCCGGGGATGCGTGGATCGTGGCCTCTGGCTTTGAAGGTCCTTGGGTGGCTGTCTGTCTCTGCAGGGGTGCACCTCTCAGGTCTCTGGGGCAGTATTTTTGGAGACTGTGACACTTCTCTGGAGAAGGAGGATTGGAGAGAACCCACGTTTCCATGTCCCTGCAGGGCTCTCCTCCCTCCTGGGAAACTCTGCAGAAGCCACAGCCTTTCTGAACCTGCCGTTAGACCTCAGGTCAGTAGCGCCCATCTTGACACAGGGCATCATCCTTATGCCTGTACAGCAGTCTCAAGGAACCTGGGCAGAGTTGCTCAATATTAGGAATAAAAGGATCTCTCTGGAGGTCAAGGGTGGGAAGTCAGGCCCCTTCCGGGCTGAGCAGAACGCTAACCAAAGCCCGAGGCTTTGCCTCAGCTATCAATACGGAGCTGATAGGAGGGGGAAAAATAGTTTTGTTAATAATGATTTTTCAGGTTTAGCACCTAGTGATCAAGAACAATTATTTCAAACAGGAAGTTCTCAAAAGCAGGACACTGCTCACAACACTTATCTGTAAACCCGTCCCTGATGACAAAATTGATGAGACCTCCTTTGCTTGGCCTTGAGCTGTTGTTGCTGTGGGCAACATGTCTGAACTCTGGATCTTTTGCCCCTAAACTCAACACATCCAGCCCCAGGTTTCCAGGGGCAGGTGGGAAACTTGCTTCTATCACTAGGAATTGCTGCCACGTCTTCCTAAGTCTGCTCCAGTCTGAGCGGGGTTTTCCTGTTTCACCATCGCTCCATTTTGCATTTCAATGGCAAGCTCCTTGCCTTCGGTTCTAACTTCCCTCCTTTATACCCCGGGTGACATGACTAAATCCACTCCCACCAGCTGGCGGGGGCTCAGGAACTCTGCACTGAGAGGGTTCAGCCCTCCCTCCTCCGCTCCCCCTGCGGGGTTCCAGTGACCATGCGGGGTCCGGCCCAGGTCCCCTGGCTGCACAGCCCCGGCGCCCTTCACCTCCCCGCTCCAGCAGCCCCATCTGGCTCACTAGCAGCACCCTGACCCATATCCTATAGCATCTTGGAAGTCCCTTCTGATTCCCCTAGCATTCTGGCTTCTCCTTCATGGTTTTTTATTCTTTTCTTTTTTGCTTTTTTTTTTTTTTTTTTCCCCAAGCCTAACAGCTCTCTCCAGACCTCATTTCCTCCATACCCATCTCCAGTAAACCTTCCAGCCAAAATCTGACCAACACTCCCTGGCCGTCTTGTCTGTCTTCCCCACGGCTTCCAAAAGCCCAGCTTTGAAAGCATCCTCCTGTCGCATTTCTCTGTGTCTACACTGGAGCTCTGTGCACGTAGCCCTGAAGATGGAACCCAGTCTGTGGAACCCCGTCCCATCTGGGCCTTCAACAGTGCACGGAGGCTCTCTGCCTGGAGCTGCTGCTCTTCTCAAATCCAGGGCTCCACCCTTCGCCGCACCCCTACCATCCTCTCAGGTCTCGACTCCACCCTGATTTTACAAAAAAAACAGAAGTCACCTCCCCGAGTTTCCTCACCCTCTCATCCCCACCTCCCCCAACCTGGACTCAGAAATACCTTCTCCACCCCGACCCACCTTCCCCACTTGGCCGCCTCTTCCTGCAAGGCCTCAGGTAAACATCAGCTCTTCCCTGGGGCCTCTGCATCCATAGGAAGTGCTCAGTGCAGGTCAGCTATTATTATTTTTAATCCATGCCCCTTCACACAGCGTCCATCACTCTGCTTTCTGCCATGACAACACTTTATTGCACTGACCACACATTAACAATTCTTTATCTACATGCCTTTCCCACACATAAAACCACAAGCTCCTTGAGAACAGGGAATGTAGCTTTGTTCATCTTTGGAAACAGTGGGGTGCCTGGCATTTAATAGAAATTCAATTTAAATTTATTTAAATTATTTAAATGAAATTTATTTATTTAAATTTATTCAATGAAATAAATACATAAATAACTGACTTCTCGGGTAGCTCTGATGTCAGTATTTTCATCTGTTTCCTAGCCATGATCAGAATCACCCCAACAGATTTAGAAATTGTAAACACCCTGACTGCAGGCCAAACCAATTTGGTTAGAATCTCTTAGGGGGAGATCAAGCCTCAGTCTTCCTTCTGAAAGACTGATTGTACAGTGCAGCTCCCTTTGGTAATCACTGGCTTGTGGAAGGCGGTGGACTCAGAAGGTTTAGAAGGTATGAATTCTCATACGTTGTACTACAGGAAATGCCTGACTGTAATCTAGTAAGAAACAAGCAAACAAGAAATTGATTCGTGCAGTGTTAAACAATGACGAAGTTGGGGTGAGATCAGTGGAAATGCCCAGTGGGTGGGGGGATGATTCCAACACCAGGGCTGTGCCAGCTCAAGTCCGTCAGGTTCGCAGCCTTGGCAGTCCAGATACTCCCTGTTCATTGCCCTGGTGCCTTCAGCCAGCATCATGTTTCCCCAGTGCTATCACACCTGTGCTTCTAAGTCGACCATTTACAGGACTTTGGAGACAAGCAAGATAACCACAGCGAGCTGTAAGGGGCAGGCTGTGTGGGGAGGCAAAGAGCGGGGCAGATGTGGCCACTAGGCAAAAACGAGCCAGATCTGTCCAGTGGCTCTTCTGAAGTGACTCTGTGTTTGCTCCTGAACTTGACATGTTGTAAGTCGTGAACGGTCCCTAAGAAGTCAGTGTGGATAAGGGATCTAGGATCGGACACTCCAAGTGGGGTGTGTCGGCCTTGTCTGGGGATTTGTTAGAGACGCAGTCTCGGCCCTCCTCAGTCAGAATTTGCATTTTATTGACCGAGAGGCAAGCGCACTCACGTTTGAGAAGCTCTGCTCTAGACCAGACCGGATGCAGACGAGGCGCCCTGGCCTGTGACTCTGCATTGCTAACAAGCTCTGAGGCAAGGCACGTGCTGCTGCTGCTGCCCTGGGCTCCCCACATTCGGTACTTCCCTCTGACAAGCAGAGGAATGGGCCGTCCTATCTTCAGCCTGCCTTCCCCCGGGGTATGTGTTAGGAATCCCTGGGTTCCAAGCGAGAAGAAAAGCAACACCAAGGGGCTTAAACAGTAAACGACTTGCATCTGCTCACGTAACTGAAGAGTTCACAGGTCTGGCTCACTCTCTCCCAGGAGCCTGGACACTCAGGCTCAGTGCTGTCACCTGGAACGTGGGTTCCCTGGTGGCCCTGCTCTATCCCCATGGCGATGGCTTCACCTGCACTCCACCGGGTGTCTCCCTCCGCATCATGAGCGGGATCCCTGAGGTTGAGAACGGTAGCAGCTAGCTAAGATTCCTTCCTGCCATCCGTTACATTTCACACACACAGTATGGCAGTCAGTTTTATCCACTTCAGTCTGAAGTGCTGTGCTGAACTCCCTTCTGTGGAGCTGATTCTAGGAAAGCCTGGACTTTTCTACCCCAGGAGACGTGGGCGCCGCCCCCTCCCCGTGGCAGCATCCACAGGCCCTGTGTCCGCTAGTTCTGTAGTCAGGTCTGGCCAAGGAGAGGTACTATCCGAAAGTCGGGAGAGCAACGGGATTTTTTCCCAGGATCTATTTTCTGGCCCCATCCCGCTGGGCTCTAACTGGCCTAGCTTCATTCCTCTTCCCCAAGCCAGAGCCGCTGGCTGGCAGGACCCCTAAGGCTACCATTACCCTGGGCTCCAGCAACTGCCTCTCCCTCTTCCCAGGCACAGCTGATGGATGACGCTCTGAGCTACTGCCCGACTTAGGAAGCTGCCAGCGTCTCTGCGGAGTCCCCTATATAAACGCTCTGTTTTCTCCGTGATCTTTCTCCATTCAGCATTTGAATTATGCCATCTGTCTCCTGAGGGACCCCGACTGACACAGCCGCAACTTAATTGTGCGGAAGAATATAAAACCTCCATATACGGAGAATCTTTTTAAGCTTCGTTTACAAATTTACAGGCGTCAATAACCAAGAAGTCTAGGACCAGTGATTTGAAATGCAGAAGATACACAATAAATGTTAAATGTTTAAAACCAACTGGGATGAGATGACTTTAGAAGAAAAAAGTGCTTTCTACCCGGTTCATTAATGTTTCACTTTATAAAAATAATCACACTTTCAGATCAGAATAAGGTGCATAAACAGAAAATGGGGGAAGGCGGGCTGTACGTACACTGAAGCAGAGCCCGGCTTGCGCCGCCTCCTTTGAGGTGGTAACAGTGGTAACCCTTGTTCCTACCGGAACGTTCATCCTGAGGAAGATAGGAAACTTTCATAGACTGTGACGGCTGTAGTTCACGGTGACGGCAACGGAACTCCGAGGACAGAGCCCAGGCCCTCAAGCCAACACGGCAGCTGAGCGCTCCGCGGGGATTCTGCGGGCAGCGCCTCGGGCGGGGGCGGCGGCGGCGGCGGCGGCGGCATCCGGAGCCCATCGCGCCGCAGTTCGTGTGCGGGACGCTGGGGGGCGCCAGGAGGCCCCCGGCACCGCGGGGCGCGCGGGCTCCGGGCCCCGCCGCGGGTGCAGGGGCTCGGCGGCTGGACGGTCCCCGGGCAGCGGCGCGGCGAAGAAGGCGGGGTCGAGCTCCACGCCGTCGAGCGGGGACGTGTCGGGCGTGGGCAGCGGGTAGCCGTCGAGCGGGGGCGCGCCCAGAGCCTGGCAGGGACGGGGGGATCGGTCCCGTCGCCCGGCCGGTCCTGCAGGGCCCAGCGCAGCGCCACCTCCTCCAGGAAGGCCGCCCCTCCGCCCGCGCCCGCCTAGCTGCGGAACGAGTCGCTCCCGGACCCTCAGAGCGCGGGCCTCCCTCGAGCCGGCGGGAGGCAGGCAAAGCGGCGCTCCGCACACGCCATCATCCGAGTGAAGACCGTGTGGAGGTTAATATTAACCATTTTGCCTGACCAGGAACACCAGGACTCCGCCAGCCAGTGTGTGCTGCGGCCGATTTCACCCACCGCGACCGAATCGGCTTCACGGGACGCGGGCTCAGTACGGAGATACTAGGGTCCTGGAAGGGCCAGCGAAGCCCCCCGGCAGGCCAACCCCTGCCCCCGAAAGGCGGGCAACTTAGGGACGGTGACCAGGAGCGAGGACCGCCGGCGGGGTTTTCTATCCACCGCTGGGCTGCCAGCACCCCTGGGATCCGATACGGAAAGAACCGGTCCTGTTAAAGATTGCACCTGGGACGCGCACGGTTTCTACCTCTTTCGTCTCGGGTGAGATGTGCTCTCCCACCGACCGGGTCCGCTCTATTTTAAATGCAGGTCCTCTCCGTTCATGTTCACAAACTCAGTCTTTGCATGAGTGTGAGGGAGCCTTAGGACTGTAATTGTACATGAAAGGATTAGCCAACATACAAACTTACATGGGACTGGAGACGGGACAAGTGGGCCTGACCCCGCAGAAGAGCGGAGACCACCAACCAGGTAAACAGAGGCTCAGCTTCTAGGAGCACAGGAACACCATACAGAAATACATCTGAAAAGGCAAGCTGCAGACTAGTAGGGAAATGTGATCCCACTTAGTGGGGGTGGAGGGGAGAGGAAACCCTGCGAGTCTTTATGATTGTGTATGCAGAGAAAACGAGTGCAAGGGAAAACAGGTCTGGGAAGCGGTCACTAGTTTTCCCTTGATGTTCTGCTTAAATTTTTTTATGAAACAAAGAGGAAATTAAAAATTTTAATGACGCTATTTACGCAGAAGACAAATGATTTTGCATTGGTAAGATGAAAATAAAGCCTGGCCATTTTATTCCTTCTTTAAAAAAGAAAAGAAAAGCCAGCTCTCCCTCAACTTGGGAAGACTGAAAGCAGAATGAGCTTGAAGCCCTCACAGCTAGAGGCCACGTCTCCTGGCTTTTCAAACACCAACTTCAGCATCGAAAACAGACCTCAAGACAGAAGCCTGTATCACTTGAAATTTAAAGCTTTGCACGTTTTTCTGAAAGGTACTGTTGAATGCATTTCCAGCTTTGTTAATGATCGGCAGTCTTATCTAAGTCTCTAAATTTCTTCCCTGAAAAAATAAAGAAGGAATCAGCTCCCTGTTTGAAAACTTGGAATAAAAGCGTTCGAGTTTTCTTTTGTACAGAACCTTGCCTGATTAGAGGACACCTTGAAAACCTTTCCCAAGACCGCAAAATTTTGTATTCTTTCTCATGTACACCTGGAGATGGTGAACAGTTTGATCTTGGGCCTCATTTCATCTCGCGCCTCCAAGACGATTCTGCACCTGCCAGTTGTTTCCCTACGTGTAAAATTCGCGGCACAAGCGAGTTCTCAGAGGTAGAGCCACGGACCCAAGCGGTGGTCAAGCCACGCGGCTTTCTCCGAGCCCGGCCTTCCCCCCGCAGAAGCCCCCTCCTCTCGCTTCCTCCTGCGTTCCCGGCGCCTCCCCGGGCGGCCGGCGCAGCTCCGTGCCCTGCGGGCCCGGGTCCCCGCGCCAGCAGCCCGCGCTCCGCCTTAGCCACACCTCGAAGATGCCGGATGGAGACTCGCCCTCAGCTCGGCCCGAGGCCCCAGGACCGCGTCCCGCCGCCCGCCGCCGCCTCGCCCCTCACCTTCACGTCCCCGAGGAGGCTCAGCCTGGTGGTCACGGCGGGCAGCGCGCTCCGGGGCTGGCTCTGCTCGTCCCTGGCGTACCCCGCTTCCGGGCTGCTCATGGCGCTCCAGCCCTGCCCGGCGCCCCGGGACCCTCCGCCGGACACGCCGCCTCCCCCCCGACCGACGGGACGGGGTGGGGAGGGAGATGCCCCGCGGGCCGCTCGCTCCCCGCGGCCGGACCCCGTCCCTCGGCCCCAGCCCGCGGCGAAGCCAGCGCCCCCGCCGGCTCAGTCACACCGCGGATGCCCCCGGGCCTGGGGGCCTCTATCGCACAGACGTGGCCCTTCGAGAAGCCCTGCTCCCGCCGCCGGCTGCGCCCGCGAGGCCGAGAACCCGGGCGCCGGGCGCCGCGCCGCGCGGCCACAGCTCACTAGGGCGCGGCGCAAGGTTACGGGTTTACTTTCTCCCCGGCAGAAGGTCACAGGCCGAGACCCAAATGCCCTCCCCGCCTCGGAGGAGAGTCAGTCCCGGACGTCACGTTTGGACCTTCTGAGGTCCCCGCGCGGCAGGCCCTCTCCTGAACTATACAAAAGGGAAACCCTTCGAGCCCGATTCGCCCCGGGCCGCGCACACCGGCGCTGGGCGGGCACCGGGGCGCAAAGTCACGGGCGCGAAACGCCTCGAAGCGAGCGCACGACGTCGCGGTCTTTCTGTCCCGGTCACCAGGGTGGCCGTGCTCTCCTCCACCCGCACCAAACCTAAGAGCTTTTACCTTCTAAGTTGCAAGTCACTGCAGAGTCTGGTTGACATCCTCCCCTGAATTAGTAGCAGCCGGAGCGCGGTTCCCGGCGAGGGGAGCGCGGCGCCCTCGGCTTCCAGCGCCTTCTGGGCCCGGAGACGCCCGCGCGGGAGGGACTCGTCGCCGCCTCCCGGGACCTGGACCCGCGCGCGGCGGAGGGTGGAGGTGGGCGTGGAAACCGACAGCCGAGTTTAGGGTTTGCCCCTTGACACGATCTTATTTTTTCTTTGTGTAAAGGTTTAGGGACACTACTTCTCTTTCCTAATGGGTGTAAGAGGAGACCGAGCCTAAAAATCACAACCACGGTGGGACGCAGTCCGGATTGTCTGGGATTGATTGAAATGCCGTGAAGCGGATGCTGTTCCTTGTAATAACACGTGCATCACTCTTCCATCTGCTCCCTTCACCCGCCACAGCCAGAAAATTTATCCCAAAATATCCACCTCCGCCAGAAAGGGGGGAGCTCCTGGGAAAGGTGGGGGCACCGGTATCCTCACATTTCACAGTGGGGAGTCAAGGCTTCCAGCCTTTGCGATGAAACACGAACAAGGGTGTGTTATCCCAGTACTGTAGAAGGCAGCGGTAATCAATAGAAGAAATGGACATAAGGCTGTAACTATCATTACGTTCGAAGGAACGCAGGACGTACTTGGCTATTATAGCAGGAAGTCAGTGTCTAATACTGATGAACATGGAATTAGCCTCGCAGGCATGTTAATTAATGAACCGCCAGAGGAACAGTTATTAGTGTAGGTAAAGCCCAGTTCGAGCAAAAGAGGGGCAGGGGGATTGACTAACACGTGGAAGGGGGGCTGGGGAGGGACGAGATCTTCCTGCAGCTCTTAGTTTATATTACAATCCCCTCTGGAATGTTGCTTTGCTCTTGTTGTTGTGTTTTTTTTTTTTCTTTTTGTAAGCATGCACATCATTTTAAATTTTTAAATTATTTTAAACGAATAAATAAAACCATACACTTCCCATACCCACAGTCCTTTTACTGAAACAACGAACTTGATTTTCTATTTTATTTCTCCCTCCTGTAGTCTCCCTTTACAGTTTAATATTTTGGGTGTGTGTGTGTGCACCTACGATCCCAAGTATTGTTTTCAAACATCCAGATTTCTTAAAATAAGCAGAAGAATCCACTATGTAGGGAACAACTATAAAACTGTCTCTTCATTTCATGTCTGTGTCAGAATTTTCTTCTCTTCACCCCCTCCACCACTGCCCTGGGGGAATAACTTCTGAAGAGTGAGTGATTCAAAGTCCCGGGTATGAAATTTCAACATTGCTTGGAACTGCTGAAAGCCAGAATTTATTTCTTCATGTGCGGCCCTCCCCCATTCCATTCTGCTTATTCATCCTCAAGAATTCCAACCCTGTTCAGTCCTTAAAAAGTAAATGACATGGAAATGTGATTCAGGACTTGAGAAACTATGACTGGTGGGGAAAAGGGCTGGACTGAAAGGTGAGTATTAGCAGACTTGACATTGAGCTCAGTATGTCCCAGTGAACTGTCCCTTTATAAAGACCTTGAGATTTTCATGCCAAATGGGAGTTCATGTGAATTGAGGCATTCTGTACAAAGCTCTTCTTCAAGTGACAATGATTTCTATTCTCATTTTATAATCAGAGAGACTGAGCTGCCCAAAGCTTGGAGTGAAACACAGATGGTCTAGGTTTCCAGCTCATATGGGCAAACTTAAAAGACTGGGAAATGTTCCATCCACTAAGCAAAAGCACCAGGGAAAGCGAGTTACTGTTGTTTCTCTTTCCCAGTGGGATAACGAAATTAAATCCCCCAAGTCTGCTGGGAAAGACAGAGATACATAAAATCAAAAGGTCGAGAGGGAAGAGAGAAGAGAGCGCTTCCTGTGGCCCTGAAGCCATCCTTAAACACCATCTCATTCATCACTACAACGCGATCCAATGAGGGAGACAGGGCTCTTATCATTCCCCTACTTTTTACAGATGAGCAGACCAGAGACCAGAAAAGATTAGTGCCTTTTCCAAACTCACAATGATCTGGTGCTGAGCCAGGGGGAAATTCCGACTCGAAATGTAGAGTCTTCTCCTTCTGGAGCACTACCTCGGATCCAGTCATCCTCTACCCTGCTACAATAGCTTTTGCTCTGTGTTGAGTCTGCTGTCCTGACACATATTCAAGAGGAAGGAGTTCTAGCCACTGGGGACTGTCTCAAATAGAAGAGCGACAAAGCAGGAACTCCCAGTTCCTTCGGAAAACTGAGGTTTTCAACTGAGGTACCAAGTCAGTTACTCAGTCCATTTCTGAGCACTTACTGGGTGCCAGGTCAGATGACACAAAGTGAAGAGACAGTCCTTGTCCCCTGGGGCACTCCTTGTGGCCACAGGGATCAGACAAACCAGAACACTGCTAACCATTCTTTTCCTTGCCTAACAAGAGATCAGGTATGAGCGAGGGCACTGCCCATGACCCTGTAGAAAACGGGGTCCACAGCAAGGCTACTGCAACTTACTGATACTCATCTGAATCTCCACACAGAGTGTAACTTCACAGATCATCTTTTTGAGCAGCATCAGCTTGGGGAACACTTGTTATGATTTCGACCCTGACAAAGCGTTCGAGACTTTGGCTAAAGTGGAAAGAAGATCCTCAAAGCTAAACTGTCTTCAGCAAGAATAAGATTAATTTTTTTTTCTTTTATTCAACCAAACTGTTGTTTGGACCTGAGCTTCAGAGAACGTTTACATTAAAGAACATTATTAATATAGTAGCAACAACTTCTTTAGCACTTGCTGTATACTAGTGCTAAGAAATTTTGTATTTTGCTAAGAAGTATTGTTTTATTACTTAAACACTATTTTGTACTGCCCTAAGAATTTTTAATATCCAGAATCTTGAATAAAGCTGGGAGAATTGCCAGTGGTGAGGGTTCAGTGTTTGTGTAAGGGGGACGGTGCAAATTGATTCACACGAAGCTGTCTAATGATTCAGGAGAAAGCACACAACTTTCTCACTAGAGGGAAGGTCGGGGTAGGTGTTACAGTGAAAAATTAAGGAGATGCAGCTTGATCCCAGGTCAGGGGACCCAAGGAATGTTCTTTAGGCCACAGGTTCATCCCCTGGAGGAATGAGCAGAATATTCCACATCCTACTCCACCTGGGTGGTCAGGGACACCAAAGCCACTTTTTCTCAGATGAGTGAATATTCAGGATTCAGAAGGAAGCACCTCGTAAGCAGGAAGAAAAAAAATCTATGCTGAAATAATGGATGTAAAATCTCTCTCACCCAGCCAATGTTGTCAAAACAAATCAAAGGGGAATAGGAGGAAGGGAATGTTGAACATCTATTATGTGACCGGCACAGTTCTGAGTATTAAAAACAAAACGAAATGGGACATTTAAGAACGTCAGACAGCGATGATACCTTTTGGTTCATAGCACCCACTCCATTTTCTCTGAATTCCTTTTGCTTGTATGTGCTTTTCCTGACATCAGCGTAAATGTACAGAAGAAGCTGAAGTCTTTTGCAGTGTGATTCAGATTAAAGGTGCAGTCATCTTCTGAGATAAGAACAAGAGGTAAAGGAAATAGTTTCAGTGGGATATTGTCTCGTAGCTGCTTGTATAAGGAGCTTACACGTTTATTTGTAGCTTATCAGACCTGCCCTGGTAGCTTTAATAGAGATCAGGCAGTATCTCGGTGGGAAAGAAAATACCGTCGTCTTTTTCTGGGTCCCTCAAAGGTGTGTAGACTCTCTGCTGGCACCCAATCTGGATATCTCAGCCCATGAAATGGTTGGATTCCTGCCTCGTGACACACTTCTCAGGTACCTCCGAAGTAAAGACGGGGTGGGAGGGAGCAGGGGAAGCAGTGTATCCTTTATGTATTTGTGCCCAAAAGAAAACCATTAAAAATTGAGAGAAATTTAATCTTTTTAAAAGATCAGTCACCAGCTGGTACCTGTGGTCACTTCATTCACGTCTGCTTGAGGAGAGGCATCTACGCATCTGGTGACACCAAGGTCATCCAACCTGAGTCAAGTCTGACATTCTGTCCCTCACTTTAAAACTATTGATATATTTGACAGGACCCAAAACTCTTTTCCTGATTTTTCCGCCAGTGCCCACGTTCCTATACTTCAAAATAAGAAAGGGTCATTTAGGATAAAACCCATGTCGATAACCTGTTGCTAAGTTAACAAAGCTCCCCAGTACTTCCCGGTTTACAACAACTATCTTTTTTTTTTTTTTTTTTTTTTTAAATCTCTCCCACCTGTGAATTGCCTGCGCTCGTCCGGGCATCTGTTCTTCTGGCCTCTCCTGCGTTCCAGTCGACAGGATGGTCGCAGGAGATGGGACCCCTCCCTTCGCAGGCAGGTAAGTGGCCTCTCCTCTCCGCGTGGTCTCTGCACGTGGTCTCACCACCTTGGTAGCTGGACTTCCTATACAGTAGCTCAGGGCTCTTGGGAGTACAAGAAAGAGACTCTGCCTGGGCTTCCTGAGGGTTGGTCCTGGTTGCCTGCACAGCCTCACTTCGATTGCATTCTATTGGGTTAGCGTAGCAAGTCCAACCCAGATTAAGTGTGGGAGGAGTTGATACAAGGATGTAAATACCCAAGGTAGGGAGATAAGCCACCACCCACCACACTGCACAAAGGAAAAGACCGTATCTTCATCTGGCAGGGCATCACAGTTGCCTTTGTGAGAGGGACGCAACCCTGCGTTCCTTGATTCAACTCAGTAACGTGAGAGGGTTCTTGCGATGTCCCCTTGTGTTTTCAAATAAAGGGAAACAACCTTTTTGCTACAATGCTTGGGTGCCATGCTTCCCAACAAACCTTCTCCATCAGCGCTTCTAAACCTGAGGGCTTCGGATTCCTACAAACTTTGGATGAGTTATGAGGAGTCATGAATTGCCTAAAACTATGTCTAAAATATTGCACATGTGCGTGTGTGTGCTCCCTGGGAGGGCATTCCTAGCTTTCCGTAGACTATCATCTAAGGCGAATTCAAATAAGCATGACAACTAAGAGTGCTTACAACTCAGGAGAGCTGCCCTGATTTCTACCTCCTGACATACTTCTAAAGTATCTCTGAAGTAGAGATGGGGGGAAAGCAATGGATCTTCTATGTATTTGTTTCCAAGGTAAACCAAAAATCATTCACTAGCTGGTACCTGAGGTCGCTTCACCTGAGTCTGCTTGAGGAAAAACAAGAGATGGACGACATGTCTCTGCCTCCAAGAATTATTGTGAGGACTAATTTCCCTCCACTGGGGGTTAAAGGCATTGGAAATGCTGAACAATTTTAGCTCTTATTTTCCCTCGTTATTTGACAGGTCCCTGGTGAGCAGTTAAGAATGTAACGTCACAGGACTTCTTCCCCCAAGCACTTGCTTTTCTCCTTTCCTCTTTACCCCGTGTATCTTCTGAATTATTTTATTTTGGGCCGCACTGCACTGGCACTCAGAACTTCCCCGACCAGGTATCGAACCTGTGCCCCTTGCAGTGGAAGCGCGGAGTCTTAACCACTGGACCACTGGGGAAATTCATATCTTCTTAACTTTGTTGAGAGGCAGCAGCAAAGGATACAACTGAGTCTCCTTGGGCCAACCAAGTATGCACTAAAATGCCTGGTGTGATCTAAACTGGCGACACAGCCTTGAACCTGAGTGAGTGAGGTACCTCTGCTCACTTTACCCACCAGAAATGTAGGAAGCAGAACCTGTCTGGGGTCAGAGGAAGAGAGAGTGGAAAAGGCTAGGGTACCAGAGGCAAATAAACTGGATTGGAGGATAGCCAGAACCTGGAGTGAACGTTTTCATTTCAAATGTTTAAGGTAACCTCTGTTACGCCTATCAAAATAGACTTACCTTTCCTCACCGAAACCTTCATCCTGAACATTCCCAGCACCCCAGAACCCTTTGTTAAAAAAACACACGCCCTGCCATTCTTCAAGAGAATCCAGCCAACCATGTCAGCTCAGATAACCCTCAAGATAAATGCTTTAAGCCATCTTCCTTCCCCTTCCTTGTCTCTATAGCATTTATCAGCATGGAGAATGAGACAGCTTCTCACCACCAGAATGCAAGTTCTCCCAGTGCCCACGGGTACACCCTGCACAAATGTGAACGACTATGTTGTCAGAACTTGCAACACCAGGCTTTCACCATGTGTACACGGCAGGTGAGGGCTCTGCGCCTCCTTGCCTCACTTGCAAAACGGGGAGAATTGCACCTAATCTCACAGGCTCGATCAGGCTCAAATTCAGTACCAAATGGCACTGATGAAACCCCTGGCCCAAGAAATGCCCATTACAGGTCGTCTGTACCCATCCATTTATGTCTCATCCGCAAAGTGTGATGGGAAGGGCCACAGCAATTAGCGCTGCAGCAGCGAGCAAGGCTGACCTGCTTCACAACCTGTGACTCAGTTTCTTCCCTGAAAGGGCAGGATAGTGATGCCCTAGAACTGCAGCTATAGCTGCATTTGTAAAGCACACTGCCTGCAAATCATCCCTGGATCCCGCCCCCCACCGCCAAGCTTAAGAACTGCTGGTGCCAGGACCTGCAGTGGACCCCGTACGCAGTTTATAGCAAAATGTCACATTGAAATGATAGCTGCTAAGTTTCATTAACAGTTGAGGTCACAATGCACATTTTATTTTGATTAGTTCCTGTGACTCCTTCAAATTATTTTTAACCCAGCAACACTACTTCCCAAGGTGTAGATGTGTGATGACCGGTGAGTTCAGTGTTGAGAGGGAGTTTAAAGACTCTTGGTGAAATACAGACAAGAAAAAAAGACAATCCAAAGCTTCTTTAGTCAGATCTCAAGATTCAACAAGAAAACCGAAATTACCTGGATGTTCTCCTCTGATTTAGAAAGTGATATACTAAAATTGAAAATATTTAGAGTGTTACGATTTACTTTGTAGGAACCAGGATCACTTGAAATGCACAGCAGGCTCATTCTGTGAGGTTTTCTTTTCCCCTAGCAAAGACAACCTGGGACGCCCAAATGTTCATCTGAGGGCTTCTCCTTCAAGGCATTCAAGTCTGCTCTTACAGGAGAATGAGAAGTTTACAGTGACTATATATTTAGTGTCATCATTAAAAATATTTCTAATTCTATTAAATACTTAACATTGATCACAAAAATTGGCTTTTGTGACAGAGGCGCTAGCAGAGTGAAAAAGTAGGATTCCAGATTTTATTTGTTTATTTATTTTTAAGATTGAAAGAACACACCCGGGATAAAATTTCTTAGATCAATAAAGCTTCGGGAAACGGAGCGAGTTGTTCCGGGACCCACTGAAAACTGGTGAACTTGAACTTGGAAATGGGGTTTTGACAACGCAACTGTGGGGAACAAGTGTCTGAACCAATCTTCAAACACCACCTCACATTTTTCTCTCCCCAAGTGTTCGAGTGGCAGACAAAATAAATTACCATAAATTATACGCCAAGGCAACTTCAAAACAACATGACACGACATGAGGCTGAGGATTTCCTTAGCTCCTCCAGGAAGTGTGTAACACTGTTTGTGCTTCTGGCCTGCAGGCTGGGTCGGAGGGGACCCGTCAGACGTCGGGGTAGTTGCAGTAATACACCGCGGAGCTGGCGTCGGACACCACCGAGGAGATGGCCCCGTGGCTGTCCGCCAGATTCACGCCGGAGTCGTGTCCCTGGTAGGGGAGTCCCATCTCGGGCTTGCACACAAAGTGCAGGTACTGTTCGAATTCCGTGCGGTCCACCTCCCCGAGGAGCTCGGCCGGCTGGCCGGGGTCCGCGCCGTCCCGGCAGGGCAGCGCCTCGGGCGGCGGCGACGGCTGCCCCGGGCCCGGCGGGGGCGGCTGCGGCGGCATCTGGAAGCCGCGCCCGCCGCCCGCCGCCGCCGCCGCCGCCGCCGCCGCCGGCGAGCCCATCGCGCCGTAGTACATGTGCAGGGCGCTGGGGGGCGCCAGGAGGCCCGGCATCGCGGGGCCCGCGGGCTCCGGGCCGAGCCGGGCGTGCAGGGGCCCGGCGGCGGGCGGCTCCGGGGGCCCCGCGTAGTCCGCGGCCTGCGCGTAGCTGTAGGGCCCGGCAGCCGGACAGTCCCCGGGCAGCGGCGCGGCGAAGAAGGCGGGGTCGGGCTCCACGCCGTCCAGCGGGGACGTGTCTGGCGTGGGCAGCGGGTAGCCGTCGAGCGGGGGCGCGCCCAGAGCCTGGCAGTCGCGGTAGTGGCCGCCCATGTGCGGGGGCAGCAGCGGCGGGCCCGCGGGGAAGCCCTGCTCGGGGAAGGGCAGGCCCAGACCGTCCATGGCCACGCGGCCGCCCTCGGGGCCCAGCGCGGCCGCCGGCGGCTCGGCGAGGCCGTGAAGGAAGCCGCCCTCCACCCGCTTCAGCCGCTTCACCTGCTTGCGCCGCCGCGGCCGGTACTTGTAGTTCGGGTGGTCCTGCATGTGCTGCACGCGCAGCCGCTCGGCCTCCTCCACGAAGGGCCGCTTCTCCGCCAGCGTCAGCGCCTTCCAGGACTTGCCTGCGGGAGCGCGGGAGGTGGAGAGGCGCGCGGGCTTAGGGTCGGAGCCCCGCTCCCGGGCCCCAGCTGGTCCCACCGCCCCCGCCTCCGACCTCGGATTGTGCAGCCCGGGCAGGGAGGGGAAGGGGTCCAGGTGAAGGTGAACGCTGGGCCTGCGGAGGCCGAGCACTCGGGGAAGACGCGAGGCCTCGGGTGCCTTCCTGTCGCCTCCTGGAAGCGGCTTCCCGCTCATCCGCTCGCGGTCGTCCGAGGAACCGAGAGCGTCCCCACCCGGGCGAGGAGTCGGGGGGACGGGCGCGACCAAGCCAGCTCCGCGCCAGGGTGCCCTCGCCGCCACTCCGACGCGCGGGGAAGCCGCCTCCCGGAGCCGCTGGACCCGCGCCCCGGCCACCCGGGGAAGCCGGGCGCCGAGGCCCAAAGCCGTTCGGAGACTCGGAGAGCGGGAAGCGGGAAGGGACCGAGGGCCCCAGGGAAGGACGTGGCGGCCGCGCACCCCCGGCCTCCTCCGGCGCGAGGCCCACACCCCGTGAGGCTCAAGGAAGCGGCTCCACGATTCGCACTCTCTGGGTCCCGGGCTCGGACTCACCCAGCATCTTGCTCAGCTCGGCGTTGTGCAGGTCCGGGTTCTGCTGCGCCAGGCGCTTGCGTTCGTCCTTCGCCCACACCATGAAGGCGTTCATCGGCCGCCGGATGCGAGACTCGCCCTTGGCTCGGCCCGCCGTCCCGGCCGGCGCCCCGCTGCTCGCCGCCGCCTCGCCCTTCATCTTCATGTCCCCGAGGGGACTCAGCGACTCGGCCCAGGGGCAGGGGCCCAGCCCGGCCATCACGGCGGGCAGCGCGCTCCGGGGCTGGCTCTGCTCGTCACTGGCGTACCCCGCATCCGGGCTGCTCATGGCGCTCCAGCCCTGCCCCGCGCCCCGCGACCCTCCGCCGGACACGCCGCCTCCCCCGACCGGGGGGGAGGGAGGGGGTGGGGAGCGAGAGAGGGAGATGCCCCGCGGGCCGCTCGCGCCCCCCGGCCCGACCCCGCCGCCGGCGTCCCTGGCAGATCGCAGCCCCGGCGCAGCCAGCGTCCCCGCCGGCCCAGTGACACTGCGGGCGCCCCTAGGCCGCGGGGCCTTTTCTGCACAGACGTGGCCAATGGAGCGACGGGGGCGGGCCGGGCCGGCGTCGCTAGGCCCACGCCCAGCTCGCCGCCCAGGTCCCAAGTCCCAGCTCAACCCCACGCCCGCCCTTTCCCCTCCCCCGCCCCGACCCCGCGCCCGGGGCTACACCTGCCCCCGGGAAAACTGGCTGGAGCCGGGCTTAGGCGCCACGTCCTCTCCGACCCGGGAAGGGGGACTTCTGAAAAACTTTCCCGGGTGCTGATCGCACTGCTGCACAGAAGCACTTGGCCCCCGGCAGTTCGGATCAACACACGAAGCATCCACTAAACCAGGAGCTGCGGGTGTTTCAGCCGTGGGTGACCTAGCCTTCTTCCGAGAGACCTACGGACGTCTTCAAATTGAAAAATATTTTCTCTTCCCAAGGACTCAACGTGCTTGTCGTACTATATTCAAAATGCCATGTCCGAGGTAAATTCTACTTTCTAAAACAAGATTACAAACGTCATTCCGAAGAAATGAAAAACTTTACCCAAAACGACGAACCGGCCCTTGACAATTTGTACGTGAAATGTACAGTAAACTTAACAAAGTTTTCTCATATGTGTTCAGTAAAAGAGGCAAGGCTTAGTTTTGATTTCTAAAATGTGGTAAAGACAGCAGTGATATTTATCTAAATGCCTGCCGATTAGAGGAAAGAAAGCAACTCCTGAGGAGCGAAATAACTGTAGCTCGGAGGGTCAGCTTGAGGTGGCGACCCTCACAGATGACTGGGGGATTCCTCTATGTTTCTCTAGACTGCAATGAAAATCTGAATGACCGTTAAACTTCTGTATCAATCTGAGAAACCTTCTGAGTGGGATTTGTAAACAAGCCCTTATCTTGCTCTTATATACAGCACACCATCCTTCCAAACGTCAGCAAACTAGTTTATCCTTATAACCCTATGAGGTAGAGGCTATTATATCTTACAGGAGAGGAAACTGAGGCACGGAGAGGTTAAGGACCTTGCCCAAGATCAGGGCAAGTGGAATTCATCTCCAGTAGTCTGCCCTCAGACTTGGAGCTCTTAACCTTTAAGCCAAGCTGTTGTATTCGTGTACTTGTTTGTGTATCGCGTTGTTTTCTACAGCAACGAACACGGCCATTCCTGCGTAATTAGATAACTTTGCAAAGAAACCAATATATCACTCTCTACAACAGACTTTGTTTACTGTGAAGGGGTGATGAAAATCTAGGGTTTACAGCCGGGATCTGGGAGGTAAGTGCTGCAGCTTCTAGTGTGATATTACAGCGACAAGTAATCTATCAAGTCCGCTTGTTAGTGGCATTCATAAAAACAAAGAAACAGAAACTTGGAAAACACTTGGCCTTCGGTTTCTCTGACTTTGCTATTTCTCCAAAGAACTTCTGCACACTTGTTTTAAGCCAGCTTGAACTCCGTGAGGATCTGTGACACTGGCTGCCCTCCCTAACCTTCAGCGGCCAGAAAGTGGTTCTAGTTCCTGGGTCGCTGAGTTTCAGACAAGAATTTAAAAAGTAATCTGCTTAAGGAAATAATAGAGAGGTGTTATTTTTAATTGGTGGTTTTGAAGCAATTGATAATCTTAAACACATTTAACTGATTATGTACTTCTCCTTTAAGAGTTTATTTTTCTGAAAAAGAAAAATATGGGCTTGAAAATTAAGCAAGACTGCATTACAACTGGTTATCTGATAAGGAAACTATAGAAGTAGAGAGAACAGATTTATCACGCAGCGCCTGGCTGCTTGTTTTCTTGGTGATCTTCTCTAACTTTGCTGAAAAGTAATATCTTCTCAGAGATCTCAAAGCAGGACTTTCTATCAGCGCAAAAGTTTTTATGAACAAATAGGAGTTTTCTCAGAATAGAGATTGAAAACCAAACAAAAATAATCCCTGTTCGAGAATACATTTTATCTGTCCGGATGAATCTATATGACTAATTCCATAAAAAAAAAATAGCATAGGGTACAGGAAATACAATCCACGTGTGCGTCCAAAAAATGTATATGCACGGGTTTACCCTTGTACGCTTTCTTCACCCTCGTGTTCCTCCTCGGAACCTCATTGCAGGGAGAGGTGCCACAAGGGTGGAGAAAGTGATGGGGAAAAAAACGGGGGGGGGCAGTTTTCCCCATTATTATTTGCACTTGTTCCTGGACACTAACAACTGATTTTTCTTGGGTAAGATACTGAGAATTCAAGTGAGAGCACGGGATCCATAGGATGGAGCTGAAGCTACACATTTCAGCGCCCCTCCCCCTACTGCTTATAACACCCTCCCTGGGAGTTATGAAGTAGCAATTTACTTATATTTACAGGAAGGAATTGTGGTGCCTTTCCAAGACTAGGCCCTTCTATACCACACCGTTACCTGTATCTAATCTCTTCTGATCCTTCACTTGTCATAGATTTGGGGGGAGCGTGTTGGGGCCGGCGGCGCCGCAGACCGGTCTGCGCAGTGTGTGGACTCTTCTATTTCGGTCCCTTTACTAAACGCGGTGTTGGAAATCGAGCTCGGGACGTTATCAGAGCCAGCCACAAATGCCACATGAAAAGCAGCAAACATCCGGAGTGGCTTCCTGCGAGCCTTGCTTTTCTCATCACGAGAGATTTACGCGGGGGGAGGGGGGCAAACAAGTGCGCGAGGAAGAGCCGTGTACACGCGGCCGGCCGGGCGCGCCGCACTGCACGGACCGAGATCTCGGGGCGCCTGGCTGCTGATGGCACGCCCGGTCCCCAGGCCAGACCCGAGGCTCAAGGGCTGGGCGAGGACGCGACTAGCGCGGCACGAAGCCGTGCCCGTTGCCCCTCGGGGCCCGTGGCCGGCGGGCGCAGAAATGAACCCGGGTAGGTGGCGAGCCGCGGCTCGGACCCCTGAGTGACCAGGCACAGGCCGGGGGTTTCCGGCAGGCTTTTGTGTTTCGGTGCTCGGGAAGCGGGAGCCGGACGCAGGACACTCCGGCGGCCGGGGAAGGCCGTGGGCACCAGGGCAGATCCGGGTCGGCTCCGGAGAGCTAGTGCGCGGGAGCGGGGAGGGAGCGCGCGCCGCCGACGCCGGGAACGGACAGACAGTGGTATCCCCGGAACAGAGAACAATAAGAAGGCCTTTGCGTTTGTAAGTCGCGCGCCCGCGGCGGCCTCCGGGAGCCTAGCGGAAGGCGGCGCGCGGCACGCAGCGCGCCCGGGGCTCCGCACCGCCCAGGTAGGGCCGCGGGCCGGCTCTGCGTACCTCGCGCGTCTCCTCCCCGTCCCCGCGGGTCCGGGATGAGAGGTCCAAAGTCGCGGGCGGGATGGGAGAGGTGGGGAGGAAGGAGGGCCCGAGAGATCGCGGCCGCCGGCTCCGGCCCGGGAGGCCCCCGAGGGTCGGAGCGCCGCGGACCCCGCATCTGGCGTCCGACGCTGCCCCTCGGGGCACCCGCCTCTCCCGCGGGGCCGAGAGTGTCTTTGGGGACGCTCGCTCGGCTCGAGGATGGGAGGCGTGCGTTCTGCTCCCACGCCCTCCGCCTGCATCCCGCCCCGGCCTCTCGCCCTGGTCCGCGGACCCCCTCGAGGCCGCCCCGAACCCCGCCCTGGCAGCCGGCGACTCCTCGGCCGTAACCCTGTTCCCGCTCGGCCCCGCCTGGGGTTTGCACAGGCGAAGCAGGAAATGCGCTGTTCCCGGTCCACTTTCCTGCTCAGAAACTAGTCCGCGGGGGTGTTTCTTATATAATGCACCCGCCTCCCGCCCCAGCTCGGGTCCCGGGGTTGGAGTGTCGGCTCCTTCCCTTTATTCCCCGACGTAGGGAACCTCAGACTTCTGGGGGGAGAGGGCTTTGGGGGTGAAGGAGAGGCAGCCCAGCTCGTCCCCAGGACCGATTACAGCCACACACTGGCTTGCTCGTCCCCTCCATCTCGGCCTCTCAACTCTAAAGGGAATTTCAGTAGCGGCTTCTGTGCACCCACTTCTTCCCACCTTCCCACCTTCCTCGCACCCAGAAGAGGCCAGGGCTTTCCTTGCAGAGTCGTGTCGTCAGCTAAGCAGACAGTCTTATCAGCGACATGTCCACTGTGAGCAGAACACTTTGCGGTCCCCCCCGAGGGGAGCAGACACGGCCCCTGCGTCGGAGGAATGCACAGCGCGGTGCCAGTAGCCTTCCTCTCCGATTGATCCACGTCCAGCCGGGGGTTCTAGGCCCTCTGTGCCGCAATCATTTGTTCCTGGCAAGTAAAGGTGATCCTCACATCAGGAGGCCAAGCGCTTTGAGATATTTTTTTTCTAGTACAAGTACTGTAATAGGTGGCCTTTCTACCCTGGAAACTCTGGCTTGCCAAGTTTCCCTTGTCAGCAGGGCTGGATTTTGCCAGGTGGTTGGTTAGGGCAAGGTGTGCATTCTGTGATCGTGGAAATGATCAAAGTGAATAGGTCATAGGACAGGCCACTCCTGACACACTCATTATCCACCTTTCTGTGCAACTTGAACCACAAGCATATCAGATTTTGAAATGGTACCCTAGTTGGCTTCCAAGGTTTCTAAACAGGAGAGAACATATTAGGAATCCTCGCTGGATTCCTCTTCAGTCAGTGTTTGGTTGACCTCTGTTACCTGAATTTTCTTCTATGCCCATTTCTTAACCTTGCCAACAACTTTGTCAACACTCTTTAACAGCCTCTTTATTTTATTTTATTTATTTATTTATTTATTTATTTGAAATATAGTTGATTTACATGTTGTGTTAGTTTCTGCTGTACAGCAAACTGAATCAGTTATACACATACATATATACACTCTTTTTTAGATTCTTTTCCCATATAGGTCATTATAGAGTACTGAGTAGAGTTCCCTGTGCTATACAGTAGGTCCTTGTTGATTATCTCTTCTATATACAGTAGTGTGTATATGTCAATCCCAATCTCCTGATTTATCCTTCCCCGCCCCTTAACAGCCTCTTTATATCCTCGAGCACACACAGTCCATTGGCATGTAATAAATGCTCAGGGATACTATAACCGTTGTCTCTGATCCGGTCATGCGGTCATCTTCTTTGGTGGCAAGGCGCTAAGAATTATCTCCATAAACCTCAGTAAAGACTGTTCTCATCTAAGACATATCTGTGTAGACAGGCAGTCATCAGACTTCAGACCTCCCCTATTCTCTCTCATCCTCTTCTTCCCCAGAGGTTCAGTGTCCAGGCACTAAGCACCTGAAATTTCTCCTCTTCGGAGGTTTAACTCAAGTCCTCTGGCTTTGCTGAACCCACTCAGCATGGAAGTGCACGCCAAGAATGTACATGGAAATTTTTTCTTGTGGCTATATGCATAAATAAATTTCTATCTTTGGGGGACTTTTCAAAAACAAAACCTTTAGTATTAATTTGTTTGTACTCATAGATTACAGTTTACAAAGCAGTTTCATGTACGTTAACTCGTCAGAGCTTCAGCACAGCCCTGGTGGTAGGCAGGGCAGCTTTTGTTATTATCCCCATTTTTCAGAAGAGGAGATTGAAACTGAGAAAGAATAGGTCACCTGCTTGAGGTCACATGACCAGGATGCTTGCATCACCTGTTTGCCCTTGCTGTTAATACTGGTGGGCCTTGTTTGGAATTTCTTTCCATGCCATGTCTGTAACCAGTGAAGGACCTGAAGGGGTTTGTAGGAACCCAATAAAGCCAGCAGGCAGGTAGGGATGGATTAAGGACTCTTGGCACAGAAACTTCCAGTGTGGTTCCTAACCAGGTCACAATAATTTTTTTTAGTAGCAGAGATACAGGGCTGTAACAAGAAAGCATTTTCATTTAGAAGATCTATAATTAGGTATTTTTATTAGATCACATAATCTAAGCCGTAGATGACATCTCATTCAATTTGAGTATTATTTTTTACAAATTCTAATTCAGCTGAAAAAATGAAAACAGTTCAAAGTTATATGGGGATAAAGTTCACATATAAGGAAGTTTGAGTCTCTGAAACTCTGCCCCTGTACTTCATTCAGACTGAAAGAGATGTAGTTAATTACACCAAGTTGTGTGGTCTTGTCACATGTTTAAGATCTATGCTGTTGGTCTCCTCTAGATGTACCACTGACCAAGTCTTTGGGTGCATAAAAACATACACGTCGCAGCTAGGTAAAATAAATTGCTCCACTTGTACTGTCGTTTGGGAGAGAAATGGATGGCAAATATTATCAATTCTATTTTATGGAATGGAAAATTGAGACACAGAGCAATTGGGTAATTTGATTAATGTTTTCAAATCAGTACAAGAGACAAGTATCAGTATAATCATCTATTCATTTAACCAACAAATATCCCCAGCGCCTGTAAGTCTGCGGCTCAGTACAGCATGGTATATTGGTTATGGGCACAGATTTGGGAGTCAAACTGCTGGGTATCGAATCATAGTTCTGCAGCTTACCAGCTATGCATCCTTGGACATATTGCTACACCTCTCTGTATCTCCTCTGTAAAGTGAAGGGTAATTATAACAATGACCTCAGAGAGTTTTATGTGGATGAAGTGAGTTAATTGCTCATTAACTGCTTAGAATAGGACCTGGCACATAGCAAGCATTACCCAGGTATTTAATAATAAAATAAAATTTAAATTAATGCATGTTAGCATATGAAGACATATTGGGAGAATAAATAAGAAAAGGCTACTGTGATACTGAAGGTTAATGCATTGTAACAGATAAACAAACGTTTTCAAGGAAAAAATTAATGGAATATTTTAATGTTGTAACATCTATGATAACTAGTAATAACTAATGTTATCATGCTTTAATCAAAATTATCTGTTACACTGGCAAAAGCTTTTCAGAGGTCTGTAAACTATTGTGCATTTTCTAATTACATTTGAATGTCAACATTTTTACTTTGGTGGTGACATAAAAGTCTTTGTTTTGTGCATGTCAACCTTCTAAAACTCTGTGAAGACTGGCCAGGAAACAAATACATAGAATTGTGGAGCATTCGGTATTCCGTTAAAAGATCTTTGAAATGCAAAGACACCTTGCGATGAGCATTTAACCTGGGTCAGGTTAGGTTCTTCTCCTAAAGGCATAGAGACAAAGTCCAATCGTGATAATTATGGCCGGGACTCGTGTTTAGAGGAAGAATAACCCACAAATGTACAAACCTTGTCTAGATCTTTCATTGTGAAAAGATCCCAAATTCTAGTCTTGGTTGTTCAGTAACTCGCTGCCAGGTAAACTGCCAGTCACTTAAACTGTCTCATCCTCAGTTTCCTCAAAAAAGGAAGAAGAAAATGCCCGATCTCTTCCCAACTGTTCCAGATAAAGAAGAGAATAAATAAACATGAAGTTCTGCAAAGTAAAAGTGCTCAGTGAAACTGGGCTAGTGTGTGTGTCTGCAGATGTCTGGGTGTATATGCATTTAGAGAAGATTCTTTGTACAGAAACTAAAATAGCAAATTGAGATAAAATGGAAATAGGGATTGTAAAGAAGACTGTACTGCTCTGGGTTATAATGGAATGCTGCTGCTTTGAGAGCAAAAACTTTTTAAAAAACTACTGCACACAGGGTCCCACCTTTGATCCAGGGCAAATCAGATTCTGTTTTTACGAACTAAGGCTATAGATTTACTGAATAACCATTATTTTAGTAAATAGAGATTATTTCAGTGGTTAGTTTTTTTTTCTTTCTTTTTTTCCCCCAGTGGTTAATTTAAAACTGAAATTTGGAGACAAATAGACAAGCCATTCTTTTTGACACTTTCTTATGATGTAACATTTCCATCGAACTCACCTGACATGTATGGAATCTTAGGGTTGAAAAGAACTGTGGAGATAATTCTTAGCACCTTGCCACCAAAGAAGATGACCGCATGACCGGATCAAAGACAACCGTTATAGTATCCCTGAGCATTTATTACATGCCAGTGGACTGTGTGTGCTCGAGGATATGAAGAGGCTGTTAAGGGGCGGGGAAGGATAAATCAGGAGATTGGGATTGACATATACACACTACTGTATATAGAAGAGATAATCAACAAGGACCTACTGTATAGCACAGGGATAACCCATCTCTGCTTTTCAAGTCCTGTAAAATTATCCTAGTGAGAGTTTGGAAACACAGGAATGCCTTACACAGGAAATATCACATATTACACTAATATATGAGCGCAGCACTTGTTACTCATACAGCTATGTAAATACACAGCATTCTTTTAAATCATTTATTTTGAAATAATTTCAAACTTACAGAGAAGTTGCAAGAATAGTATAAAGAACTGTATCACCTTCAAGGAGACTCTTCAATTTCTTAGCATTTTACCTCTTTTGCTCCATCTCAATCTAAAAAAAAAAAAAATTCCCCACATTTTCGCTCTCTCCTTTTCTAAAAATATGTAAATGGATATAACAATATAAATATGTAATCATATTTATCATAGAACATATTAACATATACCGATATGTTGTAGACACTACATAAATATGTAATACATCTTTATAATATGTTATATCTTATGTATTAAAACATGTGTATGGGGCTGCCCTGGTGACGCAGTGGTTGAAAGTCTGCCTGCCGATGCAGGGGACGCGGGTTCGTGCCCCGGTCTGGGAGGATCCCACATGCCGCGGAGTGGCTGGGCCCGTGAGCCATGGCCGCTGAGCCTGCGTGTCCGGAGCCTGTGCTCCGCAACGGGAGAGGCCACAACAGTGAGAGGCCTGCGTACTGCAAAAAAAAAAAAAAAAAAAAAAGTGTATGTATGTCTGTATGTGTGTCATTAGCCTTTTTCTGAACCATTTGAGAGCAGGCTGTGACATGGTGTCTCACTCACTCTAAATATTCCAGAGGACACTCTCCCATATAACCAGACATCAAATAACCAAACAAGTCAGGAAATTAACATTCCTACCATACATCACTACCAGCTGAGCCACTTGCCCAATTAAAAGTTTGCAAACTGCTCCCACAAAGACTGTTTCTTTCTGGTCCAGCATTCCATCCAAGATCACACATTGCCCTTAGATATCATGTCTCTTTTGGTTTGCATCTGAAACAGTTCCTTTATGGTTTTAAAGAGTGAGGGGCTTTTGTTCCAATGGGGTCCCAGGACCAGTCTGTCTGGTATGGGCTCCTGCATTCTTGGCAGGAGAACCACAGAAATGGTGGTGTGCCCTTCCCAGGGCATGATAAGGGAGGCTACCTGTCAGCCCCATCATCACTGCTGAGTTAACCTTGACCACCTGGTCAGGTTGGTATCTGCCCAGTTTCTCCAGCTTCAAGCCACCATTTTTCCCTATGCAATTGATAAATGTTTTCTGTAGGGAGAACTCTGCTCTATATTATGCTAATATCCTCATCAAGCCTCCACCCACCTGCCTTAGCATCTGCTTGCATGGGTGAGGAGTGGTGGTTTTGTATTCCCATCATTCCTCTGTATTTATGTATTCCTTCTACTGTAAGGAAGTTTTCCTTTCCTTTAAATTAGTATGGGCTCATGGATTCCTTCTTTATTCAGTGGTTTGTCAGCCTTAACTAATATTATTTGTTTGGGTGGTCTGCTTGTCATTGATTTGGCCAGTCAGGCAACTTTCAAGATGGCTCCTGTATCCTTTTGATATGTCCTTATCATCCTTTGACTATTTCCTTAGTTTTTGGCATAGCAAGATATTCCAGGCTCATCTTTTATTTTTCCTGCCTCAACCCTGATTCAGTCATTTCTCCAAGGAGTCAAAGCATCTTTTAGTGAAGGACGGTGTTTAGAAACCAAAATCTGGGTTCTCACTGGTACTGGGGTATCATCGCTTCTAGATACTCTCAGCAGAGAGAGCTAGGAAACATATCCATACGTGTGCGTGCATACGCACATATATCTATAGTTATTTCTATATCTATTAAAACCATGAGTTAGTTGAAGATACCTCCAATTCCAATCCAACATCTCAGGATTCTCGCTAGCCTGCTTCCTTTCCGTATTTTTAAATCCTTTTCTGACAGTAAGGAACCGGCTGCCACTATTCTCAATATATCTGTTATTTGCTGGCTGTAATCCGTCTCCCAGGTACCCCACCTGCTTGCTTGGTTTCCGGGCACACCAGCACCTCTGTGCGGATCTCCTGCAATGCTCCACTGTTTTCATGTTCAAAAGCAAAGCAAAGAAATAATAATGACTCATTTAAATTTATTGTAAAATTATTTTAAGTATAAAATGTGACCATAAACTATAGTATCAAAATTTCCTTCTTTACTATCTTTCCTTGCTGGCAAATTCCTCAGGAGTCAATTAAAGACACACACACACAAAAACCGAGGCACTATTTTTGTTTTTTGGGGGTGGGGTCACCCATACTTTTGAAAGTACAAGATTGTACCAAAAAGTGTTTCTTGGGCGTTCAGTCATGGCTAGAGCCAAACTAGAGACGGGCTTGACCTAGTAGGCTTTCTTTTGCTGAAAACGATAAGGAAGAAAGGGGAGTAAGGATTAAACAATATTTTCCAGAAGCGTTCATAGAGTTTGTGGCAGCTTTGAGGAAATACCTCATAAGTACAGTGCCTCTCCCCTCTGTCAGCCACACCCACACACATTACTCTCCATGATCTTAGACGAAGAAAATCATGCATACCAAGTCAGATTTCATGACTTGCCCCAAGTTCAGAGGTTGGCCAATCTAATTTACACTGCTTCTATGCATGACTGAATTCCCATGAGTCATTTTCATCTTTGGCGTGAGAGAGAGTTCTGTGGAGCTGTATTAATATGAAAACCAACCCCTGAGCCTCCAAGTCAGGCTCGGCACCCCCAAACACTGCCCCCTCCATAGCTGCTCTCTCTCTGCAGAGCCCAGGAGATGCACCCCTGGCAGCTCCTGAAACCCTGCCAGTGAGCAGGTCCCAATTCAGCTGCCATGGACAGCCAAGGGCACCTACCAAGCTCCTCTCTCCTTGGCATATCTTTCCTCCCTTTCCAAAACTAAAACAGGAAAATCTTACTGGGTCATTTCTACAGAAAGGGTGATGATAAAACATCCCAGAGCTAGAAGGGGCAGCCTCTGGTTAGGCAAAGACTTGAAGCATGAATGCTTTAACAAACATTACTCATACGTGTGTGTATTAACTGGTTTGGGCATTGTATGTAGTGAGACTTACAAAACATATCTAATATACCAGTTCAGTTTCAGGATGGTTGTTCAGACTGAAGCTTTAATTCTTGAGCGGTTTAAGTCTTCAGTAGTTCAAAGACCTCTGCTAATTTGATTTTGCCAATACTTATTCAGTTTAACAAATGAATTATAATAGGATATTTATAAAGATAATTAGTAAATACTTTCCAACTTTTGCCTGGCCTTTGATTTGGATACACTTTAATAGTGAACATTTCCAATGCACGTACATGACACATAATCACCAATGCCAGTTCAATCATGTGTAAATACCTGTCCATTATGGCAGCCCGCGCAGCCCCTATACACCCCACATACAATGGCTCTTTCCTACCTCTCTACTCTCACCTCTCACTGCTCTCTTCCACCTCTGCTATGTTCTGGCCTCTGGCTGCTTCTAAAACATGCCAAGCTCTTTCTTTCCTGAAACCTATGTTCTCTTCCCTCTGCATGGAACCGAGGTCCCCCAGATTTTCCTATGGCTAGCTCCCTCATCCGAGGACACCTACTCTGGGAGACCATCCTACCTGAAACAGCCAATGTCTGCCACCGCCTCCAGAAACTTCTCATACTCTCTTCTCCCACTTGGTTTATAATTTCCTAAAGCACCTATTCTTAGCAGGCATCATATTGTATATCTATCTGTTTATTGTCTCTCCCTCTCCGCATTACAATGCTAGCTCCCTGAAATGTCATCTGTGCTGTGCACTGCTGGATCCCTGTGCCCGGAACATCACAGGACCTCAACAAGATTTGCTGAATGAATGAAAGATGGCCTGAGACAGCTCATCAGAGGATTCCCCCTGCCCTCAGTGGGACCAAAACTGTGGACGCTTTGACTGCTGGTTGGTCTTTGTGCATTGTCATGTCTTTTTCTGGAGAACACTCTTTTCTCTTAGAGTTCATATTGCTTTTATTGAAGCCTCATCCTGTCACTTTAAGAAGAGGAATGTTCCCTCTGGACACATATTTCATTAACAGAGCATTATCTCCCAGAGTAACTAAGAACTTTCAAGAGAAGGGTGATGGTTATAAGAGCCTCTAGATAATTTGGACTGATTAGGTATCTTAATCCAGTTGCCAGTTAATTGTGTTTGTTTGTGATTAAGAATATGATTTTCACCTCCTCCCCCCTCCCCGATCTCGCTGTGTTTGGAGAAGGCCAATCTTCATATCTGCAGCCGGCTCTTTGAAGGTGTTTGCTGAAGGGATGAGACCACTCGCTCACCTGGAGCCAGGAGCTGGGAGGAAGGAATATCTGCAAAGCCACCTGCAGGTTCACTAAGAAAGATCCCACCGCCCACCGCAAACAGGCGGGAGATCTGAGTACCCGCGCCCATTCCCCACCCCCTCCCATCACGCCCGGGGTCACTCTTCTGCGGAGAAAATGACTCCGTGGTTGAAATGCTGATCAAAATGAACCGTTCTCTAAAGCAGGGCTTCTCAAAGTAGTCGTGCAGAAGGATCCGGTTTTCCCTTTATTTCCAATCTGTCACCCGTTGATATTTTTAAAATACAACTTTAAAAAAAAATCACTAAAAAAATAAACTAACGAAGTCATGCAAAATACAAGCTCACACTCTTTATTACGAGGGTCCTCAGGCATCAACCTATCCTCAAACTGCTCCCAAAGTTCCGAGCTGCTTCCCGCCAGGCAGGGTACCGCATCCGCATCCTGCATCCCAGCCCCGACACCCCCACACCCGGGGCTGCAGACCTCAGCGCCGCGCCCCACCCCCAGGGAGAACCGGCCTTAAACCCGCAGCACCTTCCTCACTCAGCCGTTTTAGGTCCCCAGTTCCTTATTTTTTTTTTTTAAAGGAGACACTCAGTGGATTATAAGAGTGCTATTAGACGAGACCTTCTCTCACCGAGAGAACCAAGTCAACAATAAGCCGTTTATTGACATTATTCACTGCTGAACAGCGGGGTGGTTTGCCTTGACAGGCAGACCTGCGGCCGCGGTGGTGAGTGGGGATGCACGCTCTCAGCTTCGCAGCTGGGGGCTAGTGTCTGGGCAGGAGAGGAAGCCTGGCGAGCGAACTGGGGGTGAAGAGGAAAGCACGGGCAGCTGGACCTCTTAGGGTCACGTCACCTTTCGGTGACCTGCTTCTAAGTCACCGATGTGAATTCTTTCTTCTGATGCCAGCTATATTATTAGCTGTAACTACTCTCACGCATCATGTAGATAATAGAATACATGGGATATAATATTTGTGATACAGTACAATTTCTATACATATATATATATATATATATACACACACAATGTTGTTGCTCTTTTACCCATGGAGAAACTGAAGTTTCTAAGAGTCAGTTTGGGGCATCTGGTACCAGAAGCCAAAGCTGAAGCCTGCAGTCCTTCACCTAAAGTGTTTGCAGCTATGACAACACACAGGCTGCAGAGTGCCGTTCCTGTAGATGGTGCGGGCTCCCTCCCTGACTTGTGGGGCGCCCTTCGTCTTGTAACGGGATCAGGCTTTTTGGCCGAATTCTGCTCACCCCATTCCCCAACTCACTCTGACTTCTAACTTGGCCAGCACGCTTGGAATCCTGGCTGTCACAAACCCCTCCAGTCCTCATCTTCCTTTTGTTCCCGTCCCTATCGACAAAGAGCTGTGATCCCAAGTTTCCATGTATTGAAAATATTTCCATATAATAAAATATTGACTTTTTTGGTATCACTTATATATTATTACCATACTAAGGCCTTTGTTCAGACAGAGGGTCTTAAATCGTTAATTGAGGGGAATTTGTATTTTCCAGGCAGATACTGTTTCCAAAATTTTTTCCATTCTAAATTGCAATTAGCTGGGCTCTCAAGGGTGCTTGAATTGTCTAGCGGTATTCCCTCAGTTTTAAATTTTTTAATAAATAGCTTTCTTGAATTCAAATGAGCTTCAGATTCTCTTATTTTACTGTTTCATGTATCTGTAGGTTTTCTCTAAACCAGGCATCTGCAAATGTCTTCAAGTCTTTTAGAGCAAGAAATTTCTGTAAGGAGGAGACCTAAAATTGTGACACTATCAAAATTGCTACAACCTGGAGTAATACACCAAAAAGAAAAATTGTTTCTTCTGTAGATTTATTTTCAGATATAATGGACTTGCATAGTACATTTAAAGTGGTGTGCTGGTTCCTTAAAAAAAAAATGTTAGTATTGCTTTTTAAAGGACATGAATGTGGAAAAGTGATTTGTTGTTTTACATAACATAATAATTAATATTTATACAGTATTTCAAAAAGTATTTTTATATACAAACTTCAATTTAATCTTCAAAATAACCCTACTATAATATTCTTCTTTTTTTAAATTTTTTTGGAGTATAGTTGATGTACAATGTTGTGTTAGTTTCTGCTGTACAGCAAAGTGAATCAGTTATACATACACATATATCCACTCTTTTTTAGATTCTTTTCCCATGTAGGTCATTACAGAGTATTGAGTAGAGTTCCCTGTTCTATACAGTAAGTTCTTTTTAGTTATCTATTTTATATATAGTAGTGTGTCTATGTCAATCCCGATCTCCCAATTTATCCCTTCCCCCCTTTTTCCCCTGGTAATCAAAAGTTTGTTTTCTACATCTGTGGCTCTATTTCTGTTTTGTAAATAGGTTCATTTGTACCAATTTTTTAGATTCCACATATAAGCAATATCATATGGTATTTGTCTTTCTCTGTCTGACTTACTTCACTCAGTATGATAATCTCTAGGTCCATCCGTGTCACTGCAAATGGCATTATTTTGTTCTTTTTCATGGCTGAGTAATATTCCATTGTATCTATGTACCACATCTTCTTTATCCGTTCCTCCGTCAATGGACATTTAGGTTGCTTCCATGTCCTAGCTATTGTAAACTTCTTTCTTTTATTTTATTTTTCACAAGCTGAAAATGAGGTTCAGAGAGATGAAATGATTCACGAGAGTCACAAATCTAGGAGACCAGATCGTTTGATTCCACAATTTATGCTTTTTCCACCATTCCACACTGTCCACACGGTTCACACATGCACAAACGCCACTCTACCATCTTCCTTTTAGCCACTGATGATTCCTGCACTGTGGGAAAGGCCTTCAATTCCCTTAGGTTACTAGAGTACTCGGCCTGCCTTGAAGACTTAGAACAACATGCTTTTTATTCAATATTTTTGCAGTAACACTTTTCATGTCCATAAACTAAGTTTTGGTAATGAACATAGTAACACAGTATTCTAAGTTTAGCTTATCATCATAAACTCCTAGGGGGACATGTTCCAAACAGTCTCCCAGACTTCTCTCAACAGAGGTTCTGTTCAACCTGGAGATGGCCCCGGGAATTTGTAGTACAAGCATCCTAGTGGTCCTGGGCTGGGAAATATTGGGGCCATTTCCAGGGCTGGGAAACATTGCTTTAACATATTAAAAGTAGTAAACTGCAAATGGTGTGCACTAGAATTGTTGCAACACAGGGGAAGGCTGTAATGTATGCTAGTTTACATTTAGGGTACCCTGAGTACTATTTTTCCTAAAACACAAACTAAAAAAGCTGCCCTACGTTCTTAGCTCCCTGATTATTTGTAAAATAATAAAACTTCAGGGGAAAAGACCTACTTAACTTATCGCTTTTTCCATAAAAAGACGTAGCCTGGGCCATCTTTAGTGCCTTTGGCCAGTAGGAAAAAAATTGTCTCAGAGCTTTCTTGAGGTACATCCCCTTCTGTGATTCCTACAGCATCTTCCTCCCAGAAAGAATTAATTATTTATGCTTCCCATAGCTATTTTTCATAATTTTGCTAACAGAGTTCAGGTCACAGTATAGTGCAGTTGGTTATTTTTGTGAAAACTGACCCCCTGGCTTCTTCCTCTTTATATCACTTTATACCACTTTGGGACACAAAATAAGATGCTTACTAGATGCTGATTGATTGTAAGTCCAATCTGATAAGAATGGTGGGAAGGGGCGTGGTATCTTCCTGGCCGCCTTAAATCCTGTTTCTTGTGTGTTCATTTCAGTTCATTTCAGTTTCTAAAGTCTTACAATCTCATGTACCGCTGGGCACATAACAAAAATCGGTTGGCCTGTATCAAGCACATGTCTACCACTCAGTTAGCCCCTGGGTTTCAAGTCATGTTAAGAAGGTTCAAAATGTCAATCCAAATTATTTATAAGCATTCATTAAATAAATATAGCTTTTTTAAAAAAGGTTTTATTGCTGTGGTAACAGACACATAAAGCCTTTAGACATCTGATTAACAATAGATGAATACGGAAAAGTGATTTATGGACTTTTTCTGTGCAATTTTTAAAAAATTTATTTTATTGAAGTATAGTTGATTTACACCATTGTGTTAATTTCTACTCTACAGCAAAGTGATTCAGTTATACATATAATTCTTTTTCATATTCTTTTCCATTATGGTTTTCACAGCATATTAAATATAGTTCCCTGTGCTACACAGTAGGACCTTGTTGTTTATCCATTCTATAGATAATAGTTTGCATCCACGAATCCCAAGCTCCCAATCCATCCCTCTCCCACTCCCTTCCCCCTTTTTTGTACAATTTTTGTTTTAGTAACTCTTCTGTAAGTTTGAAATTCTTCCCAAATGAAAGTTAGTTTATTTAATTAGACATTAAACCTTGAAAACACATTATGCTGAGTGAAGAAGCCAGTCACAAAAGATCACATCCTGTGTGATTCCATTTATATGAAATGTCTAGAATAGGCAACTCCATAGACAGAAAATAGATTATCAGTTGCTTAGGGCTGGGGAGGGGGGAGTAATAAAGGAGCTGGAATGGGGTTTCTTCTTGGGGTGATGAAAATGTTATAAACTTGATTGTGGTGATGATTGCACAACTGAACTTACTAAAAACCACTGAATTGTACACTTTAAATGGGTGAATTGTACACTTTAAATGGGTGAATTGTATAGTATGTAAATTATATCTCCATAAAGCTCTTACTTAAAAAATCAGAAGTCAGGGACTATCTGGAAAAGACTCAGATATTAAACGTTTTATTTGAAATTGAACACTGGTTGGAAGATGTTAGACAACACCAATCGGGACAGTTCTCCTCCCCAGACACATTTCCACTTGGCAATGAATGGATTAGCTTCTCTCCCAGGGTAGTTGATAGAAAAGGGCTCCAGCACATAAACTAATTGATTTATGATTAGTCAGGATAATGTTATCATCTGACAAGTTTGCTTTTAAACTTTACTATTTCATGTCTTATTTTAAGCTTGAATTCATTGGTACTTTGGAGCTTCCTTAAAGCATTCTACAAATCTACTTCGGAATTTTAAATGTTTCCTCTCCTCCCACCCTCCTGCCTGGAATGGGTAAAATGAGTTTTCACCCTCTCTTTTCAGTCTTACTAAGATTAAATGGCAGTTAAGGTTTATGGTGGGAACACTGATGAACTTTAAAAAGAGAAAAAAGATAAGTTTACCTTAAGTTAAGCAACTTAAAAATGACACTTGTCACACTACTATATGTAAAATAGATGATCCACAAGGACCTACTGTACCACAGGGAACTCTACTCAATACTCTGTAATAACCTATATGGGAAAAGAATCTGAAAAAGAATGGATATATGTATATGTATATGTATAGCTGAATCACTTAGCTGTACACCTGAAACTAACACAACATGTAAATCAACTATCCTCCAATATAAAATAAAGATTAAATTTTTGAAAATGACACTTGTAATTGTAGGAATGGCAAGAAATTTTAATATACAACCTTCTTTCCCTTCTCTAATATGTGCTGGTTAGTGATTTTCCCCAATCTCACTTGTTCGTTTTGGGACTTGATGAAATATTTCAGAAAATTTTTGTTTAATGTTTAGTGATATTAAGTAAGGTTGGGGGGGTAAATGAGCTTGAAAAATATTTGTGTAGGAGGAAATTTTCATCCGTAGTCAATATTTTATCTTTTTACATAAGAAGTGAAATAATTTTACAGATGGATTTTAAAAGATCATGACCATGTTCTGGGTGAAAAGGCTTTCTTTAGGTGCCTGAGGACTCAAAATGACAAAGAGAATAATTATTTCTCTACAAATCGAGCTCTATACTAACCAGAGTGTTTTCAGATTTAAGCATGGGTGTCCGTGGCAATATGCCCTAACGTTGGAATTTCTAGAGGGTTCTACATGGGTGCAAGAACACGGCCGTTTCACTGTGAAGCGAGGCGTCTCAGGTGTGGGGAACGTCGGCCTCCTTCCTCCACACCGAGGGTCTTTACCGGCTGCTGTTTAAACATCATATTTGTCCTTCTTGCCTCAAAGAGAAATATTTCTCTAAAATGGATTGTGGTAAGTTTTCTGTTTGGGAACACTTGTTAGAAGATAAAACAAGAGTTCTTCTATTGGTAAACAAACCAAAAGCTTACTATTCAGTTTTGAAATCTGTGGGGTTTTTTCCTATCAAAACAAGCAGTATACTGTAGTCAGAATGAAAATTTTACTCATTTTTGGTTCTTTTATTACCCCACACTTTGGGGAACTTAGTCACTTTTATTTTTGGCCAGGAAAAAAAGGGGGGCTGCAGCCTTAAAAAGAATCAAGATTTCTCAATAACCAAGTGGATGATTTACCTTTACCCACTTTAACCTATTTTTCCTCTTCCCATAAAAATGGAATTCTCTACTTTTATAGAACCAGTTAATTCCTACCATAAACAGAAAAACATTATGAATAAAATTTAATATCCAAGAAAAGACATTTTCCTTTTATGTTTCTTAAACAAAACAAACAAACCAACAAAAAAAATCCACAGTGAAAAATCTGAGTTTAAAAATTAAGTTAGAAATTTGCTATCACATGTGCTTATTATATACAGAGTCTCTCCATTTCTGATTTCAGAATGTTAATTGGTGGAGGAAGGTTTAATAATTATTGCTCTCTACACTATTCTGGTTATTCAGATTTTTTTTTTAAAGCTTATACCTAATCTCAGAAAACAAAGCCTCTTAATAGCATCAGATAACATTTAATTCAAATAGGGTGAATATCAGGAGAACAGAATTCTGTTCTATACTGTGAACGACACTAAATAATTCTATGTTCTGGTTTACAGTCTCAGTTTGAATTTTGACTCATCAGAGGCAGAGACATTTTGTAGAAGAGCCAAGTCATTGAAGGTTACTTGGAATCTGCTCTGAACTTGGAGATATACTCATTCATCCCACTAATCAATCACAAAGTATTCGTTAGCAGAGGGACCTTCAAAATATCTAACCAAATACCATCTTCTACCAAATTCATTAATCCCATTTAAAATAAATACATTTCTCTTAGCCAAAAAAAAAAAAAAAAAGAACTTTGAATTTTAGAATGTCATCATTTTGACCTACTTTTTACACTGGAATTACTTTATTAAGTTAGATCAACTAAATGGACGTGCTACGCTGGTTCCCAGGCTGATGTGTGGAACTCATTACAGACTCACAAAGTGTTCAAGGTTACTTTTCAATTTGTTTCAGCCAGAATCAATAAATCTCTCACCTGGTTTCTTTGCTGTACGTATTGTACTGGTTAATCATGTATACACACAGCACAGCACATTAGACTCGGAGAAAGAGTTTTCTGATGGCAGCCAATTTTTAACTACCGTGCTGTTGAAATTGGAAAACAAAGGGAAACGGCTCCTGTTTATTATTAAGGTGTGATGTGAACCAGGAGCCATAAATAATCTTGCTGGCCAATTTCCAGGGCAGAAGAAGGAAGGGAAGATGGAGGGAGAGGGAGAGAACCATCTTGTGAAACTGTTTTCTGGAGGAATCACAACTTGTAGAAAACCCTTCCTAAGGAGCCACCAGTGTCCAACTAGAAAAGGGGAAACAGTCAACTCCACCAACACAGACGTAAGCTTTCTCACTTACATGCACACATAATAATTGAGACAGCATGAAATGCTTTCTAAAAACTAAATATTAGACTGAGTTAATGTAAAAAAGGTATGGTAGAGAAAATGTTAAAATATTATCTCTACAGAGACCACCCCCCTTTCCTCACGCGATTTCCGTCCTCTTTTCTCTGGAGTTTCCTATTTGCATTCAGAGCTAAGATTCAGCGTCCCACCTAATGGGGGATGGAGGGAGCCTGTACTTCCGTGGAGCCCAGTCCAGCTACTTCCGCCCCAGCGGATCCAGGACGCTGCCCTAGCAGCAGAACACGCTCTGCCTGGTCCCGGTGGCGCCCCTATCTACCTAGCAGTGTGGCTTTGGGTTAATCATCTCATTTCGTCTTCCATAAAGTGAGAGGGTTGTACAAGAGGGCTCCTGGGTGCCTCTCAGTTTTCACATTCTGGGATTCTGTAGCTCTCCATACAGCAGTAAAATTTCAAAAGTCCCCCGTCTCTGATGAAGTAGGGAAGTAGAATATCTCCAAATCTACACATCCTGGTATGTATAAAAATCACCTGGGCATGTGGTAAGTTAGAGGTAACGTCCAAGAATCTGCATTTTTACCAAAGCAGCCGAGGAAATTCTCACCCAGATGGTTCTTGAGGGGCTTGCCCTAGGGATTCTTTCAGCTTCTATTGTGGAAGAAGGCTGTGAAAATCAAGACTTTTATAATGAGTTTACCTAGGGGTACCTTTAACATTCTGAATGAAAATAACAGCTTGTGCATTTAGGAAATTAACATATATGAAAGACAATCCCAGGAAGAGGGGCTGTAGTCTTAGCTGAGGGAAAAGTTTCTAGATTTAAGCTCGGTCGTTGCCGTTGCGGAAGAATGAGTCTGGGACATAAAGAGTAAGAGCAATGTCTCTATTTTCAATTTTTGTGGGGATTATTTACTGTAACAAAATAAAGTCCGAACTACGAATCACTGTATAACCTCACATTCATTAAATCTAAACTCTGTTCACTTTATATGCCTTAATACCATTAAGGGTGTTCAGCATTTCTCTTTCTAGTCTTACTCTTTCTAAACTAGTCAATGTTTAATGATGCTGAATCCAGTATTGACCCATCCACTCCCTTTTTTTAAAATAACAGCTCTTTTTTTTTTTTTAATGTTGAGCCTTCTTTTAATTTATTTATTTTTATTTTTGGCTGTGTTGGGTCTTCGTTTCTGTGCAAGGGCTTTCTCCAGTTGTGGCAAGCGGGGGCCACTCTTCATCGCAGTGCGCGGGCCCCTCACTGTCGCGGCCTCTCTTGTTGCGGAGCACAGGCACCAGACACGCAGGCTCAGTAGTTGTGGCGCACGGGCCCAGCTGCTCCGCGGCACGTGGGATCTTCCCAGAACAGGGCTCAAACCCATGTCCCCTGCATTAGCAGGCAGACGCTCAACCACTGCGCCACCAGGGAAGCCCTAAATAACAGCTCTTTTTGAGGTATATTTCACGTGTCATACAATTCCCCCTTTAAAAGTGTCCAATTCAATGGTTTTTTTGTATACTCACAGATATCTGCAACCTTAACCATAATCAATTTTAAAAGATTCATCACCCTGAAAAGAAACATTTAGCAGTCACCCCCTCCTTCCCTTCCAGACCTCCAGGGCCCCAGGAAATCACGAATGGACTTTCTGTGTCTGTAGTTTTGCCTATTTTGGACATTTCGTAGAAATGGAATCACACACTATGTGGTCTTTCGTGACTGGCTTCCCTTACTTGGCAAGATGTTTTCAAGGCTCATCCTTGGGGTGGCAGTTGTCAGGACTTCATTCCTCTCTCTGGCTGGCTAATATTCCATTGAAGGGATATGCCACATTTGAGTTATCCATTCATCGGTTGATAGGCATTTAGGTTGTTTCTACTTTGGGGCTATTATGAACAATGCTGCTATGAACATTTGTATACAAGTTTTTGTACAGATTCACGTTTCCAGTTCTGTTGGGGTGAACCATACAGTAAATTTCTGTTTAACCATCTGAGGAACTACCAGACTGTTTTCCGAAGTGGCTGCCCCATTTTAAAATCCTACCAGCGGGGCTTCCCTGGTGGCGCAGTGGTTGAGAGTCCGCCTGCCGATGCAGAGGACGCGGGTTCGTGCCCCGGTCCAGGAAGATGCCACATTCCGCGGAGCGGCTGGGCCCTTGAGCCATGGCCGCTGAGCCTGCGCGTCCGGAGCCTGTGCTCTGCAACGGGAGAGGCCACAACAGTGAGAGGCCCGCGTACCGCAAAAAAAAAAAATAAATAAAAGTAAAATAAAATAAAATCCTACCAGCAATACATGAGGGTTCTGGGAATTCCAGTGGTTAGGACTCGGTGCTTTCACTGCCGTGGCCCTGGGTTCAGTCCCTGGTCGGGGAACTAGGATCCCACAAGCTGCAGGCGCGGCAAAAAGAAAAGTGAGGGTTCCAACTTCTCTACATCTTCACCAATACTTGTTATTATCAATCTTTTTGATTATGGACATCAGAGTAGGTATGAACAAGCATTCTCATTGTGGTTTTGATTTGAATTTCCCTAATGATTAATGATATTGAGCATCTTTTCTTGTGCTTATTGGTGATTCGTATAACTTGCTTGGAGAAAGAGTCCTATTCAGACTCAAGCTCATTTTGAAATTAACTCGTCTTTTTATTAGTGACTTGTAAGACTTCACTGTATATTCTAGATCCAGGTCTCTTATCAGATATATGATTTACAAATGTTTCCTCCCAGGTTGTCTTTCACTCACTTGGTGGAGTCCTTGAAAGCACAAAAATTATCAATTTTGATGAAGTCCATTTTTGTCTATTTTTCCATTGGTTGCTTGTGCTTTTTGTATCATATCTAAGAAACTATTTCCTAATCCAAGATCATGAAGATTTATGCCTATGTTTTCTTTTATGAATTTTATAATTTTAGCTATTACATTTATGTTTGATCTATTTCTCAGAATTATATTTATTTTTAGTGATTAAAAAAACATAACGAAGTTTACCATTTTAACTATTTTTAAGTGTACAGTTCAGTACACTGGCATTGTTGTGCAATTAATATCCAGAACCCTTTTCATCTTTCAAAACTGAAATTCTATAGCGATTAAACAAGAACCCACCCCCCCAGATGAAAGATGCAACCATCTTTCTACTTTCTGTTCCGTGAATCTGACTACCTCCTAAGAGTAGAATGTTTGTCTTTTGTGACTGCCTTATATCACTTAGCATAACGCTCTCAAAGTCTATCTGTGTTGTAGCATGCGTTAGAATTCCCTCTGTTTTTAAGGCTGAATAATATTTTACTGTATGTATAGACCACTTTTTGTTAAGTGTTCAATGGTTTTGAGGTCATCGTTGTTTATGGTGTGAAGTAGTCCAATTTTATTTATTATTTTGTATGTGGAAATCCAGTTGTCTCGGCACTATTTGTGGCACATTTATTCTTAGCACAGATGAGTAATTGAATTTATTTTTTATTTTTTTAAAATAAATTTATTTATTTATTTTTGGCTGCATTGGGTCTTCGCTGCTGCGCGTGGGCTTTCTCTAGTTGTGGCGAGCGGGGGCTGCTCTTCGTTGCGGTGAGCGGGCTTCTCATTGCGGTGGCTTCTCTTGTTGCAGAGCACGGGCTCTAGGCGTGCGGGCTTCAGTAGTTGTGGCTCGTGGGCTCAGTAGTTGTAGCTCGTGGGCTCTAGAGCGCAGGCTCAGTAGTTGTGGCGCACGAGCTTAGTTGCTCTGCGGCATGTTGGATCTTCCCGGACCAGGGCTCAAACCCGTGTCCCCTGCATTGGCAGGCGGATTCTTAACCACTGCGCCACCAGGGAAGCCCAGTAATAGAATTTAAATGCCCATTATTTCAAACTCTTAAATCTCGGGGGCGGGGTGGGGAGGTAGGGTGGGATACCCAAAATCTGTTTTACAAGAAATAGAGCATGATTAGGATACTTTGTGTTGTGAGTGATCATCTGTATTTCAAGACAAGTATTATATATACATTTTTAATGTGAAAATGTCATGTTTTTCCTTCTTGCTTGTACTCCAGAATCTTTCTACCTTTTTCATTTTACTATTGCAAAGCAGACCATCACTGCATGTGCTGCTTTAAGAGAATTGTGAAACTGAATAATTCAAACCATAACTTTAAAGTATTCAATAATAATTATTATTACCACCACTACTTAAATATACTGGGTATCATAAAGTATGCATATGGACATAGACATTGGGGGAAAAAAGAGTCAAATTCACCTCTACTTACTGTTTAAAGGGAATGTCAGTCACCAAGATTCAATGTATACTTGACTACCAATAGGTGGCGCTAGACATTTAGTCAGTATTACACTCATTTTTACATTGCCTATAATATAAATAACTATAAAGTCTTCCACCGGAAAAGAAACCATCTCTAGAGAGAATATAAAACCACTGGGAGAAAATGGACTCTCTCCCTCATAGTCACATTCAGTCTGACAGTAAGTGAAGGCAGCTTCCAATGAAAGTGACCTCGCAGGGACACGTTTACAGATTTGAGTTGCCCCAGCATACAGTAAGAAATGTCCTCCTTACTCCTATTCAGGTAGCTCTTCAGGTCAAAGATGCAATCAGTCCCTCTGGAGCCTACCGAGAAGTAGCCAGGAAGCTTTGGAGGCATTGTTCTTCATTTGAAGTCTTGAAAGAAAAAATGCAACTACAGCAGAAAAGAATCTGACTCCAGATAGACAGTTACAGAACCAAACAAATGATGGAGAAAAGAACAGAATTCAGTCTCTTGTGTGTATGTCCTGTATTATTACAATAGCTGTTAACTTGATCACTGGTAGATTAAATATTATAAATACGTGTGTGTCTATTTATACACACTCACACATATCCTACTGATGGTTGTTACATTAATATTGAAAAATGGAAATAATAAAAAAATCTGACTTTTTACATTAAAAATCTACACATTACAGCCAGATTATACATTAAACATAGTCTTCTGGACCAACCTCATTTTTTTTTCTTGTACCTCATGCCATTGAGGGGTTGTACTTTTTTTTTTAAACAATCATTTAATGTACTCTAGGAAACAGAAGTCTAACATAGAAGAGAAAGGCACAAAACAAGTAACCTGTAATCTCCAACCTATCCCTAGAGTATGTTCAACTCCTTCTGTAGACTGATTGGTTTTGGATAAACTTGGGACAATGTGAGGATTGCTCCAGAGTCCCGAACCAAATGCTGTACCTAAGGATCCTCCCAGCTCTTTAGTCCTAGGACCCCACCTTAGCCCTAGATTCATCCAGCTTTGCAGATGACCTAGTACAAGGTGAAACTTTTTGAGAAGTCTCTAAAACAGTGAAAACGCTCTTCCTCTATTATTCAGCATTCTTGGTGAGTTCCTGCATTCTTTATTTTGTCTTTCTGAAGGACAACGTACTCCCCAGCAAGATATCTGCACCCACCCACCCAGCACCCCTACACCATTTGGAATAATATCAAGTGTAGCATCCTATAGTGGAAAGTATCCACTCTGCTTACTAACACCAAATGAAAGAAATATATGGAGAGGGTGAGCAAAATAGTTTTTAATAGTTCCAGATAACGCAACACCTGAAGCTTCTTCACAAATTGTTGTCCTTACTGTGAGGAAAGCCAGGCATTTAAAATTTCATGTGAATTCAATTCCAATCAAAAACACTGAGATTTCTTGGTTCATTTAAAAATTTTTACTGGTTAATTTTTCATTTATTTCCACTCATCTTTAGCAATTGAGGTTTGGTAATTTATTTAGCATTTATAGGAGACTCTTGCCCTTCCTGGCAGGACTCCATGGGGTACTGAGTATACTTATATATTTTTGTTTTGTTTTGTTTATTTATTTACTTATTTTTGGCTGCATTGGGTCTTTGTTGCTGTGCGTGGGCTTTCTGTAGTTGCGGCAAGCAGGGGCTACTCTTCATTGCGGTGCGTGGGCTTCTCATTGAAGTGGCTTCTTTTGTTGCGGAGCACGGGCTCTAGGCGTGCAGGCTTCAGTAGTTGTGGCACGTGGGCTCAGTAGTGGTGGCTCACGGGCTCTAGAGTGCAGGCTCAGTAGTTGTAGCACACAGGCTTAGTTGCTCTGTGGGCATGTGGGATCTTCCCAGACCAGGGCTCGAACCCATGTCCCCTGCATTGGCAGGCGGATTCTTAACCACTATGCCACCAGGGAAGTCCTTATACTTATATTTTTATCACACCCCAGGTAACTCCTTAAAGGCAGGAGAGCTTTCGGTAGACTGCATAAGTTCATATGCTTGTCTAGTGTTTTTCAGAGTAGGATCCATGGACCTTAGGAAATCCCAGACATTCTTGGGGATCTATGGATTTTCTATGAAATTTAGTAGTTTTTGTTTTTTGATTGGTATATATATATATATTTTTTCCTGTGTCATGAAGATAACCAGCTTATAATCACTGACAGTTTCAACTGTCAGGTTGGATTGGTGTTTACCCACAGTGGCACCAAGCAATATGACTTTAACTGTTAGGAGAAAAAGAAACTTGGTGGGGTGGGCAGGGAGTGCGGGGTACCTCTTAGTAATGCTTTGTTGCTGGTTGAAATTACACTCCTCTAAGTTTTCAAATAGAACTTGAATGATGTTTAGTATTTTCTAAACACCATTTAAACTTTTCTGTTTTAAAATATGGCAGGTTTTTAATAAAATTTAAGATAATTAAATAGTTAACATTTCTTAAAATTTCAGGGTTAGCTAGCATTTCACTACCTGAATCAGAAACTTCACTGTTGAGATACAGACTACTATATATAAAATAGATAAACAACACAGTCCTACTGTATAGCACAGGGAGCTATATTCAATATCCTATAATAAAGCATAATGGAAAAGAATATGAAAAAGAATATATATGTATGTATGTACGTATGTATATAACTGAGTCACTTTGCTGTACACCAGAAACTAACACAACATTGTTAATCAACTATACTTCAATAAAAATTTTAAAAAAGAATCTTCACCATTGAAATAGCTAGCAGGCAGTATACTACTAATATCTGCGCGAAAAATGTATTTGTTAATCTGAATAAAATGTACTAAATAATTTTTTTGTTGGTAAAAGTTGTAGTGACTCAAAGGATCATGGCCCTTTTGTTCTTGCATAAATGAATTACAGCATCTTAATCCCCTCTTCCAAGCCTTCGGGGCCAAGTAGAAAGAGAATATGACGCATATTAATTAATAACCCACAGAGGTATGGGACAGCACCCTGTAAGCACACAAATTAAAATTTCAGCACAAAACAGGAACATTCACACTCAGTGGATAAATGAAATTAGAAAGAACCCTCAACATCAATTCTTTTCTGCCAAATAAGTTGTACAAATGCTTTTGATTCTCCGTTTTTTGTTTTTTTTTTTCTTGATGTTTAGAATTTCAGATGAGAGGCTGTGGACCAGCCAAAGGCTCCACCCAGCCCAGGTGGCCTTACATCAGAGTAAAGTTGCAAACTGTCATGTGGGTGCTCTTTGGAGTGACCGAGGACAGACAGCAAAGATTTCTTTGGGTCTAAAAGATCAGGAGGTATGACTTTTTGAATTTACTTGCTAAACATTTATGCATTTGGCAGGATTTGGCCCAAGGTTTGCAAGTCTCATGAGAGAGACTGTATAGCCCCAAGTACCTCAAGTTGCGGGCGGTTACTGATATTCATCAACGGTGCTCGGCCACGTGGGTTTGGTCAGTGGGCTCATCACAAGTGGTGAAGCCTCCAAGCCCATTAAAGTGGGGAAGAGCATGGGTGTTTTTGTCTCACCTACTTGAATTTTACATTAAGTCCTGTAAAAACTGCACGTAACCCCCGCATAACTGAGACCAGGTCTTGTCGGGAGTTTTTAGAGCTGCTTGAATTTGGGATACAGAATGATGGACTTGAACACATTCTACCACCTGAGCTTTACGTGATTTTGAGAGAGTTACTACTTGATGCCTCAGGATCATAGTTTATAAATTGGGAAATTATTTGTCATGAGGACTAAACCAGCTGGGGTCAAGCACAAGGCCATGAATTTTATAAGAATTCCGAAGATGTGGGTTCTCTGGAGCGCCAGTGACAGCAACCAGGTCTGGCTAGTTTCATCAGAAGGGCATGGCGTGGAGAGCTGTAGGTAAATGAGAAAACCTGAAGGACCAGCTGAACCTCCAGGAAGGGTAGGAGCAGAGGAAGTGGGGTTGATGTGGCGGATCGGCTCCCGTGATCCCCTGGGTGTGTTACTCCAGTTAAGCTGGGCTCTGGAGCGGCACCAAGGGGGCGGGGGGTGCCAGCACCTGCGCTGGAGGTGGAATCAGGGGCTGTTTCCATCCCTCCGTCTTTAATTCTTATACCAAGACCACGTCCTGTAAGAAGCAGCTCAGTTCCTGTGCCTTCCAGCTGCAATAAATAATTCATTACAAACTCAGGGGAAATGAGGAATAGGTGTCATTTATGTAACACAATGTTTTATAGTCTAATTCAAATCTTGTCCCTGCCGTTTATGTGTGTGATGTTGGGCAAATCACTCTGAGCCCCTGTCTTTACAGCAGGTTATAATGGTGCCTGCATCCCTCGGCTGTGGTCAGTGCGATGGTGGCTTGATGCACTTACACTGACCTCGGTGTTAACCTTGGCAGATTTCAAACAAAACATCTAACCAAACAGGGCACATTTTCATGCACTTCTGTTGTATCCTTAGCTACCCTTGGGAGGGAACGCAGTTCACAAAGGTAAACACAGCAACCAGAGAATGAATAGCTGCACATCAAAGCCACTCCCAGGGAGGGGGTCTGTGACAGCGGTTGGTTAACGTGTCACTAGGGGCTCTCTGAGGGCACAGTTCGGTTTCATTCTTTCCTTTCTTCCTTCCTTCCTTCCTCCAGTCCACTCCACTGCCAAGGGCTGGGTGGGTCACCAATGCTGGGGACACTTGGGGCTTAGAAATAGGTTTCAGATATGTTTTAAGATAATGCTAACTGATTTCCTCCTTTTGAATATTACTTATCTCACTAAAATAAAATGACTTGGATAAAGACATATTAAAATACCTGCTCCTATATATTAAAAAAAAAACAACTACACCACACACAGAAAAGAAAAGGCATGTTCTAAAATCACAGATTATGTCCGGAGAGCAGAGACATATTTGAGGTGATGAGAATTATCAATAAGGAAATTCAGTCCCGCAGGTTCTCAGTAGACACTCCACAGTCTTTCCTTATCTCTCAAAAGCTGATACAAGTCAGCAGTTGGCGAGTATCGAACCTGATAAGTTTGGTGGATAAAGGCATCTGGAAGAAGAAAGGAAGAAAATGCTGAATTCTCAAAGAGCAGAAGTCCCCTCTGCTTCCAAGGGTCCTGGACGGACAGACCACCCAGATTGCGCTTTCTCCTTGCCAGACTTTGTCTGAAGTTGTAGTGACCGGAATCCTCCTGTTCTCAGGGCAGAAGGTGGAGTGGGGTGGCGTTGGGGGGCCTCCCGCCCCTGGATACCCCGTGGGATAAACCTGCTGGGCCGTGCCTGTGACTCAAACTGTGGAGTGGAGATCCGAGGTGCAAGTGTGCTAGAAAACATCCCTGGTCGGGGGGAGCTAGAGCACACTTAAGGGACGCCCGCCCCCTCGTCACGGTGTTTTACTATTTTCAGTGGTTTTCAGCCAAGAAGCCCTTAGTTAGGGGCAGCTATGGAATCTGGCATCTCTACTTCCACCCAGGAAGGATGGGTTTCTCCACTGCTATGTCCTCTACTTTCTCTAAAATAAGCAGTCAGAGGTAATCCCCAGCCCAACCCAGCCAAACTGCGCTATTCAGCCTGCTTGATAAGAGATGAGCGAAAACACACCTTCTCTGAACAATCAAAGTAAATCTGAGGAATGTTTAAAGGTCCAAGAGGCATAAACTGTCAGCGTGGTGATGGGGCCGGTCACTAAGAGACTAAGGGGGTCACTAAGACTAAGAGATGACAGGTTGGGAACACTAAATAAAGCCACGGGGGTGTGGTAGGTGCCAGCAGCCAGGCCGGAGGGAGATGGAGAGACAGAGGGCGGAGACCACAGTCCTGACGCTCCCCAGCGACAGGAGCCCCATCAGAGGGCCTGGCTTGACCCCTGTAGGGAGATGACGATGTTTGGGGTGGCAGGGGGGTGGGAAGCAGCTGAACTGGGCGACTGTGCCGTGGCCTAGGAAGAGCCAGCCAGGGTGGGAGGAGGTGTCACCCAGAGCCCGCTGAGCGCAGAGACTGTTCCCTCTGCTGATTTGCTCTAAGGCAGCCCAGGTAGAGAGAGGCCCACCCAAGGATACTGATCCCAGCCAGAAATAAACAGGAAATCTGGAAGTATGGCCCCACCTCCTGCTGAGCCATGTCCCAAACTGCTAGAACTCTTGTGAAGGGTAACCTAAAAGCTCAGGAACATTTCCTCTTCTTCAAATTCGTCTGTAGGTGATGTCACCTCTTTAGAAATGCCCTTTGATGTGATCTGTGAGCATGGCAAGCGTGTTGCTGTCCTGTCCTGCCCAGCTTTGTTCTCCGTAATTCACACGTGTGTGGACTCACCTCAGTTCAGCTCAAATATCCAGGGAGATGGGCCTGTTCTCTTCACTCTCAGTCCCCCGTTTGGCCAGAGCCTATGAAATTAGGCCTTTAAGTACCTTCTAATTTTGATATTTATTATAATAGTGTAAGATCCTGATTATATTTTTGAAAGGAAAACCAATTTGATGGTCACTGAGCAATTCAATAAAAGAATTCCTGATGTGAAAAGGAGGAGTTTAGGGTTCTGAGCTCACAGGGGCATGGCCACTTGGAGCGGGAGAAAAAGGCTTTAATTCCCCAAATCAGTTCTGTGGGTAGACCATGTTTTACTTTTAACAATACACCAAAAAATATTTTCCTGTTTTGGAAAGATCTTCTTTAATGACGTTGAGAAGGAGAATAATATAATCTACAACTTAAATTAAGGATTCAGAAGCAGTTAAGCTTCATCTAGTGAAAATTCAAATATGTCTTTCTTTTTCTTGGTTGCAATGCCACGGCATGTGGGATCTTAGCTCCCTGACCAGGGATCGAACCCATGCCCTCTGCAGTAGAAGCACGGAGTCTTAACCACTGGACCACCAGGGAGGTCCCAAAATATGTCCTTTAAATCAACAGGAAACGAAGCACATGAAATATTTCAGTGAACATGAAGGTCTTAATATAGTTAAGTATCTTAATTATCTTTCTGATGGATCTAGGAATTTTTCTTTCAATGTGACTGGCTCATGGTAGAAATAACTAAATTGGCTGTCATACAAGACAGCTCTTTCTAATATGAACTCTCTAAATATCACGCTTAGTACTATGTGCTTAAACACAGCAATATATATTCAGAGTTCAAATTCTCAGTGGACCTCCAGACCAAAAGTTTTGTAAGAAATCAAGGAAGAGGGTTACCATGTGTTATATCTATTTCCTTTTTAAAACAATTCCTAAATATTGCTAGAGACCAAAGTTTCGAATCAAAATGTTTCTGTCGGTTTCCATGTGGACGCTGCCACGGTGCCCATCACACAACACACGCTACCTGGAACTCAGACCTGGAAGTTTGAAGAATCATGTGGATAAACTGTTGGAGAATTCCCTGGCAACAGGGCCTCAGGCATCTTCTAGCCAGTTGGTCCTATGAAAGAGATAAGCCATTTCAGCCACACATGTCATTATCCAGCTTTGGAATGCATCCAAAGGAAACAAGAGAGGCTTCTGACATCAGAAAACACCTGTTGACTTTGGAGCATCCATATCAATGGAGGCAAAACACACAGCAGATGTGAGCCTGCTCTGCGGGAATAAAAGGAATGTCAAGTATGAAAAAAAAAATCAAGAGGAAATGGAGATATAGACGCTTCCAGATTCTTCCACCTCTTTGTAAATATGCCATTAACTAGGTTAATTTTTTTTTAAATTTGTCCTCAAAAACAGTTCTAGGATGGTATTTTCAGTTTTCCATTGCCTTAAACAACAGTCTGGTTATAGATATTTTTAAAGCTCAATGGATATATGACCTCAACCCCCCAGTTTGGCCTAAAATGGTCATAGTAACTATCGATAACGAATGATATTATGAGAAAGTAGAGTCAGTTTTCAAAAGGTTTAGCAACATTTATCTAGATATTTATATATATTATTTGAAAAAGAAAGTGTTGAGATAAAAGTTCTTATAAGTATTCTGTATCTGAGTTCACCAGAATCAGGAGAAATAGATAAGAAGACTTCTAGAGAAAAAGTTAAATTTCCAACATGAATTGTTGGATAAAAATAAAATTAGTGGATTGTTTGTCAGAGTCCTCTTTCTCTGCCTGTTGGTGCCTCCTGGCCGTCTGTCCCAGGCTTCTTCTCTTCCCACTGTACACGGCCTCCCTGTTCTATCTCTTCTTCGCCCATGGGTGCCGAGGACCCCCAGACACACCCCACACTCCTTCCTGAGCCCTGGACCTTTGCGTCCAACAGCATGCTCGACCCCTACAGTTTAATCTTTCAAAAACAGAACTAAAGCACGCAAAAAAGCATGAGAGCTAATAAATGAATTCAGCACCTTCCCTCAATCTTGGGCCATCGTGTCTCTTGAATATCCTGAATCTGTCACATCCTCTCCATCCTCACGCCCACCTTTGTGATTCATAATGCCATCATTTCTTGCCTAATGATCACAACTGTTCTCCATGTTTCCAAGCTTGCCCTCCTCCAGGTCATTCTCTATGGTTTAGCCCAAGGCAATGATCTTTCTGAAATACATGATCCTGTTTTAAATTAAACCAAGATAATTTCTCTTGATCTCCCTTTGAACCTTTCATTTTTCTTTCATACATATGAGTAAATATATATGATTCTGGAGATACAACAATGAGAAGACATGATCTCAGCCGAAGGAGCTTGTAGTCTAGAGGGAGTCCCCAAAAGTATACAGGCAATTGGGGGGTATTACAGTGAGTGCTGGAGAGGGTCGTGATGAGGGAGCCTGGGTGGGTCAGGAGAGGATTCTCGGGAGTGGTGAAGTCTTGGCTGATTCTTGGAGAATGAATAGGAATTATTCAAGCAAAGAAAAGGAAGGGAAATTCCAGAAAAGGAGGTACCTTGTGCAAAAGTCTGGACGTAAGAGATTCCTTATGGAATCTTCAAAAGATCACCAGGGTCTCATATGGCTATCTGTGGGAGTCAAGTCCCTTTCGTTAAAAAGAAAGATATCAGCTCAGATGGATTTGAACAAAAAAAAGGCCTGTGTAACTGAACAGACTGGGGGTGACATGGCTCAGGCAAACCTGAGTCTCAGTGGCTGACGTGACAGAGGTGTGTGTGTGACCCAGGCTCTGCTCTGTTGGCCCGTCTCTCTCGGCAGGTCCAGGGTCCATGTCCGGGTGGCCACCAGCAGCTCCAGGCTCAGATCCCCCAGGGTGCACACCCAGCAGAAGGAGCTCTTCCTGAACAATAGTTCCAAAGACAATTTTCACCGGGCTGATGGAAACAAACGGCCAAGCCTGCATCAGTCACGGTGCCAGCGGGACCACATTCCCTCTGCCTGCCAGCCCTGGAGCTGGATTACCCGGAGGAGGTGGAGAGGCACGGCGGGGCATCAAAGCACAGGGAGGGACGGGGGCGGGAGGGTTCCCCAAGGAAAGTCAGACACTGTGACCAGAGGTAGGAGGAGGCAGTGACGGACAGGCTGAAACAGCTGCCGCCTGTGAAACCAAACTAAGGCTGCTGGGTTCCTTCCAACGGGCATTGGGGTCCCCGACCCACAGGCAAGAGATGAATCCCAGTGGGGACAGTGATGGAGGTGGCAGCATGGAAGACAATGACCCCTACCTGGACGAGGTTGTATTAATTCAGGTAGCATATTACTGTTACTGAAATCAGAATAGCGTCGCTACAAATAAAGAACACGGTGAATTTGAACGATACCAAGATGGCAGACCTTAGGTAACTGGTTAAAGGTAGCAACTACGCAAGTGGAGGCTTCTATTCCGGGGTTGGGGAGTGGGGTTGAGAGTGACTCTCAGGTTAAAGCCTCGGGCCACTGAGTGAGCAGTGACCATTGCCTCGGGGCAGGGGCAGCAGCTGCTCTGCGAGGCACCGGAGCTCAGCGGCTGCAGGGCACCTGTGTGGCATCCGAGTGCCGCGGACACAGGTACCCAGGGCTCCTAGCCCCAAGTGCAGGGGAGGACCCAGGGGGTGTCCAGCTCCTGCCGCCCGTTCATTCAGGGTGGAGAGTGGTGAAGAAGACCCATTTCCATCTGTAAGTCCTGAGGGATGAGGGCCAAGTCCACAGTGACGGGGAGGGACGGTGCTGGCGGATGGAGACCCCCGCCCTGCCCTAGGGACCCTGGGAACCCAGGGAGGCGTTCTTAGCGATGAAACCTCAGGCATTATTCAGAGGCACAAAAGCTTCAGGAGATGATGAGACGGAGAATAAATTAACTTACCAAATCAACTATACGCCAATAAAATTTTAGAAAATAAAAATATAAAACAAGAAACAATAATAATAAAAAATATAATTAACTTACTAAGGCACACTGTGCTCCGGAAATCTTTGTTTCCCCTAATACGTTGGCCCATATATAAAAACAGTCGACTGGCAGCTGGCCTCTCTCCTAAGGGTCCGGGAAGCAGGACCTGCCACGCAGGACTGGGCGTTTCCAGGCCACGGCCGGGGCTGCAGGAAGAACAGCGTTTGTGGCAGAGATACCTGGAGGTCTGGGCTCCCTGATGCCACGTTCTCGACAATTCTGTGCAAAGAGCCAGAGGATGCTCTGCGGTCTCCCTTCCAGGACTAAGCCCCGAGCATCCCTGGGCAAAACGGCTCATGTGACCAAAGGCCCTGAGGATGAGCCAGAACTGCAGGGTCAACCTGGCTTTCTCCTTCCAGATCCTTCCCCGAGGGTCGGGGAGAGACAGCCCAGTGAGCCCGAAAGCCAGTCCTGGTGGGCAGCAGAGAAGGGTCCAGAGGTCCTCGTGAAAGGGCAGGCACACTGAGCTCTTGACTAACCCACAGCTCCGTGTCCCTCCCTCTTTGTGGTTTTCAGTCTCCAAAAAGGAGGCAGCCTGGGGTGTATGAGGTACTGCTTCCCACGGCCTAAGGAGAAGTGAAAACAACGTTGACTTCAGGTCAGAAAACTGTCGGGAAAACTGGAGAAGTGCTGTGTGTCACGGTGAGGAAACACAGACCAGGAGGGAAACAGCTTCTGTGTTTCCACGGGTCATTATAACATCATTAAGGAAACAGGAGAAAGCCATTAGCATGACATGAATGTGTCTGTTTTTTGTTGTTTTTTTTTTCGGTACGCGGGCCTCTCACCGCTGTGGCCTCTCCCGCTGCGGAGCACAGGCTCCGGATGCGCAGGCTCAGCGGCCATGGCTCACGGACCCAGTCGCTCCGCGGCATGTGGGATCTTCCCGGACCGGGGCACGAACCCGTGTCCCCTTCATCAGCAGGCGGACTCTCAACCACTGCGCCACCAGGGAAGCCCAAACGTGTCTGTTTTTAAGGGTCTCTCAAACAGGTGAATCCTCAATTGCACGTATAATTTTTCAAAGTGTCCATAAATGATGTTTTCCTTTTATTACTTCACTATTTATTGAAGTATGTGATGACTCTGAAATATTCCATTCCTAAATTACCTCTAAAATGAAGACTGAAACAATAAATACCTGTAATACTGATATGGCAAAGAAAAGAGCTCTCCTGTAATTATACAAAGCTAAGCTCTGGTCAAAATCAGTATGGTTTGTCAATATTTATTTGGATAGTCAACTGTGTGGAGGATGTGGACTAACTTGTAAGCCGAGGGTGCTGGAAAAATAAGGAAGCACCGTGCTTCCTTTCTCGGGCAAGATCTCCACGTCTGTTATCTGTGGGGATCTCTGGACTGCAAAGCAAATCACAGTGTTCTATGTATAGCTTTGTTGATTGACGGGGTCTCTAAGGCACACACCCAGGGTCTGTTTCAAATGAAGAATGTTAACAGACAAAATGTCTAGTAAACCTGCAATGTTGTCTCAGGCGATGGAGAGAAAGGGAAGATCTTTGGATGATTTAGGTAGTTATTCTTCTTGACCTTGGGGTCCTTCTGTCTCAAAATGATATGACGGTTGGATTCTCCTTCATAGGTTCAACAAACGCAGGTGTGGAGTAGGTTTGGAATGAGGTACCTCTCGCTTCTACAGAGTGGTGGTGTCTTACCCTGGAGAGAGTCTGTGGGCCGGAGCAGCCGGCTTGTTTATTGCCCTACAGGATCACGGCTTTTATTCCCAAATGGATCCCTCAGGGTCACACTGAAAACTGCAGCTTAGTAGCACGTGAGGGACCCAGCTGGGATCTGCTGTGTGTGCAGCTTCATAGAACCCTGCTGGGGGAAGGGCTGTTGGAAAGACCGCAGGTCCCTGCAGGGGAGGGACTGTCCGGGGCACCTTCAGGTGCCATCAAATTGTTATGGGTGCCTCAGAATCAAAAGCAGCTCCATCTAGCACTTTCTGTAACAGCTAACTGTGGCAGGCCTCGGTGTCAGTGCATCAGCTCCCTTAACCGTCCCAGAAACCCCACGACAGGGGCCAGACAGGCCCAGACACGGCTGGAGGAGGCACCCAGGCCGCGGGAGGCCAGCCTCTGCTTAGCCAAGCCTCTAGTGCGCTGTGTGTCAGACTATCCTGCATGAGGCCCACCTGCCGTCTTCCTCTCTCTCTCATCATTTGCAAACATATACGAAAGATGGCTGACTAACCTCTTCCGACTTGGGGAGCCAACACCAGTTCCCTTAACCTGGCTTCGCTCACGGATCTGAAAATATGTCCTGGACTTTGGGAAATGCCCAAAGGACAGTCTTTTCAGGGAGCAGAGAAGCAGGTGAGGTGATGTGGCAGAGGGTGTGCCGGAGTCGGGAAACCCAAGTTCCGATCCCGGCCTTTCTCCAGACCAGCTGAGTGACCGTGGCCAGTTGCTGCCCCTTGGCCTTCAATGAAGCATTAGACGAGGAGCTGGCCCGGAAGATCGCTCCACTCCCCTCAGGCTCAAACACTCTACAAGCCCACGGTAGGAGGTTTGAGAGATCTGACAGAGCATTAAAGAAAGCAGGTGGCAGTTCAGGAAGAATGTTAACTAAACATGAAATTTGATAGAGTGTCATGTTCCTGCCTCTGCTTCCTGCTCACAAATCCATCTTCCCTCTGATGGACAATCTTTGGGCTGAACTGGTGAAACCTTATTTGAGTGATCGAACTTGTGACACTACTCGTTTCTAAATACTCAGTTAATAGTTTGATGTTTGAAGAGGACTCAAAAAAACACATGATATGAACAATGGAATACTACTCAGCCAGAAAAAAGAATGAAATAATGCCATTTGCAGCAACATGGCTGGACCTAGAGGTTATCATGCTAAGTGAAGTAAGTCAGACAGAGAAAGACAAATATTACATGACAGCACTTATATGTGGAATCTAAAGTATGACACAATGAACTTATCTACGAAACAGAAACAGACTCACAGACATAGAGAACAGACTTGTGGTTGCCAAGGGCGGGTGGGGAGGGATGGATTGGGAGTTTGGAATTAGCAGATGCAAATTATTATATGTAGGATGGATAAACAACAAGGTCCTACTGTGTAGCACAGGGAACTATAGTCAATATCTTGTGATAAACTATAATGGAAAAGAATATGAAAAAGAATATATAGATTATAACTGAATAATTTTGCTGCACGGCAGAAATTAACACAACATTGTAAATCAACTATACTTTAACAAAAATTTTTTAAAGAAAAATGAAGATGAATAATTCTGACATGAGGCTGTACACACGCAGGTTTCTCTGCAGGCCTGAAGGATAGGTGGAGAATACTTTGAAAATGAAAGTTATTGTAATCATATCTTTGCAAAACATTTGCTTTCTCATCTATTCTGCTGACTTTAAAATGATTAGATGTGGTGTTGTCTTTCAAAACCAGGCAAGTATTACTACTGGGTTCAATAGAAAGAACATTTTACTTTTAAAACATTATCACATAACACTTTTCTCAACTGTTGGATCTATTCCATTCAAACATGTAGCTTCTTATTAAACAAATAAAAGTTCCAGTTCCAGAGGAAGCCTTCATTAAAAAAAAAAAAATGAAGGATTTATAAGCTCAACCCTTACGCTCTGCTACAACTTTAAAATTGTGATTAAATTTATAGCTCTGTTGGCCTTCAGGCGAAGCAATCACCGGCTGTAGCCCTGATCTCCTGTACGTTTTGGAACAGGAGTTATTTCTGATTTGTGACATCAAACAGTATTAAATTTGGTATAGAATCTTAATAAAATGCTATTTAAACACACCAGAAGGAAGAAATTGAATATAATAATTGGGGTTCTATAGGCATCTCATTAATGTTAAACCAAACACAATTTTTGGAACTATTTCATCAAAGGACTGGAGCGTCAGCTGGTTTTGTCCTTATGGCGGTCCACATCTCCCGAAAAGACAGTTCCCAGCTCCAACGTGGAGTTCTGGCCTTTTGACCCTGCAGTGCTTTTCAGAGAAAGCCTGTGTGGGTGCGGGGTCCGGGTGGACACACACTTAGAGACAATATCAAGCGGCCGCGTGAGCTCCAGCTCTGAAAAGAATTGTGAAGCTGCATCCTGTCAGAGTTTCCTCTCATTCCTGTATTTCTTTTTCCCTGTAGCCCCTTATTGGCAGCAAATTGACTATTCTTTCGTACTGTTTCTGTACATTCTTTCCCACAACGCTTTCTCTTTTTCTTTTTCTATCTCCCTCATCCCCCTTTCAGGACCTCTCCTCCCCCCCCCCATAAGTCACCTGGTTTTCCTTATCTTTCCCCTGAGTTCTTTCATCCCTGCATCCCTTTTTCTCTCCACATCCTTCTCCATGCTGCTAAGCTCTGGGAAGAGCAAACAAAAACTACAGGGAGAAGGAAACTTCATTTCTTCTGTAGCACCAGAGTTATTTATTTTGTGCTTATTTTCTCCAGGGCGAAATGATTCAATATTCACATCTTGTTTGAACTATGAAGAGAAATGAGTTTCTCTGATGTTGGTTCACTGAGAAAGCAAGAGAGCACTGTTCTGACATGCCTTCCCACCCAAATAACCCCCAGCTACTTAGTGAGCTTGGATGGCTGCTGGGTGTAGAGGAGATGCAGCCCCACTCTCCCGGGGTGCTGGGGACACAGAGACTAGACAATCATCCACAACACAGCGTGACATGTAAAGGGCTGATTCAAATGCACTTCTGAATGCTCAAGATAAAGTAAGCAAGTGTGCCTTGGGCTGAGGGAGAGGGACGGTCTCGGAGAGCACGTGACCTTTAGGAAGAGACCTGGAGAAACCAGGAGACCCCCAGGCTGAGTTCTGCGGACAGAGAGGATGTGGCCACTCCTGACTGAGGGCACCCGCGAGCCGAGGCCCCGTGGCAGCGCAAAGCATCACCCAGAAATAGGGCGTGCGTGGGGGGTGGCAGGAGACACCGCTGGAAAGGTCACTAGAGCCAAATAACGAAGGACGCCGTGTGCCAGAGCCTGCTGAAGAATCACGAGCTCATTCTGCAGGTGAGGAGGAAGCATGGAAGAACTTTGAAAACCCAAAGCGACAATGGACACACGTGCGCGTTTGAAGGATAACTCTGAAAGATGAGGCTGGCTGACCAATAGGACAGTGGCAGTAGTTGAGGAAAAGGGTGATGTGAGCCGGAATAAGGGGAGGAAAGGCAAGGAATGGATATGAGGGCCGTTTGGGGGCTGGGATTGGATTTGAGGAGCTCCTGCCTAAGGCGGGGGGAGGTTAGGAAGAGAAGGGCTCAAAGATAACTTCACAGGTTTTTTAAAATTATTGTTTTGAGTTTCCTTTTTTATTGTTTCCAAATGAATGGATAATCATATTATTAACCCAAGTCAAAAGTTAGTTTGGGAAAGGGAAGTTGATGAGTTTCAGTTGGAATGTTCACTTGGAGATGCTCGTGGGACACTAATATGCATTTGAAAGGGGGCCATCAAACCCAGGGAAGCAATGCAGATTTGGAAACTGTCGATGTATTATTGCCGGTGACTGAAGTCAAGGATGTGAATGAGACACCCCAGGGAGAGCATTTAGAGAGTGAGAGAGAGAACCTAAGTTGGAACCCTGAGAATAGCCAGTGAGTAAGGGCAAGGAGCAAGCAAGGGGCGGGGAAGAGCCGGAAGGTGGGAAGAGATAGTGAGAGGGTTAGTGTCGCAAACATCAAAGCGAGGAAGATTTTTCAGAAGGGAGAGGACAACCACGTCAGAGGCTTAAGTGTGGTCAAATAAGATAAGAAACAAACACTGAATTGGATTTTGAAATTTAGGATTTATAGGTAATCTCACTGTGAAGGGCTTCAGAAAAGAAAGCAATATAGCCAGAGGGCTAAGAAATGTGTGGGACTTGAGAAGAGCAAGAGAATGGGTAGACAGACCAGCACGTCTCAACCGTTTAGGTCTTGAGAACCCTTTACACTGTTGGAGTATTGAGAACCCCAAAAAGCTCTTGCTTATGTAGACGACATCTATCAGTAGAGGTTTAATATTAAACATTAAAACTGAGAACTCTTCAAAATAGTTATAAATTCATTAAAAATAACAAAAAATAACAAATCTACTGTAGGCAACATAAACAACAAGCCTTTCTGTGAAAACTAATTATATTTTTCAAGACAGGTGCTTCTTTTGTGGTTAATGAAAATGTTCTCAAATGGACTGTGGTGAACATATAGCTCTGTGAATATACCAAAGACCACTGAATTGTACACTTTAAGTGGGTGAATTGTATGGTCTGTGAACTATATTTAATAAATAATAAAATGGTTAAAAAAACAAAAGAGTGGACTTCCCTGGTGACACAGTGGTTAAGAATCCGCCTGCCAATGCAGGGGACACGGGTTCGAGCCCTGGTCCGGGAAGATCCCACATACCACGGAGCAACTAAGCCCGTGCGCCACAACTACTGAGCCTATGCTCTAGAGCCCGCGCACCGCAACTACTGAGTCTTCACACCATGACTACTGAAGCCCTCGTGCCTAGAGCCCGTGCTTCTCAACAAGAGAAGCCATTGCAATGAGAAGTCCGTGCACCGCAGCTAGAAAAAGACCGCGTGCAGCAAGGAAGACCCAAAGCAGCCAAAAATAAATAAATAAATAAATTTATTTAAAAAAAAAAAAAGAGTGAGCAGAGGGTGTTTAATATATATATTTCTGGGATGATTATAGTACCAAGTTGTAAACGCTTATTGAATAATTTTAGTAACACTGATTACTTAATCTCACCCTCCCCTCAAACACACAAACAATACAAAATATTTTTTTTTGAGGCTATTCTTCTTGGGGTTAAGTGTAGGCCATTGGAAAAAGAGAGATGTCATACATTTCCTCATGGAAATAAAATAATAGTATAGGATTTTATTACCCTTTTCCCTCTCCTTTTTTAAAAACAAGTTCATTGAGGTATGAGTTACACACCATAAAATCCATCCATTTTACATCTACAATTCCGTGATTTTGTGTAAGTTAAATACAGTTACTTAAGCACAGGGAACTCTACTCAGTGCTCTGTGGTGACCAAAATGGGAAGGAAATCCAAAAAAGAGGGGATGTATGTATATGTATAGCTGATTCACTTTGCTATACAGCAGAAACTAACACAACACTGTAAAGGAACTATACTCCAATAAAATTTTTTTTTTAAATACAGTTACTTAATTCCTCACAATTCAGTTTTAGAACATCTTCGTCACCCCGAAATGTTCCCTGGTGACCACTTTCTGTCAGTCCCTCCTTCTATCCCAAACCCACATATCATTTTTTGTCTCTATACTTCTGCTTTTAAAAAACATTTCATATAAATGTTATAAGACAATATAATATTTTCAGTCTGGCTTCTTTCACTTAACATAACTTTCTGAGATTGATTCATGTTGTTGTATATATTAATAGTTCTTTCATTTTTATTGCTGAGTAATATTTCTTTGAATGAATATACACACTTCATTTATTTATTCATTAATAGATGGACATTTGCAGTGTTTCTAGGTTTTGGTTATTATGTTATTTTTTTTTAATTGAAGTATAGTTGATTTACAATGTTGTGTTAATTTCTGCTGTACAGCAAAGTAACTCAGTTACACATATATACATTCTTTTCTATATCTTTTTCCATTATTGTTTATCACAGGATACTGAATATAGTTCCCTGTGCTATACAGTAGGACCTTGTTGTTTATCCATTCTCTATGTAATAGTTTGCATCTGCTAATCCTAAACTCTCAGTGCATCCCTCCCCCAACCCCCCTTCCTCTTGGCAACCACACGTCTGTTCTCAAGTTTTGGTTATTATGAATAAAACTGCTATGAACTTTTTTGTACAAGTCTGGGTGGATGTATGTTTCTCATTTCTCTTGGGTTGAATTTCCGGGTTATAGGTATGCGTGTGCTTGACTTTTTAAGAAACATCAAATGTTTCCCAAAGTGGCCGTACCTTTTTGCATTTCCACCAGCAATGTATGAAGGTTCCAGTTTCTCCACATCCTTGCCAACACTTGGTATTATCAATTTGTTTGATTTTAGCCATTCTAGTAGGTGTATAGTCATCTATTCTTATTCACCCCACCCCCTTCCCCAGCCCTAGGCAACCACTAACCTGTTATCTATCTCTGTCGATTTGTTTATTTGTATAAATGGAATTATAAAATATGTGGTCCTTTGTGATTTGCTTCTTACACTTAGCATCATGTTTTCAAGGTTCATTCATGTTTTAGCATGAATCAGTACTTTATCTCTTTTTATTGCAGAATAATATCCCATTGTTTGTATACCACATTTTATGTATTCATGGACATTTGGGTTGTTTCCACTTAGTGACTATTACAATGCTGCTATAAGCATTCATGTACAAGGTCTGTACAATGTCTGTTTTCATTTTTCTCTAGGAGTGGTATTGCAGGATCATTTGGTAATTCTATGTTTAATTGTTTGAGGAACTACCAAATTGTCTTCTGAAGTGGCTGCACCATTTTATATTCTCACCAGCAGTGTGTGAGGGTTTCAACTTCTCGGCATCCTCATCAACACTTATTATCTGTCTTCTTGATTATTCCTATCCTAGAAGTTGTGAAGAGGTATCTCACTGTAGTTTTGATTTGTATTTCCCTAATAACTAGTGATACTGAGCATCTTTTTATGTACTCGTTGGCCATTTGTATATCTTCTTTGGAGATGGTTCTATTCAGATTCTTTGGCCATATTTTAATTGGGTTGTCTTTTTATTATTTTTTAAATTTATTATTGTACCGTGGTACAATATACATGAAATAAAATTTACCATTTTAACCTTTTTAAACCATACAGTTCTGTGGCTTTAAGTACAAGGTGTCATGCAACCATCAGCCTTAACCATCGCCAGAAAGTTTTCATCTTCCCCAACTGAAACGCTACCCATTCAACAAGAACTGCCCATTCTCCCCTTCCCCTCCCCGCTGGAAACCACAATTCTGCTTAAAGTCTTTATAAATTTGACTACTTTAAGTACCTCATATAAGTGGAATCATACAGTATTTGTCCTTTTTGTGACTGGCTTATTTCACTTAGCATAGTGTCTTCAACATTCATTCATGTTGAAGCATCTATCAGAATTTTCTTTCTAAGGTTGAATAAAATTTCATTGCATGTATACACTACATTTTGTTTCTCCACTCATCGGTCCATGGACACTTGGATTGCTTCCACTTTTTGGCTATCGCGAATAATGCTGCTATGAACACTGTTGCACAAGTATCTCTTCAAGTCCCTGCTTTCAAGCCCCTGTTCTTTGGGGATATACCCAGAAGTGGAATTGCTGAATCATATTGTAATTCTTTGTTTAATTTTTTTGAGGAATCACCATGCCATTTTCCACAGTGGCTGCACCATTTTATATTCCCCCCAACAATGCACAAGTGTTCCAGTTTCTCCACATCCTCACCAACTCTTGTTATTTTCTCAGTTTGTTTTGTCTGATTTTTTTTTATAATAGCCATTCTAATGAGTATGAATTGGTATCTCATTATAGTTTTGATTTGCACTTCCTAATGATTAGTAACATTGAGCATCTTTTCTGTGCTTATCAGCCATTTGTGTATCATTTGTGTTTTTTAATATCTATTCAAATCCTTTGTTCCTGTTTAAAATTGGATCATTTGGGTTTCTTGCTACTTTCTTTTGATTATTGAGTTGTAAGAGTTCTTTAAATATTCTAGAGTCAAGTCTCTTATCAGATATATGATTTGCAAAATTTTTCTTCCATTCTTTTGGTTGCTTTTTACTATCTGGAGTCCTTTATTCAAAGTGTCCCGTGAAGTAAAAAAAATTTTTAATTTTTATGAAGTCCAGTTTATCTTTTTTTCCATTGGCTGCTTGTGCTTTTGGTGCCATATGTAAGAACTAGTGCAGAATCCGAGGTCACAAAGATTTATACCTATGTTTTCTTTTAATTGTTTATAGTTTCAGTTCTTACATTTAGGTCTTTGATCAATTTTGATTTTTTTTTTATATGGCATGTGGTAAGGGTCCAACTTGATTCTTTGGCAAGTGAATATCCAGTTTTCTCAACACCATTTACTGAAAATACTATACTTCCCCACTGAATTGCACACTTGTCAAAAATCAGTTGACTATAAATATGAGGACTTATTTCTGGACTCTCAATTTTATTCTGTTGATCTCTTATGTCCAGCCTTATGCCAGTAGCACACTGTCTTGATTGCTGTTGTTCTGTAGTAAGTTTTGAAATTGGGAAGTGTGACTCCTCCATCTTTGTTCTTTTTCCAGGATTGTTTTGGTTTCTCTTGGTCCCTTGAATTTCCATATGAATTTTAGGATCAGCTGATAAATTTTTTTCTAATAAGCCAGCTGGGATTTAATAGGAATTGAGTTGAATCCGTAGGTCAATTTGGGCAGTATTGCTATCTTAGCAACAGTAAGTCTTCCAATCCATGAACATGGGATATCTTTTCATTTATTTAAAACTTTAAAAAATTTTCAACAATGTTCTGTAGTTTTCAGGGTACAAGTTTTTCACTGCTTTCGTTATTTCTAAATATTTTTTTCCTTTTTTTGAAGCTATTCTAAATTGAATCATTTTCTTAATTCCAATTTTAATTCCATGCTACTCTTAACCACAGCAAACCTAATAACTGGGCTTCGTTTCTTGATTAAGAAAGAAAGTTTCAGATGAAGAATCTCAATTCATTCTGAAATGCTTATGTCTGGACCCAAGGATAAAGTTACAAATTGATTCAATGTGTTTTAAAGATCTCAGATGATAAGACTAAAACACATCTGGACACCTTAAGAACATGCATCTAATATTCAGATTGAGAAGGAACAGAAATAGGAATACACTAGCATGACGGTACAGCTTCCTGGAAGTGCAGCTGTAGTAGCTACAGAAATGAGAGAGGTCATGAGGTCACAGGGATGGCACAGCAGCCAGTAGCCTTTCCCACAGTGGTACCCCAGTGACCTTGGGCAAGGGCTTCACCTCTGTACCCCCTCAGTGTGCACATCTTTAAAATGGGAATAATAACACTGTTTGCAGAGTGGTCTCCAAATTGGGGTGTCCATACTCCATTAGTACACAAACTACCGTCACGCAAAAAGGAAACATAAGAACTTCTATTTTTTTATTCACGTCACTCCTCTCATTTGTATTTTTATTTATGCTTTATAAGTGTACATAATATAACGTGATGGTGGTGTATTTGCATATTTTACATTGAATTAGCAAACACAATTTGTTGGTTCATGCTCAAACAGTTTTTTACTGATGGAGACTCTTGACTTAAAGCCAGTGTTCAGCAAATGTTAGCTATCATCAAAATAATATTTATAATTATCATAATATCATTGTAAGTCTAAAAGGATTCATTGTACTATTTTGATTTATTTTCTTGCCACCATTGATGAGATTGTGAAATGCACAAAACCCAAAGATCAAAATTATCAGAATGAATTACACAGCAACTCAACCATGAATAAATAATTTTTTATTATTATAATTTAAAGGTATAGGAAAATATTAAGGTCAAGAAAGAAGGAAAATAGATTTTAATTTTCATGTCCATCACGTGTAAACAGTAAGCCCCCTAAAAAATATTTCCTACTGGACTAGAGTTAGGGTGTGCAGAATCCATTTGTTTTTTCTGATTTTTAAATCTCTACTCATGTCAAACATAGGAGCCCCAAATTGTGGGAATTCCAGACATCTCTCAGTTCTCCAAAGCAGCCAGGTCCAAGGTTTGGGCGTCTAATCTGGGAATGTCCTTCTCCAGCTGGGCCAGCTTCCCTGCCATTCTTCACAAGGACTGTGTGTATGGCACCAGACTTACTTTCCCAGAAGTGCTTCTGGGACCTCGGTCTGCACAAAGGGGCTGTTAAATGTGCTTCCCTCCTGCTGGCTCAGCTGACTCCCGTGCCTCAGGTCACACACAGCTCCTCGTTCCTATCAACTTTTCCCAAAGGAGCCCTGGGCTTCTGCAGGAGCCAGCACTTCCCTGGAACAGGAAGTTCTATTTACACTGTCTTGGAGCCCGGTGCTCATCCATAAAAGGGAAAACAGTCCTTTAGGAAAAGGGCAGGGTGCTTGGAAACTCTAAAAGTGAAAGCTTTGCAACCGGTTTCTGTTGTTTTACACTGTTGGTTGATAACAATTTTTCAGAATATAAAAATACGTGCTCTTTGGACTAGTTGAACCGTAAATCTGAAAGCTGACATGACAATAAACAAAAAATATGGGGAGAATGTCATGCGAACCCTCCAGAGTATACACCTAGAACAGTTCTTTCTTTCTTTCTTTTTTTTTTAAATTAACTTTTATTTTTGGCTGCGTTGGGTCTTCATTGCTGCGTGTGGGCTTTCTCTAGATGCGGTGAGCGGGGGTTACTCTTTATTGCGACGTGCGGGCTTCTCAATGCGGTGGCTTCTCCTGTTGTGGAGCACAGGCTCTAGGTGTGTGAGCTTCAGTAGTTGTGGCACGCGGCCTCAGTAGTTGTGGCTCGCGGGCTCTAGAGCGCAGTCTCAGTAGTTGTGGCACACGGGCTTAGTTGCTCCACGGTGTGTGGGATCTTGCCAGACCAGGGCTGGAACCCGTGTTCCCTGCATCGGCAGGTGTATTCTTAACCACTGCGCCACCAGGGAAGTCCCTAGAGAAGTTACTTCTTTCTTTAGCCTTCCAGAACATAATTCCAGTTTATACATGAATTATTCAATCATACTTTAAATGAGGAAGAAAGGCTACTAGACTTTGTTATATCATGATGTTTAGTCTATGGATGGTCGTTACCAGTTTTCCATGCTGGTGTCAAACATGTAAGTAGTCTTCCATCAGCTGATAGATACACTTAATGAGTGACCTGAATCCCCCAATTCAGCAAAAGGTATGCCAGGAAAAGAATGCATTGGGAGAGGGGCGCTTTAGGAATCAGAGCTCTTAGGGTATTTCATCATAATGGTCAATAATTATTTAATCATAATTTAAATTATTAAAAATAATTAACCAGACTATTAATAGTAATTGTGAACAATTATTATGAATTGTTACAAAGCATTAAGTGCTTTACCCATATAAACTCATTTAACCCTCATGATAACCTTGTGAATTATATACTGTAAGAATTACGGCTAAGTAACTTGGTTAAAGTCATGGTAAGTAGTGAAGCCAGGACATAAAACCTGGGTACCTAGTCTCATAGAGTGGTGCCCTAACCGTTATGCTCCACTGCCTCTTACCCTCTGTGCCTGACTGTGTTCCAAGCAGTTTAGATACATTAGCACTTTTAATTTAAACAACACCAATAATGTGGTAGGTTTCATGAGAGAACATTCAGTCGTTCTTCATTTATTCAGCACTTGCTAACACCTAGGACCACACCTAGATCGAATGCAGTGATTCTGATGTCTTTGGGGTTGGAGAAAGTTGTTAAGAGGCCAGCATCCTCTGTGTGAGCCCCTCTGCATTCCTGGTCAGAGATGTATCCATCTATCCATCTATCCACCTATCCATCTTTCCATCTATCCATCTAACCATCTGTCCATCTGTCTACCTTTCCATCTAACCATCTGCCCATCTGTCCATCTAACTATCTGTCCATCTTTCCATCTGTCCACCTTTCCATCTATCCATCTAACCATCTATCCATCTAACCATCTGTCCATCTTTCCATCTATCCATCTAACCATCTATCCATCTAACCATCTATCTGTCTGTCCATCTTTCCGTCTACCCATCTTTCCAGCCCCATTTCCCCCACCTCCATCATCACCTCCTCCCCAGGCTTCTGCACAAGGTTCCCTGCATGAACCTGGGCACATGTTTTCACTGGCTGGAACGTGCTCTTTGCCTTTCAGCCGCTCCACTTCACCCCTCAAACCCCAGCTTGGGCATAGCCTTTCCGGACCCCTGCAGAGAGGGTTCATCTTCCTCCTTCCTTTGTGCCCCCTGGGCCCTGCCGGCCTCACCAACTGCTGGTAGCGATGTATCACCATTGCCTTTTCACAGGGCCAGCCTGCAGGTCTGGAGAACAGAGCTGGGTCTTATGGAGCCATGAAGTTCCACTACTGAACCCAGAGCCTCGCACAGAGTACGCAGTCAGTAAATGTGGAGTTGGTCTGTTAAACTGATTCTATCATCTTCTTTGGAAGTTACTTTCTCCAAACCTGCAGGACTCTGGAGAAATTGTATCATGAAGAGAAGCAACCAGTAGGCCAATAGCTGAGAGATGCAAGGTTGAAGCGTGGTTTTTGTTTCTTGCTTTTCTAGCTGCCGCTACTATTGTGTAGATGACACAGGTCGAGGGTGGAAGGGACTGAGTAGAGAGGAAGGAGGGGAGGATGAAGGCGATAGCTGAGAACCTAAAGTTTGGGAGAAAACAGCAAGTAATTTCCTCCCTTCGTAATCAGGTTTCTCAAATGAGTTGTCTGTAGCTGTCTTGTTGTTTTCTTCACCTTCTAGCACCTTCCAGCACCTTCCATGTGGCTTTCTCAGGGGTCACCAATGACCTCCACATGGCTGCCACCGTAAACCACTTCTCCGTATCTTCGGGACCAGAGCAGGATGTAAAGTAAGTCTTCTTTAGAGGAGGAACGGCCACTCGGTTGTATCAAGAGGAGAGGAAAACTAGGACAGGTGCAAGTGATGGTACAGATTTGGCGGCCCCAAATCCAAGAGACCTTGTCTGATATTTCTATGTTTTATGAAACAAAAATGAAAACCAAAGTCAATGAAGGAGAGGTGGAGCATATTTGAGGTTGAAGGAAATGATAGAAAATGTTTGAAAAGTTTTCTCAGAGGCTGGAGTGTAAGCAGATCAGAGAAGCATGGTGAGATTGCCAGCAAAAGGAGCCCCCCTGAGGTTGGTGGTCCAGGGCGCGTAGTGATACCAGTGTGCATGGCTGAGGACCTTTCCTCCAGCAGTGCCCAGCTGCCAGGTGCAAGGACAGAGGGTGAGTATAGTCGGGTTCATCCCACCTCAACTTTACCAGGCATGTGCAAGAAAAAAAAGGGCACGTGAGCTTAGAGCCTGCAAGAAAGTGGTGCTGGAGGAGCCGCAGCATCCGACCTGAATCCTGGCAAAGTTAACAGAGGAGCGACCCACGACCAGGGAGATGGCGCAGAGGCGTGGATGGCGCCCTGAGGTCGAAGGACGGTGCTGGCGGGAATCTCTGCCCGAGAAGAGGTAGGAACAGGCGTTGTGACCAGCAAGGAGGATGTCTGAAGTCGTGATTTTGGAGGTGGAGCAGTTTCAAGAGATAATGTGGTTCAGACTTCACATTCTGCACCGTGAGAACAGGAAGCCGTGAACATTAGAGAATAAGGTCACTGGGTCATGGAGCTAAGAGGTCACGGGGTCAGATGTGTCAGAACGAAGGCAAACGCCAGGATGAGGAGGAAGAATCAGGTTCTGAGTCTCTCATGACGGGCAGTGAGTGGCCAGGAGAGGCCTCAGCCGAGCCCTCCGTCTTAAAGCTCAGTTGTTCGGGCAGTGGGGGCAGGTGCAGGCTGACCTTGACATTGCCTTGGTTGTCCATTTCCCTCTGAGAGCGCCTCTCCGCGTCCAAGGCGGTGAGAGAGTCGGTAGCCAAGCTCACCTCTTGCCTTCCACACTCAGGCTTTATCTACTCTTCTCATCTGCCTCTTGAAGCCTTCTTAGCTATGAGAATCAGCTGCTCAAGTTAAAGGGAGGAATAAAAGTATATAAAAAAATAATGTAAGTGGCGCAGCATTTCCTGTTTAAAATTAGAAAAGCCACTGCTTCTCAAACTAGATGTGTCTGCAGCCAGAAAAATGGGGTCATATAAATTTGGAAGAAATATGGGCGGTGGATTTTGTTCGTGCGAGAGTGAGCTTGGTGGTGCAGGGGGGGAGGGGAAGCTCCACGGGGAGGCGCGTAAGACAGACTGCCCCCTCCTGAGCACACCGTGTCCTCTGGAAGCCCGCTGGAGTGATCGGGCTGCTCATGGCACTGTGCCATTTCCTAGCCCGCATCAAGCAACCTGGAGTGAGTCCAGATTTAACTGAGGAGGCTGAAGAACCTTTTTTATTTGATATCATATCACTTTAGGATCAGGCAACTCCCAAACAGATTTCCTCTGTGATGAAATACCTTTTTTCCTTTAAAAAGTTGTAATTTCTTAGTAAAGATTACTCAGCTAGTCCTTACCATAACCCATGAAGACAATATGTATTTTTAGTTTTTGTCTTAACAGCAAGGAAACTTACTCAAAGATGGAAAATGATTTCACTAAGGCCATCCAGTGAGTCAGGCCCAGCACCGAGCTGGACAAATTAGGCATCCCAGGTCTCAGCTATCAAACTCCTAGGTCCTGCTAATAATCTGAGACAAAAGAGAACCACTCTGACGGTATCTTTGGAAAGTAACTTGCTCCGGACGCGCAGGCTCAGCGGCCATGGCTCACGGGCCCAGCCGCTCCGCGGCACGTGGGATCTTCCCGGACCGGGGCACGAACCCGTGTCCCCTGCATCGGCAGACGGACTCTCAACCACTGCGCCACCAGGGAAGCCCATATATTTCTTACTTTTAAAAAAACGTGCTCTGGTGTTTGAGGAAAATAATAGATTGTGAATTTCCCCATTTAATTTTAATACAGTTTCATAAACTAACGAAAAGCATTGTGATTACTTTTAGAGCGAAACAGGATTAGGAGTGGACACTACAGGCCCAAGGTTAGAAAGTATTCTGCTAAAACAGCACCACGTGTGCCGCTAATATTACCAGCACGGCGTCGCCAACAGGCGTGGGTCTGAGCCTCACCAGCCTCCGGGGGAGATAGAGCGATGAACAGCCACCCCCAACCCGAGGCGGCAGCGCGGGCCTTCACGTAGGGGGGTGCTGCCCCCTCCGCCCACCCTGCTGTCCCTGGACCACAGCCCTCGCCTTCCCCGCGCTCACAGGCCATCGCTGGGGCTTGTGCAAACCCAGGCCTCCCCGGGGGACGGGGAGGCGGGAAGCTCCTCCCCCAGGGCCCAGCTGGACCCCAGTGGCCCCTTGATCCCCCGCCTCTCGGAGGGGACTGGAGCTTCACCTCTGCTCACTCCTCGCGAGTTCCTCGTCCTTCCCAGCGCAGTCTTGGGCCAGTTCCCACTCCGTAGCCCGCGCTTGCGCATCTGGGGCCCTAGCAGAGCTGCCCAGAGCGCACGCCCGTCTGTCTTCGTCGTCCCTCTCAGAGCCCTCTTAGCAAATGCAACACACCCCAAACCGGAGCCCACATGCTCCCCGCTCCCAGCCTGCTCCTGCCGGGGTTGGGGGGAGGCGCCTCATGCACCCCCAGGAAGAGCCGCTGGGAGAGATGCCATCCGACACCATCCACGAGGTGCGGGCCTCCATCTCCGCGGAGGAGGCCGTCGGGATGCACATCAGGGTGGACGCCTGGGGACCTCCCAACTCCTGACCCGCTTCCCTCCTGCGAGGCGCTCCTCCCTCCCCGTCCTCCTGCCTCCCCGCGGCCAGGGCGCAGCCTCAGGATAAAGTCCAACCCCTGACCACGGGGCCGGGATCCACAGTCACTCACCCCGCCGCCCGAGATGCTCACGCCGGGTCTCACCCCGGTTCATACCCTCGCCTGGCCCTCTTTCCTCCGGGACTTTCCCCTGCTGGTCCCATTCAGGATGGGCATCTCCTCTTCCGGCAAAATTTCTCTAACCCCGTTGCCCAAGCCCAGGCCCGGGAGAGGTGCCTTTCTGGGACCCACCACGCGACGCTTACCCGGTTACCCAGGTCGTAGCCGCCACCCTACCACACGCGACCCACTTTGTCATCATCCTCCTCCACTAGACTGTGGTGAAAAGTGGATCTGAATCCTGATCCGCTTGACTCCTATTTCCCTTCTCTCCCCTGTACCTGCCCTTTTCCGGGGCGTCTGCACATTTCCCATTCCTCCTGTGGCTGAGGAAGGACGCGAGCCAAGCCTGCTCGCGACCGCTATCTGCAAAGTAAACAGTAGGTGCCAATAAAGCCTGCACAGCGCCTCACTGCTCTGTTTCCACTGGCTCGACTCTTGCTGCCTGAGCGTGAATAAAATGAAATGGGTTCATTTGCTTACGGCATCCTCTCAAATGTTGTGGTGCCCTTATAAAAACAGCACGTATTTAGTATTTTTTAATAAAAAATCTGACAAATGCAAGTGAGAAAACAAAAATCATCCACAATTCTAATTAAAAGTTGAAAATATTTTTAGAGTTATTTTCCAAATTGTGAGTTTCTTTGGTTTTTATATTATGGCTGTATGCTATGAGTACTCTGTTCAATATTTTTACCTATTTACCCGCATTGACATCTTTTCTGTTGATTTTCAATTTGAAGCTAAAGAAAAGGCAGTCCTGAGGTCTTCCCTTGGCTGTGTGGAGAGCTCCTTACGTAACTAGGGGAAGACACTCACTTCAGTTGTTGTGAGGGTACCATCAGAAAATAACCGACTTCCTGGGCTTCCCTGGTGGCGCAGTGGTTGGGAATCCTCCTGCCAATGCAGGGGACACGGGTTCGAGCTCTGGTCCAGGAAGATCCCACATACCACAGAGCAACTAAGCCCGTGTGCCACAACTACTGAGCCTGAGCACTAGAGCCCACGAGCCATAACTGCTGAGCCTGCGAGCCACATCCACTGAAGCCCATGCACTCTAGGGCCCGCATGCTACAACCACTGAAGCCCTCACACCTAGACCCCGTGCTCCGCAACAAGAGAAGCCACCGCAATGAGAAGCCCGTGCACTGCAATGAAGAGTAGCCCCCGCTCGCTGCAACTAGAGAGAGCCCGCACGCGGCAACGAAGACCCAACGCAGCCAAAAATAAATAAACGTAAAAAAAAATACTTAGAGATGAGCAGAAAATTTGTTTAAAAAAAAGAAAGAAAGAAAGAAAATAACTGACTTCCAGACATTTGGGAAATTAGAAAAGGGAATCTTTTGACTCCATTTACCACTGGCTTCTGTGTTTCAAGATTTTCTTGCAACCTTGACTAAAAGAATGCATAGTAAATACTCACAAATGAGAGAATGGCAGGAAATAAAGGTCAGACATATCAGGAATAAGAAGAATATGCTTTTACCTGTTATTACTTACTTTTGCTTTGAAAAGAAAAATAGCTTGGCTTGTTTCTTTATAAATCTTCATGTAATACAGTATACTTTTTGTACAATTAAACTATGAGATCCTTTGTATCTAGATCAGGAAATGTGATTTGATTAAAGTGAGATTTCAGAAAAATTCCTTTCGGGTAAATGAGAAGATAAAGTGTGCACACTAGCTCTTAGGATGACGGTGTGATACTTCTGTTTAATCCAGAGTTGCCTCAGCATTTATTATAGAAACGCTTTGAGCCAGGTTCATATTTTGACACTTCCCTCATTTTGCCAGAATCCCAAAGAGAAGTTAAAAGACTTCTCCAAGGGCAAACAGCTTCAGAATTAGAAAGCTCATCTTTTTTTAAACTTTTTTTTTATTGTGGTAAAAACACATAACATAAAAATCATCTCAACCATTTTAAGCATACAGTTCTGTAGTGTTCAGTATATACATACTGATGTGCAACAGTGCTTTTTCGCCTCACAAAACTGAAGCTCTGACCCTTCTGAGCAACCACTCGCATGTTCCCGCCCCAGAGCCCCTGGCAATCACCCTCTGCTTTCTGTTTCCATGTGTCTGACTAGTTTAGAAACCTCATATGATTGGAATCATACATGTTCGTGCTGTGTCTGGCTTATTTCACTTAGTATAATATCCTCAAGGTTTCTCCATGTTGTAGTGTGTGTCAGAATTTCTTTCTTTTTTTAAGGTCATAATACCCCATTGTATGGCCGGACCACATTTTGGCAGGAAGGCACCAAGAGCACTTAGAGAAGCCTTCCTGCAGGAGATGCTACCTAAACAGACTCTCAACATTGGGAGTTAGGCAGACGCAAGACCCTTCTCCAGACAATCTGGGACTGAAGTGAGAACATTTCCTAAACCAACACTTTCCAAGCTTTTCCTTGGCGGGTAGGCTAAAGCCCAGTGTATACATCAGATCAAATGTGCAGTCTCTCCTACGGGGAAAGAGAGAGGCAGAAACCTCAGCCTTCTGGCTTCTGCTTCCCCCTTTTCATTGACTACGGCCATGGTTAACCTCATGATGGCACAAGCGTGGTGGATGCTGACTTGGACATGGGGCACAAGGGGCTTCTCTGGTGCTTGATCTGATTACACAGGTGTGTTCAATCTGGTGAAATCCATCAGGCTGCCCCAGAGGACATTATGCTCAATGAAGTAAGCCAGGTACAAAAGGACAAATACTGCATGATTCCACGGGTATGACTCATACCTAGGGTGGTCAGATTCAGAGAGACAAAGTAAGATGGTGGCTGCCCAGACCTGGGTGGGGAGGGGGGAAAGTGAGTGTTTCATGGTTGTGGGCTTTCATTTGGGGAAGATGAAAAGCTTCTGGAGGTGAATGGTGGTGCGGATGCAAAACCATGTGAATGTACTTAATGCCATCGAGATATTCACCCCAAAATGGTTAAAACAGTACATTTTGTGCTATGTATACTTTTACCACAATTTTATGTGAAAAGAGAAAAATATTAATCAGGCTGTATATCTACGGTTTGCACACTTTTCTACATACACAAGTTTTTTAAAAAAAAAAACCTACCCAAAGCCTAGTTGTAATCGTCACTCTCTGGAAACTTTCGAAGCATGGTGTTTTTCCATTCGTTGGACTGGCAAATATTTCTATTTCGTGAAGGACTAAAGGAGAGTTCCTGCTTTTTCATCTCACCTCCCAAGTCAAAAAAACCCAAGATTTGACAACCTTGGTGACTCCCCCCTGACTGCTATTTCCTGAAGTTTGTTGGAGGCTATTTCTGCTTCTGTTTAGATTTCCCTCCTCCAAAATGGCCCTTGCTGGCAGACATGGCTCCAGTAATGAGGAGACTGTGCTCTCACCCTGGTTTCCTCTCTGTGAGGGACCCCGGGGTTACACCATCATGTAGTGATGTCCAGGGTCAAGCTTTCAAAGGTTCCGTGATTGTCAGGAAAACTTCTTCAGCTGAATGAGTTTTTTAAACTTCCCTGTCAGCAGAAAAAAATCCTTCTGAAATAAATTATTCACTTTGGGCATGGAAATCAAGGGAAAATGTTAGAAGATATTTATTTAAGATAATACTGCTGACTTATCATGATAATTTACTTAAGAAGACATTCATGAGCCACTTCTTGAAATGAAAAACCACTTGCTCTTGAACAATGTAAGTTTTGGTGAAGGTTCATAATTACATAACAGTTATACTAATGATAAAGAACTATTTATTTAGAATTATTTAGATTTGCTACAATTATGAAATGGCACTATCCAAACAGATTTTAATTAGAGAGCATTTTGTATGTGTCTGTAGTCTTAATTCTCTTGGTTGATAAAAAAATAGGAAAAAAATAATTGTGAGTTGTTTAAAACCCTATTTACTGAAATGCTGACTTGGATGTTTCTTAATTGTCTAAGTCAAAAAAATAGCCAGGGAGTTAAAAATCCAGACTGTTTTAAAGGTGAACTCCCTTTGCAGTCTGTATTCAGTAAAATAATATTTTTAATTTAATTTTTATGATATTTAAAAATATTTGCCATGTCGATATAGTATCATATGTGCTTTCTGAGTTTTTAGTATGAAAATGAATTCATAGACTATTTCTGTGTCAATATATATGTCCTGAAACCATAAGAACTATTCAGATTTACAAGACCATCCACTAAAGCTACATTTTTACCGGGTGTGTAAAATTACTCTCCTTTATTTTTAAGTTCAAGTTGACCATGCATTGAGAAGACCTCCACTGATTCTGCGTCTAGTTGAGTGCACTTAAATGATCTCTAAAAAGTTTGAAGGTTTATTAGTCAAACAATTTTTGGAGTACGTCAAGAATTAATTTTATTTTCCTCTGACTTTATTGTGTGTGTGTGTGTATATATATATATATATATATATATATATATATATATATATGTATGTATGTATGTATTTTGGCCACACAGCTGTGGGATCTTAGTTCCCTGGCCAGGGATTGAACTCATGCCCATGGCAGTGAAAGCACAGAGTCTTAACCACTGTACCGCCAGCCAGGACATTCCCTACTGGGTGTTTCATTAATAGTAATACAATCAGATGTCAGTCAAATCTTTATGCTGTGCATCTTATACAGTGCTGTATGTCAATTATATCTCAATAAAACTGGAAGAAAATAATAATAATAATACAGAGTCCTATCTCACATTCATTGAGCATTTTCTATTTTCCAGGCACTATTCTTGCACTTTACATTTACAACCTCATTTAATCCTCACGTTAGCCCTGGGGGATGAGAGTACTATTATTATCCCTAATTTACAGAGGAGGGAACCAAAGCACAGAGAAGTTAAGTAGCACAGAGCTAACGTGTGACATTAGCTACTTAACAAGAGGCAGAGAATTCCCAGCAGGGCTGGGAAGCAGGACATTTTCATCCTTAGTCTACTCGGGATCCGTTCTGCATGGTGTGAAGTTTCCACATCTGGTCCACAACTGGTCAACAGCACATCCACAGTCATTTTGATCCAAAGCCTGTGCAATCACTGGACGGGCACCGGCTTGGGGACAGGGGTCAGACCTCTCCTCTCCACACCTTACACCTCTCTGAATATCCATGGGCAAGTTTCCACCCACTCCAGAGAGATGAGAGAGTCTGGCCAAGAAAATCTGGTGACAACTGGAGTGTACCCAATTTTCAATGAAAAATAACTTTGAGGCTGAACTTTAATCTTTCACCACTTCAGTGAAGTAGAATTTAGGTAGAACATCTCAGGATTTCCCGACCTTACCTTTACTCTGAAGGAGAACCCTCTCGGTACAGCTGAAAGGACCAACTGCCTTTAATTAAACCCTTGAACTTTCTTGGCTTTGGAAAACTTACTGGAGGGAAATATCCAAAGACTCTAAAGTTTAGTTTATTTTCAGAGCCACAACTAATATCACCAACTAAATCTGTGGAAGATTCTGGCAAATGGCTGAAGCTGAGATGAGTGAGGTAGTGCCTGCCTTCTAGGTTTTCCAGGAGGAGTAAATGTCATAATGAAGATATGAAAGGCTGAGCACAGCCTTTTAAGCTGTGTTTTAACCCGTCTGTTAAAATACACCTTAAAAAAGCATCCCACGTAAATTATGGAGTACAATGATTATGAAGCTTCCCCCATTAGAAAGTTCCTCCCTTTATTATTAGTTTTCCAGTAGCTTGTTTTACTCTGTAGATTCTACCCATGTATATTAAAACTACAGATCAACACTCATACAAGAAACTCAGCAGAAAAATGTTACTGCTGAAATTTTAGAGCTCTCAAAATTCAAACTGAAACTTCTTCTTCTTTCCTGTGAATCAAACTCTAGTCAGGGAAAAAGAAACCTTTATTTGCCATTAAAAGTGTCTTCTTTGGGCTTCCCTGGTGGCCCAGTGGTTGGGAGTCTGCCTGCCAATGCAGGGGACACGGGTTCGAGCCCTGGTCTGGGAGGTTCCCACATGCCGCGGAGTGACTGAGCCCATGGGCCACAGCTACTGAACCTGCGTATCTGGAGCTTGTGCTCCGCAACGGGAGAGGCTGCGACAGTGAGAGGCCCGCGCACTGCGATGAAGAGTGGCCCCCGCTCGCCGCAACTGGAGAAGGCCCAAGCACAGAAACGAAGACCCAACACAGCCAAAAATAAATAAATAAGTTTTTAAAAGTGTCTTCTTTGTCTAAATATTATATTACACTGATTTAAGTCTAACTTTGATGGAATATCTACAATACCGTCTATCTAATGAACTTCACGCCACTATAAATGTCAAAACAAAAGCATCAGAGTGTCTCAGTTCTTTCCTCTTTGCCTTGAAAGCGGGGTTAATTTTGAAAGCTTTACGATCAAAGTTATGTGTGTATTAGTTACGCAGTACAGAAAAAATCAACTTTTAAAAGACTAAAAATTGAACTACATGAGAAAATGCTGCAGGAATTGGAATTATTAGCAACAAGTCTGGGGACCTAGAATGGAAATGAAATGCATTCAGCTTTTACAGGACTTCCAAAATGAATTTTCAAACAGCTTATACTAATAAATTCTAGAACTTTGTGCTAATCAATAGCAAAAGTTCATACGGCAGATTTAAAATATGTTCCACTCTATATACAGTCTACATAATCAATGATGTAACATAGCTGGCTGGGAACCATACAAACATTCTGTACAGTTATTCATACTGATCTATTTATATCAGAGTCCCCAGAGCTATCAATACACAAGAACGTATTATTGCCACAATCTCTTAATTCTCTGTTACAAATAATAGAACAGCACCAGCAGCTAATCTGTCCCTCACAGGCTGCCATAGTTTGACAGCGAGTAAGGCCGCATTTTAAAAATGACGAGATTCAGTTTCAAACTCAATACCTACAACTTAACCGTCAAACAGTAGTAAGTATTAGCAAAGATGTTCCACCCTGAGATCTCTAATACGCTGCTGGTAAGAAAGAAAAATACTCTGACAATATCCAGTGAACCTGAAGACAGGCATTCAGACCCCAGGAATACCTGAGAAAGACCTGGCATCCAACTTGTAGGTGTTTCCCCAACAAACACTTGAAAGTGTGCCTCAGGAGACATGGACAAGAACATTCATGGTGGCATTAGGTCATAGCCAAATACTAGAAATGGCCCAAATTTCCATTGATGAGAGAATGGATCAATAGTTTAACGCACAATACCCATACTGTTGAGTGCTATACAGAAGTTGAAATTGGTTAAAATTATTGTACTAGTGTTCCATGTTCTGATTGGATAATTGTTTTATCCATGTTTATTACCTCAAAGATTTTCTGAGGGTTATGTACGGCAAACACCATCAAGAAAGTGAAAAGACAGCCCACAGAATGGGAGAAGATATTTGTAAATCATATATCTGATAAAGGACTTATACCTATAATATCAATATATAAAGTGTTCTTATACATACCTTAAACATTAAAAAACCAAGTAATTAAATGTTTTAAATGGTCAAAGGATCTGAAGAAATATTTCACCAAAAAGGATATACAAATAGCCAGCAAGCACATGAAAAGATACTCAATATCATTAGTCATTAGGGAAATGCAAATCAAAACCACAAGATACCGGTTCACGCCTACTGGGATGACATAGTAAAAACACCAGACAATAAGTGCTGACAAGGATATGGAGAAATTGGAACCCTCATACGACTGCTGGTGGGAATGCAAACTGATGCAGCTTCTTTGGAAAACAGTCTAGCAGCTCCTCAAAAGACTAAACATAGACTTACCCTATGATCCATCAATTCCACTCAAGCTGTATACCCCCCCAAATGAAACACGTGTTCACACAAAAACTTGTACAGAAATATTCATAAATATCCGTAAATAGATGAATAAATAAATAAAACATGATACTTCCATAGAATGGAATATTAAACAGTAAGAAAGAATGAAGTACCAATACATGCTACATCGTGGATGAACCATAAAAATGCTACATTAAGTGCAAGTCAGATGCAAAAGGTCACATATTGTATGATTCCATCTATATGAAATGACCAGAATCGGCAATTCCGCAGATAGAAAGCAAATTAGTGGTGGCCTTGGTCTGGCAGGTGAGAGGAAGGGGCGTGTCTGCTGATTAGTAAAGGTGTTTTTGGAGGTGAGAATGAAAATGTTCTAAAATGAACTGTGGTGATGGTTGTACAATTCTGTGACTATTTTAAAAACAACTGAATAGTACACTTTAAAGAGATGAATTGTATGGTATGTGAACTATATCTCAATAAAGCTTATCGAAAAGGTTATATGCATTATAATACAACATATATTCAAATTTTAAGACATGTGAAAGATTACATATTGTACATACACGTACTTAGAAACATGCAGGCAAGGGTGGCGTTCAAAAATATTGAAAAGCTTGTACTGACTCATCAGAGTCAATGCCAGCCTTTACACAGCAGTGAACACGTGGGAGAACATCCGTCCAGCAGGCGGGACAGACAAACGCCAAAGTTCAGACAGCAGTCACCTCTGTGCAGGGAGAGCGGGGAGGGGACCACGCTGTCCTCAACTGTTTCTTTAAAAGCAAACTGTCACGTAAACATCACAAAACGTCCAGATTGCATCAAAGGTGGCTGCTGAGTACCGGAACATTCATTGTAAGATTCCCTGTATTTTTCTGTATGCTGCAAAGATTTCGTAGTTTAAAAAATTCTACATTTCTAGGCCTGTCCCACTAAAGGCCATGACAAACGTCTGATCAGGGCTGTTTGCTGCTGGTTGTTAAACACTGGCCTGCATTCTGCTGAGTCCAGGCCCAAAAAAGCCTGGTCATTTCCACAAAAGCGAGGACAGGAGGGACCTTCACGGGTCAGGGTGAGGGAGAAAAGCCGTCTAGGGAGCCGTCCAGGCATGAAGAGCAAACCAAGAGCCCCTCTGCCCAGGTCTCCTGAAACCAGGTTTGCACCACAGCAATTGTCACTGGGCACAAAGCGGACGGTTCGGCCCCCCTGAAACCAGTCTGGTCCAACAGTCCTCAAGAAGCAGAGTCCACGGCTGCCAGAAACTTCCTGACCCGGAAGCAGAAGGTCTAAGAGCATTTCTGGTAACTCTTGGACTGAACGCCTGATTTCTGGGAGCAGGTTGCTAAAGTTTCTGGCACAGGCACGTAGTTAGAAAGACTTCGTCCGTTGTTGAAGAATCTAATCGCAATAGTCCAAAGCCAAGGATACCAGTCAAACAAAACAAAACAAAATCTAGTCTTTCTTGTCCTGTGCAACACATTGGTAGGACCGGGGCTTGAGGACTTTTACATTTTTTTTTTTAAGTTTTTATTAATTAATTAATTTATTTTTTGCTGTGTTGGGTCTTCGTTTCTGTGCGAGGGCTTCCCCTAGTTGTGGCAAGCGGGGACCACTCTTCATCGCGGTGCGCGGGCCTCTTACTCTTGCGGCCTCTCTCGTTGCGGAGCACAAGCTCCAGACGCGCAGGCTCAGTAGTTGTGGCTCACGGGCCTAGTTGCTCTGCGGCATGTGGGATCTTCCCAGACCAGGGCTCGAACCCGTGTCCCCTGCATTGGCAGGCAGATTCTCAACCACTGCGCCACCAGGGAAGCCCACTTTTACATTTTTTATCATTTAATCCAAGGGCTGTGTTTGAGAGTCCCTTCACAGTTTAGACGCTAACGACTAGATGTGAAAAGCACGCCCCTCCAGCACCTTCGCCAGGTTTTCCTCTCCCGTGGCAGCCTCTGTGCTTTCCTGGCATCAGAGGAGCTCAGGGACTCAGGAGTGGGTGGGAGGAGGCGATGATGGGCCCTCAGGAATAAATGGCGCTGGGTGCGGGGCTCAGGTCGCTTTGAAGACGTTTCTGTCTTCCCGGTGCTAAGAAGCCCCAGCGGTCGCCTGCATTACATAAACTGCTCGGCGAGTTCGTCCCTTCCCCCAGGTGACTCATGACCGCGCGTCCTTCCAGCGGGGATAAAAATACAATGCATGACAGCATCGCAGCGTCTGCAATTCCCAAGGAAGAAGTGGCTTTAGACGTTTCCCTACCGAGCTTGGCGACGGAGCGCCGGAGAGCGTGTCCGAAGGCGGTGGGCCCTGGGACAGTCTGTGCCGCGATGCGGGGGCAGGAAGCGGCGGGTCCCTGCAGCGCGCTGGCCCGAGATAATGCCATTGTGTGGCCGCCGGCGGCCGCTCCCACCGCGAGAGCCGGGCCTGGCGTCGGGCGCCCTGGCCGCGGGCCAGCCGGGCCTGCCGGCCCGAGGCGGGGTGTGCGGCCCCTCCCGGCGCTCGCACACAGTGCCGGCCACACCTCACCTTCCCGAGGAAATCTGGCCAGAAAGCCAGACTTCGTGACTTCGCCTCCTTCTCCTTTACGAGCTTGCCCGCCCCCAGCCCTGCCCGGCTTTTGTTTTCCACTTGGGCGCAGCGCTGGTATTCGCTCCGCGCTCCCGGGCTGGGATGCCAGGTCCCAGGCCGGACAGCAGCCGATGACAGGGCGATGGGGAAGACATTTAAGGGCCCAGGCCATACAGGAGCTGATGACAGGGCGGTGGCGAAGATGCTGTGCCCGCCAGGCCTCCCTGCTTCGGTCAGAATCAGACCCTCCCTCTTGGAGGGACCGTGGCTCAGCTCACTCCTCCAAGAGCACGCACCGAGGGCTATTTTAGCCGCATTTAGCAGCGATATTGTTTGATTTTCACTGGACATTGTTCTAAACACACAAAAGAGTTCAAGGATGTGGCCCCTCCCCCTCCCCGCGATGTCAGGTTTCTCTGGGAAAATGGGATGAAAATGTTTGGGGACATTTCCACAATAAAACACTCTAAAATATTTTTTTAAGATTTCCTTTCTAGTCATGTCCAGATTATAACCCAAATCTGCAGAAGTCAGGAAATTCCAAATTTATGTTGACACTTTCCCATTAAAAGCCTCACCAGATGATAAAGAGTGTAAAAATCCTGTTCCAATCCAAATGTTCCAAAAATGACACAGGTTGCCAGATTCTTCTAGCAAAAAGATGCTTAAGCACAAGAAAGAATGGCCTTTTAAGAAGCAAATAGAATCTTTCAGGCAATAACTTTTCTAAATGATTTCTTAGTATAGATGGTGAAATAATCATTTCAGGAGGGTTGGCTTCTTGGTTTAATTTTTACAGATTGAGAGGAATTATATTTACGGGTGGAAGCAGTTTAAAACGTGGTGGAATTTACCCACGAGGTCAGCAGTTCTCAAGGTGGGAATGAGTCCGTGGCATCATCCGGGGGACCTTTCTGGACCACTCAGTCAGGTCAGTCTCAAAGGTTCTGGCGGCCCCAAGCAGAACCCTCATGGGCAGTGGCCCGGCTTCCCACCTGGTGGAACAGGTTCGGCTCCAACCCGGGCCCTGCCAGCAGCAAGCGGTGGATGAGAGCATATTATTTCCATGTCTAAGACCCAGTTTCCTCATCTACAAAACAGAGGATGATCATAGTACCTACCTCATGGGTTATTTGAGATTAAATGAGATAATGCATGTTAGCATAAGAATGCATGTTAGCATAAGAAAGCATGTCTAAAAATTCCTCCATAAACATTAGTGAAAATAACAATCATCTGACAGTATTCGTGGTGTTAAGGAAATATGAGCACTGTCAGCATGAGTATGAGAAAAGTGCATTTGAATACGTTTAAGACGTGGCAGGAAGAACCTGACAAAAAGAAAACCTCAGGGACAAAAGGTTTTGTTTTTGTTTTTGTTTTTTTATTGATGCATAGTTGATGTACAATATTACAGAGGTTACAGGTGTACAGTATAGTGCTTCACAATTTTTAAAGGTTATACTACATTTATGGTTATTATAAAATGTTGGCTATATTCCCTGTGCTGTACAAAATATCCTTGTAGCTTATTTTATACCTAATAGTTTGTAGCTCTTTCTCTCCTTCCCCTATATTTCCCCTCCCCTCTTCCCTCTCCCCACTGGTAATCACTAGTTTGTTCTCTATATCTGTGAGTCTGCTTCTTTTATGGTATATAGAAGAACTAGTCTGGTTTGTTTGTTTGTTTGTTTGTTTTTGCGGTACGCGGGCCTCTCACTGTTGTGGCCTCTCCTGTTGCAGAGCACAGGCTCCGGATGCGCAGGCTCAGAGGCCATGGCTCACGGGCCCAGCAGCTCCGCGGCATGTGGCATCTTCCCGGACCGGGGCACGAACCCGCATCCCCTGCATCGGCAGGCGGACTCTCAACCACTGCGCCACCAGGGAAGCCCTATTGTATTTTTTAGATTCCACATATAAGTGATATCATACAGTATCTGTCTTTCTCAGTCTGACTTATTTCACTTAGCATAATGCCCTCCAAGTCCATCCATGTTGCTGCAAATGGCAAAATTCCATTCTTTTTTATGGGTGAGTAGTATTCCATTGTATATATGGACATCTTCTTTATCCATTCACCTGTTGATGGACACTTAGGTTGCTTCCATATCTTGGCTTAGGGATAAAGTTTTACAAGGAAAATGGGATGTACTCTTTTTTTTTAAACATCTTTATTGGAGTATAATTGCTTTACAATGGTGTGTTAGTTTCTGCTTTATAACAAAGTGAATCAGCTATACGTATACATATGTTCCCATATCCCCTCCCTCTTGCGTCTCCCTCCCACCCTCCCTATCCCACCCCTCCAGGCGGTCACAAAGCACCGAGCTGATCTCCCTGTGCTGTGTGGCTGCTTCCCACTAGCCATCTATTTTACGTTTGGTAGTGTATATACGTCCATGCCACTCTCTCACTTCGTCCCAGCTTCCCCTTCCCCCTCCCCGCACCCTCAAGTCCATTCTCTACATCTGCGTCTTTATTCCTGTCCTGCCCCTAGGTTCTTCAGAACCTTTTTTTTTTTAGATTCCATATATATATGTTAGCATATGGTATTTGTTTTTCACTTTCTGACTTACTTCACTCTGTATGACAGTCTCTAGGTCCATCCTAGAATTATGGTTTTCTCTGGTATATGCCCAGTAGTGGGATTGCTGGGTCATAGGCAGTTCTATTTTTAGTTTTTAAGGAAACTCCATACTGTTCTCCATAGTGGTTGTATCAATTTACATTCCCACCAAGAGTGCAAGAGGGTTCCTTTTTCTCCACACCCTCTCCAGCCTTTATTGTTTGTAGATTTTCTGATGATGGCCATTCTGACCGGTGTGAGGTGATACCTCAAGGAAAACAGGATGTACTCTTAACACACGTTTCTAGGGCCACAGAAATAACTAATTACACTGACAGAGGAGGGCAGTGACAATATCCAAATATCAGCCGGCTCTGTGCAGGGTCTGAAAGGCCCAATGGGCTGCAGATAAAGAAAATAAAAAGAAGCAGCATGTGGTTTCCAAGTCGTAGACAAAAACCTAAACACAGAAAGAGATGGGCCTTCTGGGAGACACAAAAAGTCATGGGGAAAAGAGCTCTAGATTACAGACAACCAGCAAGCAGGACCAGGAGAAGTGCAGGGGTCTGGCCCCTCCACACCCGCCTTTGTAAACCGGTGACCACTTGGCCACGGCCTGGGATTGCGGAAAAGGGGGGCCATGGTCCCGCAGCCCCGAGAGTGTTGACCCCATATCTCCCACTGACCTGACCGGGGGATGACCCAGGGGATTAAGTCACCTTTTTTTAGACTATGGTACGATAAGGAAGTCATGGAGGGCTGAAGAGGCAAATACATTGTCTCTCATGTTAAAATAAAAAAAAAAAAAAAACCAGTTTGGCCATGAAGTAGACAGATCAGCTTAATCTTCCTGTCTGTAAGGATATTATATTTAAAAGCTACCTATCAATACACAACCAAGAAGACTGTGGGAAGAGGAAACCCTTTCAGACCAATTTCATTTCCGTCTGTGATGGACAGTGAGACCGTGTAATAAAGGCAGAACAATGGATGTGGAACCGGAGGAAACGTGTCCCAGCATCTGCTGGCTGCGTGGCAGCCAGGCCTGCGGGCGCTCAGGCCCCCTTCCTCCTCGGCCTCCCCAGACCCAGGGCCCGTCTCCCTGACCACCTGCCAGCCGGCTGCTTCTCCCGAGGCCCCTGTTCTGATTTGGAGTCAGAACAGAACAGTGATGCTGCCTGGCCCCGCATTTACTTCTGTGGACTCAGGGGCCCACTGATCCTTTAGAAGCGAGATAGCCTCTCTCATCCAGTGGGGATCTCCATAGCATCCTTTCACGATTACGATGAGGATTAAAAATCAAGGACAACTATAATGCTCGGTTCAATACATGTTTAATTTGCTCCTAACAGCCGATCTTACATCTTTTCCAGCTCTGGGCTTTATTTGGGTTCAAGATCCTTATTGAAAGGTATGCTTATGCTTCCAAAAACAGTCTAAGAATTCACTTGGTTAGGTGTTAGCTTCTCTCCACGGGCCCTGGTCTACCCACAGTTTAGTTTGCATCCGGAAAACAGGCCACGGCCAGGGGCCGGGAACGTCAGGGAAGGAAGTGTGACCATCACACAGACTGCAGGGACCTTCCTTCCTTTTCCCTCTCTGGCCTTCATCTCCTCTCTTCCTCGTTTTCCTTCTCTTCTCATTCCTAGGCCTTGATGCTGACGATGAGGAAACTCACAGAGTCTACAAACTTGTACCTGAGGCCAAGATTATTTTCAAGATGCTACCTTGGGGGGGGTCACATGACAACAGTATTTCGATGCTGATTTGAATAAATGTGGAGTCCCAGTGAGTTCAACCCGGGTGTCTGGGCCTCAGTGGCCGGGAGCACACGTTCGTTGACTTTGCCTCCTTCGTGCTGTCCCCCTGGACATCTCGCTGGTAAATATTTGCCCTGCAGTGGGGAGGATTGCAGGGGCTGCACAGGGAGGTGACAAGGCAGCTCATCCTCTGTGTCAATAGCGTGAAACAAACATGGCAACGTGCGAGGAGGGCACGCGTCGGCTGGGTTCAGAGCGGGGGGCCACAGATGACCATGACCTCCAGAGTGCGTCTCAGCGCCCTTGGGAGCGGCCCTGAATGTCAGCTCTTACTCCCTGGAGGGGCTGAACTCAGAGATCCCTGCAGGGTTCTAGGATGAGAGGAGTCCCTGGCTTTCTCATTCTCCTCAGTCTGCTTGTTTCCTTCAGCCCCCAACTCTCTGCTAAAAAGAAGAGAAAGGCGATGGAGGAGAAGATCCTCTTAGATGCATCAGTAAAGAAACACACGTGCCCAGGAAGGAGCCGGACCGCACTGCCGGCAAAACCAGAAGTGTGCAGTGCAAAGTGTAGCAAACTGCCCCAAATCGTATGTCTGAGACACGTGAGGGCTTTGCTCCTGAAGGAAAAGGGAACCAGATGAACTACCCAGATTTCTGTTCCACTATCCCTTTCAGTTTGGATAAACAGTCTCAAAATATAAATGGAATTGACAAGCTGAACTTTCCACCCCTTTCAGTCATACGAAGCTTTTCAGGATATCACAGTATTAGTCTATAGTAAGTGAATTCTGATGAAAAGGAAAAAATTAGTCAGCAGTCCTAGGAATTGCTAGTGAAAATACGTTCTAACAATGCAAAAATAAAAAAATAATATATAGCCATGCTTTGTCTCAACCCAAATGGTGCAATACCATATGGATATGTTTGTTTCATAATTAACAATATGTATGATGATCTTTTGAAATTTCAGCTTGAGGACTCAACATGCATTCTTGGAAGGTAGCATGCATGGCCTGGGGGAAGCTTTCAGAAGACTGATTACCATGGGCTGTGGGGTGAGACCGCCTGGGTTAGAACACTAGCTCTGCCACTTTGCCACTCACTAGCTGTGTGACTCTGCGCAAGTTACCTTAATCTCTCTGTGCCTCAGTTTCCCCAGATGTAAGAGTAACATCACCTCCCTCACAGACTAGCTGTGAGAATGAAGGGTGATAATCCAGGCCAATCGCTGGGCACAGTGCTTGTGACATAGGACAGAGGAAAGCTGATTAACAATATCACATTATTAAATGAAGTCATTTAAGTGAAAATGCCTTATAACATGTACAATTCTGGGTCCTCGTCAGCTATATTTATAAGCATTATTAATGATAGTTGTTGATACATGTGGAATCTAAAAAAATAAAATGAACACTTAAAACAGAAACAGACTCACAGATACAAGAGAATGAACTGGGGTGTAGAGAGACGGGCAAGGTAGGTGAGGGGGATTGAGAGGTACAAACTCCTGGGTATAAAGTAAATAAGTTACGAAGACGTAATGTACAGCACGGAGAATAGAGTCAATATTGTATAAGAACACCGTATGGAGTATAATCTATAAAAATATCGAATCACTATGTTGTACACCGGAAACTAATAAGTCAACTACGCTTCAATAAAAAAAAGAGAGAAAAAAGAAAATAACCAAAAATAAAAATAATATTTGTTGAGCACTTGGCACACATAAAGTAAGGTCCAAGGTACAGGAGTACAAAGAAGTCGGGAGATAGAACATTAAAAACAAAAATAAATTAATTAATTAAAATAGTATAATGGTTCCTTTAAAAATTAAACTTACAAGTACTTACAAGTACCATGTGATCTAGCAATTCCAATTCTGGGTATACACCCAAAAGCAACAAAAAAAAGGACTGGAATAGATGTCTGTACACCCGTGTTCATAGCAGCATCATTCATAAGAGCCAAAAGGTGGTTGCAGCTGAGGAACGGATAAACCAAATGTGATGTATACGCACAAAGGACCATTATTCAGCCTTGAAAAGGAGGGAAACACTGCCACGTGCCACAGCCTGGATGAACCTTGAAGACATTGTGTTACATGAAAGAAGCCAGACACAAAAGGACAAATTCTGTATGATTCCACTTACGTGAGGTCCCTAGGGTATCACAGTCACAGAGACAGAAAGCAGAAGGGTGGGTGCCAGGGGCTGGGGGAGGGAAGGATGGGGAGTTAGGGTTTAAAAGACACAGCAACCGAAATCATCTACCTTTAAAGCCAGAGAGGACTTCCCTGGTGGCGCAGTGGTTAAGAATCCACCTGTCAATGCAGGGACACGGGATCAAGCCCTGGTCCGGGAAGATCCCACGTGCCACGGAGCAACTCCTGACCCCACGTGCCACAACAACTGAAGCCCGCGTGCCTAGAGCCCGTGATCCACAACAAGAGAAGCCATCACAATGAGCAGCCCGCGCACCGCAACAAAGACACAACTTAGCCAAAACAATAATGATAAATTTTTTTTAAAAAAAGGTTTTTTAAAAAGGTTTAAAGCCAGAGAGAAGAAAGGTCTCCTTGTCCTCTCTCTTTTCCACGGCCCCTCATCCAACCTGCCGACAAGTTCCTGTCCTTAAGATCTGTCTACTTCAAACCACATCCCAAATGCGTCTTCTTCCGGCACCTCTACTGCCACACCTGTCTTCTCTCCACTAGGCAGTGGTGACAGCCCCTGACTGCTGGGGCTGCATTTTCCCCACCCTCCATCCCCCATTGTCCACACAGCAGTCAGAATAATGTTTTCAAAAATTTGTATTGTGGTAAAATATACGTAACATAAAATTTACCATTTTAACCATTTTTAAGTTTTCATTTAGGTGGTTTTAAGTACATTCACATCATTGTGTAACCATCCCCAGTATCCATCTCCAGAACTTTTTCATCTTCTCCAGCTGAAACTCTGTGCCCATTAAACCCTAACTCCCCATTCCAGTAACCACCATGCTTGCTTGCTTTATTAACTTGATACTCTGCGTACTTCACATAAGTGGAATCATACAGTATTTGTCCTTTTGTGACTGGCTTATTTCACTTAGCATAATGTTCTCAAGGTCCATCCATGTATCTGTATCATGTGACAGAATTTCCTTCCTTTGTAAGGCTGAATAGTATTCCATTGTATGTATACATTATATCACATTTTTTTGGAATAACACCTTCAAAACATAAAAATAGCTGATAACATAATAAACACTTTCTATGTACCTATATTAATTCATTGAATCCTTAAAATTACCCCAGGAAGTTACTGTTACTATTCTCTTTCTGTAGTCAAAGAAACCAAGGCCCAGAAAATTTAAGGAACTTACACAATTATACCTCAATAAAGCTGGGCGGGAGGAGAAAAGAAAAAAAATCAGAGAAACCCAAACTGAAGGACACTCTAAAAAACAGCCAGCCTGTATTTTTCAAAGATATTGATGGTAAAAGACAAACACTAAGGAACTGTCTCAAATTTTAGAAGACCCCCAAGACACAGCAACTAAGTATAACAAATGACTCTGGTCTGGATCCCACACCAAAAATTTTTTAAATAGCTATAAAGCACTTTATTGAGATAATCAAGAAATTGGAATATGGGATTCATATTAGATAAAAGTTTTGAAATAATTTAAAATTTCCCAAATATGATCATTAGTTTGTGGATTTGTAAGAGAATATTCTCACTTCTGGGAATGCATATAGGACATACACACTGATGGGCATGATAGAGGCACCTACATACAAATGGTTAAAAATATATATATAAACATGTATATACAGGGTGAGACAGAGAGAGAATGATCAAGTCAACAAATTGAACAAGCAAACAATAAACACTGGAGACGTATCCCAACCACATCAGGTTAATTCTGAAGGGCACCTTTTCGTGGCTAGTGACATGGTTTAACAGAGTGAGTTTAAATTTCGCCATCGGCTTATTGGGCAAGCAGCATTCGCACGCCCCAGTGTGGTTAATTAGTGATCTAGAATTGCCCGACAACCAGGAGGAGACAACCTTCAGCAGAATTTAGGAGCAGCCCAGTACAAAGGGACCGTATCTTCACTGACTCTGGCTTCAGAGCTCTACTAATCCCAGTGTCCATGTGGATCGTTTTATGACATAAGTTGAGTTAGCCACTGGGCTTGATGCTGATGGAAAATACTCTAAGGCAAATAGCATAGATTTCTTGCTTATCTCAATAAGATTAGTATTTGCAGATAGGTCCCCGAAAACCACCCTATTTCTTTCATGACAGAGTTAAACAGATACTTGGAGGAGTAGTGAGAGGGGAACGCTAGCTCTTTAGTCACACATCTGGGGACTTTCGTTGGCTAAGGTTGATCATCACAATCTAAACTATGGACAAACAGAATTAATCTTTCTATACGAACTTTTCCAAAAAATGTTACATTTTATTAGTGATTGAGATACTCAGGAAAGTTGGATGGACACATGAAAAAAGTACTTTTAGAGAAATTGAGCAAATGTGCATTTGCTTCTGAGCAAATCAGGGGCTTATAGAGTTGATCACGTGTAAGCCTTGAAAAAAAGAGGTGCCTCGTATTTATAGTTAGTTTTACTCAGCCGGTTGTGGAAATAATTTCCGATTATGTTTTTCAAACACAAGGGTTCTAACTGGCGTGCAGAGCAATGCAGTGAATGTTCCCCCTGATAAACGGGCTACAGTTACACAACCCCAAACACACCTGCTCCCTGGCTTCCGAGCTGGAATGGAAGAGGCCAAGAAGAGGGGGACCTTGTGGGCTCAGGGGGCAGACTGGGCAGATTTGGGAGCGAGCCTGGCAGCTTCCACGAAGGGGAGGGGGCTGAACCCTACTGCCCTGAGACTAGAGAGACCTGCTTCTCCTCGATCCTCGAGGAAAGGGAGCCATTCTTGGCCCAAATCACAGGGCACAGGGCTCACCCTGCATGACCCACCATCAGCATTCCATGAAAAACAACAGCCGCTTTTCTTATCAAACTAAGCTCTGCACATTTTTCCCTTCTTTGTAGTTTATTGGACATATTGCCTGGTCACATGTTCACAGCTCTACCAACCAGAGAGAACTTAGGAGACGTGTATGAAAACAACTGCCCTTATTTGATGAGTGAGACTACAAATGGCCAGGGCATGCGTAGGGGCAGGGAGAGTAAAGGAGAAGGTTGGTGTAATTCAAACGGGAACTGCATGCCTGCTTTCAGGCAATAAGCTAGGACTGGGAAGGAGAGACCATCCATGCAATACTAACAAAGGATTACCACAATTTCATGACACGACCTTGGTTTTAAAGGTTAGTCATTGAGTTAAACATAAGGGGCTGGGTGAAGCCAAGGCCACTTAAGAAGTCTTCTCTTCTCCAGGGGGAGGTTCAGAGTTGCCCTCCTGAATTTTCATCGGCCACTCTGTGAATGTGGATGAGTAATGACGTTTTTCCTTGCATTCTTTCTCTCAGCTTCTCGAAACCCCCTTGACCCTCTCTGCTCTGGTTTAACAATGAAATCATGACATCCTTGCAACCTGAGGAAAGAAAAAGGAATCCCTCAGGTTCTTTTCTCAGAGGAAATTAATTTGGGTGTTCTCTAGCCAACACCTAAAGTGTTAAGATTTCTCTAAGAGATGAATTCTCAGCAGTGTAGGTAACAAAAGGAAGACCCAGGATGCATACGCTTTTTACCTAAAAGGCAAACCGCCTTAGCGACAAACAATCCATCTCATCTCCCCGCATAAGAAACAGAAAGATAAGCGTTCTGCTTCACCAACGTCCATGCATGGACCTGGGAGTAAAAGTTTTCCATCTTAAACTCCAAGGACAGGTGTAAACAGAGGCTCAGCCTTCCTAAGAGGCTGGTTACAAAGGAGGACTAATCAGAAGCCTTTCATCTCTGACCCTTTACCTTTAGGTCTATTCTGGGGCACGGAGGTGACAGGGTTTGTGTCCTTTGTGCCCAAGGAAGTGACAGGCAGCCTACTGATCAATACCCGCCTTTGGTAGTGTCTTCAGAACTTAGAATAGGGGCCAGAAAATGAAGCAGAAATCGTCGGTACCCAGGTCTGGGGAGAAGGAGGTTACCATCACATTAATTTCATTTCTAAAAAAGAAGAAACAACAAAGGCAAACCGATGACATTTGTGTTCACTGGGAAATGAGTGTGTTCTCTAAAGAAACGAGGACCTGAGAGTCCAGGCTTTAGTCAGTGCGATGCCCAAGACGAGGTGGGACTGAGTCTCTGAGATCTGATACTACCTGAACGGTTCACCCGGGCAGCAATACTCAGTTTTCCAAGAACCGCTAGCTGGACAATAACTTGTAGCATAAAACACAAAAGGGAAGAATTTCCGACGACAAACCTGAGGCTTTAGGAATGAGCAGTTCAGTAGATAAAGGTTTGGGAGACATCAACAAAGCATGGAATGGTTTGTTGGAATCAACAAAGAATGGAAGGATTGATTTGTGGGGAAGATCATTCCTTTGATGTTTAGCTTGGCTAATCAATAATTCTTTTTTTCCCTTTTCTTCACGTGGATTAAGGGACAAGAGAAGAGTAAAAGATTAAGATTAGTAACCTATCAATACCTGAAATAAACGATTTTACAGGAGAGACAGCAATTCCTTTTAAATGGTCCAACATAATTTAATAGATCTAAGAAATTAATTCAAAAAGTACTGTGTCACAACTTTTTTTTTTTAATCCTCCAGTCAGCTGTCTTTAATTACTTCTTATACTGAATATGCGTTCACTGGCTCTTTGTTAGTTTAAAATAGAAAAAAAAAATACAACTTAAATTCTTAATAGAAGGATGTTTGAAATATGAAAACAATTGCTTTTAAGAAACAATAAAAACTCACCCCAGGAGATATTTAAATTACATCAACACTATGTTGAATCAAATAGAGATGAAAGGACTGAAGTTGTCTCCTCCATTTCTGGTATATAAAGATTCTTGTGGGAAACGTGTTTTAAAATTTTCTTGACATATTTTCCTATTGAACTTCGCCCTTCTAATTAGTGCAAGATTAAGGTTTGTGGGGTCTGATTCTGACAACACAGTATCAACTTAGCGCTTATTTGGTTTTTTTTTTAAAAAGAAAAGACCGGGGCTTCCCTGGTGGCGCAGTGGTTGAGAGTCCGCCTGCCGATGCCGGGGACGCGGGTTCGTGCCCCAGTCCGGGAAGATCCCACATGCCGCGGAGCGGCTGGGCCTGTGAGCCGTGGCCGCTGAGCCTGTGCGTCCGGAGCCTGTGCTCCGCAATGCGAGAGGCCACAGCAGTGAGAGGCCCGCGTACCGCAAAGAAAAAAAGAAAAAGAAAAGGCCGAAGCTAGAGGCCGGTGCCCAGGAGCCGCCTTGCAGGGTCAGTAGCAGCATCAGGCGGTCGCGCCGGTACCTGATTCGCACCTGCACCTGGTCTTCGCGCTTCTTCTGTGACTCTTCTCCACATGCTTCTCGCAGGCAGAGGAGGCTTTTATAAGTCCGCGTTGGAGCATGTCGCTTGCTCCCTTAGAGGCTTCCCATCGTACTGGGATCAAACCCAAGCCCTGACGACACCTTCGAGAACCAGCCCGATGGCGATCTCCCTCTGCCCTCCCCCCCCAACCCGACTTCCCTTCCGACAGCGCCCCCTGCACTCAGCAGGATGGTTCTTCCCGCAGACCCGGGCGGAGCTGACCCTTCCCTACCCAGGCCTCGCTCAGGGGACCTGGGCTCAGAGGGCCGCCCCGGCCAAGCAGCACACGCTCTCTCTTCTGGATTTCTCCGGACTTATTGCTCTCCTGCGTCATATGATTTATTCACTTACGCATTTGCCTTCTCCATTAGTTCATCCCTTGAAAGCGTGACCGTGCAGTGCGCAGAGGCGTATCCCCAGCACAGGGTAGCAACCGACGGGTATTTGATGGAAGGAAGGAGGGGGGGAAGGCGGAGTCGTGCAGGGTGAGATCACAGGGCTCCGAAGAGAAGCATGAATGATACTAGGAGTCCCCGAAGAGCAGGGGCAGTGTCTTCCTATTAACAGCGTACATACTCCTTGTGTCTAGCTCATAACACGGCACTTGAAGATATTTCAGAGCAGAAACTTAACACATGAGCTAAAGTTCACAACCCCGTTGAGGATAATCTCAGAAAGCTAACAGTGCAGTAACCACTCTGCAGCCTGGTGCTGCTCTAAGTTCTTCTCAGGATCAGCGCCGGACTAATCCTCAACAACCCAAGGAGAGGCACCCTGACGGTGAGCCATGTTGACGGTTGTGGACCCAAAAGCACCATCCGCAAAGGAGGTATGTGTCCCATGGCGTAAGCTAGTCAGTGGCAGGGCCAGTGTCCGAGGACACCGTCTAGTCCAGGTTCCATGCTCGTTACCACGAGTCTCTCGTCACTGATGGGGTGGGATCCCACAGGAGACAAGGCTCACAGATGGGGGGCGGGCATGAGAACAGTCCAGAGAGCAGGTGGGGTGGAGGAACCCTGCAGCAGGTGTGGGGAGGCGCAGGTGGAGAGTTCTCACACCGTGTTCCAGATCTCCAGGGTGGATGGTCCAGGGACACCTTTCCTGATTTTCTGTTTCTGTGCCCAACACCCGGTACTTATCCAGGAAATGCCTCTTGGCCTGGTAAGTAGAGGACGACTAGTGAAAAACGTGAGATGAGATATAAGAAGGGTTGATTGGGCCCAGGCCACTGAGGGGCAAGGATTTGGGACGCATAGAAGAATAGAGTGAAATTATTAGGTGAGTTATTCAGATGGTGCATGGGATGGATGGGAAAGAGGAGATTTTTAACATAGAGACAAACTAGGAAATGAAGGAACTTCTGTGTCCAGTAGAGTAGTGGAGTAGTGATAAAATAGTAAATTAATAAGATTAAGAAACTATTAGAAATGCCCACAACAGATGAAGGAATGAACAAATGTGGTCTACACATGCAATAGGATATGATTCAGCCTTATAAAGGATGGAAATTCTGATACTCGCTACAACATGGATGAGTCTGGAAGATATTCTGCTGAGTGAAATAAGCCACAAAATGACAAATACTGTACAATTCAGCCCATGTGTGATACCTGGAGTTGTCAAATTCACAAACACGGAAAGTAGAATAGAGGTTTACAGGGGCTGGAGGGAGTGGGGAGGAATGGGGAGTGATTGTTTCATGGTACAGAGTTTCTGCTTGGGATGATTTTTTTTTTTGTATATATAAATGTATTTTATTTTTGGCTGCGTTGGGTCTTTGTTGCTGCGCAGGCTTTAGTTGCGGCGAGCGGGGGCTGCTCTTCGTTGCGGTGCGCGGGCTTCTCATTGCGGTGGCTTCTATTGTTGCGGAGCACGGGCTCTAGGCGCGCGGGCTTCAGTAGTTGTGGCTCGTGGGCTCAGTAGTTGTGGCTTGTGGGCTCAATAGTTGTGGCTCACGAGCTCAGTTGCTCTGCAGCATGTGGGATCTTCCCGGACCAGGGCTCAAACCCATGTCCCCTGCATTGGCAGGCGGACTCTTAACCATTGCTCCACCAGGGAAGCCCTGCTTGGGGTGATTTTTAAAAGTCCTGGAAATGGAGAGTGCAGGCTGTTCTATGATCCAGTGAATTTACTTAATACCACAGATCTGTACACCTCGGAATGGTTAAATCGGTAAATTGTACATTATGTATCTGTTACTACAATAAAAATACATACATAAACTATTAGATATGGGACGGAGAGAGTGAGAGGTGGAAGATGGCTCTGCATTTGGACTTGAATGAACGGGGGCGCCTGACGGGAAAGCAGAAGGGCAGCCAAGATGCAGGAGTTTGCTGGGACGCGTGGGTGTGAAGGTGTCTGTGGGCCTCCCCGATGAATCTCCAGCAGGGGTTCTGTTGCCATGACCTGGCCCTCAGGCGGGGAGACGCCCTGGGAAGCTGGACCAACTAGGCCGTAGACTCACCCCACAGGCACAGGGAGGTGGTCAGCTCATGTATTCGCTGCTGGCATACTTCTAGGAGAAAACAACAGGCTATTAAGATGTTGTCTGCAGGGACCTCCCTGGCGGTCCACCGGTTAAGAGTCCGTGCTTCCACTGCAGGAGGCGTGGGTTCGATCCCCGGTCGGGGAACTAAGATCCCGCAGGCTGCGAGGCACCGCGAAAAGATTAAAAAAAAAAAAAAAAGATGCTGTCTGGGTTGTAATCTGTGGGGATGTATCTTTAAGGCTGCGTTGAAGGAATTCACACCCGGAAGAAGGTATCGGTTCCTTCGAAGTGCCGGGCATGGCCCTGGGTTTTTCCCTTCGTGGAGAGACTCTCCTTCTGAGGCCGAGTCCTGGTCTCAGACTGTGCAGAGTCCCATGGCCTGGAACAGACCTGCCTTCACTTAGGCACCGGGGACCCAGCAGGGCCACCCAGGCAACCCTGATAGAGTGGGTGGCTGCCTCACCACTCCTTGGGGCTCACAGAGATTTCCAGATGCCTTATCTAGGCCCTGGAATCAGCCTCTCGGGCCTGACTCACCCCCTCACTTGCCAGCAGATTCTGGAGGCTCAACAATGTGAGGAAGTCAGCGTGCACAATCAATCGGGGGGCCTTTTGTATGGCGGCGAGCTTCACTTTTCCTGGCTCTAAATAGCACCTCTGCGGTGGCAACACCACGGCAGGGTCACTTCTATTTTCAGTTCTTCAGGCTGAGCTTCTATAGGTTTATGTTAAACCAAATATCCAGGGGATGTTTCCTTTCATTAATAGGATGGCTTCATCTACAAAGTGATGACAACACCCACTCCCTTTAAAAACTGAGGAAAACCTAACTCCCGCCCTTGTATATTGATACGTTGCCATCCAAACATTTTAATCTTAAATTTAAATAGTTGCAAAAGATGTGACCTCCAGTGTATTGGGAACATTTAAATTTGTGAATAAAAAATATATATAACTGAATCACTTTGCTGTACACCTGAAACTAACACAACATTATAAATCAACTATACTCCAATAAAAACTAATTTTAAAAAAGAAAGACTAGCTGAACTAATCAACAAAAAAGTAAATTTGTGAATAAAACTCTTTACCTCACTTTCCAGTGCACCCAGTGGAATTCTAGTACCACAGTCATCTGTAACCTATCATTATCTGCTTTAAATACGGGAACAAGATTTTTCAGAAACCCTCAGAAATTTGACAACCGTCCATTTTCCACTCAAAAGCCACCTTTCCAGTTCACATCCCTTTCAGAATTTTATCCTCATGTAATATACTTATTTGCTTGAGAATTTATTTGACTGATCACCCATCATGTGTCCCTGGAAAAAAAATGTACATAAGTTAAAACCTGATATTTTGAATAGAGGTACCATATGATCCAGCAATCCCACTCCTGAGTATATGTCCGGAAAAAATAAAAAGTCTAATTCTAAAAGATACATTCACCCCAATGTTCATAGCAGTGCTATTTACAATAACCAAGACTCGGAAGCAACTTCAGTGTCCATCGACAGATGAGTGGATAAAGAAGATGTGGTACATACATACAATGGAATACTACTCAGCCATAAAAAGAATAAAATACTTCCATTTGCAGCAACATGGATGGACCTAGAGATTATCATACTAAGTGAAGAAAGCCAGACAGAGAAAAACAAATACTATATGATATCACTTATATGTGAAATGTAAAAATTAATACAAATGAATATGTATATGCTAAACAGAAACAGACTCACAGACATAGAAAACAAACTTGTGGTTACCAAAGGGGAGAGGGAGGAGGGACACACTGGAAGTTTGGGATTAACAGATACACATACTATATACAAAATAGGTAAGTAGCAGGATTTACTGCAGAGCACAGGGAATTATACTCAGTATCTTGTGATAACCTATAATGGAAAAGAATCTGAAATATATATATATATATATATATATATATGAATCACTTTGCTTTACACTTGAAACTAACACAATATTGTAAATCAACTCTACTTCAATTTTTTAAAACCTGATGTTTTTAAGATTTCTTGTGATCAGGTGGTTTTAAGTTTTAAAAAATTTATCCTGGATAGGATAATCGATACAAATTTTGCTAGAATATAATTGAGCAAAACAACACATTTCCCAATTTTGATAAATGATTATTAAATACGAAGGTAAAATTTCATTGAAAGTATCTCTTCATGAAATGCAGAGGTGGAGACACTGACTTGATAAAGGAAGCAATATTTCAAATGGTTTCTTTTTTGATGGCTTAGAGATTATTGCACCTCAAGGCTGTGTATCGCAATGGAATGCCCTTCTCTTTTCAGCTGGGGTTGGGTTCATATGAAAGCACAGGTAGATCTATACACTATAATCTTATAAGATGGATAATTAGGTGGTGGAGGAAGACGAAAGAATTCTAGAGAATGCCAGAGAGGTCTGATCTGTCCCTTGAGTGTTCATGAAGGCTTTGGAAAACGATATGCTCCCAGGTACACTTGGGGTATTGGGTTCAGCTTTCACAACAGCCAAAGAGGAAGTAATCTCTCAGCTTCAACTAATGGAGCCAGTGGAACCAAGGCGGTATCTGTACTATTTCAGCCTCAAGGAGTGACCACAGTGCATGGCAAATGACCAGGAAATTGCTTATGCTATTGTGTTTATACTAGAAGTATAAATGGTCTTTCTCCCAGGGATTGTAGAAAAATACTTCAGCTAAGAAGTCTGTCTCCTTCTTCTAGCTAGCTGTCTAGAACAGAGGTCTAGCCCGACTCAGTCAAATCTCCAGTGTTGCCCAGAGGTGAATTTAGTTGAAGTTAGTGAAATTAAGTTTTAGGGTTTCCCACTCACATTGGCCTTTTCCAAAATACTAGAACGGGTCAATTGTGTTCAACTGGTCTTTTCTTCTTTTTAATTTGAAAACATAAGATGTCTCACAGCAATCAGTTACGATCTCTGCCTCTCCTCCATCACATTTCGTCAGATGGTGCCCGAGTGGCCTTACACATTCTACATCTGGCTGTGACACTGACATCAGGGAAGATGATCTAAAATACCCTGAAAACACTACAAGAAGTACATTAGTGATAAACTGACTGCCTGTTTTCAATTCTAAACACATGTAAAAGTAGTTACTTTACAAGAAAACTTGACATTCCTTAATATCTTACACTCATAAATGAAAGAAACTTGATAGGGGTGTTCCCAAATTTGACAATAATTGTAAAGATTTACATGACATTGTCAATAACAAGTTGTGAAACTGAAAGAAATTTGTCTACACTATCAAAACTTTAAAAAATTGGTCAATCATGCTGAAAGAAAGACTGATTCATCTTTATATTCTCTCTGTAGAAAATGTTATTACAAAATCAATGTTATATAGAGAGCCATTTAATGAGCATGTCACCAAAAAAACATAGAAAGAAGGCATAGAGATATGTCAAACAATTAGTTAATAAACTGTGTGAGGGTTGTTTTTGGATTTGGTGATTTTTTTGTGATGCACAGTTAACTTTTTAAAATTTGTAATTTGTAGTGCTTCTTTCTTATTCAAAATAAATATTTATACATAACATCCAGTGTACTAAAATACTAAAAGGACAGATGTAATAATATTAGGTATTGATCGAAATACTCAGTAGTTCTTTATTGTAATTACTGCTGTTTTTAAAAATTCCAAGAGGTTAAATATTTTATTTTTCTCATATTTGGGCTCCCCACTGTTATGTTAATAGATTTGATTTGTTGATTTACCATTAGACAGCACTTGTCTCTTGTCTTTAATAAATCATCTTTCTAGTTAAAAATACCTAAACAGGGTTTCCCTGGTGGCACAGTGGTTGGGAGTCCGCCTGCTGATGCAGGGGATACGGGTTCGTGCCCCGGTCCGGGAAGATCCCACACGCCGCGGAGCGGCTGGGCCTGTGAGCCATGGCCACTGAGCCTGCACGTCCAGAGCCTGTGCTCCGCAACGGGAGAGGCCACAACAGTGAGAGGCCCGCATACCGCAAAAAAAAAAAAAAAAAAATCCTAAACATTTCCTTTAATATTTTTCATGATTGGCTATATGCTTATCTTTATATCTAGACATAATAACTAAAATGCCTAAACAAAAATTATATTCCTCAAAACAAAAATATTTCTATTTATTATTAATACCAAGGCATCATAATATACTCTCAGTTATAATTTCTATAATTTAAGTTTTTGCCACTTGGCTTGTAAATACAAATTTTACTGGTGGAAAAAAAAGCTGTTTACTAAACACACAAGTTAAGATGTCAGCCCTGGAGGAATGCTGTGCATGCAAACTCAGAAAGAACTAATTTTCCATAAAAATCCTTGATTATTCAGGACTTTTCAGATTGCAAGTGACAGAAGATCCAACTGAAACTGATTTGAGTGAACATGGAGCTTCAGAGTCATAAGTGGGGAGTGCGGGGAGGGCCCTGGTGGGGACCCAGGCCTGAGCTCCAGGTCACAGCCTTGTCCTCCTCTGTGTGGGCTCCGCTCCCCAGCAGACGTTCCCCAGTGGTGGCAGGTCACTTCCAGCAACTCCAAGATTAGGCCTCACAACCTCAAACCCAGCTGAAAAATGGAGGGTGCTTTTCTCTCAACAGTCCCAGCAGAAGCCGGGTCTCCTTAGCTGGCTGACTCAACCCAAGACCCAGCCCTGGGGCCAGCAAGGGGCACTGTGCCCAGAGGCCAGGGTTGACACGGTGCTGTTTGGTTAAAGACGGGGAGGTAGAGCTGGGCGGGGGAATAACTGCTCTGACAGATCACGAGGTGTGAGAGTCTAAAAGTTAGGAAAGTGGTTTTGTAGGTGCTGCATCCAAGACGCCATGTATGTGGGATGGCAGTGTGTGTGTGTGGTGTGTGTGGTGTGTGTGGTGTGTGTGGTATAGATGGTGTATGTGGTGTGTGTGAGCGTGGTGCCCACACGGAGAACAAAGTGTGGGCAATGAAACGCGTCCCCGGCGCTCGGTGGAACTGGAGTGGGTCCGGGCCTGTGGGTACCTGGCTGAAGCGGGGCCGTGGCTCCGTGTGAAGCCTTGTGAAGGAGAAAACAGCTGCCGAAGCCAGCAGTGCGGGTGGGAGTGCGGGAGGGAAATGGAGATCGCGGAGCCCCAAGCGGGCACGCTGACATTTTGTGCGCTTCACTAACTCTACTTTGTGGCCTTCATAAATTTCACTCAGAATTACTGTCAATGAAATTAATGAAATCACAGGCTGCTCAACAAAAGGCGTATCAACCTGTCATTTTCCATGGGGTCAGTGAGACCTCAGCTTATCGTAGGTGTGCTTCATCCAGGGCTGGGAGTGGAGTTTGCTTAAAGGACCTTTCAGGGATTTCATGAACATTCTGTGTCCTGATCTTTCTCAAGAAAGTTCAGTGAACTTTTGGAGCTGGAAACCGTGCTTTAAAAAGAAAAAAAACCAAAACCCAAAAAACAAAGCCCTTGGGTCAGGTCTGATAAATTGGTTTCGAGCTATACTTCTCCAGAATGAGACCCTCCTCCAGCTTTCTTAAAAGATGTTTGCAAAAAGTATTTGTACTTTTATTGTTCCAAATAGAAGCAGAAAATGGAGAAGACAAGGATTCTTTGAAACATATCACTTCCAAAATTCAAGATGAAAAATAGGCATTATACAGATGTTATTATCCGTGTTTCTTTCCTGAAGGCTAAAGCATATGTGTGCAAACACATATGTGTTTGAGTGTATCAATAGAATACTTAACTTGAAGACTTTTAAAGAAAATTTCTACTAGTACAGCATAGCCATTTTCCTCAATACATAGTTTTGGAAGTTTTAGCCACAGCAATCAGAGAAGAAAAGGAAATAAAAGGAATCCAAATTGGAAAAGAAGAAGTAAAGCTGTCACTGTTTGCAGATGACATGATACTATACATAGAGAATCCTAAAGATGCTACCAGAAAACTACTAGAGCTAATCAATGAATTTGGTAAAGTAGCAGGATACAAAATTAATGCACAGAAATCTCTGGCATTCCTGTACACTAACGATGAAAAATCTGAAAATGAAATCAAGAAAACACTCCCATTTACCATTGCAACAAAAAGAATAAAATATCTAGGAATAAACCTACCTAAGGAGACAAAAGACCTGTATGCAGAAAATTATAAGACACTGATGAAAGAAATTAAAGATGATACAAATAGATGGAGAGATATACCATGCTCCTGGATTGGAAGAATCAATATTGTGAAAATGACTCTACTACCCAAAGCAATCTACAGATTCAATGCAATCCCTATCAAACTAACACTGGCATTTTTTCACAGAACTAGAACAAAAAATTTCAAAATTTGTTTGGAAAAACAAAAGACCCCGAATAGCCAAAGCAATCTTGAGAACGAAAAACGGAGCTGGAGGAATCAGGCTCCCTGACTTCAGACTATACTACAAAGCTACAGTAATTAAGACAGTGTGGTACTGGCATAAAAACAGAAAGATAGATCAGTGGATCAGGATAGAAAGCCCAGAGATAAACCCACGCACATATGGCCAACTTATCTTTGATAAAGGAGGCAGGAATGTACAGTGGAGAAAGGACAGCCTCTTCAATAAGTGGTGCTGGGAAAACTGGACAGGGACATGTAAAAGTATGAGATTAGATCATTCCCTAACACCATACACAAAAATAAGCTCAAAATGGATTAAAGACCTAAATGTAAGGCCAGAAACTATCAAACTCTTAGAGGAAAACATAGGTAGAACACTCTATGACATAAATCACAGCAAGATCCTTTTGGACCCACCTCCTAGAGAAATGGAACTAAAAACAAAGATAAACAAATGGGACCTAATGAAACTTCAAAGCTTTTGCACAGCAAAGGAAACCATAAACAAGACCAAAAGAGAACCCTCAGAATGGGAGAAAATATTTGCAAATGAAGCAACTGACAAAGGATTAATCTCCAAAATTTATAAGCAGCTCATGCAGCTCAATAGCAAAAAAACAAACAACCCAATCCAAAAATGGGCAGAAGACTTAAATAGGCATTTCTCCAAAGAAGATATACAGACTGCCAACAAACACATGAAAGAATGCTCAACATCATTAATCATTAGAGAAATGCAAATCAAAACTACAATGAGATATCATCTCACACCAGTCAGAATGGCCATCATCAAGAAATCTAGAAACAATAAATGCTGGAGAGGGTGTGGAGAAAAGGGAACACTCTTGCACTGCTGGTGGGAATGTGAATTGGTACAGCCACTATGGAGAACAGTATGGAGGTTCCTTAAAAAACTACAAATAGAACTACCATATGACCCAGCAATCCCACTACTAGGCATATACCCTGAGAAAACCATAATTCAAAAAGAGACATGTACCAAAATGTTCATTGCAGCTCTATTCACAATAGCCCGGAGCTGGAAACAACCTAAGTGTCCATCATCGGATGAATGGATAAAGAAGATGTGGCACATATATACAATGGAATATTACTCAGCCATAAAAAGAAACGAAACTGAGCTATTTGTAATGAGGTGGATAGACCTAGAGTCTGTCATACAGAGTGAAGTAAGTCAGAAAGAGAAAGACAAATACCGTATGCTAACACATATATATGGAATTTAAAAAAAAAAATGTCATGAAGAACCTAGGGGTAAAACGGGAATAAAGACACAGACCTACTTGAGAATGGACTTGAGGATATGGGGAAGGGGAAGGGTAAGCTGTGACAAAGCGAAAGAGAGGCATGGACATATATACACTACCAAACGTAAGGTAGATAGATAGTGGGAAGCAGCCGCAGAGCACAGGGAGATCAGCTCGGTGCTTTGTGACCGCCTGGAGGGGTGGGATGGGGAGGGTGGGAGGGAGGGAGATGCATGAGGGAAGGGATGTGGGAACAGATGTATATGTATGACTGATTCACTTTGTTATAAAGCAGAAACTAATAAAAAAAATAATAATAATAAAAAAAAAGAAAATTTCTACTAGTACAGCATAGCCATTTTCCTCAATATTACCTACGTTAGAAAATAGAATTTTATTTTACTAATGGAAAAAGATTCATATATGTTATATAAAATGATCAAGCCCCACATTAAGGAAAAACACTGTCTGCTTGTTCCAGATCAAAGGGCAATAGCAAAATTGAGACCAAATTTACACTGGAAATTAAAACTTTTATTTCCTTTGCCAGTTCTACAGTTTACTGCTTAGGGATGTAATTCAGGTTACCTCTATTTCTCCATGTGGAGATGTCTGTTCTCTATTAATTATTCTAAGATTTGAAGAACTAACTATGATCCTGAGAAAGGGAGAATTAACGTTCTGTTCTCAGTATTAACTTTGTTTTCTTTCCAAGAGTTCATTATGAAGTGTCTTTCCCTGGATCAAGTGACCCTATCTTCCTACCATTCCAAACAGGGCAAGTAGCTCCTCTTAAGGTAACTTGTCTCCAGGAACTACTCTAACCTTATACCAACTTCTCATCTTCCAGAACAGATCAAAATGAAATATTTGAAGTATCACACCGATATGTGTGTACACAGGTAGAATGAAGGGACATTTCAAAAATGAAAATATGTACTAACTGAACTAGCAAAAGATGGCATTCTTAAATAACCAACATTTTCTTGAAAAGAAACTTTCAAAAATAGTAACAAAGGTTTCATTTCCTAAGTTCTGTGTGAGTAGCACTGTGTAAGTACTTCACAATGATTTCCTTTTTTTATTTTTATTGAAATATAGTTGATTTACAATGTTGTGTTAGTTTCAAGTGTACAACAAAGTGATTCAGTTATACATATATATAAATATATGCATTCTTTTTTACATTCTTTTCCGTTATAGATTTTTGCAAGATATTGAGTATAGTTCCCTGTGCTATACAGTAGGTCCTTGTTGGTTATCTATTTTATATATCGTGGTGTGTATCTGTTAATCCCAAACTCCTAATTTATTCCTCCCCCCGACCTTTCCCCTTTGGTAGCCATAAGTTTGTTTTCTATGTCTGTGAGTCTGTTTCTGTTTTGCAAATGAGTTCATTTGTGTCATTTTTTTAGATTCCGCATATAAGAGATATCATGATATTTGTCTTTCTCTGTCTGACTTACTTCACTTAGCATGATAATCTCCTGATCCATCCATGTGGCTGCAAATGGCATTATTTCGCAATGATTTTCTTATTCAGACCCCATAACAACCCTATGAACAAAGGGCTGTGATCCTCGGTTTATACTTAAGTGGACTGAAGTTCAGACAAGTCACATCACTTGCCCAAACTTACACCGCTTTTTCAGGTGCAAAGCTAGAATTCAGGGGGAGGTGTGATTCACTGATAAAGGTTGGGTTAAAACCATCATAACCTACTGATCCCATGTTAATTATTTGATAATTATCAAACCCTTAGAAGGCAAATGACTTGCCAAAAGGGCTGGAAGTCGCGTGGAGAAGTTGGAACCTGGTACATGGCTGGAAGGAAAGTGAAATGGTGCAGCTGCTGTGGAGAACAGGATGGTGGTTCCTCAAAAGTTAACACAGAGTTACTGTACAATCCAGCAATTCACTCCGGGGTCTATTTCCAAAGGAACTGAAAGCAATGTTTTGAAGAGATGCTTGTACATCAATGTTCATAGAAGTATTATTCACAATAACCAAAAGGTAGAAGCACCCCAAGTGTCCACCGATGGATCAATGGATAAACAAAATGTGGTCCATCTATACAGTGGAGTATTCTTCAGCCTTAGGAAGGGCTGACATTCTGACACAGGCTAGAACATGGATGAAACTTGAAAACATGCTAAGTGACACAAGACAGTCATGAGGACGACCAACTCCATGCGATTCTACTTCAGTGAGGCACATAGTGTAGAGAAGTCAGATCCACAGGGACAGAGAGTAGAATGGGGGGCTCCAGGGGCTGGGGGGGGGAGGAGGAGTCAGTGTTTAAGGGGTACAAAGTTTTAGTTTGGGAAGATGAAATAGTTCTGGTGATAGATCGTGGTTGCACAACCACGTGAATGTACTTATTGCCAGTGAACTGTATGCTTAAAAATGGTTCAGATGAGGGCTTCCCTGGTCGCCCAGTAGTTAAGAATCCACTTGCCAATGCAGGGCACATGGGTTCGAGCCCTGGTCCGGGAAGATCCCACATGCCGCGGAGCAACTAAGCCCATGTGCCACAACTACTGAGCCTGAGCTCTAGAGCCCACAAGCCACAACTACTGAGCCCACGTGCACAACTACTGAGACTGCGTGCCTAGAGCCCGTGCTCTGCAACAAGAGAAGCCACCACAATGAGAAGCCCGCGCACCACAACGAAGAGTAGCCCCTGCTCACTGCAACTAGAGAAAGCCCGCACGCAGCAACGAAGACCCAGCACAGCCAAAAATAAATAAATAAAATAAATAAAAAATTTAAAAATGGTTAAGATGGTAAATTTTGTTTTTCCACAGTTAAAAAAAAAACTTGCCAAAATCTTAGCACCTTGTCATGGAGATTTAGTCACCTCTCATTAAAGTCTTCCATCTTTTCAGGGCTGTTTCAGGATGAAATCTTGAGAATCATAGATTTTGTCTGCTAATACCCTAACTCTCATGATAATCTGGTCTGTGGACATGTGTACCAACTTAGTGAGCAAATCTCCCTTTAAGAGCTTATTTATAAAGTCACATCATGTCCCTGCCCTCAAGCGGTTTGATAGCATCTGACTCGACAAACAATCACGCGCTAAGGCAGGTGATGAATAAGAGGGGGCGGCATTAGCAGCATCGGCCATTTGGCAGCAACTGTGCCAAGCATTTTCCATACATTATTTCCTTTAATCCTCAGAATAAGTTCAGGAGCGTGGTTCTACTATTATCTCCACTTCGCACTCAGGCACATCTTGGAAAGTTTGCATAAATGGCCTAAGGTCACAGAGCAAGTCATTGTTGAAACTGATGGAGAAAGGAGAGGGGAAGGTAGGACTGTGGGAAAGTCTTCCTGGAGGAGGGCGGGTTGTGAAGGGTGGATATCATCTCCAGGAAGAAATTTAAGGAGACAAGAGCTTATGTGGGTTTAGCTGACTTAAAAGTTACAAGCTCACCCAACCATGAGCCCATTTTGTGTGATAGTAGTGCCAGTAAACTGTGCACATGAAAGAAGGTATACCATCAACTTCTGATACAACAGAGCTGAGTTCTGACTCTAATTTCAAAAATTGGAAGCCTCTGCCTCATGGACTTAGACGAGTGCATTTTTTCATATTTTTTCAAAGAATGAAACTATATAAACACAGAGAATTATAGACAGAATAACATAAGAAACACTCTAGAATCCATCACCTAGTGTAGTCAATTCTTGTATTTGCTTCTGTTACAAATAAGTATATATTTCTACATATCCACATCTGTTTAATATAAAATGTTGTAGACAGTCCCCTTTGACAAAACATGATGCTGCAGTTCAATTGCATCAGAGCTTGTAAGTGACAAAAGAAGAGGTAAATTTAGAGTCCCAAAACTGAAGAAAAGATCCTACCACTCAGAAAAGCAGGATATGGAGGGATGAGGGGGAGAGGTGGTCCACGAATTCTAAAAAGGATGATCCCTGAGGGACGCAAGGCGCATTTGCAAAGGCGTCCCTAACACCAGGCGTCCAGTACTGCACAGAAAACAGAATGGCATGTCCACAAATTCCCTTAATATGTCCCTTTGTTAGAAATATTGACTCATGTTACAACTAGAACTCTGTAACTAGCCTGTAAAGAAGGAAATAATGGTGGTTTCTACCAAATGGGATCATCTTGCTGCAAAGCTGCCCGTCAGTGAGAGCAGTTGCAAAGCACTTGCTGATTAGTGACCTCTGGGGCTTGAATAACTTGGAATTTGTCGTGATTCACTGAAATTTAACTTTGCACTTCCCGTGAGAGTATTTGCTAGTAATTTTTTTTTTAAAAAAGAACAGAATTGTACATTTCATTTTATTTTATTTATTATGATCTTTGGGGAGCCATGCCACACAGCTTATGGGATCTTAGTTCCCCAACCAGGAATTGAACCCAGGCCACAGCAGTGAAAGCCCCGAGTCCTAACCACTGGAACGGCCAGGGAAGTCCCAACTTTTTTAAGTGACCAAAGGAAAGGTGCGGCCTGCTTAAAAGTGGCTTCAATGAGCAGGAAGAGGCCCTGGAAAATCATCCCATGCAAACTCTGCCGTCAAACCATCCGTGTGATAGTCATACTGTTTCTCTGGCTCCTCCTTATTGGGTAATAATAATAAAGAATATTATCGTATATCCATAGCTACCTATCTACCTATCAACATCTTTATTTTTATTGATTTTTTATTGGAGTATAGTAGACTTACAATATTATATTAATTTCGGTATACAACATAGCAATTCTATATTTTCATAGATTACACTCCATACAAAGTTATTATAAAACATTGACTATATTCCTTGTGCTGTACATTACCTCCTTGTAACTTTTTTGTGTGTGTGGCCTCTCCTCTTGTGGAGCACAGATTCCGGATGCGCAGGCTCAGCGGCCATGGCTCACGGGCCCAGCCGCTCCCCGGCATGTGGGATCTTCCCGGACCGGGGCACGAACCCGCGTCCCCTGCATCGGCAGGTGGACTCTCAACCACTGCGCCGCCAGGGAAGCCCCTTGTAACTTATTTTATACAGAGTAGTTGGTGCCTCTTAATCCCCTTCCCTGATTTCACCCCTCCCCTCAACCTTCTCCCATCTGGTAACCACTAGTCTGTTACCTGTATCTATGGGTCTGTTTTAGTTTTGTTATATTTGTTCATTTGGTTTATTTTCTAGATTCCACATAGAAGTGAAAATATAAGTACTTGTCTTTTGTTGGCTTATTTCACTGTTCAGTACATCTTTCTGTTTACTAAGTAAAATAGTCAAATGTATCCCTTCCTTCCCTTTTCTATTAGTAGAGACGCTCTATGGACATAAAAGCAATAAAATTAGATTTCTTCACATAGTCTATATGTCAAATTACCTTCCAATTAAGGAAAATTTTGATATAGTCAATAAAATCTGCCCATCTTTTCACAAATATTATTGCAAATATATTTTATCCACATAAGAATTTCTCTAATAATGTTTAAAATATCTATATATCTGTCCATGTCTAAAGCTATATAGTATGTACTTTGCTAAATCTCTTCGTAAAGGTCCACAGCAAGGAATTCAATCAGCTCATAGTTACTTGTGGATGGCTGATAATAAAATATTGATACTTTAGGAACTGATTGGTATGATCACTGGTTGACTGAAATTGTTTGGTTTCTTTGTTAGGCAGATGGAATCTTAGCTTTTAAAAAGGAGAGGGCAGGTGTGGTGGTGAAAGTGTTCTAGAACTTGGTGATGGTGGCACAACTTTGTGAATTTACCAAGTGCCACTTTGAAATGGTTGAAAGGATGAATTTTATGTTCTGTGTATTTTACCACAATAAAAAGGAAAAAGGGTATTTTATTCTGTCTCCTTGCAAAGGATACCCCTGTCCAGCCTGACAGTCCTTTTTTTTTTTATTTTAATATTTATCTTCCTTTTTTTTTTCCTCTTTTTTTCTGGCAGTGGTATCTGGTCTGAGGTGGGTAACACCTGATTTAAATCCTGACTCTAGAACACAGCTGAGAAGGTCATTCCCAGAGGAATAGGAAACATGGCAATGTACCGGAAGACTGGAAGCAATTTAGCATCTGTTTGTCTGCGAAAATTTGGCTGATAATATTCACTTTGTTTTATACCACTGAGCTCCCATCAGGCCGGCAAATCAAAAGGGGAGACAAGACACCCTCTGGTCTGCCCTGCCGACACACGCCCCGTGCGAGCCGGCCTCCTCCCGGCAGCGGCTGGCTTTCTAGACGACACATAAACAAGTGTCTTTCACAGAAAGGCCCGGCGGTTCCAGGTCCTGACGATAGCACACGCTAACAAAGCAGGGAAGTGGGGACTCCGGTCTATTTACATAGCCTACGTGCTGGAAAGGACACAGATAAAGCCGTTCCCAGGAGGCGACTTCAGCGCAGCCCCGCCGTGCCCTCCTCGCACCTGCTCTTCGGAGGACATCCAGGCTGAGCAGAGGCCGGCAGCGGGAGCAAGGTTTTAGCCTTGACCGCACGGCAGGAGAGATTAAAATTCCAGCCCCCGTGGAAGGATCCTCTACAAACTGGGGGGGCGTTCAACCGCCCACCCCCTAGTCCCACCCTGCCCACACCTCCAGGGCACACCTGTGAAAGTGAGATAACCTCGAGGCGCCAGCCCCTTAAACCCAGCAGGTAGGCAAAGAAGAGGCTGCTGCTGTGTCCAGGTTGACGGTGGCGAACCATCAAGCATCCTGATGCTCCTTCCACCTTGAAAGAGGATGAGACAGAGGAAGGGGTGGGACGAGGGGAGAAGAGCTCCGCCCACCACGGACAGCGTGGCTCCCCTTTCGTCAAAACTCTTCCTTCCCTCAAGGGGAACCGAAGTATGAACCCCATCTCTTGGGTCATGACCGGATAATGCATGTAAATTACCAATTGAATTCCCAAGTCTCTGAGAGCAGACAGCATCCAAAGTTTATAGATAAAGAAATAAGGGCTCAGAAAGTGAACAATTTGCCCACGATGACCTAGCTAATAAGCACCAGACACCACGTGCTGTCAGCTTGGTGGTGCAGTGATGCTCTAGAAAACAAGCTAAGCTGGATGATTTGAAAACAGGATTGGAGTTCTTGGGAAACAGCTTCCATGCCTACCCTAAGCTTAAATTCCCCTCCACTAAACCGAAATGCGTGCGGCCGCCCTCCAGTCAGCACCCGAAGCTGCGAGCCCCGGTGTCCACTCAATTCCCTCCTCTCTGGCTCCGCAGCCTGTCACCAAAACCTAACAACCGCGCCTCAAATCTGAGTGCGTCTCTCCGTCCCCGCGGCCTCCTGCCACGCTGGGCCCTCGTCTCCGCGGACCTTTTCAGGCCTTCTCAGGTCTCTGACCCTGCAGCCCATCGTCCGTGCAGTCACAGAGGGGCTGGGGGACAACAGTCACGCCACTGCCGTCGAACCTCTACTGGAAACTGCTGCCCGCGGGAAATCTATGTGCACCGGGACAGGCAGCCCTGAATCCTTTCTGGAGCAAGCAGGGTTCCAGTAAGAATTCCACATAGACGGTCACTGACAATCTGGCTAGACGTGGCCTTCCAGCTCAGTGCCCACCGCTCTCCTGCCCGGTCGTCCAGCCTCCCCCTTTCGGCCTGGAACCAGGCAGACTGATCTTCTCACCGTCCACTTTTGGGGCCCCTGCGTTTGCCCACAACACTCTCCGTCTGCGGTTCCCTTCTTCTTTCCCTGCCCGGCACGTGCCGGCCCGACACTCCTGAGTCAGAGAAGGACGCTCTCCCCTACAGACACCGTGGCACGCGCCCCTAGCCAGAGTGGGACGCTCCAGCCCCGGACCCCCAAAGCACATCCCCCAAAGAGCACTTACTGCACTGCATTTTCAGTATCAGCTTCACGTCTGTCTTCCCCACCAAGCTGCGGATCTCTAGATTATGCCTTATTAACCTTTTTACCCAGGCGCCAGTACTTGGCATGTAAATAGTAAGTGCTAGGTATGGTTGTTGAGGAAAGTAAGCGTGATCTCTGAGACCCAGAATCCAGCTTCTCTAGAAGTGGAATAGATGGATGTCTGTGGGATGTATCTGTGCTTCTGATACAATCACATCATCCCTCTATCTCAAAATCATACTTTCAAAGAGGCCCAGGACCTCATTTTCCAGTACGAGGGAGCTGACTGTTATTCCGGGGGTGCCAGGGGTAAACTTCAGGACGTGGTGATGACGTCTCTAAGCAAAAGACACTCCCAGTAGCTGACATGGAAAGCAGCATCCCCATCCCTTTCCTCACCTGAGCCGCACTTCCCCCCAGGCAACGCCCCGCCCTCCTCCCCGGCCCCTCAGGTTACACACCAACAGCCAAGTGAATGTGAGCTTACCTCCTTTTTTTTTTCCCCTCCTTCTTCTTTCAAACAACTTACTCTTCCTGCCCCTTCCCATCCTTTCTGCTTGTTCTGCATTTCCATTTGGCCTCTACTGTCTTTGTCCCCTTCTCTCAGCCTGTCTAGACTGGTGAAGCCACTCTAAACTGCCTCAGAACTCAGAGATGGGACAGGGGACGTCCACCCCAGCTTGACCCCCCTCACCAGCCAGACACCCCGGAGAACACACAGCTTCTCAGAGCCTCAGAATTCTCCTTTACGAAGAGGACACCGCATCTTCGCCATGTTCATCCTGCTCCTCTGAGCTTTTGCTTTTCTTGACCCTTACTTCTTTATGTTGACGAAAATTTGACACTCTGAATTTATGTAATCTACTCAAATACTGCTGTTGATGAGATAATTAAAAACAGACAAAGTGAGTCTTTAAGAGTTACAAAGATTTAACCAGATAAATCTGTAATGGATTTAGCACAGTGCTTGGCAAGTGTTAGTTCACTTTCAATATTAGTTCTCTTCCTAAAAGGAACCCTTGTGCACTGTTAGTGAGAATGTAAATGGATACAGTCGTTACGAAAAACAATATGGAGTTTCCTCAGAAAACTAAAAATAGAACTACCAAATGATCCAGCAATCCCAATTCTGGGTTTATATCCAAAGGAAATGAAATCAGGATCTCAAAGGGATATCTTTACTCCCATGTTTATTGCAGCATTTACGACAGCCAAAATATGGAAACAACTAAGTGTCTGTAAGTGGGTGAGTGGATAAAGAGAATGTGGTCAAAATATACAATAGAATATGATTCAGCCGTTAAAGAGAAGAAAATCCTGCCCTTTGTCACAACGTGGATGAAGCTGGAGGGCATTATGCTAAGTGAAATATACCAGACACAGAAAGACAGTACTCACTATATGTGGATTCTAAAAATGTTGAACTCATAGAAGCCAAGAGTTTCTACATCTACAGTGGTTACAGGGGCTGGGGCTGGGGGTGGGGGGATGCGAAGATGTTGGTCAAAACGTACAAACTTTCAATTATAAGACAAATAAGTTCTGTGGATCTAATGTACAGCAGGGTGACTCTAGCTAATAATACTGTGTTGTATATTTGAAATGTGTTAAAAGAGTAGATTCTAAGGGTTCTCAGCACACACACACAAAAACGAAACTGTGAGGTGATGAATGTGTTCATCAAATTGGTGTGGTAATCATTTCACGATGTATATGTATCATCCCATTGTACACCTTTCAAAAAAATCACATTGTATAACCTAAATATATACGATCGGTCAATCATGCCACAATAAAACTGGGAAAAATTAGTTATCTTACCAGCTCTCATAAAATATTAGCTGTTCAGTTACTTTGCAAAGTTCTTTTTCCTCTCCATTTTAATCTCGCAATTCTAACATGAAACAGTGATAATATCCTGTGTTTGCATAAATAAACTTGTTTAGTGCTGACTCTGTGAAAAGCACTGTTGGAAGCACTTTACAGATATTAACTCATTCAATCCTGCAGAGGAAGCTCCTAAGAACCTTTCGATGTACCACTGTTCTTCGCCCCGTTTTTATGGGTCTAGTAACGGCCCAAGTCTCAGAGCCAGTGTGCAAGCAGGCAGGCTGACCCCTTAGCCTGGGATTTCGATTCCAGTGCTGAACTTTCCCTACTTGGCAATTTGGGGGAAATGAATTAGCTCCATCCATACCAACTCCTCCCCCTCTAATTAAAACGAAGCATTTTGGTTTGCCCAGTTCCAAGATACAGTCAGAAATGCTCCTCGGCTCTGCCCTGAGAGAGTGTGGCTACACGTTTTTGATTGAACTTTTCCTCTTGATCCCTGAAAGCTTCGGTCATGATCCAAGGACTAAAGCTCCAATGACTGTGGATGAGTTTGCTTCCTGGGAGTGAGTCTGACGGCCCAAGGAACAGCCAAGGAACCCCAGCATGGAGAGTTGGAAACCAATTGGTCAACCATCAACCAGAAAGCTTCCAGACCTGGGTCAGCCCTGATGTGCATGCAGAGACAAACCATGCAGGCATGTGCTGCTGTTCTTTCTTTCCCGTTTCTTCTCTTTTATGAACCGGGCAGATTTTGTGCTATCTCCCCTGGCTGGGTGATGTGAGCCATTCGAGCTGTCCAGAGAAAGGATGAGGACATGGAATTCCTGAGTCCTGGGCAGCGATGACTTGTCCTTCCTACCCGACCTCTAGCCCCAGTCAAGCCCTAGCCCCATAGTGAGAAGGCTTGTCCATTCTAGGTAGAGAGGCACTAGAAATGGTGGTTAACGCCAGCCCATTGCCAAGGCCTCCAGGCCCCTCACCCATGCAGGGGCTCGGCCGTGATCTCACTCCCAGGGGCTCTCCCTCCAGAGTCCTGGCCCAACGGCTCTTGTTAGCACGTGAGTCATAATAAATCAATATCCAAAGGGAAGAGAAGGTTTATACACTCCACATGTTACGCTCAGGGTAATTTGAAATTTCGGGGTGCAGCTGGTCTAAACTGAAGCATTTTTTTTGTAATTTGTTTTTTTTAGCTTTAAGATTCCCATGGAATCTAAGGACAGTTTACAAATAAGGAAATCTAAGGAAACTGTCTGAGGACAGTTTACAAATAATCCTCCTTGTGACTTTAGTGACAGATAAGAATGATTTGTAATTAGCCTCTTCAAGCCTCATAAACACTTGTCTGAGCAAAAGCAGTTGACTTGCCTAAGAGGAATAAACACTTATCTCGCAATGCAGTGAAACCGTTTGGCAAACCTTCTCTCCTCAGCTTGGTAGGTTGCACCCAGATAGCTCTGCTTTGCGCCCTACGAATTAGCACAGGCTCCGAGAGAACACGATCTTTATTAATGAGTATATGCTGTGCTTCTAACGGTCTGTCCTGGCCATGCTAATGACAGACAGTGAATCAGGATTTGACTCCTACGTCTGCTTCTTGCTCTGAGATCTACGGACAGAAGCTGAAAACTCTGAATCCCATTGCACAGCATTGAGAATAGATGTTAACTCTTTGTTGCTGATGGAAAGGGCACAGAAGAAGAAGAGAAGAAGGAGGAAGAGGAGAGTGATCATTATTTTCTGAACCATAAACTGAAAGTAATAAAATTAATCACCAGACTCACTGGATTGGATGAAGTCTTCTGAGCAAGACAGTTTCTTAAATATCCTGACCCTTCAGGATTAAAGGGAATCGTAAAAAATAATAATAATAATAATTAATTAATTTAATTAAATAAATGGAATTGTAAAAGTATGTTTAAATTCAAGGTATCTAAAAATGAATGTTAAATATGTATTTTATGATTAAGACACACAATGAAGGTAATTGTATGGATAACATAGTTATCGGATAAGATCATCGGAATGAGGCTTCATAAATATTGAATAGAAATAGAACATGATATTGTAATTCCAGAATGCTAAAAATCTGTAAAACAATTAATTTGATGATGTTCACCCAAAATCGCAACCTTAGAAATCTAAGATTATGAGACAATAAGTTCTAGGCAGATAGCTATTTAATTTTCACTTTAGCAAACTGTTTACGTGAATATAAATGTTTCTTTTTTAAACTCTTATAAAGAAAAGACAAGAGCACTCACTAGTCCTGTAAAACCAGAATACATTTCTGATGACTATTTTATTTTTACTATTTTTTTAGAGGCATGCCACTACAGATATCTGGGTGATTACATACCCACTAATGTATTTCCCCTTCATGTTTATTTTGGAAAGATGGCAGGTTATTTTGAAAGAAAGGAAGAAAAAACAGACTACAGAGGAAGCAGAGTTGCCTTGTATCTCATAAGGCAACGAACTGCTAAAATTACCAGACTTCACGGAAAAGAGCGCAAATTCATTTCTTTTGCACATTTTCTTAAGTTTCAACGGACTTATAACAAGATGATACACCCATAGCATTGAGGAGAAAAGCCCAAGGTCAAAAAAATAATAAGAAAAAAACTTTAATTTTGGAATTTTTTCCTGGAGCACAAAACCAATAGTGAGAATGGTGACATTGTTCCTGAGCTTTAGTTATCAGACAAAACTTTCTCCTGACACTTTCCAGACTAATTCAGTTATATCGCTGATTATAGCACTGATACATCAGAGAGATTAGATATCAATATAAGAAAATACAGGAGAGATAAATTAGGAGGTTGGGATTAACATATACACACTACCATATATAAAATAGATAAACAACAAGGACCTACTGTATAGCACAGGGAACAATATATTGTAATAACCTATAAAGGAAAAGAATCTGAAAAGGAATATATATTATATATATTATATATAACTAAATCACTGTGCTGTACACCTGAAACTAACACAACACTCTAAATCAACTGTATTTCAATTTAAAAAACATGTAGAACAAAAACAAACCAAAAAAATGTAGTGTAAGTGTTACAAATCAGTTTGAGTCTTAGTTAATATTCCTGCCCAGTAACTGGATTTACTTGCCCCGTTCACCCAGTCTTTTAACAGAATTTACTAGGCACTTACTATGTGCCACAAAACTGATACAAAAGTAAATGAAACAGAATCCCCGCCTCCACAATGCTCACAGTCTGCCCATGTGGCCTTGTATATGGCAGGGGAAGTCATGATAAAGAGCTTCTGGGAATTGAAGCAGGTTATAAAGCATCAACTCCTCAACGATTCATTAAGTGGATTTCTAAAACGATTCATTTTTATCTTCCTGAAAAGGAGGCAGATTTTACATTGATTTACCTCTGGAAAAAAGTGTCTCCTCCAACGATGAAAAATTTCTACTGTACAACATGATTTTAATTGTGTCTCTGCAGGAAGGAACAGGTCCAGGACGATCAAGACGTTGGTTGTAATCAGTGACCTCTTCCAAGATACCTTGAACTTTCTTTTGTTGATTGGACCTTCTAAAAGTGAGCTGGGAGTCAGACTCTTCTGGCCGGCACCCATTTTAAACATCACTTAATCGCATGATGCGACAATTTGTTATCAGATGACCCTGTGCTCATACACAAACACAGCCACTATCACGCACAGACAGGCCAGAATCTGGCAAAACCTTGATGAAACAGAAATAAACACAATGTGTAATGCATATTAATAAACTCAGGCATTCCGGCACACACAAGCATTACAAACACCCTGGAAAGGAAAGTGCTGTGAGGCTAGGTTTCCTTATATGAACCTGACCATCAATATAAACAAGGACAGATAAAAGGGAAAGAGGTGAATCTTTTGAAACCTTGTATCACTTCAATCTTGGAAGTAATTCCTCTCTTAAGAACTAATAGTTTCTGTAGTATGTCATTTTCTCCAAAAGAGGGGATGAAAGTATAGCAAGGTTCTTGCCCTCCTACCTGAGATTTTACTCATTTAAAGGTAATTGAAGGAAGTAAGTCAGAAAGAGAAAAACAAATATCGTGTATTAACACATATATGTGGAATCTAGAAAAATGGCATAGATGAGCTTATTTGCAAAGCAGAAATAGAGTCACAGACTGTAGAGAACAAACGCATGGATACCAAGTGGGGTGGGGGGGGGATGGGATGGATTGGGAGATTGGGATTGACATATATACACTATTGATACTATGTATAAAATAGATAACTGATGAGAACTTACTGTATAGCACAGGGAACTGTACTCAGTGCTCTGTGATGACCTAAATGGGAAGGAAATCCAGGGAAGAGGGGGTATATGTATACGTGTGGCTGATTCTCTTTGCTGTAGAAACTAACACAACATTGTAAATCAACTATACTCCAACTTTAAAAAAAGAAAGAAAATAATGATTAAAAAAAAGGAATTGGAGGGAACTATACTATACATATACATATATATATGTAACTGAATCACTGTGCTGTACACCTGAAACTAACACGACATTGCAAATCAACTATACCTCAATAAAATTAAATTAAATTTTAAAAAAGATAAAAATAAATAAATAAATGCACAAAATAAAGGTAACTGGAAAGTGCATTAGATGGAGGTTCTCAAAAGCCAGTGTGCAACATAGTTCCAGTCTCAGGACAAAGTTTTGACTGATCCAAGACAAAATGAAAAACAAGGACACTGGAATAAAAGGATAATTTTTTTAAATTAATTAATTTATTTATTTTTGGCTGTGTTGGGTCTTCGTTGCTGCATGCGGGCTTTCTCTAGTTGTGGCAAGCGGAGGCTACTCTTCATTGCGGTGCGCAGGCTTCTCATTGTGCTGGCTTCTCTTGTTGCAGAGCTCGGGCTCTAGGCGCATGGGCTTCAGTAGTTGCGGCATGCGGGCTCAGTAGTTGTGGCATGTGGGCTCAGTAGTTGTGGCTCGCGGGCTCTAGAGTGCAGGCTCAGTGGTTGTGGCGCATGGGCTTAGTTGCTCTGTGGCATGTGGGATCTTCCCGGACCAGGGCTCGAACCCGTGTCCCCTTCATTGGCAGGCGGATTCTTAAGCACTGCGCCACCAGGGAAGTCACTAAGTTTTTAAAATTTTACTAGTTTGTGAAATTAAAAAATCCGGGAACCAATGGGTTAGAGTATTCGGTTCTTCAGCAACAGAAAATTAGACTTGAGAGTCAAAGAACCAGAAAATAAAGGTTCATGATAAAATAACTTTCAGACCATTACATTAATCTTAACTTTTAATATATACAATACATACAATTATTAAGTATTCATATGCTACCCCAAATTTTATATTTCTATCAAAGAGTAAGCTGATACTGATAGAATTTGACTGCACTGTTGCAGGGAACTTTCCTCGGCTGTCTTCATAAGCCCCAGACAAGCCATGGAAGGTCCATTATTAGTATGCAGGAAAGCTAACATGCATCAGATATAGCAAAATTAAGAGGCACTGCAAACTCAGTAAACAAACTTTAAAATGTATTTTAAAATAAAATCTAAAGTAAATTTTAAAACAACAAATACACACCATCCAAAAGTTGGTTGAGAATACTTGGAAAGCATTTCAGTTTGGGGGTGTTAGGTCAAGTTAATACATAGGGAGAAAATTTCACATTGTTTTTTAAACATTTTAGTAGTTCAAAGACTTTTTGGTGTAAGCAGTATTCTGCATTTCTCCGCAGTTTATAAAAACTCCGTATTTATATAATCTGCTCATGGGAGCACCTAAATCTGAGGCAGTTGTCCAAAAAAGAATAATTCGATTGGATTTAATTTGCTGCAGATCCTTCTCTAAAGACTAAAAATAAGACTCTCCTAAAGCCTTCCTTCCCACCAACCCCTCAAGTTAACGTCTCATGTCCCTCTAATTTGAGGATAAAACCTCGTCAGTCTTTGAAACGGGTCCTTCAGGAATCACCAGGTGCCACGACCTGCCGTCCATCCCCAACCTAGCACCCTCGGTGCTGGCCTCTCCAGCACGCAGAAACCCAGCGCCCTTTTCTGCTTGGAATTCCACATCCTTCTGCTAGCGTTTCTGGCTTCTTTTTCTTCTCCGACCCCGCAAGCGTAGTCAGTCCCAAATTCTTCCACCACAGGGCTCCTAACTGGCCCACACTCTGTCTCCCCACTTCCATGCAGGGACCACCATTCCATTCCATAATTCCAATTCCAGAACCTTCCACAGCCCCAGTCCCTACTTCCAACCGCCTGGAGGTCGCTTGGTGACTTCGAACTCATCTCTACTCTGCAGCCAATTCTTGCCCCCTCCAGCCACAGCCTCTCCAGCCACAGACCCTGCAGACACTCGCCCTCCAGCCGCTGACAGGCAGCCGTGCCCTGTCTCTCGCAGTCACCCCACACTGGTCGGTGCCCACACGGTGCCAACCCCTGCTCCGTGTCCCTCTGCTCTTTAATGGAAAAAGTCAGGTACTAGGTTAGAACAGTGGGAAGAGAGTTGGAAAAGGTCAAGTGCTACCAGTTGTGCAAAAGAGCATCCATGCTTTTCATCGGGAAGTCTCGTCACAATATGGGGTGAAACCTCCCGGTTTCCAAAGTCTTTCCAAAGCAAACCAGTTAGAAAGCCACAATACAAGTGACGGTAACAGCCACGCTGAACTCCTCTCCTGTTCCCGTCTGTCCCTTCTGTCCAGGAGGGTCACAGATGGTCAAGGAGCTATTTCAGGAAGTGGACTCAAGAGCCAGAAGGACATCCTTGATTTCTCGAAGATTCCATGGGCTTTTGATGGCTTGTGCTCAGTAATGTCTTACCTGTGTCCTTTCACCTGGTAGCAAAACGTATTGTATAGCATAAGAGGAAAAAAGAAAAGAAAAGAAAGATAGCTAACATTATTGATAGCTAAAATGAACTCAGCTGTAATTGAGTGCTTTACATGCCTCCCATGAGAGGAATATGATCATCCCCGTTTTACAAACGAAGAAAAACTGCAGAAAGTTTAAGTAATTTCTCTAGGGTCACACAGCTAACTAAGAAGCAGAGCTAGGCTTCAAACCAAGGTCTACCTGGGGCCAAATCCAATGCTTTTTTGCCCTGTACCCTTCTACTATCACCAAAGAGGATTTCCAAAAAAAAATGCCATCTATCTTTACTAAATAATTCTAGCCTTTAAAACTATGAAGTTAGGGGCTTCCCTGGTGGCACAGTGGTTGAGAGTCCACCTGCCGATGCAGGGGACACGGGTTTGTGCCCCGGTCCGGGAAGATCCCACATGCCGCGGAGCGGCTGGGCCCGTGAGCCATGGCCACTGAGCCTGCACGTCGGGAGCCTGTGCTCCGCAACGGGAGAGGCCACAACAGTGAGAGGCCCACGTATCGCAAAAAAAACCCCAAAAAAACAAAAAATAAAGGGAAAATAACAAGTGTTGGCGAGAAAGTGGGGCTATTGGACCCTTTCTGCACTGCGCGTAGGAACATAGAATGGTGCAGCTCTTACGGAAAACAGAATTGCAGTTTCCCAAAAAATTAAACATAGAATGACCATGGGGACCCAGCAATTCCACTTCTGGGGATGTACCCAAAAGAGCTGAAAGCAGGGACTCAAAGCAGATGTTTGTACACTGTTGTTCCCTGTTTGACAGCATTACACTGAAATGCTGTCCATAGCAGCGTTATTCACGATAGCCAAAGGCCCATTGACAGATGAAAGGATAAACAAAATGCGGTATATACATAAAATGGAATATTATTCAGCTTTCAAAAGGAAGGAAATTCTAGCACGTAGCCCCACACAGATGAACCTTGAGGACATTACGCGGAGCGAAATCAGCCAGTCACAAAAGCACCGGTGCTGTGAGACTCCACCTACCTGACTTACGTCTGGAGTCTCAGATTCGTGGGTAAAGGAGGCTGGTGGCTGCCTGGGCCTGAGAGCGGGGAGGGGGCCAGTGAGTGTTTAATGGGTTTAGAGTTTCAGTTTCACAAGATGAGAACAGTTCCAGAGGTGGATGGTGGTGCCGGTTGCACAACAGTGAGAATGTACTTAATGCCCCTGAATTGCACACTTACAAATGGTTAAATGGTAAATTATGTGTCATGCATATTTACCACAATTTAAGAAAAACCAAAACTCTTACGATGACCTAAGAGGCCTTGCACGATGTGGGCCCTGTTCCCTCCCGGTCTCCCACACCCACCGTTATTCTGGCCCTGGGTGCACCCACGTCTGGCCCCTGCAGAGAAGCCTTTCCTCACCCTCCAGCCCTGAGTCGGACCCTATTATTCTGGGTCAGAGTCTCCTCCTTTATGACATGTCACAGGGGAGTTTATGTTCACACGGAGTAGCTTAATTAAAGCTGCCTCAGTCTTCAAGAATCAGTAAAGCCCTGGGCTACGGTCACCTATGGGGTCACCCTTGCCTTATGGAATCAGGTCCACTTGGAAATAATGACTCAGATGGTGGTGCACTTTAATGAGTGTTTTCACGTGCATCTGAGTAATGAAAAGAATGAGTATTTTCGAGTACCGTTCACTTGTTTAACTTACTCATCCTGACAAAAAGAGACTTCGAACTGTTTTCCCTGACTCTTACTTAGTTTCCAAAGTGGGGGAGGGAACTCTTCCACTTTCAAATTAAAAAATAAATAGATTTCAAAAGGTTTCCTCTGTCCCCTGCCTTCCATCACGGGAGTTGTTCTTCAAGGGGGAATTCCTCTGAAATAAGATCGGGAAAGGTTCCAAGAGAGTTCATGTTTCCAATATTAAGTCTTCACAGGACACAGCCCAGCCCTCTCTTTGCTCACATCTGAGGAAATTCCCCCGGCCTGGGCAAAAGATCATAATATCTTAAGAAGGCTGATGAGCTCATGAAAAGCGGTTGAATTTAGAAAGCCAGGACACTCCCAGAAACCTCCTTTACGCTGCTTTTCCCCTCCACGAATCCCTTGAATTTTCCAGATCAGCACCATACCAAATTTTAAGTTATTTTCAAAATAGCTTTTATTTATTGCCTTGCAAAGCAGAGAGCTATTCATGTTCTATTTCCCTGAAACGCTTTCTGTTGCACTAACTTCGTCAAAATTAAATAGCTCAGAAAATGAAGCCTTAAAAATTTTGTAAGCCCCATTTTTCTTTGATGGATTTGGCATTCCCCATCTTCATTTTCCACATGAGGATTATCTCCTATCCACCTTGAAAATTTGATGGGAGAAAGAAAGTACATCAGGAGATCTCAGATGATGAGGAACAAAAAAGCCTTTGTACGTGCTAAAACACTTAATAGATGTCAGGATAAAAGTTTACTTGTTCATATAACAGCATTCATGACCAAAACACCCCCCCACCCTTCTTTAAGGTGGAGACGTCATAAAGTGAAGAAAATCGAATAAAGTAAAATCACTCTGTGTGGGAAGCCATATCCCAAAGCCTCTCTGTCTTGCTTGAATGCACACATGTGCCACACTGATTATTTATGTCCTTGGCTCAACAGCTAAAGATTAAAATTTCAGGGAAGAAAGAGAGTGGGGGATGGAAAGTGGGTTTTTTTTCTTGCTCCTCTGGAATTGTGCTAATCCCACAGAGTAAAGAAAGTGTAAGTCTGGAAATAAAGACAGCGTTTTGTAGATGAAGGTTGTTTGTAAATGCAGAAAGCAAGCAGTTTCCATGTATGGCCCTTAAGTGCATTCCAGCACTGTGTCAAGTTTTGTGTGTGGTTAGGCAGGGCAGGAAGGCCCTCAGGCCAGGAAGGAAGTGCTGTCAGCCTGGGAGCGGGCGGAGCCGAGTGGAGCTGGGCAGGCTTGGGGTTTCAGCTGTGTAACCACTGCCCTATTTTTAAAAGATAAACAGCATGAATAGCACACAATTCGCACCGTGGCTGATTCAGATTCATCCAAACCGCACAAGGAGTTCACTCTCAGCCTTTGTCAGGCTTTGTAAGTCTCCCCAGAATGTGAAGTAGCTGTTTCTTCTGGGACCCGGGGCAGAGATTGCGCCTGAGGACTTGACGTTGGCCTTCAGCCAGCATTGACACCAGCTTTGAAGACCTCTGGTGATCCTATAGCAGATTCCCCAGTGTTCACTGTTCTCTATTCACCCTCAAGCCACTACCCGCCCCTTTATGCTGGGAAAGAAGTCCTAGTATGAGTTCATGGTAGTAAGAGAAAGTTCTCACTTTAATACAGTAATGGCAAGCCTACGATGCAGTAGCCAACAGAACGCATCAGGCCTTTGACCTTGACAATGCTTTTCAGAGTTAATTTCCAAATCAACAGGCATTTATGGCTGCCCATCAGATGCTGAGTATTGTGCTGAGCGTTGGGCTCCTGAGAATTAATCGGCTGCCCTGATCCTCATGGAGGACCCAATACAGAGTGCTAATATCTATACTCCTTTTTTAAGATATTAAGACTTTGTATGCACTGCAGTGAGAGCTGGAATAGAATGGGTGCAAGAGAAAGACCAATGAGGGGGTCCCAACCCAAGCCACAGTTGGGGATGGGAACCAAGAGAGACTCCAGGTGGGTGGGCATTTCCCAAAGGAGGTGGGGAGAAAAGTAACAGCAGAAGGGGAGCGGATTCTCAGGTGGAGAGAGCGTCCTCCAGGGCACAGAAGCTGGAGGGAGCACACAGCAGGCTACACCATCACACAGCGGGATACACCATCACACAGCGCGCTACACCATCACACAGCGGGCTACACCATCACACAGCAGGCTACACCATCACACAGCGGGCTACACCATCACACAGTGCGCTACACCATCACACAGCGGGCTACACCGTCACACAGTGCGCTACACCATCACACAGAGGGCTACACCGTCACACAGCGGGCTACACCGTCACACAGTGCACTACACCATCACACAGCAGGCTACACCATCACACAGAGGGCTACACCATCACACAGCGCGCTACACCGTCACACAGCGGGCTACACCATCACACAGCGGGCTACACCATCACACAGTGCGCTACACCATCACACAGTGGGCTACACCATCACGCAGCGGCTCAGAAAGCCAGAAGGCACCACTTGGTACTTTCCCTGGGAGAATGAAGGCAAGTCAAGGGTACTGGCTCAGCGGCCCTGGCGGTCACTGGAAACCACTGTCTGGCATCTTGAGCGTGTACTGCCCGCTAGACAGAGCTGCTGCATCAGCGCTGGGGTTACAAACAGGAAAAGCGACTCAAAGGAAAAAACCTCAACAATATGCACAGCTTTATGCAGAAAAGACTGATAAATCTGATGACATAATTTTAATTGTGTTCATCAAGAGACATCAGTAAGACAGTGAAACACTTCTCAGGAATCAATAAGAAAATAAGGGAAGATGATACAGAAATGGACAAGACTTGAACAGGCCCTTCACAGAAGGAGAAATCCAAATAGCCAAGAAAATATATGAAAATACCCACCTCACTAGTTACCAGGGAAATGGAAATTTAAACCAACAGGAGGGCACAGTTCTTAAAGTCTGACCTTGACCTCCTCGGAGGGACAGAAAGTCCACCCCAATTACCATGTTCAAAGGGGCAGCCCAGCCTCACCTTCTGCCCTCTTACTATGTGTTATTGTTCCATGTTTCTTTCCACTGGAAATATTACATCACTGTTTATTATTTGTCACCGTCTGCTGGAATGTTAACAAAATGAGGTCGTGGATTTTGTTTTGTTCATTGTTTTTTTTCTCCCTCAAGACCTGAATCACACAGTAGGTGATCAATGAATATTGATTAATTTGGTGGGAGTGTAATTTGGTAAAAACTCTTTGGAAAAAAGTTTAATGTTTTCTTCTAAGGTAGGAGATATGCCTACAGGGTGAGCTGTCAATGACACTCTTGCGCATACAGTTGGGGAAACTCTTACACACATACACGGGGCCATATGCACGGGTTCTTCACAGCCTTACTTCTAATAATCTTTTAATTGGAAGAAGCCACATCCCATGGGTTCTAGAGTAGGTGAGTACAAGGTGGTACGTCCTACAGTAGAACAGTGTGTGGCAACGAAACGGACAGGCACTGCTGCCGACAGCACAGATGAAGCCTACTAGCACAGAGGGAGCCATCAGAGCATAAATGAATGCAGACACAATTGTGCCACTTGCTTAAACTTTACAAAGGCCAAACTCAACTGTCTTGCTTAGGGCTACAACCGTAAGTAGTAAAAATTATAAAGAAAAACAGGAACCCAGTCTTTGCCTCTCTGGGGGGAAAAGCAAAGGCATGAGGATTCTGGGGAGCTGACAATGTGCTATGTCTGGGCCTGGGTGGTCTTTTTATGGGTGTTGTGTAGTCACTCGTCAAACTGCACATGGGTCTAGATACGAATGCAAGCTTTGCCCGGGGGAGTTGAAGAAGGCACGTTTCACAGGGTCCTCATAAGCTGGCTTTTTAATTTATTTATTTTATTTATTTATTTTTGGCTGCATTGGGTCTTCATTGCTGCACGCGGGCTTCCTCTAGTTGCGGCGAGCGGGGACTACTCTTCGTTGCGGTGCGTGGGCTTCTCATTGCGGTGGCTTCTCTTGTTGCAGAGCATGGGCTCTAGGCGCACAGGCTTCAGTAGTTGCAGCACGCAGGCTCAGTAGTTGTGGCACGCAGGCTCAGTCGTTGTGGCTCGCGGGCTCTAGAGCGCAGGCTCAGCAGTTGTGGGGCGCGGGCTTCGTTGCTCCGTGGCATGTGGGTTCTTCCCGGGCCAGGGCTCGAACCCCTGTCCCCTGCATTGGCAGGCGGCTTCTTAACCACTGTGCCACCAGGGAAGCCCCCATAAGCTGGCTTTTAACAAATAGTTTATTACCACTTAGGAAAAATAAGAAGATATCTGAGTTTGGAGGAAATTTAGGTATCTACCGAAAAGAGACAGAGAGGGTTCTAAACTTGAGTCAGGAAGTCAGGATGAAGCATAAGAGGAGCAGGCAGGAGGTAAAGGTAGGGACTGTTCTGACATTCAGATGAAGGCACATGCTCTGCCTCTACGGGCACCGTTACTGGACATCAGATCTCTGCACCTTGCTCTAATATGCACTGCAGATTAGAAAGGCAAGGGATTTTCCTAAATAGACATCTCTCCAATGAAGACACGCAGGTGGCCGAAAGGCACATGAAAAGATGCTCAACATCACTAACCATTAGAGAAACTCAAATCAAAACTACAGTGAGGTATCACCTCACACCTGTCAGAATGGCCATCATCAAAAAGTCTACAAATAACAAATTCTGGTGAGGGTGTGGAGAAAAGGGAACCCGCCTACACTGCTGGTGGGAATGTAAATTGGTGCAGGCACTGTGGAGAACAGTGTAGAGGTTCCTTAAAAAACTAAAAATAGAGTAACATATAATCCAGCAATCCCACTCCTGGGCATATATCCTGAGAAAACCATAATTTGAAAGGATATATGCACTCCAATCTTCATTGCAGCACTATTTACAATAGCCAAGACATGGAAGCAACCTAAATGTCCATCAACAGAGGAATGGATAAAGATATGGGGTGTGTGTGTGTGTGTATATACATATATCTCACATATACATGTATATATATACATATATATATTCATATATATATATATGAATATTACTCAGCCATAAAAAAGAATGAAATAATGCCATTTGTAGCAACATGGATGCACCTGGAGATTATCATACTAAGTGAAGTAAGTCAGAGAAAGACAAATATCATATGATATCACTTACATGTGAAATCTAAAAAAAAAATGATACAAATGAACTTATTTACAAAACAGAAATAGACTCACAGACATAGAAAACAAACTTATGGTTACCAAAGGGGAAAGGTAGGGGGGAATAAATTAGGAGTTTGGGATTAGCAGATACAAACTACTATATATAAAACAGAAAAACAGGAAGGTCCTACTGTATAGCACAGGGAACTATATTCAATATCCTGTGATAAACCATAATGGAAAGGAATAATGAAAAAGAATATATATATATATATATTATATATATATATATATATATATATGTATAACTGAATCTCTTTGCTGTACATCAGAAACTAACACATTGTAACTCAACTATACTTCAATAAATAAAAAATAATAAAATTTTTTTCAAAAGAAAAGCGAGGGATTTTCCAGAAATTGTGTTTTTAAAAACCCTCTGCAATGTACAATTAACAATTTTTACAATTTACAATTCAAGGCCCTTCTTTCTATGTTTCCATGGTCTTACTGCCTATGTTTTTAAGCATAATTCTGGCAGTATTTCCATTCGTGGACATTTTGGCTCAAAAAATCAAAGTGGATCTCAGGTTTCAAAGACCCAAGGGAAAAAGAGGTCACCACTGAACACACCACTATTTATTGTTGGACCAATAACATTAAGCTGTCAAATTAGGCTTCGATTTGAATATTCCTCAGTGCAGAAAGAACATGTTTTCAGCAGTGCTCTTTCTTCCAGCGTGTTTTCAGTGCTTTACCGGAGCAACTAAATCACAGTCTAACAGCACACATTTGTAAAGCAAAAGTAGTAAAATACATGGAGTCTGTGTTCTGTCTTCATTTCTCAGCCTCAATTGTTAATCACATGTTTGCACGTTTGCTGTTGATTTATAGCATGTTTATAGTGATTTATGTAGTATTTATATTGAAGTTTTCATTTAAAAATTGAATGTACTTCAAAGATTTTATATCATTTTCTTCAAAACATTCCTTAAAAAAGCCTAACAACAGGGAGCAAAGAAGTCTAAAAATTGAATTAGATGACAGGTCAGAAGCTACACTGCTACACCATTTACTACAGAAAATAATTATTCCCCATCTATCTTTTCAATGTAAATATCACCAGTTTACTTTTACTCAGAGCGTTATTGAGTTATAATTTACATACAGGAAAATTTCTCTTTTTGCAGTGTAAAGTTTGATGAATTCTGGCAATTGTATACAGTTGTATAACTACCAACACAGACTGCCCTGCCTTCAGCCCCTACAGCTATTTGCATTTGGAAGGATTTCATATAAATTAAGTCATACATTATGTTTTCCAAAGCAGCTGTACAATTTTGCAGTCCCACCAGCAACATATGGGAGTTCCGGTTCCTCCACGTCTTACCTGACATGTGACGCTGTCGGTCCCCCTAATAATAGCCATCCCAGAGGATGTGTAGCAGTATCACTGGGGTTTTAATTCTCATTTCCCTGGTGACTAGGAATGACAAGCTTCTTTTTATGTGCTGAGTGGCCATTCGTATATCTCTGTTTGTGAAGTGTTTTTCAAACCTTTGACCTTTATTATTATTAAGTTGCATAACTTGTATAAAGTTGTATAGGTTGCAAATACTTTTTCCCAATCCATGGCTTTCCATATTTTTGCCTTAACTTTATTCTTTAGAAGAATAAAAGTTTTTAACTGCAATAAAACCCATTTTATCAATTGTTTTATTTTATGCCAGTTAACTTTTAAGATACCAGAAGTAAAACTACCTGGAATGAAATGGTATTCTCAGTCTCTGTCCATCCCTCCCATTTGTCCTCTTAGTCCCTTTAGGTATCCTGATTGCCAAATTTGTGAACATCATTTAGCTACCCCCGTAACTTTTTCAGGATGTAGTAGCAAAGGTTACTGCAGAAGGATGAGAAAAGAAAACACAAGACATAAACTCTTCATTAAGCAAAGTAACTTTCAAAGCCAAATGCAAGAGAATCAAAAGTCTAAGGATTTGAAATTGAAGAAAAAGAGAAGATGATGACAGCAGGGGTTGTGTTATTGTGAGCAACTGCTAGAAAAATATAGACGGGCAGGTTTTGAGAATCCTGCTTCCCGCCAAGATGAAGTAATAGGGACCAGATCTACCCTCAGCCAGAAACAACTGAAGAACTGGACAAAATACATGAAACAGTGTTTTTTAAGACATTGGCCATCAGGCAATGAAGGACAATGATCCCTGAGAAACTCAACCAAAGAAGATAAGCATATGAAGATGTTCAAGAGTGTTAGTCGTCAGGGAAATGTTAATTAAACTACAATGAGATACCACTTCAGTCCTATGAGAATGTCCAAAATTTACAGACTGACCATATCAAGTGTTGGCAAGGATGCTGAGGAACTTGAACACTCATACACTGCTGGTGGGAACTTCCAACCACTTTTGAAAACCATCTGGCAGGTTTTTAAGAAGTAAAACATACACCTGTGTGACCTGGCTATTCCACTCCCATATTCACCCACGAGAAACGAGAGCATATATACGTTCAGTACAAAGTCTTATACTTGAATGTTCATAGCAGCACTATGTGCTGCCCCAGTGGTTCTCAGCTGGAGGTGAATTTGCTTCCCAGGGGATGTCTGGCCACATTTGGAGACATTTTGGTTGTCACAACTGGGGGTGCTATTGGCATATAATCAGGGAGACCAAAAATTTTGCTAAATGTCCTACAATGCACAGAACAGTCCCCCACAACAAAGAATTATCCAGCTGAAAATGTCAGTTGTACCAAGGTTAAGAAACTGTCTACAGCCCCAAAAGAGAGTAACCCAAATGTCCATTAATAGGTGAAGGAACAAACAAATTGTGGTATATCCATACCATGGAATACTGCGGAGCAATAAAGGGCAACAAAGTACTGACTCAGGCTATGAATCTCAAACACACTGTGCTGTGTGAAAAAAGAGAGACACAAGTAAGTAGCTACTGCACTGTAGATAAAAATTCTAGGAAATGTAAGCTAATCTATGGTGACATAAACAAATCAACGGTTGCCAAAAATGGGGGACGGGGAAGGATCAAAAAGGGTGAAGAAGGAGGGATTACAAAAGGGCTTCAGGAAACACATGATGGTAATGGATATGTTCATTTTCTGGCTTTGTGGTGATGGTTTCATGAATGTACACATACATCAAAATTTATCAAGTTGTACACTTTAAATATGTGCAGTTTATGGTAGGTCAATTATACCCTGATGAACATGTTAAAAGCATCTATTTGCAAGAAAATTGAAACTAATTACAAAAAAAGTAATTATACTAATTTGTCATACTGACTAATGAAAGAAGAGTATTAAATTTAATAATGAGTGAGTTCCCTGGTGGTCTAGTGGTCAGGATTCAGCCCTTTTGTGGGCGTGGCCCGGGTTCAATCCCTGGTGGAGGAACTGAGATCCCACAAGCTGTGCAGCATGGACAAAAAAAAAAAAAAACAACCTTAATAATGAAACCCAAATATACATCTGCCAATCACTGATTAATTTGTTGGAAGCCAGAAGTCTGTGGGCCTGAGTTATGGTCCTGGTTCTAATGTAATCGTTGTAAGTGAGAATTTATTTGTAAAATGTAAGAGTCGGATTTGGTGATTTCAGTCCTTATACCTTTAAGAAGCCCTCTTTTTTTCTCCTATAGACTATCTTTACAGATTTTGGTGCTTTTTGGACTAACTGAATCAGTCTACTGTTGCAACACTGAATTCACATCATGGCAGCCAACCAACCACCAAGAAAATGTACAATTGTGGAGGCTGCCTTTGCCAAGGCCACCTGATCATTGTTCTGTGGCCAAGGGACTTCCTCTTCCCAGTCAGGCCAACTGAGGCCAAGGGCATTTAACAAGGACCACACGTAGATAAGCTGTTCTAAGTTCTCTTTAGACTACCTGTGGCTCTGGCAGGACACATGCTCCAGTAAAAGCTAAGACCAGGTGATCCTGGGTGGGAGACAGATTCCCACCTAGTAAAATGACTTCGGAAATTGACTGGAGGGGCCTCAGTAGTCTAAGTAGAGAAACTGGGGGCACAGAGGGAACCTGGGGGAAACCTAGGGTTAATTATTCCAGCGTAAAGGTACCGGGTTGATGAACCAACCCACTGGGAGGGGAGAGAGCGGGGAGGAGACACAGCGAGCCAAAGGGAGCTAAGATGTGCTTCTGGAGAAATAACATAAGAGCGCAGATGAAGGAAAAGAAGGAGGAAGAAGAGGAGGATGAGAAGGAGGAGGGGAGGCGGAGGCGGAGAAAGAAAAAAGAATAAACAATTGAGAGTTTCCCCCGTGAACAAAGCCTGTGGGTCAGTGATCAAGTCCTAGAAAGGGTGACTTAATAGACTCACTGTATCTTTATATCCAAGCTATGAACTCTCTTCTGTGAGTCTCAGAAAATTCAGGAAGGAGTTGGAGGAAACCAGCCCTTGGCTAAAGTTTGGCCAGAATTTCTGAAGTTGCTTCAAGTTAATGATAGAAAAAGTCACACTAGGTGCGTGTCACCCTCCTCCGAGAATGACCATTGTAAGTTAACTTTTTCATCTGATAGTTACAAACTTTGGTTTTAAACTCTTCACCTGAACACTTCAGTCCACTGCTAAATAAGAAGAACAGGAATTGAAAATTGGCAGAAAGACAGATCAGATGTAGATTACCAGCAGAACAATCTGTCACCTTCAGGGAGCATAAACCAGCCCAGAAGATAGTAAACAGCAGTTTTAATCGCACTGCCTAGAAGACAGGAAGAGATCTACAGAGGAAAATGAGGGAAATCTCTCTGCTAGGAAGAGTCTTATATAACATGGGTACGTTTGTCCTTATTTTGAATAGGGCTTTGTTTGACTGAAAAATAAGCAGAAAGCGGCCAAGCAGTGGGTGTCTTTGCTCCCTTTTGTTGGCAGGAGAGTTTTACTTGGGTTCCAAGAATTAGTTTACTGCATCAGTTCAGTCTCCATTCAGCTGTTAACTCGTTTTAATCTCTTTAAGTTGTCACTCAAATGCCTCTATTTACATTGCCTCTTTTATTTTTATATTTTATCTTCTCAATGAGATTTATATTCTTTGAGGAGAGCTTTATGTGCATGTATGAAGTATATATGTGTGTGTAGGTATGTACACACACACGTCACTTCTCATTGTTCGCAGGAGTTGTGTTCTATGAAGTCACTGCGAACACTGAATTACACAACACTGTAACTGCTCCTTGGGGAAATACAGGTCCCTCCCCTGTCTCTGGTCAGAACATTTTCATCAGTAGATCAATACATGACCTTGTTTTATGTGTGTTTCTTTAAAGACCTCTATGTGATGTATACTGCTGATTCATTAACTTGAATTCATGGACCACAGCACCATAACATGTCTGAACGAAGCTTCTCTATAAGACACATCACAGCCTTCTTGCACTTAGGACACAAGACAGCACTGCAGCCTGACGCTTGGGGGACATTTTAAATGGTGAAATCACCAACAAAGGTGTGAAAATGTGGCATTAAATCGACCCAGAAAAGGACACTTGTTGACAGTGTGAGCTGGAGCAAGAAGACAGAGCATCGCTGGTTCCACCTTGTCTAGAACAGACCCATCAGGAAATGCAGATTTTCCCTGCTCTGTGCATGTCTGTGAACGCCTGGGAAGGTGCAGCAAGTATTGACCTTGAGGTTACAAATAACATCAGCAAGTATGCAAATTCCCAAGTACAGAATCTGTGAACATGAGGACAGACCACACATGTGCATTTCTCCACAGCATGCTCCCAACAGAGCACGTGGCCACAGTAAGTGCACATACAGATGTAATTTCCTTGAAGATAGTGGCTACCTAATATAGTAATAGTATTCTTCATAGAAAACTCCTAGCTTAGAACTTTGCCTACATTATAGGCCCCTTTAAGGTTTTTGTTCAACAAAGAAAACAAAATGGTGAAGATTTCAACATGGTACCTTCACAGCCTACACCAAGGCACATGAAAATGCCTTGCATATCACAGGCACTCTGTAGATGTTAAATACTCTCTTTGTTTTCTGATTCATGTCCTTTCCTATTTTTTCTTATTTGCTTTTATTTTAGCGGCTTAATTATCCAGTATATGAATAAATGTGGAGGCAGGAACTTCCATTTCAATGCACGACACTGCTACAATCTCACGGAAGATGCATCGCTCTGAATTTGGGTGCCGTCGTCTTTAGTTTTCCTCCAAGTTCTCGAAAGGTTTCAAGCTTCAGGTGGAAATCAAGGACACCATAAGCCTGACAAACTGAGTGATTTTTTTTAGGTGTCAAAAAGTAAATAGCAGTTCCCAGTGTCAAGGAACTCAGAGTTATTTACAGATTTCCGTTTGTATTGTAGAGAAGCATTTATGATCAAAGTAATACGGTAACAGTTAAGACCATAAAGTCTTAACTGTTAGATCTCATCTTAACTGAAAGATCTCATCTTTCATAATATGTTCCAAATACTTTTTTTAAATTAATTAATTAATTTATTTTTGGCTGCGTTGGGTCTTCATTGCTGCGCACAGGCTTTCTCTAGTTGCAGCGAGAGGGGACTACTCTTCGTGTGGTGCACGGGCTTCTCATTGCAGTGGCTTCTCTTGTTGCAGAGCATGGGCTCTAGGCACGTGGGCTTCAGTAGTTGTGGCTCGCGGGCTCAGTAGTTGTGGTATGCGGGCTCTAGAGCACAGGCTCAGTAGGTGTGGTGCACGGGCTTAGCTGCTCCGCAGCATGTGGGATCTTCCCGGACCAGGGCTCAAACCCGTGTTTCCTGCACTGGCAGGCGGATTCTTAACCACTACGCCACCAGGGAAGCCCCCAAATACTATTTTTATCACCACCTCACCACCATTCTCAGAAATAGGATGTTGCTGAAAACACAAGTCAAAAAGCTTTATCCGACTTTTGCCTTTACGAGATTTATGCTATATTATTCCACTAGGCCAGCAGTTGCCTAAAAACATTTTTGCTGTGGGATTATTCTGTTACAAGGACATTTTTTTAAACTTTTTATTTTATAATGGAGTACAGTTGATTAACAATGTTGTGTTAGTTTCAGGTGTGCAGCAAAGTGATTCCGTGATACATATACATGTTATTGTACAGCACAGGGAACTCTGCTCAATATTATGTAACAACCTAAATGGGAAAAGAATTTGAAAAAGAATAGATACACGTATATGTTACGAGGACTTTTGACCCTACTGACAGCGAGCACCGTTTCTGTGGAATGCAAGTGTGGCCGTAAATTTGCCCTTGGAATGGAAGTTTGTTGAATAGCATAAGATATTTGACCGGCCACCTTCTCAGCTCTGCTCTGTCATTACGTTTTTCTTTTCCTTGGTCTCTGTGTCATCAAAATGAAGAAATCAGAATAATTTTTGTCAGATGAATGGTTTGAAATCTATAATTCAAAGACGGTTTATCTAAAATGTTGGGCAAACTCTCTCCTAACTGCTTTGTTACAGGATAGACAAGCGATGAAAGGAAAAGACATCGAGAGAAAAAAAATAGTCATAATAATTACAACAACGATAAAAACGAAGACTATGACCAGCAAAGGCAGCAAGTGGAGGGTATGCATCTACTTTTGGTTCTATTGAAATCCCACTAAAATGACAGAAGCAAGATTTTGTTAAGACAGAAATCCACAAGAAAGGAGAAAACAGAGAGGAGGTAACAGCAGTAACCCTGGATGTGAGGAAGCAGACCAAGGCGACACAACCCTACAAAGAGGGTTACTAATCTGTTGAAGTCTCCAGAACTGCCCCACTGAAGACCTCTGGAAGTAGGCGTGAAAGGGCACCCGAATAAAGAGGACTGACTGAAAGCCTACATGAGCAACTATGGGATCACCAGTTGTCTCCCCACCAGAGCAAAAACTGGAGGTTTATTCTCTGAGGAGAGCGAAAACCAAGCATGAGGTGAGTCCACAACCCTGAGACCAGGGGACTGGTTGCTGAGACCCTGGTCCTCTCCCCACTCAGCACCCTCCTGTTAGCGGGCAGGCTCCCTCTTCCAGGCAGAGGATGGGAGGTGTTCTCCAGAGAGCAGGACCTGCCCTGGAGGGAACACCTAAAAGATACACGTGAAAGATTGCACAGCGCAGCTCATCCGCCCAGACCCATCATCTGACGGCAGACTTTCAGCATCAGAGCATCCAATCCACCATTTTTTCCAATCTATTTTTTAGTCTTCCCCTGTACAAGCATGCAACCAGGTTACCAAATATCTGAGGAAACGGTTTATCATCAAAGAATGAAAGAGAGAGAGAGAGAAAGAGAGAAGGAGGGAGGGACTTCGAGGGACTAAGAAGGAGTGAGAGAAGGAGACCAAAACAAACAGAAAAAAGTTACTTGGAGGAAACAAGACCCGATGCAGGGGGAAGAAATTTCCCCCAAAACTAATATTAACTAAAAGAAGATATTGCAACCATGGAACATGAACAGGTAGTATTTAAAAAAGGAATATATATGGGAAAAGACTGGGGACAAAGAAAAGATCCAGTACACTTCCAGAAAGAAAGAATAAATAAAGCACAAACAGACCCCACACAAAGGACTGTGATCAGAATGGCTTCAGACATCCCAACAGCAGTGCTGGAATTAGAAGGAGAATTCTATACACAGCCGACTTATCAATCAAGCCTGAGGCCAGAATACAGACATGTTTAAACATGCAAAATTTTATCGGCGGTGTATTTTTTTCTCAGAAATCTATTTTAAAAGCTTATGAATGAGTAAACCAAGGAAGAGAGAAATAGGGGTTTTAGGAACCAGAAATCCAGCACAGAAGAGAGGGGAGGAGACTCCGCAGTCAGGATTGGGGCAGATCCAGAGGGGCTCTCCCAGGAAGGTTAGATTTATAGTTTCCTTGATGTGCCCGAACTTCCTGAGGTGACATTGATGTAGGTGCCAAAGCATCTGGGGGTGAAATACTGGTCAGTACCTAAAAAACCAAGCAGAAAAGGAAACACACACACACACACACACACACACACACACACAGAGCGAGAAACAATGGGAAACTGGGTGAGAGGTATACATGAACATCTTGTAGTCTTTGCAACTTTTCTGCAAATCTAAAACTATTCTAAAATATGAAAAATTATTTAGAAAATAATGTTAGACGCAGAAAAAAGTTAACAGCACTAAAGGTGTACATGTACACATATATCCAGTGGGGAGATGAGGGCCCATAAAGAAGGGAAGAACATCTGGAGAATGAAAGCCTTGCCCACTGAGGGCCCCGAGCTTGGCCGGCGCCACCTCTGCCTGGGTTGACCAGCGCACAGAACGTGCCCAAAAGGCTGCCTGGGAAAGCTCTCTGCCTCGCTGCCTTGGGTAGATTGGATCCCCTTTTCTGATCCCAGCCAACCACAGAATTCCCAATCCTTTCCTGCTTTCCAGAGCCCAACTCCGAGTGTTACAACTGTTTGCTTTTTGAGACTGGAGCATCGGGGTCTACAGAGAGGGCTGGTCGACACCCTTCACTTTACCCCGAGGGACGGGGATCCCAGACAGGTCCTGTCACTTGCCCAGGATCCGCTGACAGCAGACCCGCCAGCAGTCTCCCATCTAGGAGCACATCCGATGTCATCCTGTAAACAGGAGCCAACCGCCAACACACATGGCTTCATTTAATCCACAGGTTCTCTTTTTCTTCTTAGTAAAAGAAAATCGATGCAAAGCACTTCAAAAGCACGTAAAGTGAACATCTCTGATAATCCCATGCCCCGCCACCACCACCTCACCCCTACCAGGAGCCACTTCCTGAGCTACCGTGCATTCCTACCCCTACTAAACAAAGGAGGAAGCGAGTCCCAAAGAGGCTGTGCAGGGGGTGAGCCGAACAGCCACAGGGGGTGAGCCGAACAGCCCGGCGTGGAACCCGGGCTGCTGTGAGCCCGCTGCAGGACACACTCTTAATGGGGAAAGTATCCTGGCTGTAGGGTGGCCATCAGCACTGGTGATCTATGAAACACCAGTCAAAACCACGTGAGATACTACCTCACACCTGGCAGAACAGCCGTCATCAAAAAGAACACAAATAAATGTCAGTGAGCCTGTGGAGAAAAGGGAACCCATACACATTTACACTGGTGGGAATGTAAATTGCTGCAGCCACTATAGAAAACAGTATGGAGGTTTCTTAAAAAACTAAAAATAGAATTACCATATGACCCAGCAATCCCACTCCTGGGTACATACCCGAAAAAATCAAAAACACTAATTCAAAAGATACATGCACCCTGATCCTGATGTTCATAGTAGCACTATTAACAATTGCCAAGACGTGGAAGCAACCTAAACGTCCACCAGATGAATGGATAAAGAAGATGTAGTATATATACACACACACACACATACATGCACACACACAATGGAATACTACTCAGCCATAAAAAAGAAGGAAATTTTGCCATTTGCAGCAACATGGATGGACCTAGAGATACCATACTAAGTGAAGTAAGTCAGACAGAGAAAGACAAATACTGTAAGCTGTCACCTATATGTGGAATCTAAACAGTATGACAAACTAGTGAATAAAACAAAGAAGAAGCAGACTCACAGATGTAGACAACAAACTAGTGGTCACCAGTGGGGAGACGGAAGGGGTGATGGAGGGGTGATCGAGGGGTTAGTGTGGGATTATACCGAGTCATGTGTGTGAAACTTCTGGAAACTGTAAAGCACTGTAGAATTTAAAGAATCTTTCAATCAATAAAAAAAAAACAGCTGGTGACCTATGTAAGACATTAATTTTGGTGATTTTGAAACGTTTTACACCCAACTTCGTTGTTTATGTTTTCAGAGACTTTAACACAGAAAGGCCCATCATGGGACAGCTTTGGGTGAATTTAAATAGAACGAGAGGCAAACATCTTAAGGTCATCTCATTATTTGGATTTTTTTCCCCTGTTAGCCTTGTCACCATTCTAAGGTTTTAATGCTGCTTCCAGAGTGTAGAAGGAAAACGTAAAAAAAGAAATTGTTCTGTCATTTATGTGAGCTCATCAGCGTTTATCAATATTCTAGAGGGCTGCTTGGCCCTCACACCCACCAGATCCTCTCTCTTACTCTACACCCTCTGTGACTTCGCAAAGAGCAAGGAATGCACGGAGAAAATCGGCTGCTTATAAGGCTTTTACTTTGAAGGGAAGGAGTTCAGATAAATTCAGCTCTGTTTGCAAAGAAAAACTTCAAAGGCTTTAGGAAGCCTCCTCCCCTTAATTCAGTTTGTTGGGCTGGCTCCCCTATTTGAAAGGTAAGAAGATGAAAGAAAGTTAATCCTCCATAAATTCTCCTCCTGTTTTGCCCAGAGTTTCAATACAATGCCTTTTCGCTTAGTAATTTTCGCGGTGTGAGATAGGCAAGGGCCTGGGACTGGCAAAGCTGCAAATTACCATTGTTCCAAGTGGTCTCCGGACACACCTTAATCTCGGGATCCCCATCAGGTCTCCCGCAGAGGCTACTCTCCATCCCAGAGCATCTCATTCTCGGGTTATTCTGACTTTTCATGAAAGCATCCCAGAAGGTGCTGTGGAGCTGTAAAACTCGACACAGATCTCTCTTCTCTGGGAAATCATTTCAAAGCAGAAACTAAACTTTTCTTTATTAAAATTGCTACCACTCAGGTAAGCTCCACCTCATCAATACTTAGGGTTAAGAATTTCACTTGCAAAAACAAAGAGAACTCTCCCGTGTCTTATTTCCAGTTTAGGACCAGCTTCCCAAATCCTAAACAGTTGATCTTTGCTTATTTCAAATTAGATGAAAAATCTCTCAGGTTGAGGAGTTCTTGAGTATTGCAAAAGGATGCTCTTCCAGGTCTAAAGAACCCCAAAGGCTATTTATTTTATGGCCTGTGGTCAACCATGTCCTCAGTGGTTGGCCTACGGCAGAATCAAAAATTTCTAAGAGTTAAATAACATTTCTGTTGCTGGATGAAAATGCAATTAAACCCCAAATTTCTTCTTAAGCATGCAACAAATTCTCCCAAAAATTGGGAACAGAGGAATAGAGAGTTATGGCTTATTACACACAAGCTTTGCTTGGGATGATGAAGAAACGTTCTGAAAATGGACAGTGGTAGTGGTTGTATAACATTAGGAATGTACTTAATGTCCTTGACGTGTCCACTTAAAATGGTTTAAATGGTCAGTTTTAGGTTATGTATGTTTTACCACAATGTTTGAAATGTAATAAACAATAAGCAAGAGCTTCATATTAAAAACGTTAAATAATTCAGGGCTGGGAAGAAGCACAAAAGTAAAACATGTTTCTGATGGGTAAACGGTCACTAATAGATATTAAACATCTAATAACAAAAGTTTTGACAGAGAAATTCCACTTTTATCAAGTTATCCTAAGGATATAGTTTAAAATGTACACAAAGTCTGTATTGAGAAGAGCATTTATAATAGCATTGTTTGTAATAACAATCTTTAAGAAAACGTTGGGGGTACCTAAATGTCCAACCACATTAGTTTAATAAGTTCTGGTTAATTTAGTAAATAAATTACCCTTACCTCGCGGCCACGCCTCCCTAGTATCTTTGTTTACTCTCTACCTCTGACGTTGCATTCAGCCTGGCATTCCTCCGCTGCTTTCTAAGTCTTTCCTATAATTATCATTGGTTCACTCAACAATTACTTATTGACACTTCCTGTGTCAGGGCCACAGGAGGTGCTAGGGATAAAGCTTTCAACAAGTTGGACAAAGTCCCTTTTCTCATGAAGTTCATAAATGTTGGGGAGAATACAAAGAAGAAAATCAGCAATTATAACATCACATGACAAGTGCTAGGACATGGGATGCTCTGGGTCAGAGTATGTCAGTCAGGCTCCTAAACCAGATCAGTGTGCATCTGGGAGGACTTCCTGGAAGAAGTCATGTCATCATAAGAATGAGCAGAAACTAAGGAGGGGAAGAACGTGAGGGGGAAAGAAAAACAGTCCAGGCAGGCAGAGATAACAGCCCGTATAAGGACCAGAGGTTAAAGAGAACAGAGTATATTCAAGAAAGTACGGATATTTCAGCATAGCATGAGCATAGAGATGCCAGGAAAAGACCGAGAAAGATCCACCTGTGACCATGTAGCTTCAAACCACACTCAGCCTCAAGACCAAGGGCCAGGGAACTCACTCATTGGGTGTCTCCATAGGAACAGGCTACAAGCACCCCAAGGTCACGTGCCCCACCTTAAACTCACCATCTGCCTCCCTCCCTCCAAGCCTGGTTCTGCCATGTGGGTTCTCGGTCACAGTGAACGATGCCACCAGAACCCCTGAAGCCACACGTGCTCCTCCGTGTCTCTCCCTCCCGGTGCCCCTGGGGTGGGCGGCCCCCGGGAGAGGCAAAGGCAGGATGGGGCAGAGATGCACGTCAGCTGTGGTGTAGACCCAAAAACAGCCTTGAGGAGCCCCCGGGGAACGGCCCCTGTGGCCACCTCGGTCCGTCCCTGGATGTGAGGGTCACATCCTGCCAGGAAGGGCCTTGGGAAGGTGGTGAGGCGTGGCTGACAGCCCTGCCCGCCGGGGAACAAGTCCTTTCTTAAGCAGATGTGCCCCCATCCCTCCATGTCCATTATAACACAGTGAAAGTCCTTTCCATCTGCTTCCTAAATGTTTCTTGACTCAATCTGCTCCGTCTCCTCTTTCCAGACTCTCCAGAGGCCTCTGGTGTCATCGTCACACTCTGGCGAGCCCCTCTCCACACTTCAGTCGGAATAATCCTTCCAAACCCCAAATCCGATTGTCATTCTCCTGCTCAAACCCTGTCATAGCATCTCAACGCACTTAGGATAAAATCTGAGCTCCCGGCCATACTTTACGGTACGTGTATCAACTCCGACCTTGACCCGGCACGGGGGTTACCCACCTCCCCAGCTCGATACACTGACTGTACCCACACTTTTTCCACCTGGTTTCCTGTGATCCCTCTGCCCGGAACATCCGCCCTGGCCCTTGATCTGGTTAATTCTGACTTACCGTTCAAGGCTCAGCTTAAATATCCCTCCTTCCAGAAAGTCATGGTTCTACCACAGGCCTGTTCTACGTCACTGCAGGGAGTATTTGTTTCCTGTTTCTTGATCTCTCACTAAACTATAAGCTTTGTCATGGCAGGGACTCTGTCAATCATCTTTTTCCCCCAGTTTTATTGGGAAGTAATTGACATCCATCTCTGTATAAATTCAAGGCATCCAGCATGACGGTTTGTTTTACATATACTGTGAAATGATTGCTACAACAGTTCCGCTAACACCCATCATCTCATATAGATACAAGTAAAAGAAAAGAAAGAAGAGAAAATTCTCCTTGTGAAGAGAATGCTTCAGATCTACTCTCTTAACCACTTTCCTCTGCACCACGCAGCGGTGTTCCCATGGTCACCAAGCTGCACGGTATGTCCCAGTCCTTGTTTATCTTACAGCTGGAAGTTCATTCCTTCTGCTAATGTTGACAGACCAGCCCAGAAGCCAGGTAGCACCTAAGACCATTGTGGCAACACATGGCTGACCTGGGCAGGGCTGCAGTGCACAGTGAGAGAAGCAAGGTGCCGCGTCACGTTAAGGTAGCATCCCATTTGTTGAGGAAAACGTTCTCAGAGAAAAGTTCTCCAAGGACAAACACCAACATGATAACTGAAACCATCTCAGGTCCACAGTCAACCCACTTAACTAAGGGGATGGGGTCATCTGTCTTTTTGTTTTTGTTTATCTGTGTTTTCTAAAATTTGGGAGGCATGAGCTTTTTTTTTCTTTCATAATAATAAAGAACAAAGATGACTTTTATAGAATTTAGGAAATTCAAGATGTTGAATGGCAAAAATCTATGATTTCAGAATGCCTAAGCTTCGCCAAGAAAAGACGTCTGAGTTAATGTGTTAAATCTATAAAAATAATGGAATTTACTCAACTCCTGACTCTTGAGTTCAAGGCTTGGAATTCTCAAGTTCACTGTTACATTCTGTTTCTATTAAAAAGGAAAATATTGCTGCTTCCCTAGAAACAGGCTTTGTTTTCCAATGATGGTGTTATCTTCACTAAATTTTTCCTCTTTTCATTAAATCTGTGTATTTTGGAAGAATGTTTTAAATCCTATCAGAAGACACTTCACCTTCTGGTTATTTTTCTTGCGCTAACTGACCGAGTCTCACAACATTCCCCACCACAGGGAGGCGGGATGAGCACCGTCCTCCGCACCGTGTGAGGCTACTGTGGGCCATTCTGCTGTGAATCAGGATGAGACAATCATATATTTAGTCTACATTTGCGCTTGTTCGATGCCAGCATCTTAATTTCAAGAACAGCATGATTTTATCAGTTTTGCGTGAAAACCACTTCACAGCACATAGATGATCTTTGCGCTTTTTCTAGATCCTCTCAGAAAGCTCAGCTTCCTGGTTTCTCACCTGCCCCCAGCCCCCCCCACGGAAAGATGGAAAACAGCAGGTTTTTAGGCAGCGACTACTTGGGGGAAGTGAGGGCCCACCGCAGATCTGGAGCTCGACTGGGAAGGTTAACCAAATACCCGCCAGCACCATTAACACATTAACCCTCCGGCCAGTTTATCTTGGCACCTAGGTGAGAATGGTATTTGCAAAACTGGAACAGAAACCCAGCTACGTTTTAGAAGGGGGGAAGGGAAGGGGCCATGGGCAACCAGCTAAGGGAGGGGGTCTCTGACAGATGACCGGCCTCTGAGAGCAGCAAAGTGGGAGGCTCAGAAGAGAGCGGCAAAGCCGGGTGGAAATTTTCCTGTGTCGTTTTCTCAGGCTGCTTGTAGAGGCTGCTTTCATCTGGGCCTCGGAAGGGCTCTCTGAGCCGTGCTGGGTCTTTTGCTAGGACAGGTGAGACAGGAACTGGACACCACGGGGAGCAGGTCCCTGGACCACATTCCTCGTAACAGCCGGGGTGGGGTTACCCTGGCCTCATAAAGGGAAGCGGAGAGCCAGAGGTTGGCAATATGCCAGGGCGCCAAGCAGCGTCCAGACCAGGCCCTCCCTTCCCTGCTGTGCCCGGCACCCCAGGAGCCTCTGGCCTCACCTTCTCTGCAACCCGGCCATCCGATCCCAGGCTTTCAGCACCACCTGGTGCGAAGCTCCACCGCGGCTGCTGTCTCTAAGGGGCCCCCGCACCCCGCCAAGATGTTCAGTGTCCTCTCTAATGTCAACCCCCCCGGCCGGTCGCTTTCTCCCTTCTTCTAGTTAACAGGTCACGGATCTCACAAACGTGCAGGGATGCACAGAGCAGTGAGAAAAGCACTCACTTCCGGTTTCACGCAATCAACTCCGAATCCTCTCTTTATCTCCCTCCGCACCTCGGATCCAAAGAAGGAATCCCCCCTGGTTCCCAAGGTCCGCAGAGCCTGACCGCTTCCGCCTCCACCCCCGGCCCCGGACCAGCCCGCTGCGTCCTCCTGCCTCACCCGCGCCCCGTGCTCTGTCCCCGGAGCAGCCGCTCCCATCCCTCCCACGTGGAAGGCACATCCGTCCAGGGGCTCCAGAAACTGCCCCCACGCACCTTGGGGACCCCTAGTTTCTCGCCCCCTGTCGCCCTCAAATGCACAGGGGCGTTGGGGGCTCTGCGTGCAGATGTCCCCTCACTTCCGGGTCTCCCCACCTGCTTGAACGCTGCATCACCCCTCGGCCCCCACACACACTCGCCCCCCGCCTTTCCGGCTTGCTTTTCCTACACAGCGCGGGGGCGGGTAGGGGGGACGCCAGCTGCTCCACTGCTCCTTTACCCTCCTTCACAGGCTCCAGGATGAGCCTCCAGGGAGGGTTCCCCTCCCACGCAAGAAAGGAAGGCTCACAAGACAGGGACGGTTTACTGGTTTACTCTCCTCGTTCACTGCTGCCCTGGAAGAGGCTCTAGAGCCCTGCGTATCCCGGTTCCGCATCCCCGTCCGCCGATAGCGGGTATGTACTGAAAACAGTCTGCATGTAAGTGGACCTGCGAAGTTCAAACCCGTGTTGTTCTAGGGTCCACTGGATTGAAATGCAGTTTGCTTTTCAGAAAGCTGGGTCGTTTCTACCGAACGTGCCTAGGGCCTGGCGTGTTTTCACGTGGTAACGTGTGAAGGGCTTTGCGCTTCCTTCTTTAGGACTTGGGAACCCGACCTGGTTCGGGAGGAGGCATCCTGAAAAGAATATGAAAAAGAACGTGTATGTGTGTCACTGAGTCACTTTGCTGTGTGGCAGAAATTGACACAGCAGTGCACATCAACTCTACTTCAATAAAATGATTTTTTTTATTTTTAAATAAAAATAAAAACATTAATACAGTTACAGAAAGTGATTACACACGGAGCTGCAGCAGGCTTAGGCAAGAATTATGCTTAATAGCAATTCTGCTTGTTACTGATATCTCTCAGCTCCAAGCCTCCTCCCCCAATCCTGTGCTCTGTAATGCTTCCTTTAATTGTGGTAAAATACACATAACATAACATTTACCATCTGAGCCAGCTTTAGGTGTACGGTTCTGCCGTGTTATGTCCATTCACATTGCTGTATCACCCTCCCCACCAATCATCTCCAGAATTTTTCCATCTTCCCAAACTGGAACTCTGTCCCATTAAACAGTAACTCCCATCTCCCTCACCCCATTCCCTGGAAACCACTATCCTCCTGCCTGTCTCTATGAATTTGACTCTTCTAGGGACCTCATATAAGTGGAATCACCTTATAGGAGGTATTTCTCTTTCTATGACTGGCTTATTTCACTTACTTAAAGTCCTCAAGTTTCATCCATGTTAGATCCTGTGTCAGAACTTCCTTCCTTTGTAAGGTTTAATAATACCGCATTGTATGTACAGAGAGTGTTTGCTTATCCATTCATCCGTTGACGGACACTTGGGTTGCTTCCACCTTTCGGCTGTTGTGAATAACATCACCATAAACATGGATGTACAAGAATCTATTCGAATCCCTGCTTTTGATTCTCTTGGGAATATACCCAGAAGTAGAAATACTGGCTCATATGGTAATTCTATGTTTAATTTGTTTTGAGGAACCGCCATACTGCTGTGTGATTCTGAGGCTGGCTGGGACTCTGAAAACCACATCCCCATCTCCTGCAGCAGCTGGCTCTTCATTACTTTCCAACAAGAAGAGCCAAAGAAGACGAGAAACTGGAAGGTAAGAACAGAGAGGGAGCCGAGGAAGCACCAAATCCAAAAAGAGAACCAAAGAAACCCAGCTCTGCCCTTTGACCTTAACAAATCTCTACCCTTTGGGACCCCAGTTTTCTCATCTCTAAAAGTAAGAGCTGAAAAGATTTTTTAAATTCCTTCAGGCTATAAAAGGCTACCATTTTACGTAAACAGAAGACCATAAAGCTATACAGAATAGTGTAAAAATCATATTCGCCGCAGAACTGAATCGGACTTCAGGGGTTCCTGTTCTAAAAGCTTTGCTACTTCTGCCGCCCAGCTTCCCATTCTGACCGAGTACCTTGAACCAGCCCTAGCTTCCCACTGAAGACAACGATTAAACGGTACTTGATATAAACCAAATGTTTTCCAGCCCCGGACAACAGGAAGCAGAGGGTGGTAATCCTAGAGAAAAGGGAAATACCCGAAATGAGCCCCAGTTTGCCCTGGCTTTCAGCCCAGGGTCACATCACACTCCCAAACACACAGCCCTGGCATCTACAACTTGCAGGAGAAGATGGAGGCATTTGGGGCAGGGAAGGAGCTGGAATTTGTGGCGACAGGCACTAGGGAGAAGGGGGTGGCAGAAGCCTGCGTGGGCACCGCCCTGCTCCTGGGTTGAAGGCTGGACTGCACAGCACAGGGCAGGTTCTCAGAGGTCCTGCAGAGGAGAGCTCCGCGGGGGTCCCCATGTCACTCAGGGCTGGCGGATGCTGGATTCTGAGTAAAGAACGTGCCCCAGAATAAGGGCCAGACCCTAGGGCAAAGGGCAAACAGAAACAGACCCATCTGGTAGGATCAAGAGACCCCCCTAATAACTGCTTGCGAGAATAAAACTCAATAACTTTTTGTTTGTTTTTATTGAAGTATAGTTGATTTACAATGTTGTGTTAGTTGCAGATGTGCAGCTAAGTGATTCAGTTATATATATATATATATATATATATATATATATATATATATATATATATATATTTCAGGTTCTTTTCCATTACAGGTTATTACAAGATACTGAATATAGCTCCCTCTGCTACACAGTAGGTCCTTGTTGTATATCTATTTTATATATAGTGGTTTGTATCTGCTAATTCCAAACTCCTAGTTTATCCCCCACTTTCACCTTTGGTAACCATAAGATTTTTTTCTGCCTGTGAGTCTGTTCCTGTTTTGCAAATAAGTTCATTTGTGTCATTTTTTTAGATCCTACATATAAGCGATATCATGATATTTGTCTTTCTCTGTCTGACTTACTTCACTTAGTATGATAAACTCTGGGTCCATCCATGTTACTACAAATGGCCTTATTCCATTCTTTTTTATGGCTGAGTAGTAAGTATTCCATTGTGTATAGGTACCACATCTTCTTTATCCATTCACCTGACTGTTGTTGGACGTTTAGGTTGCTTCCATGTCTTGGTTGTTGTAAATTAAAACTCAATCATCTTTAAAGAAAGGTGACATCATCTAAAAGCTGTGAACATACATCCTCCTTAATGCTCAGCATACAATGAAAAAGTACTGGATATGCAAAGAATTATGAAAACGTGACCTATAATCTAGAAGTTACATCTTCTCCTCATGTATATCCATTCCAGTAGAAAGACCGAAGAGGTGTCTGAGACAGCAAATAGCCAGGGTGCCTCGTGATCTAGAAAGAACTTGCAGTAACCTCCTAAGTACTAATCTTACACCGTAAATGCTATACTTTTTACCCATTAATTATAGCCATTATGAATTTTTAACAAGATACTAAAAGGTTCTAACCCTACAATCATTTATGAACCTGAAACCTACCGTAGCTTACTTAGGGAGGAGTTACTTTAACATCAATGTTAGTCTTTAATGTCTTACACTTTGTTTCTCCCTATAGACAAATTATTTGCCAAGAATTCTAAATAAAAGGCATAATCCTAAAACTTAGCTTAGGAACCTGACAAGTTTACGTCTTTTTGTGTTAAGTAGGTTCTGATGTCTGGATGGTTGTATGTCTTGCAGAGGACACCTCAGGATGGGGTGAAAGAAGCATGAAGCCAAAGATCTGAACTTGGGAGGAGAAGATTCCAGGATGGATAATGCCACGTGGGCAAACACAGTGATGCCGTCAGAGCTGAGCCCTTGCTGCTCGCTGTAGAGTATGCCATCGAACCGTGCCACCCAGCTCCCTTCCCGTCCAGGAGAGCACCTTTCCCAGGACCACTGTCTCATCCCCCCACCCCACCCCCTGGAAAGCGATACTACCCTCCATTCTCCAAAATGAAAAGGAGAACCTGCTAAAGTGATGGTTTGAAGGATAGTTTACTTCACTGTCAGCACCACAGGCTATTCTTTCCATAGGAATCATCTATTATCTACCACTGTATCAAGGCTCTCAGTTTCACAATCAACTTTTTACAGCAGAGAAGGAGACTAATTACAATTGAGAGAAGGATCATGATTTTAGCAAGAAGTAAGAGGAAGTAAATAGATTGTTAATAAACGAAATGGAAATTAATTCATACATACGAAGAAAATTTCTCTTATGACTTAAATGGCTTTTCTGGACTCAGAGAGGGAAAAGTACAGAAAAATGGGATACTCTATAAAGATCAAAAAACAGTGAGAATTTAAACTCATTTCACAAAGCCAGTATTACCCTGACACCAAAGTCAGACAAAGATACCACAAGAAAACTGAAGGCCAATATCCCCGATGAACATAGATGCAAAAATCTTCAATAAAATACTAGCAAACCAAATTCAGCAGCACAGTGAAAGGATCATATACCATGGCCAAGCGAGATTTTCCCTGGGGTGTGAGGATGGTGCAACATATACAAATCAATGTGATACATCACATTAACAGAATGAAGGGGAAAAGATACATGATCATGTCAATTAGACACAGAAAAAGCATTTGACAAAATGCAACATCAGGTCTTGATAAAAAAAAATGTCAACAAAATAGGTATAGAAGGAACTTACCTCAGCACAATAAAGGTCATGTATGAAAAGCCACAACTAACATTATAATCAATGAAGGTTTTCCCACTAAGATCTGGTACAAGGCAAGGATGACCTCTCTCAATACCTCTACTCATCATAGCACTGGAAGTCCTAGTCAGAGCAATTAGACAAGAAAAAGAAATAATAAGCATTCAAATTGGAAAGGAAGAAGTGAAATTACCTGTTTACAGATGACATGATCATATATGCAGAAAATCCTAAAGATGCAACAAAGTAACTCTTACAACTAATAAATGAAGAAGAAAACATAAGGCAAAAGCTTCCTGACCTTCATCTGGGCAATGATTTTTTTGGCTATGACACCAAAAGCACAGGCAACAAAAGCAAAACTAGACATGTGGGATTGCATCAAACTAAAAAGCTTCTGCACAGCAAAGGAAGCAATCGAGAGCAAAAAGGCAACCTACATGATGGGAGAAAATATTTGAAACCCATGTATCTGACAAGCAGTTACTACCCTATATTTATATAGGAACTCATAGAACTCAGTAGCAAAAAAACAAATAACCTGATTTTAAAATGGACAAAAGACCTGAATAGACATTTCTCAAAATAAGGCTTACTAATGGCCAACAGGTATGTGAAAAGGTTCAACAAATCATCAAGAAAATGCGCATCAAAACCACAATATCACCTCACACCAAGGTCAAGAAGACAAAAGGTAACAGTGTCGACCAGGATGTGGAGAAAAGGAAACCCTGTTGCACTCTTCGTGGGATGTCAACTGGTACAGCCATTATGGAAAACAGTATGAGGGTTTCTCAAAAAATTAAAAGTGGAGCTGCCATATGACCCAGCAATCTTACTTCTGGGATTCATATCCAGAGGAAATGAAATCAATATCTCAAAAGGATAGTGTTCTCCCAATGAACGTGGAGTAAGTACAGCATTATTCACACTGACCAAGATATGGAAACAGTCTAAATGTCTGTCAACAGATGAATGGATAAAGAAAATGTGATAGATACTATATACGTATCTCACAGGCAAAGAAGCATATATATACAATGTATATGTATACACACACACGTGCAATGGGATATTATTCAGCATTAAAAAGGAAAGAAATCGTGCCATTAGCAACAACATGGATAAACCTGGAGGACCTTATGCTAAAGTGATGTAAGTCAGACACAGAAAGACAAATATTGCATGATATCACTTATTTGTGGGATCTCAAATAGTCACTGACAGAAGCAGCGAGTAGAGTGAGGTTGCAGGGAGAGAGGCGCAGGGAAATGGGAGATGTTGGTCAAGGGGTTCAAAGTTTCAGTTATGCAGGATGGATAAGTTCTGGAGATCTAGTGTACGGCAAGGTGACTATCATTAACACTACTGCATTGTATACTTGAAATGTGCTGAGAGTTAAGAGTTCTCACCACACACACAAAGGATAACTTTGTGAGGAATTGGATGTGTGAATTAGCTTGATTGTGGTGATTACTTCACAGTGCATACATATACGAAAACATCAACTGCACACCTTAAACATACACAACTTTTGTTTGCCAATTACACCTGAATAAAGCTGGGGTAGGGGATGAAAGAGGACTTAACCTGACTGAGCACCGTTACCGCGTGCCCGGCCCCTTACACACGTCAGCTCATTCCATCCTCACCACCAGCCATACCCAGGTCTTGTTACCCACTGTTACATATGAGGAACCTAGTCTCTGAGAAGTAAGGTAACTAACTCAGGGTGTCACAGAAACTCAGTGATTAAAAAAAATTTTAATGAAGTTAAATATTAATAAGTTCACTTAAATATCTTACCTTTATAAAGTGCTAAACTATGTGTTGATACAAAAACAAAACAAAACCAAAAACCAGTGAGAGGTCAATGGGAAGCAGAAACCAAGTATAAAATGCTTTTTCTTAAAAGAGAAAAACAAGAAATGTATGCAATTTTATTTGTCAGTTATACCTCAATAAAAAAATTTTTTTAAGAGGAAAACAAGAACTGAAAGCAGGGACTCAAAGAGATATTTGCACATTCACGTTCATAGCAGCATCATTCACAATAGCTAAGAGGTGGAAGAAACACAGCGTCCACTGATAGATGATGGACAAACAAAATGTGGTCCATCCATGCCACGGAATATTATTCAGCCTTTAAAAAAGGAGGAGAACATGAATCCTACAACATGGATGAACCTTGAGTTAATGCCATGTGAAATAAGCCAGTCACAAAAGGACAAATACTGTATGATTTCATTAATGTGAGGTCCCTAGAGTATAAAGTTCATAGAGACAGAAAGTAGATGGTGGGTGCCAGGGGCTGAGGAGGGGGAAACAGGGAGGTAATGTTTAATGTGGACAGAGTTCCAGTTTGGGAAGATGGAACAGTTCTGGAGAGGATGGTGGTGATGCTTGCACAACAGTGTGAATGTACTTAATGCCCCTGAACTGTACACCTAAAAATGGTTAAGATGGTAAATTCTGTGTGTATTTTAACCACAATCACAAAAAAAAACAAAAAGAAGAAAACAATGATAAATGCACCATTTACTAAGTTAATAAGTCAAATTCACTTCCAACTTCTGCAGAAAAATTACTAAGCAATTTCATCTTCTACTTTGAGGGAGCTTATAGGTACTAAATACTCCCAAATAATTTAAATAGAGAAACAATCATTAAATAATCTCAATATGGCTAATATTTACTGTGATCAATTGGGACCAACACTTCGAAAATACCCTGTAATCTAATGTAACATGACCAGGAAAAAGAAATGGAGAATTAAAACAGAAGAAAGAATGACCTAATTGGTCTATCTAGAAAAACACAGCACTTGTAAAATTGTCAAGTATACACTCTTCACAAGATCATACTTATAAACTCAAGTTGTATGAACCAAAAACCATTCTCACTCAACATCGGAAAATAATCCAACAGAGATTCAACATTAGTTTATCTGATGTTTTGATTATCTGTTGTGCATCACAAAACACCCCGAAACTTAGTAGCTTAAAACTGTCACCATTTATTTGCTCTTGATTCTGCAGCCTGGGCTGGGCAGCTGGTTCTTCCGCTGTCTTTCCTGTGGTCCTGCACGTGGATACACGTGCGCAGCAGGTTAGCGAGGGTCTGGGCTCGGCTGGGACGTGGAACAGCTGGACTTCTCTTTCGATACAGTTTCAGGCCCCCTCCCTCTTCATGTCCCTCTCTGCAGGGTCTAGCTGGTAGCCAGACTGCTGACCTCCTGGACCTCCGAGGACAGAAAGACAGAAACTGTCCCTCCTTGTTCACGCCTGGGCTTGCCGCCCCAGAACACGACTTCCACGGCTGTCCATCGGTCCAAGCAGTCGCAGGGCCAGCCTGGATTCCAAGCGATGAGAAAGAGCCATCATCTTCTGACGAGGGACCGGTTACACCGAACAAGAGCCCTGCAGGGTGTGGGATACAGCTGCAGCCGTCTTTGGACACGTGATCCACTGCATCTGGTGAAGGATTTGTGAAGGGCTTGATAAGCAAGTGAAACGTGTTAAAGGATTGCATGTAGAACCCATGTAAACAGAAACTTCAACACAACAGAAATCTTGCATGCAAGATTTATTTTATCTCAAGGATATGAAAAACAAGGCTGCTGCCTTACTGCGTAGTTGGAAGACGAAATACACAAAAGAGAAATATCCCTAAAGGTATTAGTTTATTCAACAAATGCTTTTTGAATGTTTAATGTGCTGATCTTACACCACCAGGTAAAGTGTGATTTTCCAAAGATTTGCTCTAAAACCTTGATTCTAGCTTCTCTTCTAACTACAACCAACACAATTCTTTTTAAAGTGTTGAGCACACAGGAATCATAAAAATGGCTGTCATTTGCTGGGAGACTACTAGGTGTTAGGAATCATGCTAAAAGCACGGTCTCTCTGATCCTTTCAAAACCCTGCAAAGCAAACCCTATCATCTGCCATTTTACAGGTGAGAAAACAGATGTTTCCATGAGCTAAATACCCTGGAAGTACACTGGCTCCCCAAAATATCTGTTAATAGATTGACTGAGGGAGCCTTAGTTACTGAGGACATATGTTAGAAGTGTTCATTGCTTACATGTATTTTTTAATTTCCAATTTTACCCAACTGTAATCACACCAGCCCTGGAATCAGCTGCCCCCTCCTTAAGCTGTGAGGCTGTGGTCGGGTCTTGCGCGGCCAGCACCTTTACCCGCTCGGACTGGACGACACCCATCGGGTCTCCACACACCCAAAAGCATCACTCCATCCGACACCCTGACACTGAAAGGCAGTGAAAGCTTCTCTAAGGAGACTCCCGAGGCTGCTACTCAAGTCAGGGTGGAAAAACACCAAGCTCTTCTCAAATAACCGCACACGATTGTCTTGGGTCCAGAGTGGAAACTGCTCTTTCTCCCTCTTCCTGCCTTTGCCTCCCTCCAGGCTGTGGTGTGGATCTCTGCTGATGCAGACTTTCCCCTCCTTAGGGTGGGATGCTTCCTCGGGCATTCAGCGAGAGGAAGAGGTGGATGGAGCGTGGAGGCCTCGGGCGGGAGGCTGTGGCGCTTAGGCCAGGAGTCCCCCGGGGGGGAGGAGCAGGGGGGAGAAGAATGGGCCCCCCCAGGCCTGAGCAGATAAGCATCTCACATTCTCCCTCCTTTTCCTTCTTCCTGGGGCTGGCTGCTGGGCTCGCCCACCCTGCGCCTTTTAACTGTCAGGGAGCCAGTGCCAGGCACTGGGCGAGCCACCGCCGATGACATGAGTTGTGTGTGTTCCAAATTGGCCTTCCTGCCTTTCTGCAAGAAAAACAAACTTGAGCTGGACCCCAACAAACATGACAGGAAAAATAACAACCCTTGTCGAGGGCTGATACTGACAGCGGCCGGGCTCCCCACCCCCCCAGCCGGCCCCTGCTGCGGATGGGGGCTGGGGGCAGGAATTCCAGCTTGGGAGCCTCCAGGGTGAGTGTCGGGGGCACTGCGTCGTTCCCTCTGAGGTCACCTGTGCAGGGCACCAGAGGAGGCCCTTTCCACATCCCACAGTGACCACACGACACCAAGTGCTGCAGCATCAAGCCTACTCCACAGAGAGGGCAGTCGGTGGCTCGGGGTAACACAGCGACTAAGCAACAGAGCTCCATTCATTCTCAGCAGTGTCTGACTCCACAGCTCCTACTTTTATTTTTTGGCTACACTAGAAAAGTGAGAATTCAGAATGCACGCTACCGTTGGGCCCATTGCCCTAGATGCTATAAGTCATTAATGAAAACTACTGGCTTTATGATACAACAATAACAGGAAATGTGATCATTATTTGGAATAATGCTCCTTCATCAAACTTTTAATCCCTCCACAAGCCAAAGTCTGTTCTATTTTTCATGGATACTTTTCCAAATAAGACAGGCCAGTCACAAAAGGACAAATGTTTAATGATTCCATTTAAATGATGTACTTAGAGCAGTCAAATTCATAGAGACACAGAGTAGATGGTGGGTACCAGGGGCTGGTGGAAGAGGGAACGGGAGTTAGTGTTTCATGGGTACAGAGTTTCAATTTGAGATGATGAAAAAGTTCTGGAGATGGAAGGTGGTGATGGTTGCACAACAGTGTGAAGGCACTTAATACCATGAACTGTATGCCTGAAAACGGCTAAGATGGTAAATTTTAGGTTATGTATATTTTACCACAATTTTTTAAAAAGAATGAATATTGAGGTATTTAATAGATCTGTATTCAGTCCTGACCAAGGGAGAGAAAGTACTAAATTATGCTGAAGTCTTCCCCCATGTGTGCACGCTGCTGGAGTCTTCAACTAGCAATAATGGGTATATTCAACATGCTATCATCATCAGACCTGGGCTTTAAAGTGAGGTCTAGGACACTGGCATTAGGAGTTTTGCAGATCTATTTTTCTGAAGATTTTAAAGCATTCCCAAGAGGCTATTTCACAGGCTGACACAGTCAGCCCCTACCTCTTAAGGTTTGATTAAAAGACAAAGAACAACAAAAACTTGCTTTGCCTCCATGCTTTCCAGAAGGAAATGAAAATTTTTTGAGTTGTGCTCTTTCATATCTTGAAAACTTCTTCTAAACATGAACTCTTCCACTACCCTAACTCTTTTCTAGGAGGCTGGTATAAGTTCAATTCCAAAATATGACAAGGACATTATTAAAAAGGAGAATCAAGGAGCCACCTCACTCATAGTTTTCTAAACCAAACATTAATACACTCATTCCAGCAATATGGAAAAATAATACTTTGCATTTAACTAAGCATATTCCGTGAATGCAAGATCATTTTTTTTTTTTTTTTTTTTTTTTTTTTTTTGCGGTACGCGGGCCTCTCACTGTTGTGGCCTCTCCCATTGCGGAGCACAGGCTCCGGACGCACAGGCCCAGCGGCCATGGCTCACGGGCCCAGCCGCTCCACGGCACGTGGGATCTTCCCGGACCGGGGCACGAACCCGCGTCCCCTGCATCAGCAGGCGGACTCTCAACCACTGCGCCACCAGGGAAGCCCAAGATCATTTTTAATACTCAAAAATCACTTAGTCAACCAAGTAATCACTAAATTAAATAATTTATTAAGTTAACAGAATAAAAGAGAAAAATCATATGAACATATTGATATATGCATTAAAAAATGTTGAAGAAATGCAACATCCATTCTCAATAAAAACTCTTTGCAAACTAAAAATAGAGAAGAACTTCCTTCACCCACCAAAAGGTATTTACAAAAACCTTACAGCAAACACCAGACGTGGTGGTGAAATGTTGAAAGCTTGCCTTCCGGGATTGGAACGAGACAAGGATGCCTGCTATCACTACTTCTGCTGTAATGGTGGTCTAAACTGGATGGCAAGGCAAGAAAAAGAAGTAAGTAAAATGTATACGTAATGGATGTAAGAAATACAAATCTAATTTACAAATAATGACTTTGTGTGAAGAAAATCCAAAGAGATTTACATGGACAGTTTTAGAATTAATAAATTCAATTAATTCTGATGTAGATACAAGTGAAATAGTAGGACATCAGGGGTGCACTTCCCAGAAAATATTTTGTGTGTTTTGGAAAAAGGAGGTGGGTAAAAGAAATAGGATTGTATGATTTGAAAATGGTTGAAGTTGGGTGAGATGTCTAGGGAGTCTGCTATACTATTCTACCTACTTTTGTATATGCTTGGAAGTTTTTATAATAAAAAGATTTTTAAAAAACAAGTAAGATTGGTTGCTGGATACAAGATCAGTAGACAGAAATCAATTATAATTCTCTAAATCAGTAAAAGGAGCTAGAAAATACTTTTAACATACCATTTACAATAGCATAAAAACATCAAGTGGCTAGGTATATTTCTAACAGAAATGCACAAGACACCTACACAGATGATTGTAAACATTATTCAAGGAAATTGGAGAAGAGATAAATAAATGGAGGGGTATACTATGTTCATGGATTTGAAGACTCAATGCTGTAAAATGTCAATTCTTTCCCCCAAATCCTGCACAGATTAAATGAAATGCCTGTCAAAATCCCCATGGCGTGTGTGTGTGTATAACTTGAGAAACTAATTAAAATAGAGGGCTAAGGACTCGGAAAAGCCAAGATCTTGAAAAAGACTTGCTCTACCAGATATGAAGACTCATTATGAAACTACAATATCAAGACAGTGTGATGCTGGCAGAAAGATAGGAAAAAAGACCAGTGGAATAGAATCGATAGCCAAAGAGAGACCCTCATATATCCAACCTCTGATATTTGGGAAGTAATGCACAGCAGGGGGTGGGTGAGGAGGGAACAGTCTTCCTGCTGAACTGTGCCAGGGCAATGGTACATCCATATGAGAAAACTTATACTCAATCCATCTCACACCAGGTCTAAAACTAAATTCCAAAAAGATTTTAGATCAAAATGTGAAAGGAGAACAATAAAATGTCTAGAAGATAGCACAGGAGGGTAGCTTCATGGCCCGTGGTAAGGATAGATGTTTTTAAATACACAAAGAACACAAATGATGAAAGAAATAGATTGTATACATTGAAGTACATTAAAAATAAGAATTTCTGGGCTTCCCTGGTGGCGCAGTGGTTGAGAGTCTGCCTGCCGATGCAGGGGACACGGGTTCGTGCCCCGGTCCGGGAAGATCCCACATGCCGGGGAGTGGCTGGGCCCGTGAGCCATGGCTGCTGAACCTGCGCGTCCGGAGCCTGTGCTCCGCAACGGGAGAGGCCCCAACAGTGAGAGGCCCGCGTACCTCAAAAAAAAAAAAGAATTTCTGCTTATCAAAGGCACAAATCAGTGAATGAAAATATAAGCCAGAGAGTAGAAGATACTTGCAACATACATAAACAACAAAGGGCCAAGAACATAAGAATTCCAAATCAATAAGAAACATAAAGATAACTCAGTAAGGAAGTGGGCAAGGTGTCTAAGAGGCACTTATGAATTCGATGGCCAATAATGAGCTGCAGAATGATTTGAAATAATTCATAATAGAGGTCCCCATCTCAGAGGGGCTTAAATACCACAGATAGAATAAAGTAAAATCAAATGCCTTAAAAATACATACCCAGCATCCAGGTGAGCAAACTTCCTGAAATAGGGCCTCTCTGTTCATGAAGTCTCATTCTTTTTTCTCTTGACTTTCACCAATGAATAATGAAATAATGGCTATTTCACTTAGGTCAACTGATTTGTAAGAGCTGTTTGATGTCTGGAAAGCCTTTTGGGTCTTTTTTTTTCAAACCTTTTAATGCCTTTTTTGTTAAACTTTTCATTTTTCTAAAACTATGCTCAGCTCTGACTTCAAAATAGTTAGTGTCTCACATGAATGAGATCAACTCCCTGCCTGAAGTCACAGAGCTCTCTTCAGTCCTATGGAGGAGTAATAATTAAAGTTAATCTAAGCCACTTTTAGCATTAAAACCTTGTGTCTTTTCCCCAAGTATACTGAAGGTGTTCTAATTAATTAAAAATAATGGTCACAGCAGCAGTCAAATATCTAAAGAAATTAAAGAATCAGCCATTAAAGTTATGCATTGCCCAAATATGAAACTGTAAAGATTTGTGTTTATGAATATCATATTGCTTTGATTCTGTTCCATTTCCATCAAGTTTCTAGGCATTTATCAAGAATTACCAGCCTAAAAAATAATAAGTTTTGGCAAGTATTGGAGACATTGGAACCCCCGTGCACTGCATGTGGAAATATCAAGTGGTACAGCCACTGAGGAAAACAGAATGGCGATTCCTCCAAAAATTAAACATAGAATTGCCATATAATCCAGCAATTCCACTTCTGAGTTTATACCCAAAAGAACTGAAAGCAGGGACTCAAAGACATATTTGTACACTCGTGTTCATAGCAGCATCATTCACAACAGCCAAAAAGTGGAAACAACCCCAAATGTCCACTGATGGATAATGGATAAGCAAAATGTGGTCTCTACATGCAATGGAATATTATTCAGCCTAGAAAGGAAGGAAATTCTGACACACTTTGCAACATGGGTACACCTCGAGGACATTATGCTGAATGAAATAAGCCAACAACAAAAGACCAAATATTGTATGATTCCACTTACATGAGGCACCCAGAGTAGTCAGATTCATAGAGACAGAGGGTGGAATGGTGGTTTCCAGGGGCTGGGGGAGGGGGATGGAGAGTCAGTGTTTAATGGGGACAGAGTTTCAGTTTGGGGAGATGAAACAGCTCTGGAGATGGATGGTGGTGATGGTTGTACCACAATGTGAATGTACTTGGTGCTACTGAACTGTATACTTTAAAATGGCTAAAATGGTAAACTGTATGTCATGTGTATTTTACCACATAGCACAGGGAGGTCAGCTCAGTGTTAGAGGGGTGGGATAGGGAGGGTAGGAGGGAGACACAAGAGGGAGGAGATACGGGGATATATGTATACATATAGCTGATTCACTTTGTTATACAGCAGAAACTAACACCCCATTGTAAAGCAATTATACTCCAATAAAGATGTTAAAAAGAAAAAGGATAAAGCAAAAACAGAAAAAAGAAGTACCAGCTTAGATGATTATAACAGTGTTGTCCTAATGAGGCCACTATAAGAATTAAGAGTTAGTATACGTAAAGCCCTTGGAACAGTGCCCGATCCTATCGTTAGTACACACACAAAATTAGCCATTACCATCATAATCATGATTGTCATTAATGCTATTCTCTCCTACTGACATGTTTTATTCCACAGTTTCACTATTTTAAATACAAAATGTTCCGGGTGTAATGAAAAGTGATTTTAATAGATGGCTCTCTGGCACTTGGACCTTCCTCAAGGGAACCTGATGACTCTGTTGCAGGGCAGACACAAAGGTTTTCAAAGCCCTGCAGAGCCTGAACCAAAGAGGCCGGAACCAGAACAAGTTCTGCCTCTGCTTTTCATCTCCCCCACATCTGGAGCCATGCCAACTCTTTCTTGGATAATTATAATAACTCACTCTAAAAGATAACAGAAAATGCAAGTTAAAATAATAAATTATTTTCAGTCCATAAAACGTTCATTCAGTCCCCCGCTTTCACGCGGTTCTGTTTTTCAGTCCTAGGAATGCTTCTGGCACAGGGTGTTACCTCCATTCACAGAAAGGAAACTAAGCCTCGGGGCAGGTAAGCACCTTGTCCGGTGGGATACAGGGTGTCCATGAAGATACGGAGGACGCCCGACCCCCGACTCATGGCTCTACAAGTTGCAACGTGTACTTCAAAAGTTAGAAATAAATCGATTTTTTTACATCAAAGGAAAAAGGAATTGGAGACACGGACGTGTCAAACTAAAACGAAGGGCTTTTAAGACAAAATTTGAGACCCTGGACGTTGATGAGCTCGGAAAATTCTACATCACACGAGGCCCAGCCTACGCCTTGTGAATTCTACTCATTGTTGTGGACGGCTCCAAAATCCAGCTTTTTGTCTAAGAAATGCGGGCAACCCTGCAGACTGGTGAGATCAACAAACGTCAGAAGAATTGTTTCTAAGACAACCCTATCCAACCTCAAAGAAACACAGAAGGAGACAGATCTAGAATCCCTCATATTGAAAATGTGATAAAATAGACCATGAGGAACATGCAGCCCTGGGGGAGGAGCCAACAGGTAAGCTAGCATCAGGTGAGCCCTGGAATGCGGAAGCCAGGCACCTGGCCTGAGCCACCTTCTCCAGGTCAGGTCTCCAAATGGCCCACCTTAATGCACCTACGCAGTGATCAAGTTATTGTGCCAAATAATTCTGATACTGGCGTTGAGAGCTTAGTAATTCATTTCTTTAATATTGCAGGTTTCAAAGAATAAAGCAAAGGCCACCAGAGATCAAAGAAAAAGAAAATACACCATTTGCAGCAACATGGATTCAACTAGTAGAGATTATCATACTAAGTGAAGTAAGTCAGAAAGAGAAAGACAAATACCATATGATATCACGTATATGTGGGATCTAAAACATGACACAAATGAACCTATCTGTGAAACAGAAACAGACTAACAGACATAGAGAACAGACTTGTGGTTACCAAGGCGGGGGGTGGAGTGGGGGAGCGACGGATTGAGAGCTTGGGGTTAGTAGATGCAAACTATTACATATAGAATGGATAAACAAGGTCCAACTGTATGGCATAGCAAACTGTATTCAATATCCTGGGATAAACCATAGTGGAAAAGAATATAAAAAAGAACGTATATATGTGTATCAGTGAGTCACTTTGCTACACAGCAGAAATTAACACAACATTGTAAATCAACTATACTTCAATAAAAAGAAAGACAAAGAAAGGAAGGAAGGAAGGAAGGAAGGAAGAAAGAAAGAAAGTCAAGTTACTATTTCCTGGCCAGGCAAGGAAACACACAGCAATAAAGAAATCTACTGAGTCGTTCTCTCAGGGGGAAAGTCAGGGGTTGAAGATGGTGGAGGCTAGGTGTGGTGGTTATGTTAACTAAGGAATGAAGGTTAGCCCTCTGAGGAGGGCAGAGTCTACAGTAAAAGACGGCTTAAAAAAGCCCCATCGTCCATTGGCCAAGAAACAGTGTTCAGTGAGAGCCAGTTAGGGTCTGATGTACGAGGTCCCTCAAAGTTCATGGTATTCATCTGAGTCAGTTGGTTAGCACCAGTTCTGATGAAACACAATATTCAGTTTTGGCAAATGCTGATAGAAATCAAAACTGTTCCTTACACATAGGTGATAACAGCCACATGCCACGCAGGACATCAGGTTGGATACTTATTTGCAAAACCAGCAGTCAGGACATTTGGGGGAAATCTGAATATGGTTTGGAGAGGCCATGAGAAGAAAATCGATTGAAATGGAAATGGCTGGCTGACAGAACAGGTCACAAAACAGTGTGTACCGTGTGATATCATTTTGATAAAAAAATAATAATGACTTATTTGTACATATAGAAAGATATGCAGAAGGATATACACAAGTGTTAGAGGAGCGAGTTGAAGTGAAGGAGTGGGATAGGTTTTAATTTTTATTTTTGTTCCACTTTCTGATTTTCTACCATGACCACCTGTTCTTATTGTAATAAAAGTTCTTGTTGTGGACTGACACAGCGTGAATGAACTCACTTTTCTCTCCCCTGAGGATCTAGAGTGGAAACCTGCTCTGAGATTATACTGGCTTCCAGACAGACAGAAATGACAACCTGACTCCTGAGACCTGATGGGTTTTTGCCTCAAATCCACAGCTCTGGCCCCACCGAGTGACAGCCCCAAATGAGTCAGATCTGAAGGTGACTGTGGGACATTAAGAACATTTTGGAACGCATCCAGTTAGTGGTCACACCACTCACATGAATACCTGGCAGGTCAGCATTTCCATGGTCACCCTCCAGGCCAAAGCAAGCCGGGCCCTCATGTGGAACAGCCAGGACACTGACACCAACACCAGGAATTAAAGACCAAGTACAAAGCAGCAAGTGACTGTCAGGCTTCCTAACTCTCAGGGTCAAAAACTAGGCTTCATGACAGGGAGACACAACTCCCACTGATTTATCTTTCCTTTATCCTGTAACTGGTGATTTCAAGTCTACTCCGTGACTGTATCAGTAATAGCTGGGTGGAGATTTTTTTAGATGCACAGGAATGTCTTTTCTAATCCAAATCAGACCTGTAATTTGCAAATCTCAAGAGACCAAGCAGGATGGTAAGGGCAGACCCCAGGTTTATCAAGAAGAAAGAGGGGGCAAAGTTCAAAGATTCGGAAAAATCAAAACAGGCAAGGACCGGATGGTATTAACTTAAATAAACCAAATGTAGGGTTAAATAGGCCTGCTGGTGTTAAAGGTGACATCATTACTCAACTTCAGCCTTCTGAAACAATGAAGAAATGTGAATAAAATTGCCTACTAGCATAAATCACGCTGACCCAACCCAAATCCCAGGGAGGACAAGGAATTACCTACTTGGACAATCAGAGATAGATGAGTTCCTTGGGCTCCTAGCAGGAGCAGCAGAGGTTAACCTGGCCTTAACACAGCAACTCAGGCAATGAGAGAGGGCAGAGGGGTAGGAGTTCAGAACCACCTAAAATGTCCCATTGGAAGGAAGCTTCTGTCAAAGTTAATATTATGTTATTTTAAGGATATAAAATGGATATCCTCTATGCCAATTGTGTTTTTTTAAAGATACTAATTCATGGTTAAATAAAAAGTTTTTCTCCCAAATTTCTAACAAAAAATATATCTTCTCCATCAACTTTATCTATGGTCATTATTTTAAGCTTCTTTCACTTACAAGTAATGCTTATTAGATGATAAACTTGGACGACAGAACTTGTATGTTAGTTTTTTCTACCCATTTCCATAGTAAGTGTTCAATAAATGCTGAATTAATCACTTTGGGTTGCTTCTCTAATAATCTATTCTTTAGAATTTTCAGATCATAAAGAGGCTAGGCACCAATTAAACAAACTTGTACTGTAAAATGTGACTTACCAAATCATATTTGCTTACATAATAGTTTTTGTTTTAAAATACTTTTAAAACATCATTTAGGAGGTGGGGTGTCCCAGAATGGAATACGGACCATGACAAGAGATCTGAACTGTATTACAAATGAATGAAACTACCTCACTCAATGGGTGGAGAGACTGGGGCGGTGCGGGGGGGCAGGTACTGACCTAAGTAACTTTGGAAATGAGTGGAGTCTGTAAGATTAAAGGCAAATAAAACTGTGTAAAGCACTGTACTCTGATAAAATGGTTCCCCATGGGAATGCAAGTTAACAATTCTGGTACCACTCTACGTGTACACTTGAACTGAACAATTAAGCAAATGGATGGCAGGTCAGGGGGTCACATTTGTCACTGCTGGAGTGGGTGTGTACAGAGAAGCAAGAAGAAGACACCAGAGTAACCAACGTGGTAATACCGTTGGAGATTTCAGGATGAACTCACGTTTAGTTTATTTATAGATACAGATGCTCACATACAGAAATACTTACAGATATATGTATACACACAGGTTAGTGTACACACAGACGTTTCCTTGCTCTCTCAGCTACAAGGGCCTAGAAGCAATGATACCCCAATACTGACAAGCAAGCCAAGCACCCAGATCTTGTTTCTAACACCACTCACCAATACGAGGAACCAGAACTTCTTGGAGAAATGGCTGCTTCTAGGACTGGGGCAGGGAATATACAAGATAAGTCTGGAGCACTCCGTAGTACCAGGAAATAAGGAAATGCTTGAAAAAAAAAAAAAAAACCCACATTGATGGGAATATGCCAAAGGAGCCCGGTAGAGAGCTCTTGATGGCAAAAGCTGGAACAATTTCAGCCACCAAATAAAATAAGTCAGTATCAGATTATAACCCAAGGCATAAAATGAATACCCACACGTCCATACTGATACAAATGAATAATAAATAAATGGGGGAGAAGAGGCCTCTCATGCAGAAGACCTCCAGACAATTTAGGTAGACACTCCACCCTGACGGAGGTGAAGCGTGACCCTCAATCCCTGAAGAGTTCACTGCACAGCATAGCTTAATTGCAATAAGCACAGTGAAGAAAGTGGGGGAAGTAACTTGACAGTGGAGAAGTCTGACCAGCACAGCTTGGGCAGGAGATCAAAGTCAACACCAACAGTGGTGTCACAGCAAGAGTGTTCACCCAAGACGTGACGTGATGAAAAGAGCACCTGACCTCTGGGGTCTCCCTATAAACCATACCCCGTGCTAAGCTAACCAAGAGAAACACAGGGAAAGAACTGCTGCGGAGTAGTCTACACAAACACTTGACTAGCACTCCTCAAAACCACTGAGGACACCAAAAACAAGGAAGGTCTGAGGGACAGCCACCACCAAGACATCCTGAGGACACAGGGTGACTAAATGTACCTCAGGATGGGATCCTGGAACAGAGAAAGGACATTAGGGAAAACTAAGGAATCGGTCTAAAGTATGCACTTTAGCTAATAACAATGCCTTGGTTCACAATGGGAACAAGCATCCCACACTAACCTAAGATGTCATTGATGGGGAGGCAGGGTTTGTGTGAACTCTCTGCACTGTTTCCACAATTTTTCGGTAAATCGAAAACTGTTCAAAAAAGAGAAAATTTATTTTAAAAAATTTAAGCAATACTAGACAATATCCCAAAAAAGTGAAATGACATCTCTATTTTCCAGAAGGACAAAAAAGTAGAAGACTTGAGGGCAAGTTGTCATCACATCAACATTTTCTCCCAAGGCTCATTTAAACATCTCTGTCCTTCTTGAAAGTGAGGACATGGCAGGACTACTCAAATTGTGGTAGAGAGAGTTAACAGTAAGCACCAGAACAAATTTTTTTTTTAAATCAAGGGATAATGGGGTATGTTGTTTGCTTACTGAAGTAACTAATATGTCTTTTGTTCCACAGACTTTGATACTGGCCAAACACCAAAAAAAAATAAACCATCGGATGCAAAGGGCTTTGTTAGATTTAGTGTAAGATATTGATCCAGGGACTTGCCTGGTGGCGCAGAGGTTAAGAATCCACTTGCCAAGGCAGGGGACATGGGTTCGAGCCCTGGTCCGGGAAGATCCCACATGCTGAGGAGCAACTAAGCCCATGCGCCACAACTACTGAAGCCCACGCTCTAGAGCCCGCGAGCCACAACTACTGAAGCCCGCATGCCTAGAGCCCATGCTCCGCAACAAGAGAAGTCACCACAGTGAGAAGCCTGTGCACAGCAACGAAGAGTAGCCCCCACAACTAGAGAAAGCCTGTGCGCAGCAATGAAGGCTCAACACAGTCAAAAATAAATAAATAAAACAAATAAAAATTTTTAGATGTTTTTATTTATTTATTTTTACATCTTTATTGGAGTATAATTGCTTTACAATGGTGTGTTAGTTTCTGCTTTATAACAAAGTGAATCAGTTATACATATACATATGTTCCTATATCTCTTCCCTCTTGTGTCTCCCTCCCTCCCACCCTCTCTATCCCACCCCTTTAGGTGGAAAATAAATAAATTTTTTAAAAAAATAAAATATTGATCCAAAAGTAAAATAATAAAAAAAGTTTTTAAATATTGATCCAGTGTCCAGGCTCTGATGACATCATAGATAAAGGGACACAGCCCTCAGAAGGAGGTCCAGAATCCAGGAGAATGTTTTTAATGAGCTTCCCAAAAAAAGACTCCAAAAGTGATGTGAAAAGGTTTTGCATGTAAAAAGTACAGACTAGGAGAAGCCTTTGAGGAGAAGGATTTTAAGTAGCAAAGACAAAAAGGCTGGAGAGACCAAGGAGGAAGGGGCTTAGGAGTGGGTAGCAAACCAAGATGACTGGCTCTGTTATCCAAGCACAGAGCTGTCCAGCTCACTCATTCCCCCTGCCCGCCACGTAACTGTCTTCTCCTCTATCTCTGTGAATCCATAACAAGGTTTTTTAAACCTACTAATTTCATCATTTCTGGCTCTAGTTATAAGACCGTTTTCTAGAAGACCTGATTTTGATTTTCAAGAAAACGACAGATACATACTGCATTCTACTGAGGTTCCCTTACTGCCTCCCAAGGAGAGAGACTACGGGTCTCCCAAGAGAAGAATCAAACATGAGAATAACTTATTCAAAAGGATCGTTCCAAAATTCACCATCAGTAAAAGTTTTCTTCCTATTTTTACTAAATAACAGAAAGGGAGGAAAAAAAGAAAGTTCCACGATTCAGTGATTCCCAAGATTTGGCAGACTAAAACCTGCATTTCTTTTCCACCTAAAGAAGTCCTATTAACATTTGTGGTAAACATGAAATACTTCTATTTGAAAGCAGTTTCAAGATTTACTCAGGTTCACAATACCAATTTTTGCCTTGCAATTGAACATAGGTGGTACATCAACCCTGAGAAAAAATGAACCTGAACTAGCAAAACAGTAACAAGCAAACAACAGGTGAGAATGAATAAGATGCAGTTGGGGAGAACTACAGAGCTGGGAAAAAGCAAACACACACACACACACACTCGTTCACTCATCATTGACAGCAGTTCTTTTTTTTAGCAAATACCCAAATCCTACACAGCTAAGAAAGATCTCACTGGGGCAAATTAAAACCCACCTAAAAGTAAGCAACCAGCTTCCAAGATCTGGGACCTCTGCCCTGTGCGTGGCTAGAGCCCCTGGGTTTCCCTCTCTGGCCAGTGGTGGTGGTCATGCCTCACCAAGTGCTGGGACAGGAGCTGGCACAGGGCAGAAGGGTCACTGGAGCTGGAACAGGTATGACAGGTTTCCACGGGAACCACCACTGAAACAAGTCACCTAGAGTGAGTCACATCCCGGGACCATTCCTCCAGGTCTGCATTTTTAATAGTTCACGTTTCCTAACATTTGCAGGAGTGAACCAGCTGGCCCAGGCCTGGAGCAGGGGTGGTAGGAGAGGGCAGTTCCCCTGAGGCCCCCTGTGGCTGTCTTCCTGGACTCAATGCCACCGTTCCCAAGAATGATGATTGACTTCTTTAAGCCCGGGTCAGATCAACCAGAGACTGTTTAAGACCTGAAGAGTTCTCACCATGTTGTCAAGTGCTTGATGCCATGGGGGGTGTGCGTGGGCGGGGGGAGTTTAACCAGGCCAAGGATGGAAACTTCTTTTAGAAAACTGAGCACAGTGACTTGCAAGCTCTAAACAAAAGTCTTAGATTATTCATATTAGCCTGAATAACCGGAATACCATGGGCCAGGTTACAGACATCTCAGTGGAGGAAAGCAAAGGGCAATTCCTTCACAGGCATGCTAAATTTGTTTGGAATCAGGGCAAACTGACTGTCCTCTAGCCAGCCTCTCCCACTGCCCCCAGCCTTGTCCTAATCCTCATTGTTAAACTTCATTAGCAGGATTTAAGATGTCTACCACCCTTTACTGGGAGGAGACTGCCCTTTGCAATTGCCTTATACAAAACAGGGCCTCCATAAATGTTTGCTCTAAAGGTCTGTCACATGATATCTGATCCTTCAAGGACCTCTTATCCTGCTTTCATCACTAGTCAGGGGGGTGTGAAAATGAAGGGCCTCCTCTTTGGAGGTGGAGGGTCCTTCCAGATAGCTCAAGGCTGGGTGATGGACAATGCGCAAAGGAAAACAACATGTTAACTTGGAAGCAGAAATCTGCATCTGGTGGAGCCTCACTGGGAGCACCTGCTTTCCAAACAGAGGGGAGGGGCGCAGGGAACCTGTGGAAGGGAAACTCTGAGCTTACACGTTCGCAGGAGCCTTGGGCTGAATTTTGAAACCCGCCAAACACTCTTTTCATCTCGCACTTAGTACATTTCAAGTTTGGTTTCTGAGTGAATGAGAATAAATAAGGAACTAAAAATCATCCGATGGCTAAAAGAACAAGGAGAATAGCATTGTTTAAACCCAGAGCGCTCAGAGGTGCACATCACTGCAGCCCGGAGACCTGGTCCCTCAAACGTAGGTGTTCCTGGACAAATTGTGAACCCAAAGAAAAGTTTGAAAATGACTATAAGAGAATCACCTGGAATAATGGAGATTTTGTAAACCCCAGAGCTTTGCCTTCTAGAGAGATGCTAGAGTACAGTTGTCAGAGCAGCTGGCAGACTGCCTGTGTTCAAGTCCAGCCCTGCAGCTCTGGGGCGGTGGGTGGTGACACGTCACCTTGTCACTCTGTGCCACAGCGCAACCCTCACCCCTACCCCCCGTCTATAAAGTGAGAGCAATGATGCCCCATACGCTTGGTGGGGGGACTGATTACATTAATATATACCAAGCATTTAGAAACATGCCTGGTATTATATGTTAGGCATTATATGTGCCCCTGCTCGCCGCAACTAGAGAAAGCCCATGCACAGCAACAAACACCCAACGCAGTCAAAAACAAATAAATAAATACATTTATCTTAAAAAAAATACATATGGATCACGTGATTCAGCTATAAAGTTTTGTGTTTTGCTTTGCCTTTTTAAATTCTTTTATTAAAAAAAAAACTTGGAGGCCTGAAAAATCTTTTTGCTTTTACATCTTGGTTATGATAAATGGCAAATCAGAAATTGGTTTTGAAAACACAGAAGAGAATTTTAACAATTTTAACAAATCAAGGAGGAAAATACATTAATAAAGTTTACTTGTATAGTTGAAATTTGAACAGAACACTGAGGTGAGGGGAGTTCGTTCCAGATAAAATTCTGGGAACTTTCAGATTCCTCTGGCTGTTTGCTTCTCAGAGAAGACTTTATTTAGCACCTGAAGACCAGAAGACTCTAGTAAGAAAATATAATTCAACTAAAATACAGGAGACTCGTAGCACGGGGAACTATATTCAATATCCTATGATAAAACAGAGTGGAAAAGAATATGAAAAAATAATGCATATATATTTATAGCTGAATCACTTTGTGGTGCAGCAGAAATTAACACAATACTGTAAAACAACTATGCTTCATAAAAAAAAGAAAGAAAGAAAAAATACAATACAGGAGACTCAAGTCTCAGTACTGGCTTCATCACCAACCTGGTGCCTTAGACAAATTATCTTCTGTTTTGTGCCCCAATTTCTTCATGTATCAAATGGGGATAAAACACATATGGCAAAGTAACTCTGAGAATTAAAACATGGTTTTAATAATTAAAGTTTTAAGTGACCATAAGATGTGCTGTTTTTCTCCATTAATAAAAGAGATTCAGTCACTCTCTTTAAAGCTATTTGTAGAAAAAAATCGTGATTTTATAAAAATTCAAGCAAAAGAGAACTTTTAAAGTGAAAAATAACTGTCCCACCCTCTCCACTCCTCACCTGCAATCACTTTTAATAATATTCTGCCATCCTGAAATCTCTTTTTAAAAAAACACGTAGCAAATCCACTGCTTATCTTATAAAATTAAAAATCCAAGCTACCCAGTCCTCTCAGGGTTACTTGAAATGTTGCCTCCCGGGCTCGAAGTCCTAAAAATTTCCGCTGAAGAAAATATAACTCTCAAAAAAAAAAAAAATCCAAGCTACCATATGATTATTTTAACCTATTTCTGTCTATTATTCTCCTGCCTTAGGGGCAGCTACTTCAGATAGCTTATTTATTTATTTAACTTAGGACAAGTGAAGGCAGAAGCCAGATGCTTTTCATATGACCTCATTCAAGCTTCAACTTAACTGCATTTCTCTGCGTGATGTTATTTCTTCTATAGGTTCCTAGAGCACCAAAGACTGTTTCTGTATTGTCTGTATATGTGAGAGCTGCTAATTAAAGTATCTGAGCAGATACTTTATTTTTTTGAATTTTATTTTATTTTTTATACAGCAGGCTCTTAGTAGTTATCTATTTTATACATATTAGTGTATACATGTCAATCCCAATCTCCCAGTTCATCCCACTACCACCCCACTCTCCTTTCCCTGAGCAGATACGTTAGACAGGACAGTCATGTAACGTTCTTTCAGAAACCCTTACGTTATTGGAGAATAAAGGTGTTTTCCTAAGAATCGGAGGCACTGTTGCTGATACTCTAATAATTTCTGGGCAGTGGCTTGAAGGAAAGACAGCAGCTCTGGTGTGAGCTGACGCTACCCTCGTGGCTGGGACGGTGCGCGGCAGGCTCACCCCCAGACCCAGCCGCTGCTGGCAACAGCTTACCCGCTCTCCCCAAGCTGTGATGCCCATGCACTAGCTCACAGGCAAGGCCACCACCCACTGTTCTGTGATCACACTGCCTTGTCATATGATGTTCTTACACGGCAGGCTGGTTCAGAGGAAGAGGAGTCTCCTTCTGTAAATGGGATCTGGGAGACCGTGTTCATTACCTTCCTTGCTGAGTAAGGGGAGTGTGGCTGGGTGGTAGTTTTTACTGTGAGCTTTTCTTTGGTAGGGGCTATTCATTTTGAAGTAAGCAACTAAAATGAGCACTGGCTTGAAGTTAGACGGAAGTATTTTTGAGTCTAAATCTGTGATATACACACACATATATGTAGCACACAAAAGTAATAACAAAAATCGAATATTCAGTAACATTTATATATCACAAGCTTAATAAAAAGAAATAGAGCATCACAGATCCATTTGTAAACTCCCCATCCCCCAACCCCATTCCCTTCCCTCCCCACCCAGAGGGAGCTGCTAACCTGAATTTGGTAATTATGTATCTTCCCCATCCATGTTTTTACCCTTTAACTATTGTTTCTATTCATAAACAATATGGAGTAATATTTGTTTTTTTAATTTATATATATCGTACCATAAATACCAAAATGAAACACCGAGTCTTGGTAGTTGTTTTAACAATTATAGATAATATATGTAAAGCATTGAATGTTCATCATATTATATTAAATATTGTTGTCTATAAAGCATCTACTTGAAACTAAACAAATTAAACATCTGTCTCAACGGAACTAGGGCCGGGGGCTCCCCTGGTGGCACAGTGGTTGACAATCTGCCTGCCAATGCAGGGGACGCAGGTTCGAGCCCTGGTCCGGGAAGATTCCACATGCCGTGGAGCAACTAAGCCCGTGCACCACAACTACTGAGGCCCGTGGCCTAGAGCCCATGAACCACAACTACTGAGCCCACGCGCCACAACTACTGAAGCCCGCGCGCCTAGAGCCCATGCTCCACAACTACTGAGCCTGTGCTCTAGAGCCCATGAGCCACAACTACTGAGCCCACGCGCCACAACTACTGAAGCCCACGCGCCTAGAGCCCGTGCTCCACAACAAGAGAAGCCACTGCAATGAGAAGCCCACACACCACAATGAAAAGTAGCCCCCGCTCACTGCAACTAGAGAAAGTCCACGCGTAGCAACGAAGACCCAACACAGCCCAAAATAAATAAATTAAATAAATAATTTTTTAAAAAAAATAGACTTTACAAAAAAAAAAGAACTAGGGCCGAAGACAGCTGCAGCCACGCTGGCCTCCATGCTGTGCCTCGCTGGCCTGTGGCCCTGGCACTGCCGTTCCCTCTTCCTGGAGGTCTCTCCCCCTCTATTCATTACCCTCCCTCCTTCCATCAGCTCAGATAGCAGCCCTGTCACTCTCTAACTCCTTACTCTGCTTTATCTCCTATGGCCGGATCATGGCCATCTGTCTGTTTCATGTCTGCTTCCCCATTGGAGGCAGGCTCCTATGCACACCTTCCGTTGGTTCCTGCTAGATCCCAGCACCTGGAAGGGGCCAGCACATAGCAGCTGCTCATCTAGTCCATGCTGACGGCCCGCATCATCCCACAGCCTGTTCACTGCTCAAGGCCTTCTTAGTTCCAACACGGACAAAGCTGCACACCGACAGACTCTCCCTTCCTAACAAATATCCTCCTCATCCTCCTGTGCCTTATACGTCGCAGGTGGTCAGCAAATATCTTATTAATGCGTATTGCTTAATCAAAAAGTACTCCTGCTGTTAAATATTATATGAAAAAAGCAAGACAAAAAGCTGTATGTATATTTGATGACAAGAATATCAAAAGGTGCTTTTGAAAAACGCTGTTAAGGAAATACACAATACTATATATTTAACATAATAACCAACAAGGACCTACTGTATAGTACAGGGAACTACACTCAGCATTTTGTAATAACCTATATGGGAAAAGAATCTGAAAAAGAATATACACACATATTCATGTATATTCATTCTATATATATATTCAAATATATAGGTGCGTGTATATGTATATATATATATATATATATCTGAATCACTTTGCTGTACACCTGAAATTAACACAACATTGTAAATCAACTATACTTCAGTAAAAAAATTAATTAATTAAAAAAAAAACACTACAAGGAAGCCAAACAAACTGGTAGCAGGACTGTAGCTCTCTGGGTGTTGTCTCTTGTTCTCATAATGTCCTGTGATGTGTCGTTATCAATTTTACTTTTCTGGGAGAGGCCAGCAACAAGTTTATATACTTTGATCCAGGAAACCCATGCTGAGGGATTTATTCTAAGGGTTTGTTATTACTTTTAAAATAAGAAAAAACAGGTACCCAAAAGTAAGTTCACTGAGTGCTACAATGTAACACGTACATTCAAGAAGTAACTGGGAATATGGTCGCAATTTAACTACTGTGTCTGCCCTCAGAGACAGTGCCATCTATCTGGAAGGGGAAGGCAGAACATACCAGAGACAATACAAAGATATTCTGACACCACGTAATCGGCCGCTAAGTGCTGGAGGATCACATGTATTATAGGAGCGACACGGAGCGGGGATGAGTGTGGGCTGTGGCCATCAGGGAAAGCTCTTTGGCAGAGGGAGCTGTGGAGCCGGGACTTTAGAACCGGGACTGGGGAGAAACAGGGCAGATCTCCGGGCGAGGACTGCCCGCGGTCCTACGGTAGGGAATCATTACGTGCCATGGGGACAGTGACCAATGACCCAACTGAAGCACAGAGGCTGTGGGAGGACTTGGGAAGAGTTGGTTCGGGGCAGGAGGGGGCGGCACACGAAGAGTGTTTGGAGAGAGCAGCGCTGGGCCGTGGCGAAGCCACTGGACTCGACTGGACAGGAGCGGGAGGTGAGAGTTCAGTCACCCTGCACGTCTGGCCGGACGCAACGACTGGAAGCTCGGAGAACAGAAAGAAAACCTTAAGATCTAGCTTCCTTGTACGGACGAACTCAGAATTTCTCAAGGGGAACAGTTTTCCTCTTTGAATTTACAATCATACAATTGGATTTCACTTTTAAAAATAACCTCTTTCTAGGGACTGCCCCGGCGGTCCAGTGGTTAGAACTCGGCGCTTTCACTGCCAGGGGCCCAGTTCCATCCTTGGCTGGGGAACTAAGATTCCGCAAGCCACACAAGCCGCAAGGCGAGGCCTAAATAAACAAATAAATAGATAGATAAAAACCTCTTTCCATATCACTTATATGTGGAATCTAAAAAATACAACAAACTAGTGAATATAACAAACAAGAAGCAGACTCACAGATATAGAGAACACACTAGTGGTCACCAGTGGGGAGGGGGGAAGGATATATCCCTATAGAGGGACAGGGGAATAAGAGGTACCAACTGTTAGGTGTAAAATAAGCTACAAGGATATATTGTACCACACGGGGAATATAGCCAATATTTTATAACAACTAGAAATGGAGTATAACCTTTAAAAATTGTGAATCACTATATTGTACACCTGTAACTTATATAATATTGTACAGCATCCATACTTCAATTTTTTTAATTAAAATTAAAAAATAAAATAAAATAACCTCTTTTCCCTGGTACCTTTACTCTCAACTTGTAAGTAAAATAGTTGAGATTCATTCAAAGAGAATCTTTATGTATAAATTCACAGCTTTGGTTTCTTACAAACTATTCTTTAGAAATTTCCCACATTTGGGGAAAATTATTTCTTTGCCAAAGTTGAGCCTTATTATTTTGACGTTACTTAGTCATAATCATGTCTACCGAAGTGCTTGTTTTCTTTACAAAATTATAAAATCTTAAAGTCCTTCACTGGATACGGCTAGCTTCCTTTTAGTTAGTAAATGTAAAGTGAAAAGTGTATCACAAGGCTACTTGAAGTAGAGTTCACAAAATAGGCACAGAAAATACAGCACTGTCCGAATACTCTTACTTTATGGAAATATTGTTGCACCAACTATAGTTCCGATAAATTAAAAATTTAGAAATTGGAAATGTAGTATTTGGAAATGTGTGTTGTTAATAGACTTGGTATGTATGGTGGTAGCTACAGTTAGGGAGCACCTGCTAAGTGTCCTACACACCAAAGGTTGTTAAGTCCCAACAGGGAGGCATTGTATGAAGATGCAGTGCTAACAAGGGCAGGGCAGGCCCATTGTTCAATCCCAGCTGTAACCCAGCTGGGAAACCAGCACAGGATCAGATAGCCATGGAAATGAGACCGTGCACGATGGCCGATGGCCATGAAGCTAGGGAAAGGTCACAGGGAGAAGGGGAGATGGTCTCCTCATGGCACCTTCTAGCTTAGGAGAAACCTGAGAGATGGCTCCAGAGAACACTTCTCTTGGGTTCAAAGAGAAATCCATTTGAGGAAGTAAGTCTACGCCAACCACAGGGAATGAAATGTGGGCCATGTACTGGAATACGTATCACGTAATTCAAGAGATGTTAACAATGGATTAGCTTTTCCTGTTTCCTTCTGTTTTAAATTTAATCACTTTAAATGAAATTATTTTTTGAAAAGATACTACTTGCACAGAGAACAGAAGTCAAAGGGAAGGGCAAGACACACTGTGAAAAGTCAGTCCCTTTTCCTGTCGGATCGGCCCAACCACACAGTTCTTCCCGAAGCAGCCTCTTCTGCCTGTGTCTCCAAGGCTGTAAAGGTAAACGTATGCACACATCCTGTGAGTCCTTTGTAAAGCTGAAGACACTGCCCATATACATCTCGCCCCTCTCCTTCTCGCAAGAAGCCTCTCCCTGGGGCCCCTCCTGAAGGTCCCCACCCCTCTCCTCACCCCTCCTCCCTTCCCCTCTCACCCCACACCTGTCCCAGAGAGTGTGTCTTACCTGAAGACAAGTGCTCCTGGCTTCTCTCCAGTGCACAGAGTTTAAAACAACGTTGAGGCCACCGAGTTAAAGTAACCAAGGCGCCATCATTCGCTGAAGTAAGAAAGGGGTATGGATAAAGTACACAACACACGATACCATGCAATCACTAATTTCTCCACAGTTGCTAAGATTTAGGCCAAAATCAGTTTGCTCGGGGAAGAAGAATAAGACTGAAAATTGTAAAGCCTTTTAAAAGGCCTGGAAAACTTGAGAAGAGTAACTCTCTTGTTAAGAGACTTCTGAACCCCTTAAGCCGTCAAAAAGCAAGTATTTGTTACATTTTCCTTACTCCCTTTTATGTCTGCATTTTCTATTGCCATTCACAAACGTCTGTAGGACAATGTTAATCCATACCTGTGTTTTAAAATTGCAAAGTATTTACAACTTGCAAACCTCCTGGTGCAGATGGATAATCAGAATCGTCCAGCTCTCTCTCCACCATCTTTCCATGCCGCCATAATGGCGGGCATGAATGTCCTGGCTGATGCTCTCAAGACCATCAACAATTCCTAAAAGAGAGGCAGATGCCAGGTTCTTATCGGGCTGTGCTCCAAAACCATCGTCTGGTTTCTAACTGTGATGGTGAAACGTGGTTACATTGGCAAATTTGAAATCACTGATGACCACAGAGCTGGGAAAACTGCTGTGATCTTCACGGGCAGTTTACACAAGTGTGGTGCAATCAGCCCCAGATTTGGTGTGCAGCTCAAAGATCTAGAAAAATGGCAGAACAACCTGCTTCCATCTTTTCAGTGTGGTTTCACTGTCCTAACAACGTCAGCTGGCATCATGGACCACGAAGACGCAAGACAAACATACACAGGAGGGAAAATCCTGGGATTCCTTTTCTAGGGATGTAACACATATGTGCAAATAAAATGCCTCAATGGAAAACAAGCAGAATTGTCCAATGTAAACAACACCTCCCAATTGTACAGCAGGTTGTTCACAGAAAAGTCTTTTATACAACAGTTGGCAGGATTCCAGGCACTTAGGCAAAACACCCTGGGGAACATAGAAAATAATATTTGTCCAGGTCATATTCCCCTTGATATTAAAAACCTTCAATATTTCAAAGAAATTACATCTCATCTCTTCTTAATCCAATTTTCCCCCTGAATTCAGTTGTCTTGTTAAACTGTGATGCCCAGTAGATCTTTGTTAGTGTCCTAAGGCTGCACTGCCCAATATGATAGAAACAGTTACATGTGGCTATTTAAATTTAAATTAATTAAAATTTAATACAATTTAGAATTGTTCTTCAGTAATGCTGGCCACATTAAAAGTGCCCAGTAGCCATGCATGGCTGGTGGCTACTGTATGACACAGCACAGATATCCATCATCATGGAAAGTTCTATTAAACAGCACTACTCAAAAGGCAACTTTTTATTTTTCCTTCTGCTTTTAACCGGGAAGTTACATTTTGGCATAAAGTAAATGAATTTTCAAAAAGCTAGAAGTGACCAGATAGTTTGAAACTGCAGATTCAGTCTCAAAATCTAAACCAAAATAATTCCAAATATCAGTTACCAAAGTGAATGAAAATAAACTAATACAAGACTTCTCTGCCCACTTCTGCTGGCTGAACACCAAGTCATCTTTCAAGATTCAGCTCTGGGACTTCCCTGGTGGTCCAGTGGCTAAGGCTCCACATTCCCAATGCAGGGGTCCAGGTTCGACCCTGGTCAGGGAACTAGGTCCCACATGCTGCAACTAAAAGATCCCACATGCCGCAACTAAAGGATCCCACATGCCGCAACTAAAGGATCCCACATGCCGCAACTAAGACCCAGCGCCCAGTGCAGCCAAATTAAAAAAAAAAAAAAAAAAGATTCAGCTCTCCCAGAAAGGCCTTCCTGACTCTGCTCAACCCCCATGGGCCACCAGAAAAATGATCACTATCCCGCTCACTGAATTCTGCCCATGGGTCCAGCAAGGCTCCCAAATAAAAATATTTTTATCTACTTAATTGTCTCTACCTCTGTCTCTAGATGTTTAAGACCATGGACCTTAGCCCACTGGTCATTATAACCCCAGTCTGCACATACCTAGTAGGGAACATAATAAAAACTAAACCAGCCGCCAGTGCTGAGAAAGGTCTCTGCTCTCTGCAGGATAACTCTTTTCTTGTTTTTAGCCTTTTCTCTTTTTCAAAAATTTGCAAGAGGCTATGAAAAGTTCATCATCTGAAAACACTGGGAGTGTTGCAGTCAGGAGTGATGGGGCAAAATGTCAAGTGCGTGGAACTGGGGAGCCCTTGCACTTCCCACCCACGGGTGCAAGCCGATCCCCTGGGGAGCGTGTGAAGAGGTTCCAGCCGGTCTGGGGTGGAGTCCGAGAGTCTCTGCAACAAGCTCGGTGATGCTGCCGCCGCTGCCGCCTCCAGTCCCCAGGCCGCGCTCAGCTCCTCAAAGACAGAGGTGGGAGCCCTTTAAAGCCCAGGTGGCACCTTGGTCCGCGGAGTTGCAGTCCCTGCGCACTTTCCATGGCTGCCAGCGGGGACACTGCCAGCTGTGCCGCTCTCTCCCTGGGGGACAAACCTGAACTCGACCTGTCCCAGTGGACACACACACTCCCGCGCACATGCACACATATCCACGCACACGCGCACGCACTCGCACACACACGCATGCGTTTCCTTGGTGGTCCTCCCTCCCTGTGCGCCCGCAGCTCGCATCTGTGTCAGGTACCCTGTGGGAGCGCTGCGACCAGACCTGCAACACGGAGCCTGCCATCCAGGGAGACATCCGGCTGATCAAGACAGCCCACTGAGGAAGGCAGGAGTGGATAGGGATGCTGGAAGAATGTGTCAAACATGCCCCTTCTCTCTAGGAGACTCAGTCTATACTGGGCATCCCTGGCACCGTGCATGGTTCGCCAAGAGTTGAGCATCGGCAAATCCAGAATTACCCCGCGTTGCCTAAAATCGTGTGTGTACAGTGACTGTTACATAATATACCATGCACGTCTGTTTTAATTGAATTGAACAAAGATGCAAATACTTTGTCTGGCAGCTGCTCAGTTATTATAGGAAGGGGGAAACGTCCCTTAGCAAGTCCCGGGTGGTCAGAGAGGCCCCCAGAGAAGTTGGCCTTGAAGCTGAAACTTGAAGGTTAGGTGGGTAGCACCCAGTGTCAGCCACCCAAGGAAAGGGCAGGAGAAAAAGCATTCTAAGGCAAGGGATGAGCTGCTGTAGGGCCTGGAGGGAGAGATAGGGTGACCTGGACGTGGCATATAGCCCAAGGGGAGGATGGGACAGCCACCAGGATACAGAAGTAGAAAGGCCAGAACCCAGGTTGGGTCCCATCTCTCCCACATTCTTACAGATCGGCTCAGTTCACAGTTATTTCTTCTTCCACTAAATTCTACATCAGTTAACTATGGCCCATCATCTGTTACCTGGATTTTGTGATTTTTGCAAATGTCTCATTTACATGGGAAGCCCCTAGGGGAAAAGACAGGGCTTGATTTTTCTTCGTGACATTGTCACACTGCGTTTCATACAGTTAGCGCTCAGGAACTATTTCTTGGACACATAAGTAGGACAATTAGAGAGGCCAGGGTTTTTATAAGTGCAGCAGGCCACGTTTCCCGTAATGCATCTGTTGCTCTGAGGATTCTAAGTGGGTCTTGTATTCTGTTTTTTAAGACATCCCTGACTTATTTCAGATGCTCAGCACAGCGTGAACATAAGTTGATCAACCTTCTCTAAATCCTTTTTCTGTGTTTTTAACAGTAGTGCTTTACGCGGGAGATCTTGCAAGTGCATAGTTGCTTCCTGTTGCTACAGTTGGTCTCTTGGGTGAATTCTTCTAGGGCATTCTGTGAAGGTTCCGGCCCTTCCAGGTGGCAGTGCTGCCTACACTGTGTGTTCCAGCCTGGGCCTAACCCAGCAGCGTGAGAACGCCTGGTGGGACCAGAGAAGGCTCCCGGCTCCCAAGCCCCGACTTCCCTCTCCCCCGTGCCTGCCCCGTGGAAGGTCAGCAGGGCTCTTCTGCCCATCTTCCTCCTGCTGCTTCCAGCCAGCTTTTGAAAGCTCCAAGCTGTGACCTCGCATGACCTCTGACACTGAGTTGGCCAAACCCCAGCTCCTGGTAGAGCCAGCTTCCAGGGGAGCTTTGAGGAACCTCAGAATCCTGTACCTGGGTCCTATTGCTAGCAACCGTTTCACTAACAGAACATTTTTAAAGCAAATGTGCTGCACCCTCCTTTACAGGTAGTGCTATGTACCGTGTGTTTTTTGAAGCACTTGATAATAGTAACTAATTTGATCTTCCCGGAAATTCTCCAAAGAAAATGCTTTCTTACACTCTTCTCTTTTTCACAGGGGAGGAAATGAAGTTACAGAGCTGGATCCAGGTTCTGAACCAGCAGGCTCTACTGCCTCTTGCTTCGCTTACTAAGAAAAAAAATTCCTTTTTTTTTCTTTTGCTGTTCCTAAAAATGTCGTTTATACACATCCATCTCTTTTCTAAAACCCTGTCAAAATGACAGTAAAGGAATTTTTTTTTAAAAAGTATTGACCCAAAATTATAGAAAGAAGGAGAGAAAGAGATAAGAGCAGTCAAGAAAGCTCAGTGATTTCTGAAGACACAGTGGAAGGAGGCTGGTATTTCTTTACATGAAGCCCACCGGGTGACAAGCCCCGACAGTACAGCGGGTTCCCATCAGCATCTCACTGCCTCACTCTTAGCTGTGAAGGGATGGCCAAAGTGTGCATTTAAAGAAATCGTCATGAAAAACACCGCATCTGTTACAGTTCTGGAAGGAAACAGATGGCACACTCAAACTTCGACATTTAAAGGAAATTTAATGGGGTGACAGTTGCCAAAAGTAGGCAGTGCCCACAGGTGGCTCAGTAGGAGGGAGGGGTTGCTAGGATCTGGAGAATGTAGCTGTTTGGAGAGGCCACGGCCCTGGAGCTGTGGCCTTTGGGAGAAGAATCTCGGCTTCCCCAGTGGGTGGGAGAAACCTGGGGGAATCAGCCCCTCAACTCACGCTCCTTTGCCCGAGTCTCCCACAGGCCAAGCCCAAACAGAAGCTCAAGGGCAGAGGAGACTACTGATGCCACCTCCGTGGCAAAAAGCAGAGAATCTGTATGGCCTTCAGTGTAGGTTGGTGGGGTCAATGGAACATATTTGTCACCAAGACCAAAACAAGCAGAGGAGTGACAGGAGGAAAGGAAGATGCAAAGACAATGCAGAGAGCAGAAGAAACCATAATTAATATCCTCGAAGAGAGAAGAGGAATATACCTTTTCCATCATATATCCCATGTATGATATGAAAAGGATTAAAGAAGGAAGAGACCATGGGTATCATGAACTTTGGGTGATTGTGATGCGTCAGTGTACATTCATCAACTGTAACAGATGTACCTCTGGTTGGGGGATGGATATTGGGGGAGGTTATGCATGTGGAGGGGACAGGGGTTATACAAGAAATCTCAGTACTTTCACCTCAATATTGCTATAAACTTAAAACTGCTCTAGGGGCTTCCCTGGTGGCACAGTGGTTGAGAATCCGCCTGCCAATGCAGGGGACATGGGTTTGAGCCCTGGTCCAGGAAGATCCCACATGCCGCAGAGCAACTAAGCCCGTGCACCACAACTACTGAGCCTGCGCTCTAGAGCCTGCTAGCCACAACTACTGAAGCCTGCGTGCTGCAACTACTGAAGCCCTCACGCCTAGAGCCTGTGCTCTGTGCACCACAATGAAGAGTAGCCCTGGCTCACCGCAACTAGAGAAAGCCCGCATGCAGCAACGAAGAGCCAACGCAGCCAAAAAAATGTTAATTAAAAAAAAAGAACCGCTCTGAACAACAGTCTTAATTTAAAAAAAGAAGAAGCATTCTCATCTAGACCTTCTTAGGATGCTATTGGAAAATGTCCTTCAGTAAAACAAGGGAATGAACCAAGAAAAAAGGGAACGTAGGCCCCTAGTATATATAAGAGAAACATGTGTGCCAAACGGATCCATCAAGAAGTAACAACATAGAAGCATGTAATTTAGAAATTTGGAGGTTTTTTAGGGAAAAAAATAGCTGAAAGAATTGAAAGAAGTCATCCCTGGGGAGTGGAACCAGGGGTAAAGAAAGGAAGGAGACTGCTATTTGTCAGTGTCATCCTCTGAGCACTGTTTTAAGGCTACATAGAACATGACTTTCATAAAAATTGAAGTCAATAAATGACTTTTTATCTATCACCTGGCTGCGTTTGGTTTTTATTCCCCCAGTCAAAATGCCTCAGGAACACTTCCCACCCCTCCCAGTAAATTAACCTCCATTCATTGGTTCACCAAGCTATTTCCGTTTTCTGTCTGCCATAGACTGTGTTTAGGCAAAAGAATTTATAAATATGTTAGAGAATTCCCACCCATGAAGAACTTCCCATGTGATTAAGAGGCGAGAAATAAACGATTTCATTATAATAAATGAGACATCAGAAGTTAGATGGTGCCAGTTATAACTGTTACAGGAGGTAAGAAATGAATCTCTGTGAACAATCGTGATCAAGAAAAGCTCCAGGATAAACGGGGATCTGAAGTGGGTATTAGTATGGTTAGGTTTTGGGGAGAGAAAAGGGGTGAGTGTCCAAGACTGAGGTGGGAGCCGAGAAAGACAAAATCAGGAATAACTCAGAGAACGGCGAGCAGATAAAGGTCTGGTTCAGGGTGGGTTACCGGACCAGTCGCTACAAGAGAAAAGCCCTTTAATGCATTCATTCCTTCTCACAGCAAGCATTTATTGTACCCGGCACGTGTCAGGAGCCGCACTGGCTGCTGGGTCTGCAGCGATGCTCTGCCAAGGAGGCCAAGGTCGACTGGACAAGAGACAGCAAGACAGCCGTGGGCCATCCAGTCGGGGTTTTTCCTGTTTCCGTTTGCTGAATCCCTGACTCTAGAAGAGAGCCAATCACAGCTTAGGCTTTCGTGGATGTTAGCTCATGAAGTTCAAAAAAGATAACAGGACTAATACAGCCAGACCGAGCACGCCGCTTGCTACAAGAGCGCCCAGAGGGGGCCTCACTCAGTCTTAGGGAGGCAGGAAAACTTCCCAGCTGACTTGAGAGAGAGAACAAGTGCTGTGTTTTTTCAATTCTAATGGGAACACTTTTTCACTTAGGACATACCCGAGAGTGGTATACATCTCGCAATTCATAGGTGAATTGGGAACATTGTTTCTCTTTGTCAGCGGCATATAAAATCATGGTGCACCCTGCAGGCAATCACATCTTGGGCTTGTTGAGATGTGGTCCCCAAGCCAGAGTCTTCCCTTTCCAGAAATCTGCACGGCCATTAGAGTCGCCAGGTCTCACAGATTCCACCTCTGTAAGGACCCTTGTGTACCCCCACTCCTCCTCACCACCCCCTACAGTGTGCTCCTTCAGCTGCTGGCTCCGCTTCCTCTGACCCAACCCTTGTCCTTTCCCGCCTTCCATCCATCCCTCAACCAGGCAGATCGTTCCTTCAAGACAAAGTCTCCACTCAGCAGCATGGCGTCCAAGGCCTTCTGAGACCCGGTCTCCACCAGCTGCCTGTTTCTCCACCTCTCCCACTCTTGCACTTGGCTAACTCCCAGCTTATTTTATGGACTCTAAGATGCCATCGGTGGTAAGTCACACCTTTATTTTATGGAACATTAAGAAAGAAAAAGAGACTCTCAATCAAATGGTGACATGCTGTCTCAGGCCAGGTGCCCCAGGAAAAACGCCTCTGAGGAGATTTGAGGGCAGAAGGTTGATTGGGAAGGCTCCCCAGAACAATAGGGGCAAGCGAAGGAGCGCCGAGGAGATATACCAGCCCCATAGGGAGCCCAGCAGCGGATGGCCCTACAGAGTCTGCCCACATGAAGGTGGGAGGAAGAGCTTTGAACCCCACGTAGACTAGTCACTGAGCATAGGGTGTAGCCTTGGGTGAGGCAGGTAGACCCCAGCTGAGAGCTGTCCTCTGTCAGCACTCTGAGAGATGAACTTGACAGAGCATGTGGGCAGCGCCGACCTCATCCACTACAAACGCGTCCACTGTAAGGTGGTTTCTGATATGATGTGTTAGGATAGAAAAGCTGGGCACCTGCCAATCAGTTAAATATGCTATATATGTAGTCGATTCCCTTTCTACTGACATCATTTAGAGTTAGTTTTGGTGACCTGCAACAAAGAATCCCCATAATGCAGAGTAGAAGGAGGTCCCAGAGGGAAAATGATACACCTAGTTTGTTTTTTTTAATATCGAAATTATTTTTAAGTATATAGTTCAGTGGTGTTAAGTACATTCACCTGTTGTGCAACCATCATCACCATCCGTCTCCAGAACATTCTCATCTTGCAAAACTGAAACTCTGTCCATTAAACAGTAACTCTTCCTCTCCCCACCCCCACCCCTTAGCAACCACCATTCTACTTCCTGTCTCTATGAATCTGATACTGTAAGTACCTCATATGAGTGGAACTGTACAGCATTTGCCTTTTTGCAACTGGCTTATTTCCCATAGCATAATGTCGCCAAGTTTCATCCGTGTTGTAGCATGCAAGAGCATTTCCTTCCTTTCTAAGGCTGAATTATATTCCATTGTATGGGCATACCACATTTGTTTTTCCATTCATCCATCAATAAACATTTGGGTTGCTTCCACCTCTTGGTTGCTGTGAAAAGTGCTCCTATGAGTGTGGGTGTGCAAATATCTCTTCAAGACCCTACTTTCAATTACTTTGGGTATGTACCCAGAAATAAGATTGCTGGCTCATATTGCAGTTCTATTTAACGTTTTGAGGAGCTGCCACACTGTTTTCCATAGTGGTTGCACCATTTTACAATCCCATGAACAGTGTACAGGGTTTCCAATTTCTCCACATCCTTACCAACACTTGCTATTTTCTAGGCGTTTTTATTTTTTAATAGTAGTCATACTAATTGGTGTGTGGTGATATCTCACTGTGGTTTTTATTTGCATTTCTCTGATCATTAATGATGTTGAGCATCTTTTCAAATGTTTTTTGGCCATTTGTATGTCTTTGGAAATATACCTATTCAAGTCTTTTGCCCATTTTTTAATCTGGTTATTTGATTTTTGTTGTTGTTGACTTTATATATTCTGGATATTAACCCCTATTGGATATATGATTTGCAAATTATATTGTAAACTCTTGAACTTCATACTTTCCTGCTGCCTCAACAACTCCACAAACAAGCTGTGAACACTCAGCCCAGGTGACCAGGTGCGTCAGTGTGATAAGGCTGATCTCTGCTTCAAATTCCTTTCTTACGCCCCCGTGACCTAGTGACCTTCACATGCACCAAAGCCTTTTTCTTGTGTACTCCACGCTGACCTCCAATAAAGATGCTGTGTCTCTCAGCCCTCCACTTGCTGGGCTGAGCTGGCTCAACACAAATATTTCCCCCATTCCACAGGCAGCCTTTTCACTCTGTTGATAGTGTCCTTGGAGGCACAAAAGTTTTAAAGTTTGCTGTAGTCCCATTTGTCTATTTTGCTTTTGTTGTTTTGGTGTCATATCAAAGAAATCATTGGCAAATCCAATGTCATTAAGATTTCCCCCATGTTTTCTTCTAGAAGTTTTATAGTTTTGGGTCTTATGTTTAGATCTTCTATTTATTTTGAGTTAATATTTTTTATTTGATGTAAGAAAAGGGTTCAACTGCATTCTTTTGCACTAAGACATCCAGTTTTCCCATCACCATTTGTTGGAGAGATCATCCTTTCCCAATTGAATGATCTTGACAGCTTTGTCAAAGACATTTGACCATATACACAAGAGTTTATTTCTGGGCTATCTATTCTATTCCATCAGTCTATGTGTCCATCTTTATTCCAGTACTGCACTGTTTTGATTACTATGGCTTTGTAACACGTTTTGAATCCAGGAAGTCTGAGTCCTCCAAATTTGTTCTTTTTCAAAAAAATTTTTGGTATTTGGGGTCACCTGATTCCATATTAATTTTGTTTTTTGTTTTTTTTCTATTTCTGCAAAAAATGCCATTGGGATTTTGACAGTACACCTACTTTTATGCACATCAAGTTTATGGCTCCTGTGGGTATCCAAGTCCAGTAGGCAGTTGGTTAGGACTCAGAAGGCACAGAGGATGGAATCAGTCATCTTACCTAACGTTCTCAAGAAGCTTCACATGATCGTTGCCTTCCAAACAAAGCAGCAGGAAAGATAAATCCCGAAGGAAAAGGAGTTTCTGTACTGTCAACATTTGTCTTACTTCTCTGTTCATCCATAGAGTCTATACCCAGTATTTTAAAAATAAAATCATTTGACCTGATTCTCCTCAAAGAAAAAAGATAAGACTTTGCTAAAGTTGAGGGAAACCACACTCTATGAGGCAAGGAGGAGGCTACCTTTCACCCTAGTCCCTCCATCTGACCTGAGTGCTACACCCAGTGCCCAGATACACCTTGGCAAGGTAGCCTGGGGCTGGACAACCAGCCGCCCAGACCTACTGAGGTCTGAGGACATAGCCCAGGGATCTGTATTATGACCAAGCTCCCCTGAGATTCTTAAGCATATGAACATTTGAAAAACACTGAACTGGAACAAATAAAAGTTTTACCCAAAGGAATTCAACTCAGGAAATAATTATCATCATCATAGAATAGTAAAGATTCTGGCAGAGTTGTCAACATACAATACATGGTAGGGCGTTTTACAAATGTAGCATATGTTGATTCTTCCTAAGACTCTTATATCCTTATTTCTGTTTAAAATGTGAAGCTTATTCTTTAAGAAATACAATCATTAAGTATGCCTTCAGCCGTGCTACTTACTTTCTCTTTAAGTTTGAATAAAATTCCCAATCATATTTGATATCATGATTCTCATACTTGGGAAATCCTTTACACTCAGCTGTTAAAATCATTAAGCCAATGTCCTCGATTTAATCTTTAAGGTTGACCAGCCAGCATTGAGTCACCGTAATCTTCTAGGTCAGACAGGAAGAGAATTGACGTCGTTATAAAATACCACTGCGTAAGTGTCTTTGAGAAAATGGCACCCAAGTGGACACAGTTGGGTAATGAGATGTGATGGACAACAGTCCCCGGGCAAGTGAGCTGGAATGCCAGGCCCCTGGCATTGCGCCCCTCCCGGTGTCCTTGCATGAGCTGTCGAGGATCTGTGACACACTTTCTCTGACATAACACATCTCAGGGATGTATCAAGATGTTTCCTCTCCCCCAACATCAACCAGCCTATTAGGAATGATGATTTGGCCCGTACTATGCTCAAGGGACCAATGCAATAAGGGATGTTTCATACAAAGGGGCTTCCACCGTGAGCCAGCAACGCTGATCTGCAGCTAAAAACAGAGATGCACAAAAATAAACCTTCAACTTCTCACCCTGAACAATGAAGATGTTTTCCAGAAAAAAATGCACAGGATCTAAACAGCCTCGGAGGTAGCCAGCTCTTTTCTCCGGCTTTTACTTTTTAAACAAGAAAAAAATAAAAAAGGACATCAGCTGACCCAGCTGGTTTACCTCACTAATCTGTAACAGCAACGGCGCAAAAGAGAGTTATAATATAAACATGCCGGAACGGTCTTGTCCGCTTCTCTGTAGCTTTCAGCCACAAACAAAAAAGTATAACTAGCCATTAATTTTAATATCATAATGAATATAAATACTTCCATGTCAGAAGTCCATGTTAATATTCAACTCGATTTTAAAGAGACATGCCAAAAACGTGGTTCCCATCACACACCATCCTCTCTCTTGCCCTCTGTCTCTCCTCCCCAGCTTAAGTCAAGGGGAGGGGAAACTTGAGGTGATTATCGGAGGACAGAGAGGTAGATGATTATATGAATCCACATCGCCCAGGACCCGTGATGGCGTGGACAGGCAAGTCCAGGAGCCAACCATAGCCCAGAGGATCAAATGCTGAAGGCAAGGTGACTCTCAAGTTAATTCATGTCAAAATTAATATTTTAAAACATCACTCACTCTCATCCCAGGGTCCTGATCATAAGACAGGAGGATGCAAGCCCACGCCTAGGCAGTGAGCCTAACTCTGCCCTAGTGAATATTGTGGTTAAAGAAAAACAAAGAGGTGGCCCTCACAGGACCCGCGAGGCCCCAGGCAGTGCAGGAAGGGGGCGAGGCTGGGCACCCAACATCCAGAGCAGTGGCCCACCTGCCGGTCCACGTTTACATTCAACGTCCCCTGTCACTGCCACCTTCCTGCCGGCGTCCCCAGACCAGCTCCATTCCAATAAATGTCCCTAGTCCCTTCCAACTTCCAACAGGCTTATTTAAACGTCTGCTGTAGAAGCTACATTCTACTTGTGCCTTCCTTTCTGTTTTAACCACAGCCAATCCAGGCAAAGACAGTATCCTATGTGTCCCAAACATTCTAGCCACAGGGATGTGCAGAGGAGGCCTGGGGGACCTCTGCCTCTAGAGGGTGTGCGATTGGCTGCTCTGGCACACCTCTGCGCACCCCTTAGCTCCTAGATCTCTCCATCTGCATGTGGGAGTGTCCACCCTGGTGGGGTCTTTTTTTTTTTTTTTTGGCCGTGGCTTGTGGGACCTCAGTTACCCAACCAGGCATTGGACCTTGGTCCCCTGAAGTGAAAGCACCAAGTCCACTGGACTGCCAGGGAGGTCCCCGCCCTCGTGCTTTTTCAGGCCTCGTGCAGCCACTGGTTCCTCTCTCCCAACCATAAATCCACCCCCCCCCACCACACCATCCACAGTGTGAAACCACACACGCAGCTCTCCTCACTTCCCCCTTTCCCAGGGGCCTCTGGACAGATTTGGGGGTGTCGACGGAAATAATCCATAAGCAATCTACCAAAGGAATAGAAAAGAGTTTGGTCTGAGCCAAACTGAGGCCTATAGCCCAGGAGACACAGATTCAAGAAGCACTTGAACTGTGTCCTGCCCGACTACAAAACGGGGCGAGCTTATAAAGGTAAAAACCGCAGAATTAGGTAACGTAAGTTGTTTTTCAAGAATTATAATGGGAGCTGGGAAGAAGCGAGGGTGCTTGTTAAGCAAGGATCGGGTGGGGTCTGAAGTGGTTGCACGCTCAAGGGGAGACCTTGAGACCATGAGGTGGCAGCTGGCAGCTGTTCCCAGATAGTGTTCTGAAAACAGCTGGTGGTGTCCTTGAGTTTGATACAGTTCAAAATTCAAGTTCTCAGTGACGCACGAACAACGTATCTGAAGCCACATCCATAATGACCACCAGGCTCCATTTTGGACGCCTGAACCCCAGTTACTCCATTTTGACTTTTAAATGCATTCTTTTCTTGAATGGTTAAAGCAGATGTACGACGCACGTTTAAAAGGCCACAAACACGCTCTCTAGTTTGTTAGCATGAAGCTTAAGTTAAGTCATGTATAAGCCAGAATGACGTCCCCATACCTCGATGTGTGAAAATGTCTTCCATCAGGGGAAAGGGACCAGGGGAGAGAGCAACCATTCAGCGCATCTTAACTTCCAGCAGAGCTCACACCCTGGCCACTGCTCCATGGCGCGTCTGTGCCGGAGGCCGGGGGAAGTGACCCCATCCTCCTGTGCACTCAGCTCTGCTGGAAATCCGAGAACTGCCCAGGGATCAAGGAAGCTGGGTGGGCAGGAGAGACGGGCGGTGACTGTACATGAGAATTCTAGGAAAGCAGGACTTGGGGACACCCCTCGGCAATGTCCAGTCCAAGACCATTGTTCTTATCAGTGTTGGGAGAATGTGAAAAGCATCGTGTTCCTGAAAGACAGAACCACAAAATGCCAAGTGTCAGATTCCTAACACTGTGACTCACGACAACTTCTCCCCTCTTGTTCATTCTTTCCATTATTTTCTCCCGAGTAAATACTCACTGAGCCCCTGCTCAGCATCCAGGATCACTCTTTGTGCTGGTCATAGTGGCGTCAGTGACTTACTTTAAATTATTTCAGTATAGTCAGTGTGCAAGTGTGTGTGCCAGCTAGTTTCAGCTTGAATTCCCGCACGTGTGATCAGGAATGCATGCCCCGGGGGCCGTCCGCTGGCTGCACATCCTAGACACCACCCAGAGGCAGCTTCCAGGCTTCTGCCCCGCAGATCCCAGCTGGCGCTAAGGATAGGCTTTTGGAATCCTGACCATCAAACATGGGTGTTCGTTGCCGACACCAGCGACTTACTAATTATAATGAATGTGAGGAGTGGGCTCTTACTGGCTAAAACATTCAGGACAGGAGAACTGGTGTAAAATGTTGGGACTTTCAGTTTGGCAAGATGAAAACGTTCTGGAGGTGCATATGGTGGTGATGGTTGTACAGCCATATGAATGGACTTAATGCCACTGAACTGTACACTTAAAAATGGTTTAAAACGTAACTTTTATGTTATGTGCATTATTATTTTTTTTGTGTGTGCCGTACGCGGGCCTCTCACTGTTGTGGCCTCTCCCATTGCAGAGCACAGGCTCCGGACATGCAGGCTCAGCGGCCATGGCTCACGGGCCTAGCCGCTCCGCGGCATGTGGGATCCTCCCGGACCAGGGCATGAACCTGCGTCCCCCGCATCGGCAGGCACATTCTCAACCACTGCGCCACCAGGGAAGCCCATGTTATGTGCATTTTATCATAAAATTTGTTTAAGGTTTATTATAAAGCAGAAACTAATAAAAAATTTTTTTTAAATTTGTTTAAGGTTTAGACACTGCCCATCCTTGCATGAACAGGGACTAACGATAGTGAAGCTTGTCACCAGCATCCTTCAGAAAGGCCCCCAAGGCTAGGTCCCTGTGCCTCACCTTTGCTTTAGGAGGATTTCTGATTGCTTAGTACCAACAAGAAAGGTTCCAAATTCAGCCCCTCAAGGAGAGGCCAGCAAGCTTTTGCAGTAAAGGGCCAGATAGTAAGTATTTTATCTTCGTGGGTCACAGAGTCTGCTGAGATTACTCAGCTCTGCCATCATAGCAGGAAAGCAGTCACGGGCAGCACCTAAATGAATGAGTGTAGCTGTTTCAATAAAATTCCATTTACAAAAATTTGGCCCAGAACTCAGTATGCCGCCCTCTGCTCAAAATTGCTGGAATGCTACGTGTCCCTTGAGCGGTCTTTTCACACAAGGTGAGGTGAGACCACTCCTACTTGCTTTGCCGAATGATGTTTACTGCCTGAGCATCCGTGTGGTAGACCCCTTGGGTAAGGCTTTCTTACTGCATAGCCTAGAAGTGGGATGGGCTGGGTCATCAGCCTTCACACCTCAAATGTCCTGGGTAACCCCGTCATCTGCCTCAGAGAACCGGGAGGTGGCGTGACCACAAGGCTGTGGGCTCTGCCACAGACGGCCAGTTCTTTTCATTTAAAAGTAAAACATACCAAAAAAAAAAAAGAAAAGGTAAAACATACAATGCAATACTACTCAGCCAAAAAACGAAAAAAATAAGGCAACATGGATGAACCTAGAGATAATCATACTGAGCAAAGTTAAGTCAGACAGTGAAAGACAAATACCATATGATATCACTTACGGGTGGGATTTAAATATGATGCAAATGAACTTATTTACAAAACAGAAACAGTCTCACAGACATAGAGAACAGACTTGTGGTTGCCAAGGGGGAGGGTGTAGGGGAGGGATGCATTGGGAGTTTGGGATGAGCAGATGCAAACTCTCAATATTACATACAGAATGGATAAACAACAAAGTCCTACTGTAGAGCACAGGGAACTATATTCAATACCCTGTGATAAACCATAATGGAAAAGAATACGAAAAAGAATATGTGTGTGTGTGTGTGTGTGTGTGTGTGTGTGTAACTAAATCACTGCTGTAAGCAGAAATCAACACAACATTGTAAATCAACTATACTCAATAGAATAAATTAAAACAAAAATAAGGCAAAGCATTCTGCATTAAAGGGGTAAGAGCTACAGGAGGATAGAAATGAGGGAACTGGGTTTTCGCAGGGAGGAGATGGGGGTGCTAACTGTGCATTTCTAGGAGGCACTGGGCTTGCTGGGAGGAGGTGAGCTATAACCCCAAGGAAAGCCGCCCTTAGCTTATCTCCCTGATAAGTTTCAGGCACTTCCCTCAGAGAATCCACCCTTTAACACCTTCTTTGATGAACTAGAGCTAAAAAGGAAGGAAGTCTTTGTATTCATTTATTTATTTTATGTTTCTTGATTATATCTTTCTCCTCTGATTTGCCTTAGATCTGAGAAATGCAGAAAATGTGTTTTACTGGTATTTCTTTTTAGCACTTCTGATATTCTGGGGCCAGACATTCAAATCCTGTGTAACCCAGCACAAGTTGCTAACCTCTCTAAGCCTCGGCTTGCACTGTAAGATGGGGCTGGTTGTGTGGTGAAGATTGAGAATACACACGAAAGTGCTTAGTGTAGCAGCATCCTTGATTATTACCCGGGCTGGCACTGCCCTCCCGGCCAGGGCACGTGATGTTCAGAGTCCTCTCTGGTCTAATGGAGTTGCATTGCATTTGGGACAGAGGAAGGTGTGCTCTTTGCAAAGAGCATGGTCGTATCATGGGAAGAATGTGGCCTTTGCAGCCCAGACTTGGGCTCAAATTCTTGCCATATCTATTTGCTCACTGAGTGACCTTGCGTATTTAATTAACATCTGAATCCCATTTTCCCCTTCTTGCAAATGAATATCTAATACTCATTGGATTGGAGATAACCCTTGTAGGGCATTATCTGGATGGACCGACTCCTGTTAATTTTCTCCTTTCCCCTTGTAACAACTTCACAGGAAGGAGGAAAGGTAATCCTCCTTCTGGGGCCCCTCACTGTGCATTCCAGAAGTCCTGGGTGATGACTCAAAGTCAGGATGTGGCCCACTGTCCTGGCCATCGCTGGGAATATGGTGGAGGCAAATGCAACTTGCAAGAGTAAAGCAAAGTATCCCGGGCAATGAACTGGATTCCAGACCCTTTGAACAAATTATCATCCCCACAAGAATTGTCCTCTTATCATTGGAACGTTTTTTTGTTTGTTTGTTTGTTTGTTTTGTTTTGTTTTTGCGTACGTGGGCCTCTCACTGTTGTGGCCTCTCCTGTTGCGGAGCACAGGCTCCGGACGCGCAGGCTCAGTGGCCATGGCTCACGGGCCCAGCTGCTCCGCGGCATGTGGGATCTTCCCGCACCGGGGCACGAACCCGTGTCCCCTGCATCGGCAGGAGGACTCTCAACCACTGTGCCACCAGGGAAGCCCTGGAACGTTTTTCTTGATAAAATGATTTAAAATGTTAAAAATAAAGATTTTAAAAAGCCATAATTCTCCTTCCTTCTGTGACTATTTTTGTTTTTAGCTATTATCTTGCAGTCTTTGCCCACCTACAGACATGGTTTCTCATAGTTTCTGGCAAGGATTAAACTATTTACATCCTACTTTTTTATATGACATTATTCATTTACCAGCACAGATCTCACATTATCCTATAAAATAGTTCCAGAACAGGCCACCATGTAAAAGTTTTACAATATTGGATGTGAATATTATATTCAGGTTTATGCTACAACAGGCCTCTTTATGACCATAGTTTTATTCTTTTTCATTTTTCTCTTTAGTAGATTATATTCTTTGCAAAAATTATGGAGGCTTTGATGCTTTATATTTGTAATGCATTCCCCTATAAAAATGCGAATGACCCTTTGTTACCAAATAGTAGATTCTTCATCTGATTATAGCCAGGATTTTTGTTTGTTTGTTTGGCTGTTTTTTTAAAATTTGTACTGGAGTATAGTTGATTTACAATGTGGTGTTAGTTTCTGCTGTACAGCAAAGCGAATCAGCTATACATATACATATATCTACTCTGTTTGAGATTCTTTTCCCATATAGGTCATTACAGAGTATTGAGAAGAGCTATCTGTGCTATGCAGTAGGTCCTTATTAGTTATCTAGTTTATAGAGTAGTGTCTATTTGTCAATCCCAATCTCCCAATTTATCCCTCCCCCACCCCTTTCCCCCCAGTAACCATAGGTTTGTTTTCTACATCTGTGATTCTATTTGTTTTGTAAATCAGTTCATTTGTACCATTTTTTTGGATTCCACATATAGGCAATATTATACTATATTTGTCTTATCATATGATATGTGACTTACTTCACTCAGTATGACAATCTCTTAGTCCATTCATGTTGATGCAAATGGCATTATTTTGTTCTTTTCTATGTACAGCCAGGAATTTGATCTGGGGGCTGATTTCACACTTGGAGAAATTGGGGTACAAACACATTCTAACCAACCTGTCCTTAGAACCCATTCATGCAATGTACTCACCTCATTTTTAAATGACCAGGAAAAGCAATGCTGCTGCATATTTCAGCAGTAGGATCCCATGACAGATGACCCAGCATTTCCAGAGAGAAAAACCACCCTGGACTCACTGCAAGTCTGGAGCAGAAGTAAAGTAATGGGGGAAGGAGGGCAGGAAGAGAATTAGGACAAATAATCTGTTACACATACATTGTGTGTAGCAAGAACAAACTGAAAGGGCACTCAGACTGCCTGAAGGGATAGGATGTAGCTGTCCTTCTGAATGGGTCTTATGTCCTATCGAAGCCCATTGTTCCATGGAACCGAGGCCTAACAATGTCCCATTGTGGCCATGCAAAGACCAGTTGGTTAAATCCGAGTTTTCCAGATCTCTGCCTTCACTTTCAGTCTCCCGGACCGTACCCCGAGGATGGCTCTTCTCTCACTGCCTGGGTTGCCACGCTGCTGGCCATGTAAGTAAGGATGGTTTACAGGCTCCTTGATCTGCTTGGAGGACACCGTAAATCTCTCACCTTGCTCTGACTTTATTAAGTGTAAAGACTATAGCACGTATTTCCAGAGAGACGACAAGGGGAAAACTATCTCTAGAATTGCCGACCCTACTGCCCATTTGCAAAGCCGCCTGTGGAGCCATGAGGATGCTTCACACAGATGGAAGATGGTCTTAAGGGTTTTATACAAATCAGTGGGTGGGTTGATACGTTCATTTTAAAGGGAATTTGAAGACCAACTTCAGTTGCAAGAGACTGCTTTGCTTTAAGTAAGCCTGGAATGGGAATCAGTACCAAGAGGATTTTAAAATCCCTGCACTGAAACAACAACCCCTATGGCGACCGAGCGTTCTTGTTGCCCCAGATTTCTGGGTCACGTGACATCTCGCCACAAACGCACAAGGACTGGGTAACCAGCCAACTGGAGATGTTTAATAAGGAGGCACTGGAATGATGGAAAATTCCCTGGAAATCATCTATTTCCTATCTCACCTCCCAGATGGGGAAGGTGCTGGCTTCTAATGGGGAGGTTTTGCATTGCTTGCTGATGGTTTCTACAGAGAAGCAAAGAAATGAAAACCCAGATGTTTCAAAGAAGGGAAAATGTTGTCATTGCCATGTGCTCCGTGGTCGTGCCTTTGTCTTTTCCTTCTTATCTGGGTCGGAGGATCCTGGTAGAGATGGGCTTTGGTACAAGACCCCTGCTGGACATGGGGTGAACAGAAAGAAGAGGCTGGGGGTCTCTTAGGCTGATTCCTTTGAAAAGGGGTGAGTTACAGAGTCTAAAGTATACTATTCTATCTGGTCAAGGAGCCTGGGGCATGGACGTGGAAGGAAAGCATCCCAGCTCTGACGCCACCTGCCCTGGGCGGCCACAGGCTGGCTGCTCCATCTCTCTGTTGCATCCCTTCCTCCATTTTTAAGATGGGGGTGATGATTGTCCTAGTGTTCTCACAAGGATACAAAGAGACCTAATGTAGATGGAAGTGCTTTATAAAAATAAGTTATGTGTTTTTTGGGTTGATTAACAAACACTGAGGGAAGGCTGGGACTTGGGCTTGCACGCTCAAGTGTGCCTCTTCCTAGCACTGACCGCACTCCCGCACCACTCACATTGAGAACTAGTTGAGAACTGCTTTCCGTATTTGCAGAAGCTGTATTTCCTCTTTCCTCCACGGGGGTCAGGGTGCCCGGAGGACCGACAACTTACTCGGGCTTAGCAGGGAGCCCGTTAGGTTGAAGCTCGGTGGAAAAGGTGGAAATAGGCTGAGGGTGGAGGAGGTTTGGGACACAAACCATAACCCGCATTTCTCCTAACAGGACATTGATCAAACCTGGTTTTGGATGAAAGAGATGTAGACGACATTTTCTAAGTCGTGTTTCGATCTTCTTAACTTAAAAGGTCTGCTTGGTATGTGCTTAGCTATGCTATGTATTTTTAAGACTCTCTGGGTCCAGTTCTTTAGATCTAAAACCCAATCCTTTGATTCATTAGAGTGTTATGCTTTTTCCTATCCGATTGTAAAAGAAGAGAAATATGTATTTTATCTAGGTAAGCCTGGTCCTCTTCACCAGCCTCAGTGAATACTTAGGGGGTGTGGGTGACTTGATGTCACCTGGAACCTTTGTCAAGAAGTTCGTCACAGAAAGAAGTACGTTAAGTGATAATCCTTCCTGTGACCTGTTTCCCCATCTGTGAAGTGAGGAGTTTAGATTAGACGAGCCCATCCAGTCAACATGGAGTAAACAGTGACCTTTCACGACGTGGATTTTCTCTTCTGCTTCTGCCCACCCACCCATCCCCCCCTCCCCTAACCCTGGGGTTTAGTAAATAGGAAACCCGCCCACAGGGGCAGGGGCAGGGGCAGGAGAGGGGTCCTCACGGATTCCTCTGGTCCACTCAACCCTCACCCGCCTTTCCAATATCCACCAATGGGAAAACCCAAGATTTCTCTAAGTAGGTTGAGTTCAGGTCAGCAATCATGTGGGGATTGACTCTTACAAAACAAAATCTGTGCTAGGCTCTGGGAATACAAAGTCAGTGCATGCCCGTCTTTAAGGGCCTTTCCATCTTAGTGGGGGAGAGAATCCGAGACACAGAACAGTGAGATAACAAAGCCAGGGCTCTGCAAGGCACATGCTCAGGTGCGGAGGAGCTCGGAGTGGGGAGAGAACCTGGACCAGTCCACTGGATCTGGCATGGGTACAAGAATCACACAGCAATGCGGGTTCAGATCGCGGGGCTCCACGGCCAACTGAGACCAAATAGAGTCAACCAGGACGTGTTGGAGCCCTAAGGACGGTTGAGCTACTTTCCAAACATTCTAATATGATGAGATTTCATCTGTCGGAGGTGAGAGAGCAGTGGCGGGAGATCCGCCGCACCTCCATTCACCTTCACACAATAGGTCTGATAAAGCCCCCTCTTCAAACAAAGTCTCGGCAATCACTTTATCAGATGTAATTACATTTTCTAATCTCACAGTGACTTCCTCACAGGTACTGAGAAACTCAGGTGAAGGATCTTCCCACAGGTTATCTGTTTAGGTTCTGTGCAGCTTACGGCTGTAGGTCTGAGCTTTATTAAGCATTGTCCTGGCCCTCCAGGTGGTGTCACAGCAAAGCAATCCCCTAGACCCGGAGAGAAATCCACCTCTATCCCTGAACAATGTCAGCACTATGCCACCCAGGCCCCTCCCTGTGCGTGAGAAACCTCAAAGGCATTTGGTGACATGAGGGCTGCGGAGGTGCCTGGTTTGTTCAGTGTGACCACCTGAGCTACACTCACCTCACAGGTGAGGTCTGGATTACACCTGAGGCTCATGGCTGCTAGACCCAAGATTCCACGTACAAGGACGCTGTCAGTGTGATGGGGTGATTAAAGACAAGTGGCATTAAAACCTGGTCTGAGATTGCATAAAAATCATAGGTAGGCGGGTGACCCAGTTTGTCATCCAGGGCTTCTTATTTGTGAGTTAGTTAAAAGAAGAAAAACTTGGGGTGGGGGGCAGGGAGGGACAATGCTGGTACATATATCATTAGCCCTAAATGTCTTACAGTTCCTCAAGTCTTTCTTTTGGTGAATTCTTCTCTTTTTTGGGAAATATTTTCCTAGTAGCTTTAGGATTTCTCCAGCTCTGATCGTGCTGCTTACTAAGCAGTGACTTGATTACAAGTCCCTTTACCCTCTCCGTACACAGTACAGAGACATCCTCCTCCACCATACCTGAGGGCTGCGGAGTTATACACTTCAGTATTTCTCTCTTGTCCAGTTGGAAGCGTGAGTGTCTGTGTAGGTGAGCCCTGTCGCTTTGCAGGTCCAGTCTTTGGAAATGACCGTGCGGTGTTTCACGTCCCAGGAGATGTTCCTGCCCCTCCACGTCAGGCCTCCCCCTTCCCCTCTGCACGTCACACCTGATCGTCACGGGGTAGCTGTCATGTCGTGGCACAGTAACGGTGTCCTCACGAAAAAGTTCTCCTATATTTTTGTTACCAATTTGCCCTTTCAGAAGTGATAGGTGCTTCAACATCCAGTTAATTCAGGCACCATAAGACGGTAAACGGTGCAAAGGGATTAATTAGCCCCTGGTCTGGGTGATCAAGGAAGCCATGCCCAACGCAGTTTGGAAGCCAGGTGTGTGGGAAACAGGGTACCCGGAAAGCTCATTCCAGCCCTCAAAACCAGCTCTGTGACCCAGGGCCCCTCTGTAGCCTGAAATCTATCTTCTCCTGAGGGAACTGGGTGTAAAATGCATGTTCTGAGGATTGTGTTGGTCAAGCACAGATGGCCCCTTGCGACAAAAGGACCTGACCTTGGGCAGGGGGCCTTCTTTCTTTCTTGTATCACCTTTAACTCATGAGAACTATTTAGTCTAATCTATTTAAAGAAAGTGGTACAATGATGCCCAGATGAAGACTCTGCCAGAAAAAAACAAAATCCTAATTGCTTTTTTCAAGTTACATTTATTACCAAGTGCTGGGTAAGTTCTTCACGAGGCACCACCGGGTTAAACCTCATACCAAACTCTGGGTATCACACCCATCTCTGGGTATCATACCCATTTCTGAGATGTGGAAACTGGGGTCAACAGGCTAGAATGTGCTCAGGTCACTCACTAGTACACAGTGCAGCTGGCACAAATGAATCCAGACCGCGTGCTCTTTACTATTACTCCTGGGAACTAAGCTCACAGCGATTTGAATAGCATCTCATCTGATGAGCGTGCATACAGTGGGGCTGGGACTGGGACTGGGATTGACCTAAGAATTGTCCTGTCTTTGCATGAACTTGGGCTTTTGTTTAAATTTCCTTTATAGTCTTCTAAAGTCAAGTCTGTAAGGTCTTGCATGAATCAGAAGAAGAAAATGTCCAAGATGCTCGTGAGAGGAGGAAGAGTGTGAAATATCATTGGATGGTCAGAGGAGGAAATGATCAGTTTCAAGCTGCTTTAATCAACTGAATCGCTCCCTATCTGTACAAAGAGAACAGGGCGATCCAAGCCAATCTGAGTTCCTGTCTTTGGGGTGTGATGCTTGTGATGGGTACAGTTCCTGAAGACGTTTTAACAACCCCTCCCTGCCTCCACTGCTCCCCCTCAGTGAGGCACATCAGACCTGGGGGCCTGAGGACCCGCCTCGCTGGGACGCCCAGTGGTGGCAGGGAGGCGCGCGTAAGCAAGTAGGCGATGCGAAGAATTCGTAGAGGACACAGAAGGTCACGAACAAAGTGGCCTCCAAGCTCCCCAAAGAGTCTCGTTGCTAATCTTCCTTTGTATTGTAAGACGTGGTCTGGAAGCACAGCCAGCCAGCATGAAGAGACAAAGCCCATTTTCCAGGAGGGAGGGCCCTTCTCCACATAACGCCCTTCCTCTCATATTCTTACAAAACGATGATCTGCTGGCCCTCTCAGTGTGGAATCTCCCTTGAATCTCCCGTTGGCCGCCCTGCCCAGCCGCTCACACTGAACTCTCTGATAGCCTCCTCTTGCGAGGAAGTTGTGGACAGGTGGCCAAGAGACGAGGGTGGGAGGGGACATTCAGGCCGAGGGAGCAGCCTGTGCAAAGGCCAGGGGAGCAGCTCATAGGCTCTGAGTGGAGGTTCCTCCAACTCGGCTGCCCATTGCAGTCACCTGGGGGGCGCAGGACAGTCCCCAGGCTCACGTTTGATCCCCAGATTAATGAACAGGGCCTCTGGGGTCAGGACGCGGACATCTGTGATCCCTAGTGCAGCCACATCTGAGATCCTGGGGTGCAGAGGATGAACCCAAAGAAAGGCCGGGGGTGAGGCCGAGGGCTGGGGTTGGAAAGTGTGTGGAGGAGATGGTGGGGTCTCAGATGAATCTCCTGGTTCTTAAGTATGAGAGGAGCGTGACCAGGTGCTACAGGAGAATAAGGAACAGGGAGAGGACAACGGTGAAGCAGGATAAGCAGTGAAGAGGCTGCTGTGATGCCCGACAGGAGACAGTGGTGTCAGGCCTGACTCCGGACACAGTAAGGACCCAGAGCACACAGGACAGGGGCGGAGACAGCAGAGGGAGTGATACGGGAAGAGTCAGGGAGCAGGGCTACATGCACAAAGGGGACGGAGAGCGGGGACGGGTCATGACCACCCAAAGCAGCCTCCTGGGTTTCTCCTGCTGCTTTTCAAGATGTGCCAGCTGGACAAGCTCATGGGGCCAGCAGCTCTGGGGCCTCCACACTGTGCTGTCGCCCTGGACCTGGGAGTTCTTGCTCCACACGGGTGAGAAGGAGTCATCATCTCCAGGCCAGCAGTGCCCCACACCTAAGTCTTAGGGCCCCGAACAGGCTCCATCAGCATCACAGAAGTATCTACAGGGTGACCATCTTTTCCACGCCAGAAATTGGAACACGTGTGCTGACCAAGAGTTTTCACAGCACTTCAAGTACGATATCAGGGACATCACCTGGATACCAAACTATTGAAATTTCTAAGTCCTTTTTGCTTTTTATGTGACTCTAAAGATAGGGTGTTTATTTATTTACCTACTTACTTACTTATCTTGGCCGTGCCGCGTGGCTTGTGGGATCTTAGTTCCCTGAGCAAGGACTGAACTCGGGCTCTCGGCAGTGAGAGCATGGAGTCCTAACCACTGGACCACCAGGGAATTCCTAAGATAGGGTATTTAAAATAGGACTATCCCAGAAAACCCTGGAAGTATAATTTCTATAATCAAATACTACACCATTTTGTTTACCAAGTATTGTTTGCTACGTAAAAAATAATTTTGAAAATATTTGCCAGAAATGAGGACATTAATGTGTGCAGTAATAAGCTTTCTTATTCTTACAAATAAAATCAGAAGCAGTCCTCAATGTAGCCACCCAGCTTAACTCAGCTCCACTCTGTCCTCTCTGCTATGTTATTTTTAATTATTGGTTCGATTTTACAGAGTGAAGAACAGCATCAGCCTTCTGAAGTCTTTCATAATTCAGATCTACACAAAATTGTTATGAGAGACGAAGGAGGGACCAAGAAATAAAGGAGTTTCCAGAAATGATAAAATAAAAATAAAGTCTTATGATATGTCTATAATAAAAAAGAAATTTGAATTATGAAATAAAGCTATGAGGAAGAAACCCAGCCCCAAGGTTGCAAATTTAACTAAGTATTTAGCATTCGATCCATTCTTAGATTTATTTCAGTTAAGGGGACAGAGAGAGGGGATGGGTCGTGTGCTATAATAAATTATAGCACAAATTATAGCACAGAACAAAGTGAGAAGAGCGCTGCGTCCTGGCCCGGCTCTGTCCTCGTGCTTTCTGTGGGACCCCAGCTGCCCCTCCTTCTTGAGCCTCGGATGCCGCTCCTTCTCAGGAGCCATTGGAATAAGGAGAATTTCTCCACCCTTTTGCCTGTTAGACTCCCCTAGAGAGATTTTTAAACACATCAATGCCCCTAGAAATTTCCAGAACTCTTAAACTGGATTCTGGTCATAGGTCCTTGGGATCAATATTTCTAAAAAGCTCCCCGAGTGGTTCCAATGCATTGCAGGAGCTGAGAATTACTGGATGACAGAGATGATTTCTATGTTCTCTTCGAAAAAATTAGGGTTTCTAAACCTAATTTCATGGGACACTTCTCCCTCAGGCTCTCCTTCCAAAAAGAAAATCCAGAATAGCACAAGCTTCCTTTTGTTTCCAGGAAACACACACATGCAAAGATGTAGAGGTCAAGCCCAAGGTTTACGTATGACCCTCAGCATCATGATGGTTTGGCTGATTTTAAGGAGAAATTCTAGATAGTTTCTAAACGGTATTTGTTGCTTCCAGGTACACTGAGAGGTCCCCAGGTGAGCAAGAAGGAAAGGAAAACGATGGAGCCCTGGGCCAGCTCTCACATGGGAACCGGCCGCGGCCACTAACCTTTACGCCAGTGGAGTGAGCCGTCCTCTGAACACAATAGAAGCTCTGCCACTTTGAAGATAAGCTCGCACAGCCCGCTTGAAACAATAATTCTGTACTTTCTTTCCTGTTTCTAGATTTATTTTAAGTATTAGTATAAAATGTCAGAGCAGCTGATAGCGGCCAGATCAGTTTGTATAAAACTCGACTGCCTGTTTGTGGTATATTACAGCTATATTTGACACAGGAAAACACTTAATCATGCATGCTATCAGCAGACCACACCCACCTTTGTGAGGACCCTCCGAGGCCTCGAGATTTATCACCATGAACTTGAACTGGATGGACAGGCCCTGATGGATAACAGAGGCTGCTTCTGAGAAGTTGGGGCTAAAAGGGTACCATCCACAATCCACAACAGTGCCAGGAGAAAGTCGCCCAGGGATGCCCCAACTCTTATCTCAGGCTGAAATTTTAGGAGTGTAAATCTGATGATTTGGCAATTGTGGGAACCTCCCGAAGCCCCATTTTGCCTCCACATTAAATGGTCTTTTTCTAAAGCCGTTAACCACACTTTCCTCTGTACACCACCTGATAAGTGATCCAGCTTAAAGAGGAAAGGCCGGCGTCTTTGCGCTTCACCACACTCTTTTCCGGTGGGTCATTCTATTTGCATATTTGTAGGTCTCAGCACCTGAGGGTTGGCACCGTGGGCAAGGCATGCGGGTGGAGGCCCTTCTCTCCATTTCATATGCTGGACACCTGAGGCCCATAACAGAAGTAAGTGACCTGACCAAGGGGAAGCATCCACAGGGGACCGCAATCCAGAAATCCTAGCCCTAACTCCTTCCTCTTACACGCAAAGCACTCGGGCCACGCGATCTGGTGTTGGCATTTGACCAGAAGTCGAGAAATCTGGATTCCACTCTTGGTTTCCACTTTCTGCAGTGAAAATGTGACCTTTCACAAATCACCTCTGACGTCTGCTTCCACCTCTGAAATGGGGATGCTTGTCCCCACGTACCCAATGGGGATATACCCAGATAGGGAGGCACATCTCAGAGGACCGGTGTCGAATGGATAGGAAATATTTACCACGTTGTCATTAAATATTAAATACTTGTTTGGAATTACACTCTGGGGCCAGACTGACTGGTCACAACTCAGCTCTTCCTGGGTGCTTACAAAACCTCTCCTAGGGCGTCCCGGGTGGCGCAGTGGTTGAGAGTCTGCCTGCCGATGCAGGGGACACAGGTTCAAGCCCTGGTCTGGGAAGATCCCACACGCTGCGGAGCAACTAAGCCCGTGCGCCACAACTACTGAGCCTGCACTCTAGAGTACGTGAGCCACAACTACTGAAGCCCACGCACCTAGAGCCCATGCTCCGCAACAAGAGAAGCCACTGCAATGAGAAGCCCGTGCACTGCAACGAAGAGTAGCCCCCGCTCGCCACAACTAGAGAAAGCCCGCGCGCAGCAATGAAGACCCAAGGCAGCCATAAATAAATAAATTAATTAATTAATTAATTAATTAATTTAAAAAAAAACCCACCTCTCCTAGCCTCAGTTTCCTCATCTGTAGAACAGCAATAGTAGAATCCCATAGCTTTTGTTTTCCTCTTTATTATGGACATTTTCAAACATACTTTTAATGGTAGAGGGAACAGTAGAATGAACTATGGAAATTAGTGCATTGCCTAGTCCCGAATATTTTTTTCTGAATTCCTTTAAACCAAATCCCAGGTATCAAGGCTTTTTCCCATCTCTGGTTAATTAGGTTATACATTTTCTAACATCACCACCATGCCATGCCATGTCACACCTGCAAAATTAACAGTAATTCTTTAACATCATCTAATATCTAGTCCATAGCCAATTTCCCTGGTTGTCTCAAAGATGTGTTTTTACAGTTGGTTTATTAATTCAGAATGTTAATAAGCTCCAAATGCTGAGCATGGTTACTATGTATCTTAAGCCATGTTTATTCTGTAACAGTTCTCTCTCTCTCTCTCTCTCTCTCTCTCCATTTAAATCAAAACATTGTTTTGTTGGAGAAAGCATATCATTTATCTTGCAGAATCTTCCACATTCTGGATTAGGTTGACTGCTTCCTTCTACGGGTATCTAACTTTTCCCTGTCAGTCTTCAGTATGGATGTCATCATAGGTTTGATGGTAAGGATTACATGAGTTAATACCTGTAAAACTCTTAGTACTATATTAGTTTGCAAGGGCTGCTGTAACAAAATATCACAAACTGGGTGGCTTAAACAACAGACATTTACTGTATCACAGTTCTGGAGGCCGGAGTCCATAATCCAATGTTCTTAGGGTTGGTTCCTTCTGAGGACCCTGAGGCAAGGATCCAGCCTTCTCCTCTTGGTTTGCAGATGCCATTTCTCCCTGTGTCTCTTCACTTGCTCTTCCCTGTATTGTGTCTGTCTCTGTGTCCAAATTTGCCCTCCCTAGAAGGATGCCAGTCATATTGGATTAGGACCTACCCTAATGACCTCATCTCAGTTAATCACATCTGCAACAACTCTATTGCCCAATAAGGTCACATTCTGAGGTGTCGAGGGTCAGGACTTCAACATATGCATTTTGTGGGGACACAGTTCAACCCATAAGAGCACAATACCTGGCACGTTGTAAAATTTCTATAAATATTAGCTAAGTTGTCAATAATTCCATCATTACCATGTTATATTGTTACTCATTTAAGGATTAAATGAGTCAATACATGTAAAACATTGAACCTAATACCCAGCCCGTAGTGAAATTTCTATAAATATTAGCTATGAAGTTGTAATATGTTACAATGTTAATTATTTAGTAACTGTTTCCATACTGATGTATATTCACGTTAAGAGTGTTACTTCTTTAGTAATTTTAATACTAATTTAAATTCATAAGGCGCAATAAGAATGAGCCTCAGGCCAAATAAATTTTACTAGGTAGGGGCACAGGAGAAGGTCTGAAACTTGGGAGACTAGAGGGGAACGGGGGAGCCTGGCGGCCACCGGAGCAGCTGGGAGCCCCACCTCGGGGAACGTCACGTCCTGGCTCTCCTGTGTCACCCAGCCACACCACCTGGACAAGCTGCTTCTTCAGACTGAGGTTTCCTTCCCTCCAAACTGAGCAAACATTATATATTCTCCAAGGCTCTTTCAGTTCTGATATTCTAGGTTCTGTAAAGAAAAGGACGGTGAAAGGCATAGCAGGCAACTGTCATTTGTAACATCAAGAAAGCTATTTCACTATATTTATAGTATCACCAAAAAAGTTAAATGCTTAAAATCCATGCTTAAAATGTACTTTTATTTTAGTAAAAGTGGTCAGGTTGACATATGTCAGCCTTCTTTTATATGACAATTTTCTTCACTTTGGTTTATACCTAGTTGTTTTTCTTTTTCTATTTCATGGATCATTTTTATTTTCTTTTTATAAGTGAATTTTCTTTGCTCTCAGTGTTGTGGTTATTTCTTTCTTGTTTTTAAGCCTCTAACTAATTACTTTCTTTTTTAAATTTTCTAAAATTTTATTTTATATTACAGTATAGTTGATTTACAATGTTGTGTTAGTTTCAGGTGTACAACAAAGTGATTCATTTATACATATAAATATTTTCATTCTTTTCCAGGTTCTTTCCCATATAGGTTGTTACAGAATATTGAGTAGAGTGCCCTGTGCTATACAGTAGGTCCTTGTTGATTATCTATTTTATACATTAACTAATTAGTTTCTTTGTCTTCTTTTTCCATTTTTCCATCACTAAGCTCTCTTTCCTGACCTGTATTCTCTGTTACTCCCCTCCTGGGTTCATTTTCTTTTCTTCTCTCACTCATTTCTTTCTTCTCTAATCTGGATGAAGGAGTCCAAATCTCTTGCTACAAAGATGGAATCACTTACAGCATCCCAGTGAGATTTCATCTTGAAAACTCTGCTTTCCTTTTTCAGATGAGAGCAGGAACCCAGAAAGCTACCGGTCAGGGATAAGGACACAGGGCTTGGGATAAAGAACCACACAGCTCTGCACAACTTTACACAAACCCTCTGCCTCACACCCCACAGAAAGTCATCTGTCCCTACTGAATATGTCTCCCCGGGGACCACCTTACTAGGGAGGTCAGCTGCCTGGCACATTCACTGCCCAGGAGCCTACTGGTAAGAATGGTGGACGGGGATGATGCTCAGTTGCGGGGAGCCTGTTGTGTGGCCAAAACACAGCCTTCAAGACGCTGACGTTGTGAGAAGAGTGAGGATACACGTGTGGATCATCAGAAATGATCACTAATTGAAAAGAAAGCCCAAAGTCCACTGAGGACTCTTAACATCTTCTTGTAGCCACACTCATAGTGAGGGGGTCCCAGGGGGCAGCTGCAGGGGGACATGGCGAGAAGGGGGCAGTGGGGTCGAAGGGGCCACCCAGACCAGGAGCCGGCATCCAGGGGACTGTCCATCAAGAGGGCTCCTTTGTTTTCTGTCTCCACCCATGCGCCAGGCAGCCTTTTTGTCCTGGTTTCGTTTCCCTAATAAACTTCCCTCCTGAAAAGACACAGCTCCCATTAGAAAAAATTACATGGCCTTTGTGTGTCAGACCCATTTCACTTGCTTGGACAGTGTAAGCCAGTTCTCCCCTAAAACCTGCTTACCCTGAATAAGCTGAAAGGCCATAGTAGTACGACCAGAGCTTGGCAGCACTTGGGACGTGAGGGCTAAACGATGTGGAGAGAGTCAAAGTCAGAGTTCCTAGGAGGGTGATACACCATGTAGCATAGGACGAGGTAGAGTCCATCCAAGTAATCACCTTCAGCCTGGCCTCCCCACCAACCGTCCCTATCGCTGTCTTGGGGTGGACAGTCTGCTGGAAGTCATCTGGGACCTCAGGGGCCGTATGTCACGTCCATGTTCACTGAACAACTACATGTTAAGTGCTCACTACATGCAGGACCCTGAGATGGATGCCATGAGATTGCACAAGGATGAAGGACACAGGGCTGAGTCTGGAATATAAGACACACGTAAGTAACTAAAAGTGCAAACATATTGGTTATTTGTATTATGTGTCACTTAGGATGCTGTCAGCAGCAAATAATAGAAAATTCCAACTTTTAATTTGGTTGAACTAAGAACTCTAGAAATAGGGTGATTGTAGGGTTGGTTAATGTAACAGCTGGGATGTCCTTCTGGACTAGGGTCTTTCCTTCTTCCCCTGCTGCCACCCAGGCACGCTGGCCTTGTCCTCGGGTCTGTCCCCTCACAGGCACAAGAGGGCAATAGTTCCAGTCACTACACGTGGCACATTGGGTGAAAGAACAGGGTCCAGTGTCTCCATGTGTCTTTCCTTCATTTTTATGGACAGAAAATCATCCTCAGATCTGCCTCTCCCCCCTACTCTCTCTGGGTCTCACTTCTCAGAATTACATCACCAGCAAGACAAATAATATTAACCTGAGCACTTGGACCAATCAAGATTCAACCCTCTGGGCCTGGGGAGGGATCCCTGGACACCAGACACTGAAACAAAATCTGGATTCTGTTACCAAGGGAAAAAGGGGGGAAGGTTGGCTGTCAGGTGGACGGTCAACAGGGTTTACAGAAACACGTACTGTCGCTGGCACATTTACTTGAAGCTGTTCAGCCACATCCCACAGATGTTTAGACAGGTCTACACCTGGACAACAAAGTATCTGAGCATCTTACATTGTTTTACAGGAGAAAGAAAAACACTGTTTCTGCCAGAACTGAGGACAGCTCTTGGGTCCATACAGCCGCTGCTCATCGCAGCCTTAATGTGCTGGATCCCGTGTGCGGGTTTGTGCTGAGCATCCCATGCCCATTAGCTCCATCAGTTCTTACCACCGTCCTGCTGAGGGAATGTCTTATCCCCATTTACACAAACGAAAGGAAACAAAAGCAAAAGCTTTGCTTCAAGGAAGTGAAGGAACTTGGCAGAGTCACACAGCTAATATGTGACACAGGTGAGAGTCAGGTGGGAGCCCTCCCCTTGCGGTACCATCTCTACTGCACCTTGTGGGGATGACCGTGGGGTGGGGCTGGGGGGAGCACAGCTGCGTGCCCCCCACAGGCTCTGTGCTGCCGTAGAACATGAGGCTCAGGGTTGGATGGAAGGAAGCCCCGGAGGCTTGTCAGGGGGGTTGCTGGCTGTTTGAGGACCACCTGGGAATCCGGGAGCTACAGTGACAGGGATTTCCTCCCCTTTCTCCCAGGAAACGTGGGTGCTCAGTGCTGCGGATGATAGCGGGACAAAGAGAGCTGACTTGTAAAACGCTCAGACGTGCACCCGAGAGCCACGTTATCCCATCACGCTTCTCTCTAGGAAGTCTGGAATCCCGTCTGCGTCCGCCCTAATTACAAGCGGCACGCGTGTGCTGCCCTGCATGGCGTACGTGCCACCTCATCTGATGTCAGTGACGGAACAGCCTGGACCAGCTCTGTCCTGGAGAACTTTCCACGACGGTGGGAAGGTTCCGTGTCTGCCCGCGTGATGCAGGTGCTACAAGCCCCATGGAGCCGGTGAGCACATGAAATGTGCCTGGCGCGACAGAGGAACTGACTCTTTAGTTTTACCTAATTTTAGTTTAAATTTAAAGAGCCACATACGGCTCTGGCTGCCGTGGTGAACGGTGCAGGCGAGGGCGTGGAGTGACTGCCCTGGGTTTATTGCTCTAGTAAGCTTGACGCCTCTATTTGTGGTAACCGGTTGCGACCGGAATTCTTCCTGGGTTCCTTGAGTTAATCATCCACCTGATCTCAATGCTGGAAATTAAACTCTGTTGCGAAAACTCCTCAAGTATGAATTCGATAAGGCCAAGGGACCAAAAATAGGTGAAATAAACTTTCCCTTATGTCGACGAGATCTGAATTTGTTGGGCAATCAGAGCAAAATATATACCCATCCCCTGAGTGAAGTTTTCCACTCGGGTTATGGGTAAAAGAATGAGCTTCTGAAGCCAATGACGCAACTGCCTAAGAAAACCTATTCAGGGAGGCAGGGCCGTAGCTGTCCTTGCCCTCCTGAGAGAAAACAGAGAATCAACGTCTCTCTGGTGATTCACTCGAGTGACCAGAATTTCTGGAAAGTTCTAGGCACCAAACAGAAATCATTATCTGACACCATTCCCACTTGTCAGCCCTGGTTAGGCCCACGGAGGGGACCTGGGGACAGGAGGAGGAGGACAGGAAGGGATGGGCCTGCATCCGTGAAATCTCGTGCTTTAACAGAAAAGGGGGATGAGGGAATAAAGGGTTAGAGCAAGTCCCCCGGGAAGACATTTCATACCTTGTGAGGCTGTGACTGTAGCTCTCTATTAATCTAAACAAATACTTCATCCTGCAATTCGATGGGGCCATCATCCCGAGCTTTGTGAGGCCGCAGATGCCATTTCTCTGCCTGGCTCTCTGCCCGCTAAGGGATTTGGAAGTGGTTGAGAAAAGCTGCCAATGACAACATCCACACTCCCACCCGGCCGCGACCTCGGGGAGGCTGGGGTCGCACTGTTGCGTGAAGCTGAGGCCTGTCAGCAAGCGCCCTGCTATCTCCAGAGAGGTCCCTTCCTTCCTGGACTGATACAGGGGTAGCTCAGCCGGGCAGGTGACCCTCACCTCCACCCCGGATCGAGTCCCATGGAGTCAGACACTTCATTTCATCATCATTATTAATAGCTGGGTGTGGGGATGTTTCCTGAAGGACACGATAAGAACCACACAGAATCAGAAGGAAACAAAGTCATGACTCAGCACTTTCCCCCCACTCCTACCCGACGGCTGGAGGGAGTTTCCTGTTTGACCTGAGGATATCTGTGGGGTCTGGGACGCCTGCCCAGTGTCTGCTTGAAGATCGAATATCGTGTGGGCTCAGGGTGGGCAGCCACTGAGATTCAGAAAAATAGTAGCTAGCCTCTGTGTCCCAGCCCCGCTCTGGCCCTCTGGGTACCGAAAGCTGATGAGCAGAACTACCTTCCAAACTTAATTACAGCGCCAGCTTCTCCTTCCTGAATTCCAAGTAGTTTGGCAAAGGGAGGGAACCTAAAGTATACTGAGAACTTGTACATAGGTCTAGGTACAAATATAGATGTATATCAGATTAGCCTCTTTATCTCCCTCTGAGATAAGAAATATTAACCTATTTTATAATGCCATTTGCAGCAACATGGATGCAATTAGAGATGACCATACTAAGTGAAGGAAGTCAAAAAGAGAAAGGCAAATATCGTATGATATCACTTATATGTGGAATCTAAAATATGACACAAATGAACCTATCTACGAAACAGAAACAGACCCACAGACACAGAGAACAGACTTGTGGTTGCCAAGGCGGGAGGCGGGTGGGGGAGGGATGGAGTGGGAGGTTGAGGTCAGCAGATGTAAACTTTTGTATACAGAATGGATAAACAACAAGGTCCTACTGTATAGCACAGGGAACTATATTCAATTGTCTAGGACATACAGAGTGAAGTAAGTCAGAAAGAGAAAAACAAATACCGTATGCTAACACATATATATGGAATCTAAAAAAAAAAAAAAAAAGGGTTCTGAAGAACCTAGGGGCAGGACAGGAATAAAGACGCAGACGTAGAGAATGGACTTGAGGACATGGGGAGGGGGAAGGGTAAGCTGGGACAAAGTGAGAGAGTGGCATGGACATATATACACTACCAAACGTAAAATGGATAACTAGTGGGAAGCAGCCGCATAGCACAGGGAGATCAGCTCGGTGCTTTGTGACCACCTAGAGGGGTGGGATAGGGAGGGTGGGAGGGAGACGCAAGAGGGAGGAGATATGGGGATATATGTATATGTATAGGTGATTCACTTTGTTATACAGCAGAAACTAACACACCATTGTAAAGCAATTATACTCCAATAAAGATGTTAAAAAAATAGTCTATGACAAACCATAATGGAAAAGAATATTTAAAAAAAAGATTGTCAGGACTTCCCTGGCAGTCCAGTGGTTAAGAGTCCACGCTTCCACTGCAGGGGGCCTGGGTTCATTCCCTGGTCGGGGAACTAAGATCCCACAAGCCTCACAGCATGGCCAAAATAAAAAATAATAAAAATTAAAAAACAAACAAAAAAACTCTCCATGTAACACTCAGAAAAATGTCACGCCCCAAACCCACACCCCACATCACCTTCCTTGTCACTGACCTGCCTCTCCAGCAGGGGAATGATGACGTGAGTGAAGCACCTTCAGGGCACAAAATACAGTCATTTCCCAGAGACACCAAAACACTTAGTAATTAAGATAAATAACATCTTATTGAAATATTTTTAAATAAAAATGAATACTAAAAGAGCCATGAGTCTTTGGCCCTTTGTATTTGGGCCACAGCTAGCCAGGGAGAAGAGCTACCTGTCCCCGCCTCTTCAGTGTACGTGGAGCCCCCGTGACGGGATGCCAAACTCCATTTTTGAGATAAAGGAACTACCGTTTTTCCCACGACATATTATTACTATCAAGCTGTTACCAATAATCAGCAAGTGTGGGCTGAATGCTGGCTGTCTTGCAGATGTGGTCCTGGGTGCAGAGGGTTCAGTAATGAACAGGGGAGGTGAGGCCGGCCGGCTGCACAGGAACAGAAGTGGTAGCGACAGTCCATGGGGCTCGGCTGCACGCAGCCATGTGCAAAGGAGGGGGGATGGCGGATGCACGCGGAAGACACCTAGCCTGCCCAAATGCATCAGGAAAGGCGTCCGGGGAAAGTGACATCTCAGTTACCAAATGGCAGGGGCAGTAACATGCCTCCTCTGGCACCAGGCGGACGAGGAAAGTGTGTCCAGAGAGGCTGCTGTTGACTGAGTACCTATATTTGTTGACAAATCACAAGCATCATGGCACTGAAAGCTCAGGCCATCCCACAAGACAGCTGTGCTTCTCTCTCGAACACTCCCACCTAATCCATCAACAAATTCTGCTTGTTCTACCTTCAAAATACATAGTCCAACCACCTCTTGAAAGGTCCATCCCGACACCCAGGCTGAGCCCCCAAATGGCCACCTGGTGTTCTCCTTTGCCCCCTTACTCATCTCTCGGGACTGGTTTCAGAGCCGTCCTGCCAAAGCGTAAATCTCATCACGCCCAAACCTTCCAACTGCTTCTCGCTCTTACTCAGAGTAAAGTCCAGTAAGTCAGCACTTCCACTGGCATGACCTACAGGAACTCAGGAGACCCACAGAGAATTATTTCCACACAATACCCACCCCTCATTTATGCACCATCTGGGTTCCTAGTAGACACTCCTATAAAAATACCACTGTCATCCATTCCAATCTATCTGACCAACAGAGGCTGGGACCACGCCCCCTCAAGTAGTCTCATGGCACTTAGTTAAGGCTAATACCTCCCAGGGTCCGAGCAGTAGGGTGAGGCCAGCCTGCAGTATTGACCCCAACCACGCCCCCCAGGGCCCTGGATCCAACGAGCTGAACAAATCTCACAAACCATCAGGGTCTGCCTTAGAGAAATCCAAGTGGCTTTTTCCTTAACTTTCTGTGTTGCTCTTTTAACTTGGCCCAAGGCATTAATCCAGGTACAGAAGGAGGATGTCTAGGGCATTCTATCAGCCATAACAACCCTGACCAATGAGTTTAGACCGACCTAACTGGCTTTCAAGGATGAGGTCATATCACTGACTGCTTCAGCTAAAATCAGGGGCAGATTCCACACCACCTTTTCTAACCGGATGCTTCCCACTGTGGGAGAAACTGCTCACAGGGGCACATAAATAAGAAGCCAACATCCCTCCATGGTGCTCCCTCGAGAACCAAGGTACCGCTGCTTTGGGGGAGGGCTCCACGGCTGTCCGAGGGTTATGTGATCTCCAGGTAGTATTTTCTTAAATACTTGCAGGTCTCCCAGGACCACTCCTAGGGGTCAGGTCCCTGTGTCTTCATAAGAAAGGCAGATTAACCCCTGGCTTCCAGACTAGACGTACAGCACTGGGAGTGCACGCCATGCCCCTGGAGAGAAGTTCACGATTGTTGGGGCCATTCAATGGGACCCACATCCCGGGTTTCTGTGAAAAGATGGACAACGCCAATGATGCAGCATTCGAGCCAGCTGGTAGGTCTGTGGGTCCCAGTTCAGTGTGAAAAATTGAGTCCAGTCCTTCCTTTTAGGAAGGGCATCCCCTGCAACCTGTCCTGTTTGGACACACCACCCAAGCAGCAATATCCATTCAGCCCGCAGAACAGTGGAGCCATGGCTACGGAGAGGGCGGGGGCGGGGAAGGCATCCAGTGGTGTCAGCAGGATGCTTTTGCTTTTGCATGTGGGGGCCCCCCACTGCTGCTTCCAGTAGGTTTCTCAGTAAACAGTGAGCACTCACGGTCGAAGTCACCTGGAGGAGGATGGCAGACCCAACAGTCTTAAACCTGAGTCCCTCCAACAGTGTAAAGGAGATGCACTAGGCCATTTTCCTTTTTGAGAAAGGCTCCGAAAACGATCATTGATGTCCCTCAAGCCCCCACAAGTCCTGAAGTCCACGGTCCCCTCCCCAGGTGCCTGGGAGGTGCTGTCCCTCTACTGGCGCAAAATCAGTGTGGCCGGCCTGGCACCTATAACTTCACCTCTGGTCTAAATGTTCCCCTCCTCTCACCAAGACCTTTCTCTGGGAGGGTCAAGTGCAAGACGAACAGGGCATGTTTTTATGTTCTTTTTAATTAATTTATTTTATTTATTTATTTTTGGCTGCATTGGGTCTTCGTTGCTGTGAGCGGGCTTTCTCTAGTTGTGGTGAGCAGGGGCTACTCTTCGTTGCAGTGCGTGGGCTTCTCATTGCGGTGGCTTCTCTTGTTGCGGAGCATGGGCTCTAGGTGCGTGGGCTTCAGTAGTTGTGGCATGCGGGCTCGGCAGTTGTGGCTTGCAGGCTCTAGAGCGCAGGCTCAGTAGTTGTGGTGCACGGGCTTAGTTGCTCCGCGGCATGTGGGACCTCCCCAGACCAGGGCTTGAACCCATGTCCCCTGCATTGGCAGGAGGATTCTTAACCACTGCACCACCAGGGAAGTCCAGGGCATGTTTATAAAATGGACAGAGAACACATTTATTAGCATGAACTGCCATAAAAAAATACCACAGACTGGGGGGCTTATACAACAGACATTTATTTTCTCCTAATTCTGGAAGCTGGGAAGTCAGATCAAGGTGCCAGGGTTGGTTTCTAGCGAGGCCTCTCTTCTAGGCTTGCAGACAGATGCCTTTCCAATATGTCTTTACATGGCCTTTCCTCTGTGCTTGTGCAGAGAGAGAGAGGTCTGGTGTCTCTTCCTCTTCTTATAAGACATCAGTCCTATTGGATTAGGACCCACCCTTATGACCTCATTTAGCTCATTCAACTCCCTCAAGGCCATATCTAAAAATACATTGACACCAGGGGTGAGAACTTCAGCATATGAACTGGGGTAGGAGGACAACATTCGGTCCATCACAGCCCTTAGTCCCCAGACAGGCCACAGTAGGAGGAATTGGGAAAAAGGGTCCTCAAGCATGTGGTCATTATCTTCATGATCTAGGGCCATGTTAATCCAATGAGAGAATCCACGTGGCTGGACCAGAAGGCAGTTCAAGGCCTCCCTTTGTCTGGGCTGCCCCCAGAGAATGCACCTCCAGGTCAGCCTACAGCTGCCTTTAGGTGAAAGGAAGGAGCATCATACCCAGCTTTCATAAGGGCAGAATCCCCAAATTTTCAAAATAGGTCTAGATACCTATTGAGACACAGTCCCCTGGGGTGTCTTGCTACATGACTTATGAGCAAAGGCACTGGCTCTCTGTTTTAGACTCTTCTTCCAGAAGGTTTGTCCAGCAAACAGCCTTGGAGGGTAAAGGCAATCTCTCGCTCCAGATCCAAGGGCAGCTGTGTTAACTTTCCAGGGTAATAACATTTCCCTCCAGGGCAAAGATCACGCAGACTCGTTGTCCACTATTAAAGGTTCGGGGCTTCTTAAACTTGGGGTTCCTTTCACGGGTGTGACCCCTACACGCACAGCTTCCACCTGCCCCTCACCACGCTGCTCTGTGGGGAAGGCTCAAGGGACTCTGACCAACCGCTACTGCCATGAGCGGCCACGTCCTTGGTCTCTGACCCAGTGGGTTCATGCCTTCTGCCAGCATCACTAAAACGATGGAGGCTAAGTCCTCAGTTTGCAAGTAGGAGACCCCCTTCCCAGGTCTTAATGATCACCCCACCTTGTTCATCCTGATCATTGCCCTGGAGGTCCTTCCTGGGGACTGTCTGATCCAGCGACCGGACCATCTCCCTCAGGCGTGTGGGCCAGGAAGAGGTGAGGGCATGGAGTCCCACATGGTTTCCAGTCAGTTTTGCAGGGGGCTGTTTCCATGCTCAGCCACACTGGATGCCTGTGAGCGGGGCAGAGCTCGAGGTTCCATCAAATACTTGACGGTCAGTGCGTTTTGCGATAAAAGGCTCACCATTGTCAGGATGCAAATGGTCCAGAAAGCCAAACACAGACGCAGGGCAGTCTCACGGGCTGCGGGGCGCTGGCAGAGGCCGGCCGCTCAGAATCGGATGACATCGTAACCCAAAAATGTGTCAACGGCACTGACAGCCCTGAGAGGTTGCAGGGTGCAGCACAGTCCATCCGCCAGGGGCGATCAAGGGCCACGTCCCACGTGATGCGGCCCCTGCTTTGTGAGGACGGTTGAAGGCTGGGAGATTGAAGGATAGTTCTGGAAAAGGCTCAGCGAGGCTGACAGGGAGCCCTCGCACCGAAGGGGCCTGTCCCAGGCATCCCGGGCACAGGCCTTGGAACCCCTGGGAGCAGCCCCAGGCAGCGCGTCCCCTGTGTGATGCGGAGATGGGGTCAGAGGTCAGCCGAGGGAGCTGGGTCCCAGCACACTCTGCAAGCAGAAACCCTATGGGGTGCGTCCTCACGGTTCCACCACCAGCTGTGGTTCACAAGGATTCCAGAGTAAATCACATTATGAGGAACAAAGGGACTAGGATTCTGGAAGAGAAGAATGGAAGAGCAAAAACAAAGCATGCATTCAATACGTATATAAGTGCCGTGAATACATGGAAGGAAAAGGACTACACAGAGTGTCCCACAGAGTGTCACATTTGTAACGTGTAAATATTTATACTTTAAAAAGACTCTATGAGGACCTAAAAGCCATCTTTTAAGCCCTGCAGAGAAAGCCATGCTAATCTGTATGTAAGTTTTTTCGGTGTGATTTACCATATTTTTGTTTTCTCCATAACCAGAAACAGCCTGAGGGGCTTCTCTTCTGTCTGTGGGACTCGGGTGAGTAGGAGGAGGGAGGGGGAGCCCACTGCCCCTCTCACAGTCCAGCGGGAAAAGGCCTCTCTTTGGCGGCCTGGGTGCAGGATCTGAGAGGAGGAGGAAGGGGGGCGTGGGGTGCAGCAGGCCGAGTCAGCAGCTACGTCACGACGCCTCGTCACCCACCTACCTACACGTCAATCCCTCTACACATGGATTCGGATATAATTTACCCCGATGTAAAATGGCACCCATGTGAAACATACATGGTGTCAGTTGATTCACAGAGCTATGGTCTGGGTTTAGGATAATCACATCTCTCCAAATATCAAAACCCATTAGCAGTCTTTTCTCCAACTAGTCACTGATCCAGCCTAAGAAAACCACTAATCTACTTTCTTTCTCTAGACCTGCCTATTCTGGACAGTGCACTTGAGATCATGCAGTATGTGGCCTTTTGTGCCCAGCTTCATTCATGCAGCTCAGTGCGTTCGTGGTTCATCCATGGTGTAGGGCAGTGGTCCCCAACATTGTTGGCAACAGGGACTGGTTTGTGGAAGACAATTTTTCCACCGACAGGGGAGGGAGGGATGGTTCAGACAGTAACGCGAGCAATGGGGAGCGGTGGGGAGTGGTGGGGAGCAGTGGGGAGCGATGAGGAGTGGTGGGGAGTGGTGGGGAGCGGTGGGGAGTGATGGGGAGAGGTGGGGAGCGATGGGGAGTGATGGGGAGCAATGGGGAGGGATGGGGAGCGGTGGGGAGTGGTGGGGAGTGATGGGGAGGGATGGGGAGGGATGGGGAGCAGTGGGGAATGGTGGGGAGGGATGGGGAGTGATGGGGAGAGGTGGGGAGCGGTGGGGAGTGGTGGGGAGTGGTGGGGAGTGGTGGGGAGCGATGGGGAGGGATGGGGAGCGGTGGGGAGTGATGCAGAGCGATGGGGAGCAATGGGGAGTGATGCGGAGCGGTGGGGAGTGGTGGGGAGTGGTGGGGAGTGGTGGGGAGTGATGGGGAGGGATGGGGAGCGGTGGGGAACGGTGGGGAGGGATGGGGAGTGATGGGGAGAGGTGGGGAGCGGTGGGGAGTGATGGGGAGCGGTGGGGAGCGATGGGGAGTGGCGGGGAGTGGTGGGGAGGGATGGGGAGCGGTGGGGAGCGGTGGGGAGCGGCAGATGAAGCTTCACTCGCTCGCCCGCCACTCACCTCCTGCTGTGCGGCCACGTTCCTAACAGGCCGAGGATTAGTACCAGTCTGCGGCCCAGGGGTTGGGGACCCCTGGTGTAGGAGGTATCAGCACGTCATTCTGTTTTATGGCCAAATAATATCCACTGTACACCACACTTGGATACACCACATGGTGTGTATCCATTCATTAATTAATGCACACTTGGGTTGTTTTCATGTTTTGGCTATTATGAATAATGCTGCTATGCACCTGTATGTACAAGTTTATGTATGGATGTATGTTTTCAATTTTCTTGGGCACGTCCAAGAGGAAACATATAGTAACTCTATGTTTAATATCTTGACGAACTCTCGAACTGCTTTTCTTACCAGCTGCACCAGTTTACATTCCCACTAGCAATCTAGGAGGGTTCCATTTTTTCCATCTCTTGGCCAACACTTGTTATTGTTGTCTTTTGATTATAGTTATCCTAGTGGGTTTGAAGTGGTATTTCTTTGTGGGGTTTTTTTTTTGGCCTCGTGGCACGGCACGTGGAGTCTTAGTTCCGTGACCAGGGATCGAACCCACACCCCCTGCAGTGGAAGCGCTGAGTCTTAACCACTAGATTGCCAGGGAAGTACCTTTCTTTGTGGTTTTGATTCGCTTTTCCCTAATGGGACGCTAATGATGTCGAACATCTTTTCACGTGCTTATTGGCCATTTGTATATCTTCTCTAGAGAAATAGCTATTCAAATCCTTTGCCCATTAAAAAAATTCTGTCCATTTAAAACATTCTGTAACACCTCTTTGTTGACTTGGAAGAGTTCTTTATATATTCTGGACACCAGTTTCTCATCAGATATGTGATTTCTAAATGTTTTCTCTCATTTTGTGGGTTATCTTCTCACTTTCTTGGTATATCATTTGCAGCACAAAAGTTTAAATGTTGATATAGTCAAATTTATCTATTTTTTCTTTGGTTGCTTATGCTTTTGGTGTCATATCTAAAGAGCCATTGACTAATCCAAGGTCACAGAAACTTACTCTCATGTTTTCTTCTAAAAATGTAATAGCTTTAGCTCTGACATTTAGGTCTATGATCTATTTTGAGTTAGTTTTGTGTGTGATATAAGGAAGGGGTTGGATTTCACTCTTCAGCGTGTGGATATCCCTTTTTCTGGCACCATTCACTGAAAAGACCCTTCTCACTCTATTCTCACCCTATTGAACTCTATGTCAATTTTGAGCAAAAATAATTCTGTTTCTCTCTGACCACAGCCTGAGAAGAGGACAGTCAGGTTCATTAACGCAGTCCCCTCATATTCCAGAATTTCTAGTACCTGGTATTTTGTGAGACAAACCTCCTCCAAACGCATTTGTTAACTAACACAAGAAGCGTACTTAACCTCGCTGAACTACCTAAGAACTTGAACTGCTTGCTATAAATACTCACTGCTGTGAAGGAGGCTACTGGTTTCTATTGAAACTCGATCCTGCAGTATTTGTCTGGGAAGCGGGGGAACTGATTTTCCTGTTTTACCCATGACCTCTCCCAATAAATGCATTTATTAATTTCCATGAATTGTTGTGGCTGCTGGGAGGTGTGGAGCAGCCGCCAGTGGTGGCTCAAAAACCCAGGCTGCCAGCAGAGGCCACAAAGACCCTGGACTGAATCCTTCCCGACTCTGTCATGGCCTTGGCCCCTCCAGTTCATGCCCTAACTCAGCCTTCCATCCGACTTGCAGAGAGAATCATGGGCACATTTTAAGTTCTCCTGGCCAATCCTATGACAGCACCTCAAAAACATCACATGAAGTTTTGGCCTTCAAGGTGGACCAACTCAAGCTACTTGGCCCACTGAAGGCACTCAAACCATATCATAGAGAATATTAAAGATTTAATGCAGAGCCTACGTTTGTTTGTTGCACAGGACTCCAGAAAAAAATCACTATTGAAGTGGTCTTCAAGGAGCCCAGAAACAACCTCAAATGAGGGGTTGTAATTATTTCAGAGAAGTCAAGCTCTAATTCAACCTGAGTGTCCTTTCAGACTGGTGTTGCTCCTTCTAATAGGTACACCACCATCAGAGCCATGGTGTTCCAAGGAAAAGCACATGCACTGGAACATTCTCAAGTCCTGGTGGGACTCAGAAGAATGGGGTTCAGCCTCCTCACCCGCCAGCATGAACAACATGTCTGCTCCTCTGCTAGGAAGAGATATGGAAAGGCCTGGAATCCCAGGATCTTTTTCTTTTTTTAATGAATTTATTTATTTTTATTGAAGTATAGTTGATTTACAATGCTGTGTTAGTTTCAGGTGTACACCAAAGTGATTCAGTTCTACATCCATTTTTTTTCCAGATTCTTTTCCCTTATAGGTTATTATAAAATACTGAGTATAGTTCCTTGTGTCATACAGTAGGTCCTTGTTGGTTATCTATTTTATATATAATAGTCTAGAATCCCAGGATCTTAACAGGAAGAGGCCTTCAAGATGCATGACTCTCCCTTATTTACAGATGAGGGAACCGAGACCCAGAGAATCAAGGGATTTGGCCTGTGTCACGCAGGGAACTGAGGCTTTAGAGAAAGATTGTAAAGTACTGGCACATGGTAATGTTCTGGGTCCAGAATCGCTGGTGTAAGACAGTTTTCCATTCAAAATCTGATGCTTCAAACACGCCACTGTCTTGCCCAAACTATTAAGCTGAGATTTGGATAATTAACAGCAAGTGTTGGCTAAAAGATGGAGGTGGAGGTGGGCAGTTACTACAGCCTCAAAGAAACCCAATCTAAATATAATTCCCCACTGCAGCACTGGGACACAAAAGACATCCTCTTGTACCTTTTTCTCTGCATGAAATGTGTTACAATGAGAGGTCAGCTGACCTTTGTTCCTTGGATTATGTTGAGATTGTACAAAGAGCCTCCCAGTTTGTATTTCACAGGGCCCAGGTGCTGGCCACCCCTGAACCCGGGTCCCCAGACCTTACTGTCCAATGCAGCAATTATGTTCTCTCTCTCTGCAGCTGCACTCGGAAGAGTGCTTTTGTGGCCCACCAGGAATTTCCTGTGATAGAATATCAGAAAGCCACTGGTGGCTCGGAGGAGGTGACCTCACAGGGCAAAAGCTCCCTGTTTTCTACAATAAACATTCTCAGCGTGGCCATGCCGGAGACTTCCTACACAGACCCCACACCTACCAGCCACTTGTCATCTTGACACCAAACAGCCGGAGAAAGAAATAGAACCATTTCTAAGAGATTATCTTTTTGGAAAGTGAACTGGCCTCTGGGTTCCGAGTACATCAGCAGCATCATAAAAACCAGTGATGAAAAAGCTTACCCAAAAAGTATTTTAAGAGAACATAGGGTTTTTTAAATTTATTTATTTTTGGCTGCGTTGGGTCTTCGTTGCTGCACGCAGGCTTTCTCTAGTTGAGGCGAGCGGGGGCTACTCTTCACTGCGGTGCGGGGGCTTCTCATTGCGGTGGCTTCTCTTGTTGCGGAGCACGGGCTCTAGGTGCACGGCCTTCAGTAGTTGTAGCTCGCGGGCTCTAGAGCTCAGGCTCAGTAGTTGTGGCACACAGGCTTAGCTGCTCCGCGGCATGTGGGATCTTCCCGGACCAGGGCTTGAACCCTGTCCCCAGCACTGGCAGGCAGATTCTTAACCACTGTGCCACCAGGGAAGTCTGAACAAAGGGCTTTTATAAAGCAAATAGTCTGCGGTTCCTAAGCGAGGGAAAGAAGCCGTCCAATGACCCTAAGGCCCTTTAGCATCTTGAGGGAGAGGAGCAGGGACGCTTGCTGTGCTCTACGGGAGACCTGGGAGCATGGGGGGCGTGGGGGAGACTGAAGCCTCTGTCCACGAGGCTTTATGTCTCCAGCCAGCATGCAGGAGAGTCACTAAGAATGAAGCCAGGACCACGAGGTGATGAACCATCAGAGCGGGCATCCACGGAAGACACAGGCCATCCTCTACAGATTGGGAGACAGTGGTCCAGGGCAGGGGTAGCCAGCACACTTGCCGCAGCTTCCTCTGTGGCCCAGACGCCTACCACCAATGGAGGCAGCACCGCAGGCCAGAGGGTGGTGTGTCCTCTTCTCTCTTCTGAAGATTGCTCTCTACACCTTAATTAGCCTTTGTGTGTGAACAGTGTCACGGATCCTCATCCGCAAAATCTCATGCTTAGAGGCTGCGCGGGGTGCCATTTGTAAATAAGGAAACCGTGATGGATTGACTGGTTGTCTAGCATGAGAGAAGAGGGACCCGTCAAAGCTGAAGGTTAACTTCAGCCCTCCTGAGGGTCTTTGTAATGAGCCACGTGCTTAGCAAGGACTCCTGGGAACACACCTGCCTGTCCCTCCCCCTAGCTTGTAGCTTGGACTCCCGACTACCACTTGCTTCCCGTGGTTAATGTTTCCCGTTCGTACAATTAATCCCCTCGGTAGCTAATAAGCTCCTGTCCTTCTTGTAAACTAGGACTTGATGGCTTGATTAGGCTTGTGTTTTCCTAGTCTCTGTGGCTCCCTCTCTCTCCCTCTCTCTCCCTTTCTCCTTCTCTCTCTCTCTCACACACACACGCGCACACACACACACACACACAAACACACCCCTAGAGTCCTTCCAGTCTTTCCGTAAGAAGGTGACAGCAGCTGGGTCGGGCTGCAGGTGGGCGGGCAGCTGTCCTCACCCGCGCCCTGGAGCTCCTGTCCAGAGCATCCCCAGAACCCATGCCCCTCAGGTCAAGTAGGAAGCCAGTGCGACCAACGGCAAGCACTGACACGGATCCTTGTCTTGGGGTGGCCGCGTTCTCACAGGCCTCCCAAAGGGCCCCAGGTGCCAGACAAGAGCTCCGAGCCCTTCTCCCCGTCCCCCTTCCGTGGGATTGGACTTACGGGCAGGCCGTGGTAGCTAAGGGTGGGCCCCTCTCACACCCTGTCTGAGGCACAATACAGTTTGCCTGTGACGTCACTTCCGCCGACCCCATCTGAGGACTGGACGCGCGACTCCTTTCCAGACCCCAGTGTGGGTGAGCCGGGCTCCCCGCCCCGCTAGTCCAGGGCGCTCGGGTCAAGCTGCCATCGTTCGCAGGGGGGCACACCCGCCCGAGGACGGTGGTTCCAGGGACCTGGTCTAGGAAAAGGATGTGGCAGGTACCATACAGGAGGGGATTTCATTTAGTTATTTATTTTTTAGACCGTGCTGCGAGGCGTGCGGGAATCTTAGTTCCCCGACCGACAGGGGATCGAACCCGCGCCCCCTGCAGCGGGAGTGCGAAGTCTTAGCCACTGGACCGCCAGGGAAGGCCCCAGGAGGGGATTTCAGGTTCCAGCCTTATCCAAACAGGGGCTGAATCAGAGATGTCTTAGAGCCGGGTCCCTGCATCCGGCAACGCCCCATCACTCCCCACCCCCGGCCCAGACAGCACTGTCCCTGCTGAAGGAGCAAAAAGCATATTCTGAGGCTTGGGGAACGGGGACAAGAGGTACGCCCGGCTCCCCGCTTCTGAGGAGCTCCTGCAGCCACGTGTGGTGGCAGCTTCTGCCCGAAACACGAGCTTCCGGAGCTCGGGCTGCCTTTTCTTATGACGCAGTGTCACTCCGCGCGGGATGCCTGGCCTCACCCTCGACTCGCCCACTGCTCAGCTTCCTCCCCGTCAATCCCCAACCCACGGCCGAACCACCGCAAAACACCGTTTACAGACACATTTGCGTAGCTGTAATAAATCGGCGCTGACTTCTTCTCTATAGAACATTCAGGAAGGACGTATACAGTGGGTCCCAGGCAGAGACCCAGGCCTGGTGGACGGCACTACGAACTGGCAGTGAAGACGTCTGGGTCCCGGCGCTGACAGCCCCTCCCCCGTGGTGACAGAGAGCGGGGCGCATCCTCTCCCCGGACCTCCACCTGCTCCTGCATCTGTACACCAGCACTATACGATCAGAGGGCCTCATAGGCCCTCAGGCTCTGAAATTTCAGGTCAGTAATATGGTTTCTGAGCGCTTACCTGGTACCAGGCCTAAGACAGCCCAGACCCCTATGCCCGTGACCTTAGCCTAATGGGGAAGCCAGATAGCAAACGCATAATTACAAACAATAAACTTACAAGTGTCTGCATCACTACAGAGGAACACTCAAAGTGCTCTCAAGGTACACAGTCCGGTCTGGGTGCCGTGATGGCAGGAACTTCTGCACACACCCAATGGCAGCCAGCTACTCGTGAAGGAAAGGTACAGAAAACGCAAGGGTTGCAGTTCAGCGGGAAATACGAGAGGCTGGAGGGCATCACCAAGAGGCAGAACTTGAAGAAGAAAAGACAAAAGCAAAGGAGCCCGTTTAGCCCAGTTCTCACTCCCTGTGCCCACAGGGTCCGGTCAGTCCTGGTGAGTCCACAGCAGCCGCCATTTCAAGGCGTTTCCATCAGCAAGAGAAGCTGACCCGGGCGGATCCCGGCAGAGACGTGTGCACTGAACCGCTCAGACCACCTGGAGACCCGGGTTCAGAAAACTGGCAGGAACACACGCAAGCCGGGCAGCAGGAGGCAAACCAAAACCAGCCAAGACGCACCGGCCACACCCCGCAGCGCGGGGGGCTGCCCGCAGGCGGCCTGTTTTGTCCACATCTTACCAGCAACCGGCTGTGCAGCCTTGAACATGTCGTTTAACCTCTCCGTGCCTCAGTTCCTCATATGTAAAATCAACCTAAAAAACCGTATTTCAACAAGCCTAAAATGTTGTCAACTGTAAGATGTGCTGCTATTTTATGAGACACTGAGAAGGAGAAAAACGCTGCCAATTAAACTATGATGCAGTGCTTTCTCATCACTCCAAATTTTTATTTTACATTTGGTAAAAAATCCTTCTTAGATCTTCTCAGATGCAGGTTTTTACCATGTCAGTCTTATACATACATAAAAAGGAAAAATAAACTAGGATACTTCCAGACCTTTCTCAATTTGGAGCCCAGATCTCCTCCCGAATGGCCTGTTGGCCTGGTCATTGCCACCCCAGGCACCAGCCACCGGCAGCATTTCTGAAAAGCATTTCTTTTTTGTTTTTTTTAATTAATTAATTAATTTTTTGGCTGCATGGGTCTTCGTTGCTGTGCGCGGGCTTTCTCTAGTTGCATTGAGCAGCGGCTACTCTCCGTTGCGGTGCGCTGGCCTCTCACTGCAGTGCCTTCTCTTGTTGCGGAGCGCAGGCTCTAGGCACGCGGGCTTCAGTAGTTGTGGCACGTGGGCTCAGTAGTTGTGGCACATGGGGTTAGTTGCTCCGTGGCATGTGGGATCTTCCCAGACCAGGGATGCAACCCGTGTCCCCTGCACTGGCAGGCGGATTCCTAACCAGTGCGCCACCAGGGAAGCCCCTCTGCAAAGCATTTCTGCACCATCTTCTGGACTTGCATCAAGCCTCAGACACCCCTCCTCCGAGCGTTGCTTTCTTGACCTCCCCCGGGGGTGCTGAGCTTTCAGGGCACAGACACGGTCCTTTCCAAGTGACCCTCAGCACGTTTGTTGCCTGAGACAGCGAGGGTTTGTGTATCCTCCACGCCACCAGGAAGACAAGCAAGCGTGTGCAGCAAGACAGGCCTGGCGACCACGGCCGGATTCCAGACGCTGGGCGGGCCGTGGCTTAGGTCCCAGGAAGGTTAGACGTTCCTGCCTGGGGCCCAGCAGGTGGTCACGACCTGGAGTTCATTTCTATACGGAACCTAGTTGTAGTACATTGTCAGCACTGGATAAACATCAGTTCTTTTCTGCTTTGAAGAAACACTTGTAGCTGTAGGGAACTATACTCAATATTTTGTAATAACCTCTAAGGAAAAACAATCTGAAAAAGAATTGTGTATAAATATATATATACACACACACACAACTGATTCACTTTGCTGTACACCTGAAACTAACACATTGTAAATCAATTTAAAAAAAAGAAATGCTTGTAGCAAATTATGAATGTTTTACAAAGATGAGCCTTTTCCTCTGAGTTTTGCAGGTTGAGCAGTGTGGCCGGAAGACAAGGTAAAATGAGCTCCTCTCCTGACTGCTCTACCATTTTCGTGCTTTCGAAGAAATCTGAGATCGGGGTGGGAGCTATCAGGAGAGGGACAGAGAAGTGAACCTGGTTTCTTCAGCCCTGCAGGCGGCCGGAGGTCCGTGTCCTCGGGATGAAGCTCAGCGTGCATGACCAGCAGCCAGCGCTCAGAACGGCTCAAAGGAGCCCCAGCAAGGAAGGGACGCTCCTTATGGTTCAGTGCAGGTGCCTAAATAACTTTTTTTTCCTATTTTTTCCATCTCTAATTATTTAAGCTTAACTCGGTGATTACCCAGTGTTCTTGGGAGCCCAGAACGGCCTCACTGGTTCTCTTTTGTGTGATGTCGGGGCTTGAAACACTGAATTCTATCTCGGACCGTGACAGCTCACACACCTTTCCCACGTGTGAGAGTCGGGCGGGGGATGGGAAAGGCTTTCCCCGGGGAGGGGCCGTCAGAGGGGTGAGTGGAACAAAGGCCAGGACACCCTCTCCCAGTCCCCACTGCATGAGTGACCGGGGGGCTGGCGGGAGGCAGCTGATGGGCTGCTCTGCCCAACTGCAAAGGCCTTTATTTCACAATCCTTCATGAAAAATATAAGACCTTTAACCCTTCACCACCATCGGTCCTTCCCCCTTGCATTTGCTTTGGTGCAATTCGGTGTTTCTAAGGGAAATATCTGAAGAATACTGTGAAATCCTGATTTGGCAAGTCATTGGCTACAGAGACCAAAGCTCTTCAGTTTTACCTATAAGATGAGAATAAGCAGCGCAGGCAGGCCTGGGTGGTAGGCGCCCAGGAAAAGGAAGCGGAGGAGGGGCACTTGCCTTCCCTCTGCATTTGCAGGCCAGGATGTCAGGCTTCTAGTGTTCCAACACCATTTCTGGCTTACAATGTGGCTTTGAGCCTAAAAATATGCGTATTTTGTATTTTGACAAATACCATCCCGCTGCACTCTCAAAGGCTGTGCCCAAATGCAGTCCCAATAAGGAGGAAAAGAGAGCCAAGCTCTCCACACAGGCTCACCGGCCCTGGATTCTTCGGTTTTTATTTCATCATTGGTGAGGTGGTGCAGATTTCATGCACTTATGAACTACTTCTCTGAATTTCTCATTTCTCTGTCAGGTTGTTTGAGCCATCCTCATCTGTATCTTACAACAGCAGCTTAGGGGGTGAGTATCTGCTGGGACGGAAGGGGGACTAGGCGCTGGTAGAAAAGGTCCCCTTAATTCTCCAGTGCAGTCGGGCCCCACAGAAACTGGGAAACTCTCTCCAAGGAGCCCGCTCCTGAAACCTGGAGGTGGAGAAGCCAGAGCTCCGAGGAGCTACCACAGGTCTCACCCTCCCCACGGGGCTGAGCTGCCAGCGCTGGGTGGCCCGTGGCAGCAGCTGTGTGGCCCAGGGGTGCAGGGCAAGCGGCTGCTCCCAGTTCTCTTTGTGTCACTTAGCCCAGCCGTAGAGTTCCCCGTAGCTGGTAAGGCTGGAGTCTCAATTTATAGATTTCTTTGTTTATTCTAAAGAAAAGAAGCAGGAAGTTCATTTTTACCAGTGACCTTGACTAGAAGTCTTTGATGATGAGGTTTCACGGGTTAAAGGTTCATCATGGCTTATTTATGTCATTTCTTTAATGGATGGACTTCTTGAAATAAACTAGACACACACACACACACACACACACGCGCGCCTGTAGTTCAAAGCCAAAGTTCTTCAATTTAATATACCTATTTTTATTGTAGCTCCATCCCAAGCTATAATACAAACAATGTCATATCATTTTCAAATATTTGCCTGGACTTTTAGAACAATCATTGTTCTAGTCTTTCTAAAATATTTTAGACCTTAATAGAGAAATTTAAAGATATTCCTTCTCCACAATCATTCATCAAATACAATTTTATATGTTGTACATAACACTTTTGTTATTCTCTTTGTTTTCTCTTTGTTTACAAAGCAAAATGTTATTCCAGTGGAGGAAAAGAACTTTATTGCAATAAACGATTTACAGCTGTGGTTCTAAATTCACCCCTAAGTATAAGAAACCTGGGGAAATGGCTCCACCTAGTGCCGTAGATGCGGTACTGCAACAAGCAAGCTCCATAAACGGTACCAGAGCTTCTCAAACTTGACTGTGTACAGAAATTATCCGTGATCTTGTTAAAATGCAGATTCTTACTCAGGTGAGAGGTGAGGACTGAAACTCTGTATTGCTAACAAGTTCCCTGGGGATACCACTGCTGCTCGTTCATGGAATGTCCATGAATTTGATGATAAGTCTAGTTGTCTAAATAGAAGGTTGTAATTAGATGTAAAGACCCCTTTAGATGTTAAAAGTTCGTAAGTCAGACTTGTTTTCCCCCCTTTCTACAAGGGACACTATATTAGTTGGGTTGGTGATGTTGATTACTAATTGCAGAAAAACCAATTGCCCTAAGTGAATTCCCTTTAATGCTCAACCCTTATTTTGTAAGTACAGCATCTAAGAACATGCTCACGTATTCCCTTGCCCACTGCCTTACTGTGAACAGTTCTAAGAGCGGCGTTTCCATGTTCTATTTCATCTCCCTGGCAGCTGGCATTGGCTAAATTATAGCAGGTGCCCAGCCCGCTGGTCTAGGGAAGTGAGTTCTCCAGGTGAGAGACTAAAGCAGGTGGGCATGCAATGACAGGTGGCAGGTGCGGGGAGCCCCGGCTAAGTGTGTGCTCCGAGACTCTGCTGCACAAGGTGAGAACTCTGTGTTAGTGGGGACCATCTTCCCCAAAGCCGCCCATACAATGTCTTCACAAAAAGAACAAGTGCTCCCACTTCTTGGACCTCCATTGTGCCCAACACTGGCCGATGACGTACGCCTTCCCTCTCACACCCAGCACCACAGCCATCTGAGGAGGGACCTTGCCATCTCACAAGAGAAGCTGCTGAAGCTCTGAGCTTTAACAGCCCTCCTGGGTCAGCAGGCCACTCGGGACACACACGCAGGACCATCTCACTCAAAATCTCTTGCTTTAAACCACTCTGCCACCACAGGTAACGCTAGTTCCTGAGCGCACACCTCCTGGGGCGTCTCTTTCTTAAACAGTCTGCAGCTGGTTTTCAAATGTGTATGTTAATATAAAGTCTCAGAAAGTAAGAGTTTATCTCTTCTGTGTCCTTAACACGCTAGGCGGTGCTATAAATGCGCTATAACTGTCATTTTTGGAAACTTGGCGAGCCACTTCACAGGTTTCTGGGGGAGCTAAGTGAAAATCAGTGTAAAACCATTGTTGCTACTTTGGCTTTGATTTCCTCCTCCTCCTGTCACCGACGGCCACCAAGGAAGAACTTGGGTTTGCCGTGCCCAGAGGCAGCTTCCGATTCCTTTAAAATTAAGAGTGAACTAGAGTATTGGGAGCAGGTTACCCGCAGCACCTACTGCTCTGGGATTCAATTTCTCCTTCACTTGCTTCTCCATTCCCTTCTACTGGTGCGTGTAAGGTGATCACTCTGCCTTTCTGACTTTATTAGCCCCAGTGCCTGGTGTTGGGCCTGCTGTGTGAGCACTTCGGGTTTGCTGAATGTATAAATCATGAATAATTAACAATCCTAATTAAGTGGGACCAAGATCACCCCTGGAAATTCCCGCGAAGTGCTCACATGTGGTCAGTAGGTGGCAGTCTTGCCTCATTTCTGATGGCTAAGGGGCGCGTGCATGCATGCGTGCGTGCGTGCGTGCGTGCGTGTGTGTGTGTCTGGTTGAAAGTCTGTCCTTCCTCACTTGTAGAAGAAAGGAGAATTCTCTTTCCAATTCTTTAGAGTTGGAAAGAGTCTTCTGCAGCTCCCTCACTCCATTTGTCAAAGCAGAGGACCTGGGCTTCCCTGGTGGCGCAGTGGTTAAGAATCCGTCTGCCAATGCAGGGGACGTGGGTTCGAGCCCTGGTCCAGGAAGATCCCACATGCCGCGGAGCAACTAAGCCCATGTACCACAACTATTGAGCCCGCTTGCTGCAACTACTGAAGCCCGTGCACCTAGAGCCAGTGCTCTGCAACAAGAGAAGCCACTGCAATGAGAAGCCCGTGTACTGCAAGGAAGAGTAGCCCCCGCTTGCCACAACTAGAGAACCTCCGTGTGCAGCAACGAAGGCCCAACACAGCCAAAAATAAATAAATAAAGTAAAATTTTAAAAATAAATAAATAATATGCACCCAACATAGGAGCACCTTAAAAAATAAGGCAAATGCTAACAGCTATAAAAAAGGAAACTGGGGCTTCCCTGGTGGCACAGTGGTTGAGAGTCCGCCTGCCGTGCAGGGGACACGGGTTCGTGCCCCGGTCCAGGAGGATCCCACATGCCGCGGAGTGGCTGGGCCCGTGAGCCATGGCCACTGGGCCTGCGCGTCTGGAGCCTGTGCTCCGCAACGGGAGAGGCCACAACAGTGAGAGACCTGCGTACCGCAAAAAAAAAAAAAAAAGGAAACTGAAAGTAACACAATAATAGCGGGGGATTTTAACACCTCACTTACACCAATGGACAGATCATCCAGACAGAAAATTAATAAGGAAACGCAAGCTTTAAATGACACAACAGACCAGATAGATTTAACTGATATTTATAAGACATTCCATCTGAAAACAGATTACACTTTCTTCTCAGGTGCACACAGAACATTCTCCAGGACAGATCACATCTTGAGTCACAAATCAAGCCTCAGTACATTTAAGATAATTGAAATCATATCAAGCCTCTTTTCTGACCACAACACTATGAGATTAGAAATGAATTACAGGGGAAAAAACGTAAAAAACACAAACACAGGGAGGATAAACAATACGTTACTAAATAAGCAAGAGATCACTGAAGAAATCAAAGAGGAAATCAAAAAATACCTAGAGACAAATGACAACGAAAACACGATGATCCAAAACCTATGGGATGCAGCAAAAGCAGTTCTAAGAGGGAAGTGCATAGCAATACGATCCTACCTCAAGAAACAACATCTCAAACAATCTAACCTTACACCTAAAGGCACTAGAGAAAGAAGAACAAACAAAACCCAAAGTTAGTAGAAATCATAAAGATCAGAACAGAAATAAATGAAATAGAAACAAAGAAAACAATAGCAAAGATCAATAAAACTAAAAGCTGGTTCTTTGAGAAGATAAACAAAATTGATAAACCTTTAGCCAGACCCATCAAGAAAAAGAGGGAGAGGACTAAAATCAATAAAATTAGAAATGAAAAAGGAGAAGTTACAACAGACACCACAGAAATACAAAGCATCATGAGAGATTACTACAAGTAACTCTATGCCAACAAAATGGACAACCTGGAAGAAATGGACAAATTCTTAGACTATACCTTTCTTAGAAAGGTATAACCTTCCAAGATTGAACCAGGAAGAAATAGAAAATATGAAAAGACCAATCAGAAGTAATGAAATTGAAACTGTGATTAAAAATCTTCCAACAAACAAAAGTCCAGGACCAGACAGCTTCACAGGTGAATTCTATCAAACATTTAGAGAAGAGCTAACACCAATCCTTCTCAAACTCTTCCAAAAAAGTGCAGAGGAAGGAGCACTCCCAAACTCATTCTATGAGGCCACCATCACCCTGATACCAAAACCAGACAAAGATACTACAAAAAAAGAAAATTACAGACCAATATCACTGATGACTATAGATGCAGAAATCCTTAACAAAATACTAGCAAACAGAATCCAACAGCACATTAAAAGGATCGTAAACCATGATCAAGTGGGATTTATCCCAGGAACGCAAGGATTCTTCAATATATGCAAATCAATCAATGTGATACACCATATTAACAAACTGAAGGATAAAAACCATATGATCATCTCAAAATGTCCTTTCTCAGCAGGTCCTGATTAGGACCATGCTAATAAAGTTTAGCATGCCTTTCTTTTCATCGACAAGATACTGACCACAGACTGTATGAAAATCTTAAGGCAGAAAGGAAAAAACATTTATGGAACAGCTACCACAAACGAGGTGGACCACATAAGATGCTTAATTCACAAACACTCAGAGGCACTTCTGTGTCAGGCACAGCGGTAAGTGCTTCACAAATACTGACGTCTTTCAATCCCCATCATCACTGGATGCGTTAGGATCTGTCATTATCCCCCTTTTTACAGATGGTGAAACTGAGGCTCGGAGAGGTTAAATAACAGTCACACAGCTAGTACCGGCCTCTGAGCCCAGGGAAACTCTCCTGGCAAGTCTGCAAATTGGCCTCCATGCCTGGAGCCTCTCCCTGGTAACCCAGTGAGCCCCCAACCACAGAAGGAGGGGGTGTTGCAGTTAAAGGATGCGCCCCAGGTCATCCGGCTGCCATTGGAGCCTGGAGCGGCACTGAAGTTTACACGTGCAAGACCACGCCACGCCTGGCACACTGTCTGCAGCAAAGCCTCCCAAACGCGGCCACCAGAATCCGCACTAACTAAAGTCAGGGAGCATGCTTTGTTCTCTGACGCACGCGGAGCTGGGTCCCCCTGCTGCTGTCTGGCGTTTTCTCCACCCTTGCAGAGCCGCTCCACGTTCCAAAGAATAAAGTAACATTCAAAAAGGAAAATAAACCAAGGAAATCCAGTTACTACTTCCAGGCATGAAAAGATCTTTCCCAATGCGTATCAACTCAAGCTTCTCTGGTCTTGGACCCACACAGGCCACGTACACTGAAAACAGGCTGAAGCCACACACCAGGAAAGGACTGGAATCCAGACGGAGGGCGTCTGGCTTTTCTACTTAGATCTCCAGGTGATGTAAACTCTTCATCCTTGGAAATGACCAGCAGCAGCCGGCACTGTTACATAATTCAGCTTGAGTCTCCCTGCTACGCAGTGATTTTAGGACTGGCTTCATAAAGCAGAATGGACGGATTTTGTGGAACGTGCCCGTTTTGGACAAGAATGATCTGCACGATTATTCGATTAAGCCCAGGATACAGCTGTTTGTGACTAAGCCCCTGTGCCCTGAGGGTGACACGTCACCAGGCAGCTGTTTCCTGTTTTCACTCTTCCCTTTATCATTCTATCCGGACTTCCTTTCACCTGCAGGCCCCCAAGACGGCCAACTTCAGCGAGTCTGGTGTCTGTCATCTCCTTTTCCACCCTCACTGCTGCTCAGGGTAGTTGAGTCATTTACGTGGCGCATGGACCCTCGTAAGGACCTCACGAGTACATCCTGGGACTGGAAGGCGAGGAGACCCCGTCATCCACCTTCACGTGACTAACTGCCCCCTCATTTCCCATGAAGAACTGTCTGTCGAGGCGACCCTGGCCCCTCCAATACAACTGCAAAGTGAACCACAAAACAGAACCTCTAGCAGCACGTCCGGGGGGGCAGTTACCCACCCAGAGCGAGGCTGGCACTCTGCACAGAAAACGAGTGGTCTCTCAGGCTTGTCTCCTGCTTCAGGCCGGACACAGGACAGGATGTGTTTAAATGTAAGGAAGTTCATTTCTGTGCAAATAGGTTGAGGTCAAAGAAGTTTTCCTCAGCCCAAGGCAACACCTCAATCGTCACGGTATTTGAGCTTGTAATATACAAAGATTATGGGTCACTGCACTTTACAGTTGGGAAAGGTGAAGAGACTTGCCTAATGGATCCTATAGCAATGGCTTAAGAATAGGGCGTAGTTTACCCTAACAGAAAGCGTCTTTTAAACGGTATTAGATGTAACAATAAGAAGTAAGGTCATTGCCTTTATTTGCAGTCCATGCTTTTTTTTTTTTTTTGGCTGCATTGGGTCTTCGTTGCTGCACATGGGCTTTCTCTAGTTGCGGCGAGCGGGGGCTATTCTTCGTTGCGGTGCGTGGGCTTCTCACTGCGGTGGCTTCTCTTGTTGTGGAGCACAGGCTCTAAGCACGCAGGCTTCAGTAGTTGTGGCATGCGGGCTCAGCAGTTGTGGCTCGCGGGCTCTAGAGCACAGGCTCAGGAGAAGAGACTCCAAACAAACGAAACAGTGGTAGTAGGTCAGGGATGGGCAACAGTTAGAGAACAGGGACTTTTACTTTTTAGACTTCAGTATTACATAACTTCAAAACAAGCATGGACTACTTTTATAATGATAGAAAGTTTTTGGGGACTTTTCCCAGTGATTTTAAAAAATGAAAATGTATTCTATTCCTGACTCTTAGTCACTGTAATCGTCAATAAAAACACGTTTTCTCTGTACCTTGGAATTCTTCTTTGCTACCATCTCTCTTCTTCTATATACAATATTCAAGTAAAACTTTTTAGATACCTGGCATAGGAAATGTAAGATGGCTTTATGGCCAAAATGTTTAGAAAAACAGGCACAGAAAAAAGTAGATGGTTTCTGGTGCTTTATCATCACTCTCCCTCAAAAACACCTGTCACTTGTGTCTCTGAAAAATAAAAACATGTTTTTAAATTGTTGCCCATCCTCTGAAATTCATAGGTGACTATCCGAGAAGATGGGGCTAGTAGTGATCCTTATAAGTTCTGGGTACTAAGAAATGGTTTAATAACAAGCCAAACTAAACAATCCTGGATAAAAACTGAAATACACTCTTGGTACTTAAATTACTTTATAAACGGAATCTTAGCTCAGCAATATTTGAGGTAGATAAGGAAACAAAATAATGCACCGTTTAGGTTTTTAAATTTTTTTATTTTCGTAAAATAAAAAAGCAAGAATCATTTTATTTCTACTGTTGAAGAATTATCAAGAATTATTCAAGATTTAATTGCATCAGGATAAATTAAGCTTTCACGTGCTTAAATACAACAGAACTTTGCAAAGCTAAATAAGCTTACTGCCTGCTGAACCTTTTAAATTAACTGAGTTTAACTTTCACATGACCAGTTGTTTTTATGGCTTATATAATCATTGACCATTTTTTCAAAAGCATTTAAAATGACTGAAAAACAAAGGTTTCCAAAGTCTATGAAATAAGTAAAATCATATCAATTAGAATTAGAACATTTACCTTCTTCAAGGAAAAAAATGTTACTGGCTTGATCATTTCTGTCTACTCAGTTGAGAAAATGAATTCCCTTGGAATTTTGGTCTCAGTTTTGCTAGCAAATATTGAACTGCTTAGAAGCTACTCACCAGTCTTAAACCTTCAACTCACACCCCACATCTAATCATCCCAAGCTGAAGGCCTGCTGTCTTGACACTGGGCAGCAGCGCTTCCTCGCGGCTACCAAGTAAGAGGCTCACCAGCTCATTAGCAGCCCTCTGACCTTGACCAAGCAGCCGACAAAGCAATCCCATCCCACTTGCGCGTTCACTCTGATTTGCAACAATAAGACAAGACCTGGATGGAAAGATGATGGAAAACTCAACTGGAAACTGACTAAGAGTTACACTCTTCCTTGGGCAGAGAACCAGGGAACTCAGAACGGAGACAGAAGCACACAGATCCACCAGATCCTCTATGCAGTCCTTGCTTACTGTATTTTTATTTTAATTTAGATAAAAAAGAGAGATGATTACACAGAAAACACCAACATCTGCAGAATTACAAATTAAGCAAATGCAACGGGAAACACACGTGTTTCAGTCCCTTTCTGGTGCTCTTTTACCATCTGCTCTCTTGGAAGGAACTCAGGAGCTGTAGTACTTGAGGAGATTCTCATCCATAGGTTTGAGGATTTTCTTATCTGCCATATTCACTACCCACCCGGGAGCAAGACCAAAGAAAATCTGCCTTGGATCTTTTCGAGTACTGAGCATTTTGAAGAGTTCGTCTTTAGTGATATCAGGTAAAATATAACCGTACTTCTTGGCGAGTTCCAGTCTCGCTTCAGGAAATTCAGCAGGATCCGCCAAGTAACCGCGATTCCTTGCATCAGTGTAATAGGTTACCAGTGCCTCAGGGGGGAGCATTCGCTTGGGAATGGGTTGTCCACGGAGAAAGAATGGAATAGGTTTGCACAGAATTTCTAAAAAAAATGTTTAAATAGAAAGAGAGAGATGCAAATACTGGCTATATACATAATGATTTTCTCTTAATAATGGCATTCTTTTAATTATTAATTTTTAAATATTTCCAAGAGGAAAACTTAATTCCCAAAACTTTTTTTTTTTTTTTATTAAACAGGTTTGTCTTATGTAAGCAAATGGCAACACCTGACTTTCAAAAGTCTGCATCTTGAAAGTCAAAGTTACTCCTGGATCACCAACAGCGAGTGAATTTCTAAACGTGGGAAATAGCATATTGAAGCCCCATGTTTTAAAAAACAAAACCCTTTTATGACACACTGGCTGAGGTGTATGAGAAGGCGGAGCGCCACCAGCCACACCAGTAGTAGAAACCCCTCAAACAGGAAGCCAAGGGGGCTGCAGAGCAAGTCAAACCCTTGTGTGGCAGTCAGCACGAGACCCCGAGGCAACAAGCTTACCCAGGCTTCGAGGGTCGTAGAAGGCTGTTGTGACGACACCCCCGTTCTTCTCGATCGCAGCGATGGCCAGCTCTGAAGCCAGCTGTACTTCAATATTAACTTTTGCCTTAAAGGTGTCAGCACCCTGTCACCCATCAAAACAAGGTCTGTGAGGAGATGGCTTGGCTACAAGTGAATTAATTACATGAGCTTCCCTTCTACACTGTGTTTTCTCCTCTAAAGGGCCTGCAACATGACAGCTATTCCTACTTTAAATACCTCTGCTTTGAGGTCCTATCAAACACCAAATTCTTCCACATTTTTTTTAGGCCAACTTACTTTACCAATTTTCATTCCCTAGGAGCAGGGATGACTAGAATTCCATTTTATGCATTTGGCGGGCACCAACATAAATACACATTCCCATTACTTCATTAACAGCAGATTGTTTGATCCTCAAAACAACTCTAAACCAACAGAATCACTGCCACACCAATGTCATAGACGGCAACACTGAACCACTGAGAGAGAGGTTAAGCAACTTGCCCGAGATCACAAAGCCAGGGGGTCTAGTGTCCCAGCGCCTGCGTTCCTAACCACATTATGCGCATGACACAGATGAAAACTCACCTTCCTGACCCACAAGTAAGCAAGAGGCCCAGAGCTGGTTAAAGGGGGGGCAAGTAGGCTCGAGCCAGCAAAAGAACAAAGTATCCGAGCTTGGGAGGGGCCAGGCCCCTCTAGGGAAAGGGGCAGAGACAACAACAAAAATAAAAATAGTACTCAACTTTTTAAAGTCCTGTCTGGGCACTTTCATTAGGATGTGCTATATTATACTCTAATTTCAGAACAGATCCTGACAAAATAAAAAGATGGTGGCACTACCATTCTTTTTGCAGTAACAAAATTTTTTTTTGCTATTTTGGTGCGGCCGAAACAAGCTGGCTCCCAATTTCAAAATATTCCATCAATTCTAAGACACATTTTCTCACATTTTTCCCATCTATGATACTGGTAGGCATTTTTACAGTCAATGGCACTTTTGACTCAATGAAACGAAGTCTTGCCATATTATTTGAGATTTCTAATTACTATTCCACAGATTGCTTAACCATTTCTCTATCCTTGGGCATTGGGGTTAGTTCCAGCATTTTCAGTGTTGTAAGAAGAATATTTAGCATTTCATTATATCTATTAGGTTTCTTTTGTTTTTCCTTAGGACTTCTGTTCCCAAATTGGTAATGTTGTGCTGAAAGAGCAAAAACGTCTTATTATCCACTATTTACTACAAATCTGAAATCCAGAAAAGGGCAAGCAGTTTACAGAGCTGTAAATAATGTATAACTGTACTTATTCAACAAATGTCCTGGTGTAGATTTCAGAATGATTTTTGCTAGTTTAACAGACATGCCTGAAAGCTGTTGGGATGTGCATTAATGTCTGGTGAGGTCATGGGTTTTTCCATATGTTAATCTACAGTTGTGTTCCCTTATACGCCTCACGTAGAATACTGAGGCTTAATGGTGTATTTGGTATTCTCTCTTCGAATCATCTTATTGGGAAAACTTTTATCCACAAGTGTACTTTTTCAAAGGAATCTAAAAGGTTTTCCCATAAACTATGCTTCCCTCTAGTGGACACTAAGTTACTTACACAGCAATATCGCATTACTGACATACAAGAAACGGGTAGTTGATTAACAATCTACAAGTTTATTTGCTAATGAAACTCCTGGCCAACTTCTACAAATAGAAAACTGCTTCCCTACAATTAGAACTGGATTTGATTCATTTCTGTCTTCCATAAATACTGAGTGACTATCACAAGCCAATATTTCCGATGTTCAAAACACAGCAATGCATCAAAGTACCTGCTCTCAAAGAGCTGACATCACAATGAGGAAAACAATGAAAAATAAATGCATTACTTGGTAATAAGCGTCAGGTGTTCATACACTCAAAGAAAAATCCTTTGGGCAGAATAAGGCAGACGGTCGGGTATGAGGGTATTGAATGTTCCTTTATAAAGAATGTCAAAAACATCTTCCTACTAGGATGACATTTGAACAGAGAACAAAAGAGAGTGAGGGAGAAATATGAATAGGTACACAGGAGAAGAACATCCCAGGACCGGGGAACAGAGCCGCCCCTGCCTCCCGCCACCAAGAGCATACAGCTTTCTAAAACCACAACGAGTATAACACGATCGCCGCTACATAATGTTTATGACAACTCAAAAGGGATAAAAATAAAAGAGGCCGAGTGTCGATTATATGGAAATCAGAAATAGCCATCTACGTAACTCCAAAAAAAATTGAATTCAGACTTACCTCCTCTACCAGCTGGACACCATAATCCCTTTTAGATGGCTGGATGGTCACGCCTCTCCCATTGACAAGTTGGGTTAAATCAATAGGTTGTGTAGGATCAACCCGACCCAAATCAATAAGATACTGCAGCCTGTTGAGACTCAAAGGCTGATATTGGCGTCTGAAGCTACACAAGAAAGTAACAGTAGATGGAAAACTCAGACTTACCTTCCAGCAAGATCTCCAGATCAACTCAGAGCTTTGTCCTGGGTTTTCCTCCATCAATTTATATGGTTTAACAAAATAAAACCCCTGAGTATGGCATAAACATGTAATATTCCTTGATTTGGGGGCAATGAAACAAAACCAGTAAGTACTTAACTTTGTTTCACCAACAACTATTTGCCTAGGCATCTACTTCACTCATTTACACAAATAAATAAATATTTAACCCACTATGTAAATTATACATTAATGGAACTCAAATTAATGGTGATTACCATTTATTGGGTGACGACAATGAGTCAGATTTTATATATGTAATCGCCCTAAACCTCGCGAGCAGGCACCATTATCTCCATTTTGCAAGTCTTCGTGCAATGTCTGGCTTTTTCCCCAATTCAGGCTAAACTTCATTACCAAAATTGGTTCAGAGAAACAGCAGTGAAAGTTTGCCTCAAAGTGGATTTAAATTTCTACCAACCTATTTTTAGGTAACTCTCAGTGAGAATTAGGTACTTTTACACTAAGAAGCAAAGCAAACTTACCTATGTCCTTCATTAAACCCGTATTTTGGGATTCGAAGGTAAAATGGAGTCTGGCCTCCCTCAAAGCCCAGCCGGGGTCGGGTTCCTCTCTGTCGTTCTCCCTTGTGGCCTCTGCCACATTTCCTGCCTCTTCTCTGACCTCTTCGTCGTCTTTCCTGCAAGAAAAGAAGAATGTTTTATGACGTACAGATGCACTTTTTTGAATTGCATTTCACCTTTGCACTGTCTCTTTTGGTTATGCCCTTCATTCATCCAAACAAGCAGGACTAGCCAAGCCCACTACGTGCCAGGCACCATCCTAGCTGCTCTGAAGTCCAAACACTCCACATGAGCAACTCTGCCTCTGAAGATGTAGCTAATTCTTGCAACCAAACTCCAAGTTGTGTTTCAAAGGGAAAGTTCCAAGAATGAGATGAAAAAAAGGAGAGTGTGACAGGTTGGAACTGAAAAAAATTGTAGAATTAAACATCCACAAGGAGCAAAGTTTGCGTGATACGCAAGCGCTTTTGGAATTAATTGTCAATATGCCATTGTTACCCATATATAGCGTTTTATTTAAATACCAATTTATAAGGAAAATATTTTTCTTACTTTACATCCTGTCACTTCAGGAAAGCAACGAATTCATTTTTAAAGTGACAGTATGTCCATGACAGCTTTTCTAGCTATATTCAATGATTTGCAGAAGAGACATCAAACGTAATAAATCTTTCCCATGAAGATAAGGTATGATGGAAAAGCACTCCATGTTAATGCTAATTTTAAATGAGACAATCATTTGTACTTCCTGCGACCTCGCTCCCCCGCCCTAATTAACGTAATTAAGCCTCTAAACCTGAACCTTACCGAGAACTGGGACCACTTGGGCAGGTTTTCCCGCGTCACCTAAGCAGAGGGGCTCAGGGGCCCCTGGTTCCCCCAGCGCCTCTGGAAACCGCGACCCCGAGGGCCCCCGCGCCGCCCCCAGCCTTACCGGTTTCCTGGAGCCCGGGTTCGGCCTCAGGTTAGCTAGGCTCACACGAGGCAGAGCCCGCAGCAGGTCCAGGGCCTGGGGCCCTCCACCCCGGACCGGGCCGGCCATGACCCGCGCGCCCGCCAAGCCGCAAAGACGCCAGAATGCCAGAACCGCGTGATTTCCGGCGCTGCTTTACGGCCGAGGTCCCGCCCCTGTCGTGCTTCAGGCCCGCCGCGCCGCGCCGCCAGCCGCGGGGCATGCCGGGAGCCGGGTGGAGTCGCGGCGGCGGCAGGTGTGCGATCGTGTAGTCTTAGCGGTGCGCCGGCTTTATGTTTGGTTCGTTGGGGATGGGATCCTATTTTGAGAGGTCGTGCCTTGACCTTGGCTCGGAATGTGCTGCGTTCTCTTCCGCCGCACAAAGCACGCGTTGAAAACGGTGTGCGTTAGAGGGCTTGGAGTCACTGGCCTGATATGTCTCCCAGTCTGCTCCTTAGAGGCGCAGGGTCTTCTCCGAGCTCCACGTGGGGCCCAGAATAAGATACCCTAGGCGCTGAAGTACTGGCTTGGAGCTGAGCCAATTATACGCCCTGTCCTCTGAAACGAATTGCACAACGGAGAGTTGTGGGTTAATTGTTATTTGGGGCAAGATGAGGGCTATAGCCTGGGAGATAGCCCCTCAGCTCCGAGGAACTGCTCCGGAGAAGGTCAGTATATATGTGATTTACGTGAAGGGAGGTAGTGTCATCAAGCACACATGTTGGCAGAGGCTTGCTGCTGGTCACAAGGAGCAGATGTCACCGTTAATGATTCTAGTGCTCTTCTAGATACAAGGAGATGCCAGAATTGGGGCTCATAAAATCTTCTGAAAATGCCTATCTAAAAGCCTGTTCTACCAGTTTTCCTAGAGCAAAGCGTGCCTTACTCCTTATCTCAGCCCTCAAGTCTTTTCATGGGGTGTTGGAGGTCAGCGGCTGCAGTGGCTACTGACTTCATCCTTGTAGAGGCAGATGGCAAGTTCCGACTTTTAGCTGGCAACCCTGAGATTCGAAAATAATACTCAGGGTCGAGCTATTACAATGTCTGGCTGGTACCAACCCGTGAATAGGACGCAAACTTTGCATCCTGTCCGAGTGCGTCTGTGTTGCTTTGACCAAGTCACAGACATGCTAACTTCACTTGCTGTTAACAATGAAGGAGCCACGCTGAGCGCTTGGCTATGTGTCAGTCGCGTGCTGAGTCACCCTCATTCGATTCATCAACTAAACAACCCCTCGTGGGGTAGATGTTATTACCTTTCGGACTTGGCAAGGGCGGTAGCTTGAACGACGTCTCATAGCAAGCAGAAGAGCCAGGATTCACACTTTGCTTCCTATTACATAAGTAGTATTTTTTATAATATAAAGTTGAGTATCTGCAGCACAAAATACATAACAATATTTTCACTCAAAAGTATCAGCTTCCCTATTTTTGTGTTAAGTGAGTGTAATATAGACCATGCTCTTTTATTTTTCTTTCTTTTATCGTTCTTATTATGTTTCACTGTCTTGCTGGGGGATTGTCCCTGCTGGTCCCTGCTGGTGATCACAAATAGTGAAGGTGGAAATAAATTTTTGGAGGGCAACTACTTCTATGTTTAACTAAACATTTTTGAAGTTATTTTAAATCAAGTGTGAAAAACTACAGAGGGGACTCCCTGGCGGTCCAGTGGTTAGGACTCTGTGCTTTCACTGCTGGGGCCGAGTTCTATCCCTGGTCAGGGAACTAAGATCCCACAAGCCCCGTGACGTGGCAAAAAAAAAAAAAAAAAAACCCACAAAGAAAAAGTTGCATTCATTCCTTTATTTGAGCAATATTTATGAGCAAGACACTGAACTTGTTACTGAAAAATATACATGGATGAAGTCAAACAGGATTTTGCTCCCAGATTGTTTGAAATCTAGTAGGGGAGATTTTCCAAGAATTATTATTTTTTTGGCTTCACCACGCACTTGTGGGATCTTAGTTCCCCGACCAGGGATCAAACCCCAGGCCCTTGGCAATGAAAGCATGGAGTCCTAACCACTGGACCACCAGGGAATTCCTCAAGAATGAATATTTTTGAAAAGTTAAAAAAAAAAAAATCAGGCCTGTTTTAGAACTAATAGCACTGCAAGAGAGATACAAATATGTGAATTCTACAATATGAAGATAAAAGTCCATACTATTTAGAAGTGTAGAAAGAAATATAGTGAAAGAAATAGAAGTTAGTTCCTGCCTTTAAGGGTTTTCAATTCAATATATTTCATCATCTTTCTGTTAGAAATTTCATATTTCTGAGAAGAAAATTGCAAAATATGTTGCAGAATGTGTCCTAATCTACAGAAAGATACACAGTTTTCCCCCTATCTAGAAAACCATTGTTTGCACTAAGTAATGAGCTTCTGGATGAGTGTTAGTTCCAATAATATTTTTTATCATCGAAAAAAATTTTTATTGAATAAATGAGATACAGGAAGTATAAAACAGTGTGCTGCACTTCTGCGAGGTAGATGCTTTTTGTTGTATACGTTATGTAATGTTATTGGTGGACACCAGTTAATGATAGTGGAAGTAATAATTGTAGGCTACATATTTGTTTAGCCCATATGCAACATGTTGACCAAGCATATAAAACAGTCAAAATAATTTGATGAGTCTCATCTGTGTTGTAAGAATGTAAATTAAGGGTGTATGGTGAATAAGTCATCGATTTCAAGGCTACAGAAGTGTTACATCATCATTATCATTGCAGGATAATACTTATTAAGCACCCACATGCTTGGGGTGTTGTCCTAGCCCCTGTTTAAATCACATTAAGGAGACCTTGTAATAAGAAAACAACTCAGCAACTATTTAAGAGTCATCCTGACTCTAGCCCTGGTTAATAGTGACTACTGAGTCATTATATAAAAGAACGAAGTGAACCCTATAAAGATGCTATAAGTTGAAATCCATTGGGAAGGCCCTCCTCATACACTCCCAAATAATCTTCCCCCACCTATCCCAGTGCTTTGACAGTCTGTCAATATAGATTGATTCCTTTTAGCTAATTAATTAAAATAAAAATTTTCAAGGATGGATGTAAGAATGGGAGTCGGGGATGAAAATAAAAGGGGATAAATTCATCACACAAGGTACTGTGTATGAACCATAATGATAATACACTGTGAAATGAAGAGTCACATCAGGACTTCCCTGGTGGTGCAGTGGTTAAGTATCCACCTGCCAATGCAGGGGACATGGGTTCAAACCCTGGTCTGGGGAGATCCCACATGCCGCGGAGCAACTAAGCCCGCGCGCCACAACTATTGAGCCTGCGCTTTAGGGCCCCGCAAGCCACAACTACTGAAGCCCGTGCTCCACAACAAGAGAAGCCACTGCAGTGAGAAGCCTGCACACCACAAGAAAGAGTAGCCCATGCTCTCTGCAACTGGAGAAAGCCTGCACGCAGCAACGAAGACCGAACTCAGCCAAAAATAAATAAATAAATAAAACAATAATAAATTAAAAAAAGATCAACTCAACTGTTTCTGAGATTAAAAAACAAGACAAAAGCATGCACATAAAAGCCTCCCACCTCATCTCCCTAAATGAGGTCACACATTAAATAATATTTTGGCAGGGATGGGAACAGGAGGAGGAAAGGAATTTCAGTGATTCAATTATTACTGACAAGTCATTTTTAGAATGGGACCAAGAATAGGCTAATTTTGTGAAGATCAAAGCTGAGTAAAAAAAACTGGAGATGTGATTTTTCTTAGTGAAGGAAGGAAGGAAGTCAAGGGTGGGAAAGAAAATGGCTTTGATACTGGGAAACAACAAATATTGAGAGAGAGAAGAGAGCATGAAAAAGGTTGAAAATAAATGTCACCTTCAAAAAAATTACCTAGTTTTATCAAAGGTTGGCCCCGACTCAAAGGTCTTCATTCACACCTAGATAATTTTTGTTTTGATTTTATCATAGTACATAATGCACACATCTGTTATGAAAAAAAATGCAGTTGTACAAAAGGGCCTACACTGAGAAGCAGGAGATCTTCATAGGCAATCACTTTTAACTTTCTGTTTTTATTTCTTCTGGTGATTGCTTCCATATTTACAAATTAAAATTTCCCTACACTAATTGTTTTTCATCAACTTTTGACATTGTATATTCACTTGTCTTATGATAGCTGAAGATTTATATTAAACTACTTCCTTCTAGTATTTCCTTTTCTCTCATGGTAAACTGTGTGATTTAAATAATATAAGAACTTTATTTATTTATTTATTTATTTTTTTGCGGTACGCGGGCCTCTCACTGTTGTGGCCTCTCCCATTGCAGAGCACAGGCTCTGGACACGCAGGCTCAGCGGCCATGGCTTACGGGCCTAGCAGCTCCGCGGCATGTGGGATCTTCCCGGACCGGGGCACGAACCCGTGTCCCCTGCATCAGCAGGCGGACTCTCAACCACTGTGCCACCAGGGAAGCCCATGATAACTTTAAATAATATAAGAACTATTTCTTGGATGTTCAAGTTTCAGAAGTATATATGAGCTCCTCCCTCTAAGATGAAGATACTGACAAGCCTCCCCGTCACTCCTTTGCCCCTTCTCATTTCCAACTTCTGTTAGCTGTCTATTTACTAACAATTTACTGATAATTTAATCCATTGGCATGGATTATCAATATACCTGTACACTTTCAATCATCATTTAGTGTAAATACGAAGCTACAATTACTGTATTTGCTCTTTCTAGACCAGTTTTCAGTATTTCCTTCTTTCCTGGCCCCAGAGAACTGGCTTTCAGATTGATAGGCTTTCTTTAAATTCATGACCATAAACCTCAAATTGGTCATCCTACCTCAGTGTTCTAGAAAACTTACTTTTTCACTCTCCGTGATGACTATTTTATATCTACTCTTCCTCTCTCTGTCAATGATTTTCCTTTATACTTTAGAAAAAGGAGTCATGAGATGGAGAATTTCTTCCACATCCCACCAGTAAATGTACAGTCCTTACTAGAACAGCATTCATCCTCTATATCCTATTAAAGAGAAGGAAGTGGCTTTTCTCCTGCTAATGGTCAGTCTTTCCACCTGTGATCTGGACTCCTCCCACCTGCTTAAGAATTTTGTAGTTTTCATATCCCCTTTCTTTCCTACATTATCAATCTCTCCTTGTACCGCTAATCAGAATATAAAAATGTAAAATGGTGGGGCTTCCCTGGTGGCGCAGTGGTTGAGGGTCCGCCTGCCGATGCAGGGGACACGGGTTCGTGCCCGGGTCCGGGAAGATCCCACATGCCGCGGAGCGGCTGGGCCCGTCAGCCATGGCCGCTGAGCCTGCGCGTCCGGAGCCTGTGCTCCGCGACGGGAGAGGCCACAACAGTGAGAGGCCCACGTACCACAAAAAAAAAAACCCAAAAAAACCTAGCTGGACATAATAGACATCTATCAAACACTGCCCAACAACAGCAGAATACATATTCTTCTCAAATGCACATGGAACAGTCTCCAAAATAGACCATATGCTGTGACATAAAACCTGTCTCAATAGAACTAAAAATTTGAAGTCATACAAAGTATGTTTTCTGACCACAGTGGAACTTGTGAAAGAAATTTGGGAAATACACAGATACATGGAAGTTATTTTCAAATATATAATTGCCTAAAAATCCTAAGGAATCTACCAAAAAAAAAAAAAAAGCTACTAAAACTTAAGTGAGTATAGCAAGATTTCAGATACAAGGCCAGTATGCAAAAATTAAATTCCTGTATCTAGCAATAAATAATTAAATTGAAATTTGAAATACCATTTACAATTGCATAAAATATGGATTTTCTAGACATAAATTTGACAAAAGGTATTCCGGCCTATATAATGAAAAGTATAAAACATTACTAACAGAGGACTTCCCTGGTGGCACAGAGGTTAAGAATCCGCCTGCCAATTCAGGGGATACGGGTTCAGGCCCTCGTCTGGGAAGATGCCACATGCCGTGGAGCAACTAAGCCTGTGCGCCACAACTACTGATCCTGCGCTCTAGAGCCCGCGAGCCACAACTACTGAGCCCACGAGCCACAACTACTGAAGCCCGCGCGCCTAGAGCCTGTGCTCTGCAACAAGAGAAGCCACCGCAATGAGAAGCCCACGAACCACAACGAAGAGTAGCCCCCGCTTGCCACAACTAGAGAAAGCCCACGCACAGCAACAAGACCCAACGCAGTCATAAATAAATAAATAAAAATTTATAAAAACAAACACTTTAAAAATAAATAAATAAAACATTACTGACAGAAATCCAAGATTACCTAAAAATACACACTAGTTCTTGGATCAGAAGACTTAGTTGTCAGATTTCCTCAAATTGTTCTATAGCTTCATGAGAATCTCAATGAAAATCCCAATAGCCTTTTTATTTTGGAGAAATCAGCACCAACTTAACATTTTTGAGAGCCCACAAAATTCTCAGCACTCAGATCCAGTATAAGAATGATTGGGGAAAAAATAAAAGAGTATGAATAAGAGCCCCAAACTTCAAACATTCTGGCTATCATATAATTAAAGTGGAGATTTTGTTGTTTTGTTTTTGTTTTTAAGATCTTTGTTCACTAGCTTCCCCTTCCCTTACACTGGACTCCCTAAGGATTGTTAAAAAACAAAACTCAACAGAGTAAATAAAAAAATCTAATTGGCTTTATGCAACGATTCATGAATGGGGCAGCACCCCATCCAGCAAGTAGAGAGGAGCTCCAGGGAGCCGCACAAACAGAAGACTTTTAAAGGCAGGAAGAGGGTGGCAAGGAGGAAAGAGCAGATTACTTCATTTTTCTTTGGGGGATGGAAGGGGTCCAGACAGGCTGATTAACTCACTAGCGCCGACTAGGAAACTCCAGACTGACTTTAGGATTACATCCTGCCAGAGATTGAAACTGGAATAAGTTTAGGTAGTAAATTTCAGTTTGGGGATGATGTGGGCTTAGCACAAGTGACTCCATTTTGGGCCTGTTATCTTCCTCTTAACAGATTGTATATATCCTCTAAGCTTCTCCAGTAGATTGTGAAAACTAAAACCTGTCGTTTGCCACCTGGTTCTACAAGGATGAAGTCAGTAGCCACTGCAGTCGCTGACCTTCAACACCTCCAGAAAGAAGTTCAGGGCTGAGATCAGGATGAGGTACCCTGTGCTCTGGGGAAAACTGGCAGAACAGGACTTCACATAATTATATACTTCCAGGTGAAAATTTTTATGAACCCAAACTCTTGCATCTTCCCACATTCAGAAAAGCACTAAAACCATTAAATCTCTTCTCACTAGCAGCAACCTTCTAGGGAGACACATGCTTGACTTCTAGGGAGACACATGGTTGACTTCTAGGGAGACACATGCTTGACTGCATGCACACTTGGACCAAAATCATCTACCCACCGACCTCGCACCCCGCCCCACCTTTTCAGAGCACATCCTCAGCGCTGAGAGGAGGTGTCCGAGGGCATAGCCCTCAGTGAGTCCCCAAATAAAACGGAACCACAGCTCTCACGGTGTGGGTTTTTTCCAGTGGTCAACTGTAACCCTCCGAAGGTCAGGGCATTTTGCCTTTAGGTGTGTCCATCTCCGCCCCTCCCAGATCCTACCAGGTATTTGATGGGCATCGGGCCACCGCTGTAGAATGGGGTCATGTGTTCTGGGGCCTAAATCAGTAGTACCTCCAGAGCCACCAATCAGCAAATTGTGGAAACTCGGTGACAAATGAGTGCTTCCCTCTCCAGTTGCAGTTTAAAGGAGGCGAGGCGCGGGCCCCCAAACTACACACCTGTGCAGCCCCCAATGGAAATACCGCAGAAGCTGCCCGCCAGGTCCAGTCCTTCCCGACCTCTGCAAGTGAGTGGGGTCGGGAGTGACCGCGCGGCCCCGCCCCCGAGGCCGGCCGCCCGCACGGAGCACGCGCGGCCAGCGGGCCGGAGGTCAGCTCGGGCCGCCCTCTGCCGCGGCCAACGCGGTGTCCGGCAGCCGGGCACTGTGAAGCGTGGGGCGACCGGCGGGGCGGGGCGGGGGACGGTGCGGCGCGGCGCGGCGTGGGCGCGCACGCGCCTGAGCGCGCGCCCGTGGGCGGGCCGGACTCGGAGCTCGCACCCTCTTGGGCAGCGGCCCGGCGCCCGCTCCGCCTTCCGCTTCCGACGCGCGGTCGGTGGAGCCGGTGTATGTGCGGCAATAACATGTCGGCCCCGCTGCCCGCCATCGTGCCCGCCGTCCGGAAGGCCACCGCCGTGGTGAGTGCGGCGCTGGGGGCCTCGCGAGGGGTCGCGTCGCGGGCCGGTGGGCGGCGGGCCGGGGCTGGGCCGGGGCGTGCGGTCCGGGGGGGTCCGGGGGGGTCGGGCGAGGTGGTGGGCGCAGGCCGGCCGGGCTGTGTGCGGAGGGCGCGGGGTCGCGGCGGGCGGGCGGGCGGCCCCGAGGCCCAGCGCCCCCGGCCCCGCATCCCCCGGACCCTGCGCGCGGATCCGCCCCGGGACCCCGGAGGCACCCGCTTGAACGGACGGCGCCCCAACTCCAGGTGGCTCTGGAGCACGTTGCTGCCTTGTCTGTGCATGAGGGAGATGCCTTGATTGTGTCACCTTGCACCCCTGTCCTCAGTTAAAGAAGTTTGAAGATTTAGTGTCCTTTTCGATCAGAGGTGCTGTTCCTTAGGAAACTTGTGCGTGAGGATCTCAAACTTACTTTTAGCCGCCAGAAGCTCCTTTTGGGATGGAGGAATTCTACTGGACGCGTGAGAACTTTCATGGTTTGACCTGAAAGAGACAAAACGATTTTTCTTGGAATGTGATCATTTGCCCAGAAGCCTGTCTAACTGGGACCTCTTTAAGTGCTAAAACCCCACGTTAATTATCTTAGGAGCTGCACCGAGAGACATTAAGTGCTTTTGCCCCTTACGCGAGGTCTGTAGAGATTGATTAACTTGCTGAAGGTAGTGTTCTGTGATTCCGGCCTCCACTTTAACTGGGGCTCTGGAGTGTTAACATTCCGCTGCGTTTATTTAGGCATTGCTTACTCATTGTTCCTCTTCCGTTCTAGGTGATTTTCCTTCATGGATTGGGAGACACAGGGTAGGTACCATTGTTAGTACCCTAATGAAACGGGTCGTGCAACTCTACACGAGCAACGAATTCTAGGATTGTATAAACATAGATCGATAGTCATATTTCGTACAGTCCAGTCATGAGATAGAATCCTTTCTTTTTTTGAAAACCCCCAGAATTTTCCCCTCATCCTCTTACTTTGTCACTCTTCACCTCCTCTGTCTGGAACATATTAAAACTGCAAACTTCTCCTTGAGTTGCCGTGGGTAGTGGATACCAGAGATGGGAGGTATGTTTGTAGAGATGCAAGTGAGAGCTTTCCAGAGGAGGTAAAATTTCAGGGCAGGTTGAGAAGAACTAGTTGATTTTGATAAGTGAGGTAATAGCAATGTGAACGTTCTGCATGACAGCTCCGATGTTCCCTTAAAAGAAGAAACTCCGTTGAAGGGCAGGGGATGCAGCTCAAAGATTTGTTTGGAGGCTTAGCAAACACATTCTGTTGTGCTAACTGTAGCCACATGGTTTGTCTTTCACTCAGTCTCTTTCTATATTGAGAGCACTTTACAATTTAAATCAGTGGTTATCTGTTTGAAACTTCGATCAAATTGTTGTTATAACATTGTTACAAAGTTGAAGAATTGGAGGAAGAGTGAAGATAAATAAATTTTGATAAGATAGCCAAGAAACGATTAAATCTTTGCAAGGAGGCACTGGGCCAGATTCATTCTTAAAAGTGATTCCTAATACCCTCTTATGCCTCCCAAATAGAGGTCCATGACACATGCCTTGCATGGAGTTATGGGAAAGGTTATAGGACTGTTTCTGGCCATCAGGTAGTCCTATGAAAAGGACAGACTTACTTTACTATTTATTTATTTTACTAAACAGAGGTTTTAGAGGAGCTCTGTTTTATCACCAAACCCTTCTTGATGCTGGAACCCAGGGAGGATCTTGCTCACCTGTAACTTTCCCAATAAAGAGAGCTTCAAGGTCTGAAGAATCAGTCCAGGGGGTAAAAGCTTCAGTTGTAGAAAGATTCTCTGTGGACCCCAGTTTAGCCAGATTCTTTAGACCAAAGTTAAGAGTGAAAGTGATGAAAAAAAATGAACAATGTGAGATTAAAAACACCCAAGAGCAGCCATGACATCTTGACTAAGAATTAAGTTCATGTAAAGAACTAGAGGTTTTCAGTTCTGACAGTATTTACTTTGGGGGATAGCACCAAAGAAAGCTGACGCTAGATTGCTTCCATGAGCACATGACGAAATTCAGAACCAGCCGATCTGACAAGTGGCAATTCAATGTTTGAGATACTTTTTGGAGAACTAAAGTTCTTTTGTCAGGTTACCGTAGAGGATGATAGGGATTAAGCAACTCAGCTATGAAAATGGGCAGCTTTGCCTTTCTTGGTTAAGGTTCTTTTGTGCAGGACCAGCCAAGGTGTGCTGTCTGGTAACTTGGGTCTTGCAGTCTGTGTTCTCATGAAAAGTCTCTGATGGCCAAATAAGATTGGGGGACCCTGTATAATTCTATATTTTCTCAATTCTAATATGTCATTTCCCCCACATTTTTATGTTACTGAGATGGGTATTCATCTTACGATATGTGTGTTTATTGTGGTGGTGATTTTTTTTTTATAAAAGGCTTTTTTTCAGTGGTGCCACTTAGATTATATCTTAGTGTCTAGGAAATATGATATGGCATATTCTCTTCTAGAAGATTTACTGGGTATGCACTAGCATGTTTAAAGCTCTGAAAAGTTCTGCAGGAAACACATCTGACCACAAAATTGTTTCTATGCATAACATGTATAATAAAATATGTTCGTTCAAACTATATTGCATAAGATCAGTTTTCCTTCCAAAATAAAAACAGCTTGTCTTATGATTATGAAAATGTTACATTTGTCTTGTAAAAAAAATTCAAATGCAAATATGCTTGAGAAGAGAGTGAAAAACAGTTGAACAACCCAGAGATACATATTTATTTTGATAGTATTTTCAAACTGTTTTATTTTGAAATGCTTTCAAATTTATAGAAGAGTTGCAAGAATAAAACAGATTCCTTAAAACCTTCTACTCAGATTCACTGATCTCTATCGAATATGTTACTATGTTTGCCAGAACTTGGGAGAATAAATTGCCGATGCCATGATTCTTTATTTCCAGACTTCAACATGTATCTCCTAAGAACAAGCAGAGTCTCTTATGTAACCACAGAAAATTACCAAATTCAGGAGATTCAGCGCCATTTAACATTGTTATCCTGTCTAGTCTGTCGTCTGACAGACCTTGGCAGCTGCCCCAGTCGTGTCCTTTGCAGTAATCCTGTCCGCCTGCACTTCCATCCCAGCCGCACTGCGCTGAGCTGCTGCAGCTCTTCAGTCTCTTTTAACCTGGAGCAGTCCCTCGGCTCTTCTTTGGCCTTCGTGACATGGACGTTTCCGCAGGGATCAGGCTGGCCCCTCTGTTTAGGTTTGTTTGACGTTTCCTCACGATGACGTTCAGCTTGTGCATTTTTGGTACGAACACCACGTACGTGGTACAGCCTGTTCATTGCATCACGTCAGGAGGCAGGTGGGACCGTCCGTCCCGTTACTGATGCCGACCCGGATCACGCGATAAAGGTGGTCTCTCTCTTCCTCTGGGTCTCTCTACGGCACCTATTCTCCCTGTGTAGGTAGAGTGAGTCGTGGGGAGACGCAAATCGTACATCAGACTTTCACCTGATGTTTTTAGCGTCTGTGGATGATTCTTGCTGGAGTAGGTTGTTACCGTGATGTGATTTTCTAATCCTGCCACTTCTTTGATGTCTATGAGCTTGCCCCTCCCCACTTGTATACTTTGGACTCACAGATTTACTTCGAGGGTTACATTCCCTCGTTGTTGTTATGTAAAAGTTTTAACTACTTCTCTTAAAATAACTTCAAATTTACATGAAAGTTGCAGAAATAGTATTTAGAGGTCCTTCTACCTGTCACTCAGATTACGCAGTTGTTAACATTTCTTACACGCTTGAGAGTAAGTTGCAGACATGTTGCCTCATGGCTCCATAGAGCTTCAGTGTGTATTTTGTAAGTACAGGGACATGGCCACATAGCCATGGTGTAACCATCAGTCAGGCCGTTAACACTGATCTGAAGCTACCATCACATCCACCAGCCCCACTTGCGTTTCCCTGGGTTGACCCAGTGGTGTCCTTTATGGATCCAGGATCTCAAGTTAGATTGAGCTGTCACGTCTCCTGAGGCTCCTTCAGTCATGAGCAGTCCATTTTCTTGTCTTTGGTGACCTTGACACTTTTCCCATATGGGCCAGTTCCTAGGTAGGATGTCCCTCAGTTTGGGTTTATGTGACGTCTCCCTTTCGGCAGGGACACCACAGAGGTTGCTGTGGTGGTCCTGGGACCACACTGTGTTGATTTTTGTGCCTTTGCTGATGATACTGTGTTTCATTATCTGGTTAAGGTAGTGTCTGCCAGGTTTCTCCACAGTAAAATTAATAAATATAATTGCACTTAAAAAGTGTTTTGTGGGGAGATACTTCGATTTTATGAAAATATCTGTTTCTCACCAATTTTTCACCTGTGGATTTAGCACCCATTAACGATTGCTGTCTGGATCTATTATTGTGATGGTTGCCAATTAATGATCTTTTAAAAAAGTCCTTCATTTGGTATTTATTCGTTGGCAGTCTACAGTATTATTTTCAATCCTCTCCTTATCTGACCTCTCAGTAAGATCTGACCCACTTAACCACTTCTGCCTTTGAAACTTTGTTTTCTAAACTTTTACAATCTGGCCTAGAAAAATCTCACACAGATGGGCAATACAGACCAGCGACGCGTGGAATATATGGAGGGGAGGGAGGGGTTTCCATGAAGAGGGCCCGGCTTTCTCCTTCCCCGCCCCCCTTTATCAGAGCTGTGCTTTCCGGTGTCACAGTCAGCTGTGAGGGGAGCGGGTGTTCCCATGCATGAAGCGTGACTGGGGGTGGGGCACCTGGGGGGAGGCAGGTCCCAACCTGCACTGCTGGCCCAGAACTGCCAGAGCTGAAGCCAGCTTTCTCGCGGAATTACGAATATGGGAAGGCGGATGACTAGGAAAAACCCTGTGGTGTTGGGCCGGAATCGAGGAACCAGTGTCATCACAGACTTTTTAACACGCTCCCAGATGGTACCACACTTCTGAAAACCACTGGGCTGCATGAACTGTTTGAGTCCACACTTCTAGATAGAGACAGAGTTGGGGCTAGAACCCAAGATTCCTACTCGTTTATTATTTACTAGAGTATTTTCCTTTGTTGCTTGTGCTTTGGGCTTCACGTCTAAAAAACCATTGCCAAGTCCAAGGTCACAAAGATTTTCGCATGTTTTCTTCTAGGACTTTTATAGTTTGATCTCCTGCGTTTAGGTCTTTGCTATATTTTGAGTTAATTTTTGTACATGGTGTGAGGTAAGAGTCTAACTTCATCCTGTTGCATGTGGGTTTCCACTTATTCCAGTTACTTTTGTTGAAAAGACTATTCCTTCCCCATTGATTTGCTTTGGCACCCTGTTCAGAAATAAACTGACCGTAAATGTGAGGGTTTATTTCTGTATTCTCAAATCTATTTCATTGATTTGTATGTCTTTTCAGTGTCACAATCTTTATTACTGTTGCTTTGTAGTAACTTGAAATTGGGAAGTGTGAGTCCTCCAACAATATCCTTTTTTCAAGATCGGCTATTCTGGGTCTCTTGAGTGTCCAAATGAATTGTAGAATTAGCTTGTCAGTTTCTGCAAAGCCAGCTGTGATTCTCGTAGAGACTGCATTGACTGTGGATCCATCTGGGGAGCACTTCCATCTTAAGAATATTAAGTCTTCCAGAATGCAGGATGTCCATTACATAGATCTTCTTTCATTTCTTTCAACATGTTTTGTACTTTTCACGCTAAAGTCTCACATACACACACACACAAACCCACATGGAAACACACATATGCACATGCATGCACCCATATATAACTTCTGGAATAGTGCCTGGCTCAGTGTCAGTGTTACATAAGTGTTAATGTTCATAATGTTATTAATTTTTCTGTATTTCCTTAACACTTTGGGGGAAGGTGGATTAAAATAGAGTAGTTAATAGAAAAGCATTTAACATTTATTTCAAAACTATTTAATCCAAAAAGGTCTTAAGTTACCTTTATTTTACCCTCTAATAGAGGTAATATGTGGAAAGTGTCAGGTGTGATGTCAAGTGTAAAGACACAGGGAGCTGTATGTATGTATAGTATGATCCCATTCTTGTAAAATCTGTATCTATTTCTCAAGTGATATACATGGAAAAAGTTGGAAGGAAATATGTAGAAAGATTAACTGTTTATTTCTGGCCAGAAGGATTTTGATGACGTCTCATATTCTGTTTTGAACATATATATGTACATATACGCATAAGGAGAGAATGTTAAAGTTATTTTTTCAACTTCTTTTTCTTCTTTTGGCTGCGTTGGGTCTTTGTTGGTGCGCGCGGGCTTTCTCTAGTTGTGGCGAGCGGGGGCTACTCTTCGTTGCGGTGCTCAGGCTTCTCATTGCGGTGGCTTCTCTTGTGGAGCACGGGCTCCAGACGTGCCAGGCTTCAGTAGTTGTGGCATGTGGGCTCAGTAGTTGTGGCTCGCGAGCTCTAGAGCACAGGCTCAGTAGTTGTGGCGCACGGGCTTAGTTGTTCCATGGCATGTGGGATCTTTCCAGACCAGGGCTTGAACCCGCGTCCCCTGCATTGGCAGGCGGATTCTTAACCACTGCGCCACCAGGGAAGTCCCATGAGGTTGTTATTTTTAATGGTGTAGTAGGCATGGAGAAATATCAGACAGCTGCTTTACTTTACTCCTCTGAGAATTTTTTCTTCATATAAAATGAATTATATCATCTGTCTTGCCTACTTTGTTAGGCACATTGTTGGGAGGTTATAAAGAGATTAAAAAATGTATTTTATAAATTATAAAGCCCAGTGAAGTATATGAAAGAGAAAACACTGCTCTTCAGGAATCATGAGGTCATTTTTATCCGCAGGTAAAGCTGAAATCATAAGCTTTGGGTTGTTTCTAGGTTGGTAGTGGTCTTTTAAGGGGTTGAAATTTACCCTCACAGATTTACTCTTCTGTTATTAACTTACTGGAATTTAAAGCAGTATCTAATGGTGTTATTCATATGGTTTCTCCACCAGGCATGGGTGGGCAGAAGCCTTTGCAGGTATCAGAAGTGCCCACATCAAATACATCTGCCCGCACGCGTAAGTATTTTCAATTTTCAGGCTTGGGATTCAGAGTCTGGAGAGGAACAATCGTGATAGCTTTACTTTTCCAGCAAAGCATTTGAATATAATTAATTTTTATCTTTTAAATGTTCAGCTTCAAAATAAAGATTAGTAAGTTCTGTGAGACTAAAATGTGTCCTGGTTACATTGAATTTTTTTCTTATCTTTTTTGTTGAGAAATTTAAAATAATTGTCTCTTGGAGATCAGTTGAACTCACAGCCAGAAAAAATTTTGTAGATATACAAGTGCCTGTGAAGTTCTCAGGACATTCATGAGCTGTCTCTGAAGGGGATTTCCCTATCAGGTTTGGGAGAAATCTCTACTACCTTGAAAACACGCCTAAATTTGATCAGTTAGAGGCAATGTGATGCAGCATGGAAAGAGCACAGACCCTGGAGACTGTTAGGTTTGGTTTTGAATTCCGAAGACATTTGTGGGTGTCAGAAAGAAACTAGTAAGTTTTGAGCAAACTCAGAAAATCACTAAGATGAGCAAGTCTTAGGTCAAAGTGTGCTGAGAAGCAATAGCCATTGAGAAACAGGTGGGGTGAGATACATGCTGCTAGGTTAGTAATTCATCCTCGAAGTGGTCGTAGCAGCAGAGTTGATAAATGTGAAAGAGGAAAAATATGAGATTATGTAAGAAAACATTCCTCCTCTGTTTATCCTGAAAGGGTTGCTGTGTCCTTATTAATCTGACTCATGCCAGAGACAGAATTCTTTTTTTTTTGTCTTTATTGGAGTATAATTGCTCTACAAGGGTGTGTTAGTTTAGTTTCTGCTTTATAACAAAGTGAATCAGCTATACGTATACATATATCCCCATATGCCCTTCCTCTTGCATCTCCCTCCCACCCTCCCTATCCCACCCCTCTAGGCGGTCACAAAGCACCCGATCATTTAACATCTGGTAGTGTATATACGTCCACGCCACTGTCTCACTATGTCCCAGCCTCCCCTTCCACCTGTGTCCTCAAGTCTGTTCTCTATGTCTGCAAGACAGAATTCTTGATGGTGTTGGAATTTCTGCTACACTGTTATTGGCTCCAAGATTGAATTTAGTTTAAGGCTATTTCCCAACCTAGGGAAGTTTATGTTCTCATGGAAATTTTACTAAGATTTTGTGACCTCTAAGGTAGACTTGTTTCATGAGTCAGGAGGGTGGTGGTGAGATGTAGTTAGAGTGTATTTGTTTTTCTTTCCTTTTGTACCTAGCTGCATTCAGGTTGTCCAGCAAGTTTTTCATCACAGAATTGAGTTGGGTATAATGGACACTTAGGCAAGACTTATATTTCCCTTATTTATTTAGAGGTCTCTTAAACAAGCAGGTACATAGCTAAGAACTAGAAAATAAGCAAAAATGTAATTTGAGCCTGTGGGAATTGATGCCACCGTTTCTGTGCAGTAAGTTGCTTGTATCCTTAGCCCCTTAGTCAGAGTCTCAGAAATTTCCATCTGTCTTGGTTACTGTTTTCCTTCTCGTGTCTGGTTTGAAAGTATCAAATAAAGATGTTGAAGAAGGAAAATGTTGTTTATTCGCCAAGCTTAGTCCATTCCAGCTGCGGCTCTGTCTTGAGAACCATTTGGAGGGTGTGGAGAACAGAATTGTGCAGGTGTATGTGCAGTGAAGCAGCTCATCTATTCAAATTGTAGCATTCAGTTTTGTGAGGGCCTCAAGTAATCATCTTCAGTTGATGGAATTTATCAGGTTTTGTACTTCGGTATATTATGCTTATTTTTCCTTTTCTTTTTCTTCCCCATGTAGACCGGTTATGCCTGTAACATTAAATATGAACATGGCCATGCCTTCTTGGTAAGTAAGACTTCACTTATTCAATAAGAACTTTTTACTTATACTTTTTTTTTATCAGAAGTGCTTTTGCATATAGCAGTTCTTACTTAATTATTTTTAAGTTGCAAAGTTGTATAAATTTAACCTTTATTCGACTATTTCAGGTTTTATATGTTAGATTTGTGGTAAACTTAAGGAGCTGCACCAGCAGGTAGAGAAACAGGAGAGAATGGGTGGATAGAAATACCGTAGAGAACACCTCTCACCGCTTGATAAACCTTTGTTGATTTCAGTACCCAGACGTGTTCGTGCGCCCGCATGGCGTCCACTCTGGGGAAGCCGCGGCCTCTCCACCTCCCACCGTCTTGCCTTCCTGGAGAGCTGGCCAGTTTTTAAGGAAAGCAGTTCCTGTCGAGCCCTCTCAGGACATTCATGATGTCAGGCATTCCCTGTGTGCTTTACAGTCGGTTCTTTGTTCTCTGAGCCACTTACAGACCATGCTTTCTTCCTGCTGCTCTGAGGCTCTGCCATCACGTCTGTTCAAAACTGATGGCTTTGACACCTGATTCCTATTTTCCTTTCCCCTCTAGCTCCTGCCACCATCTTACCTTTCAGGTGACTAGGGGATCCAGTGTCAATGACCCATTCACAGCCTTGACCGGCTTGTCACTTCCTGGACTCTTCTCTTTCCGCTGACGTTTGCCTCTCTCAGCTTCAGGCACCCACAGCATCCCCTGGGCTTTGTCATCTGGAACTGTTCCATCTCTGAAGGCACTTACTTCAGACCTGACTGTCAAGCATAGTTGTTCCCCTCGTGAGTTTGCTCCCCCGTCTCTGCACTGCCTGTTGAGGCCTCGTGGGGACTCCAGCCTGTCACCACCTTGTCCTCTGCTTGTTCCCACTCACCTCTAACCCACCCTGCACCTTCGTTTTTATCTACTGGACATTGCTTGGCAACTTTTACAGGTTCCTGCCTACCTTGACCTTTGATTCTTCCACCTTCCCTCTCTGGCAAAATTCCTATCCAGAAGCAAAATTTCTACCTCACGTTGCTCGAGACCATAGTGGAAGCGCCCAGTGGGTAGCGAGGTAGTCGGGGCCAAAGGAGGGCCGCCCAGCCTCTGGCTTGAGGTCGCTGCAGCGCGTGGTGACAGCTTTTGCAGAATGTGGATAGAGGAGGCCTGTGTGCAGTAGGTGTGGGCCACGCGTGCGCAGGTGCCGTGGTGAAGTAGCTCTTTCCAGACGGCTGACTTATGATGCACTAGGAGGGAAGCGAGGGGCTGGAGTTTATTCCAGAGATCTTAGGGCTGTGGTTTGAGACTCCTGTGTGGGTGTCAGGTTGGATTAGGTCATTCTTCAGGTGTTTCTACCTTAAAATTATGTGGTACTGTGACCTTTTAATACAATCTGTATCTAGTTGGTGTGAGGGGAACTTACAGGATGTCACATTCACGCATTTAAGTTGACCGTTTGGCCTCCAGAGACAGTTTTTTTTTGTTTTTAATATTTATTTATTTATTTTGGCTGCACTGGGTCTTAGTTGTGGCATGTGGAATCTTTTAGTTGCGGCATGCAGACTTCTTAGTTGTGGCATGTGGGATCTAGTTCCCCGGCCAGGGATCGAACCCAGGCCCCCTGCATTGGGAGTGCGGAGTCTTACCCACTCGACCACCAGGGAAGTCCCCAGAGACAGTTTAATTTGAGTTTAATGTTCTAGAGAATATCTTTGGTTAGCCTTTTTTCTCTAAAATTACTATCTTCTTATCAAGAGTAAATATTCTTAGAATTGAATGATTCTTCTAGAATTTTGCCTTATTTTCCAGGTTTGACATTATTGGGCTTTCACCAGATTCACAGGAAGATGAAACTGGAATTAAACAGGCAGCAGAAACTGGTAAGTAAGAAAAGTTTTATAGTAGATTCAGTCGTGGTATTGTTGTTGATGAAATACTACATAAGCTACCTAAACTCAGGTGGTGCTGTCCTTCCTTTCTGATGGCTCACTGTCTTGTTTGACTCGTTAATTATGGCCCGTGAAGGTGAGGTGGGTGGGGAGGAATGGCATTTGTCAGACTTGAGTGCTGTCGGATGCGTCGTTTTGCTTTGATGGACGTAGGCCGGTGGAGAAAATCGCAGCATGTTTGATGGCTGTGGCCAGTTATCGTCATTAAAGAGATTTGAAATAAGGGCATAGATAAGGCTACAAATGATGTCAGGATGTATAATGAAAATTATGGTAATGGTTAGTTTTAGTGAGGGGCCCCTGCTCGAACACTATGGGACCTGCCAGGCGATTCCTATCAATCATCTCACTGGGCACTCCGGTAACGGTGTTAGCTGTGCTTCACAGGGTCTCCAGTCAAGTCCTCGCTTATGAACATGGTAACCCCGCTTACCTGTGGGGTGAAAGCATAAAGAACACTAACTTATCGGGAGAAGTCTGGTTTTAGCCCATGCACAGAAGCACGTGTGTCTTTGACTCGTGTGTACTGCAACACTGACAGGTAGACAGCGCGGTGGCCAGGCCGGCCTCCCTCATGACCTGGGTGATGACGCGGTGGCCTGGATGCAACAGGCCTGGCTGTGAGGCGTTCGTCACAGACGCGAGGTGATAGGTACCCAGGGAACCCTGCACGGTCTTCCTATTTTTACATTTGTTGGAAATTTTCAAAACTCGTTTAAAAACCAAAAACGGTAGGTAGGTTCCTTTTTAAAAATCTTTTTATTTTTTAGAAGAACTCTTAACTTTAAAACAGGGAAGATGCATTCAAAACATACTGGATATTAAGGAATGTCAAACCAAGGACACTGACTTTAAGGACCATGGAAAAGTGGATCAAAGCTGCACTCCTAGAGCTAGGGTTTTGTCAACATATAATCGAGCTCGTGTCGGGTCTGGGGGTGGGTTGTCAGACCCTGGAAACATAGGGAGGGTGGGCCTTGTGGAACAGACGGCCAGGCCCAGTGGGTTGCAGGGTGAAAGTCCCTTCCCCGGGTAGGGTTGGCCCGTGGCATTCTTTGTGTCTGACGTGATGTCTGATTGGAGAGAATCGGGTTGAGACCCAGAGTTAGGAATGAGGGGTGTCTCCGTTTGGGGCCGGGAAGATGTGCCCGTGAACAAAGAAGAAAGGGTTCGGGGTGCGTCCAGGGCTTGGAATCAGGACCCGTCACTCCACAGCTGACTGCAGTAACCATTTAACTTTATCTCAGCGCTTGGTGTAACCAGAGGAGTGAAGCTGTTTGAAACGGAGGGAAAGTGGCCCCAGCTCCCTGCCCCTCCCCAGCGCAGGGCTGCATCTCCTTTCCCACCCAGGCCCTGCGGTTCCCCCTCAATAAAGCCTCAGGCTTCTCAACAAGGCTTTCACCTCTTTACTCCTCTCCGCTTCTCTAGCCCATTTTCCACACGCCCATCAGGGTACCCCTTGCTTTTCAGGCTATTCTAAGAACTAAATTTTTTTTTTTTTTTTTTTTTTTTTTTTTTTTTTTTTTTGGTGGTATGCGGGCCTCTCACTGTTGTGGCCTCTCCCGTTGCAGAGCACAGGCTCCGGACGCGCAGGCTCAGCGGCCATGGCTCACGGGCCCAGCTGTTCCGCGGCACGTGGGATCTTCCCAGACCGGGGCACGAACCCGCGTCCCCTGCCTCGGCAGGCGGACTCTCAACCACTGCGCCACCAGGGAAGCCCTAAGAACTAAATTTATACAAAAAGAAAAAAAAACATTTAATTTGAGCTTTGGGGTTTTTGCAGTGTTCTAATAAAAGCAGGTTTTAGGTTTTTGGTAAAAAGGAAATATAAAGTTGGAAAGTTTCATCTTAAGAAAATGAAACTTACACATATGTCAAAAATGAGAGGAGATAAATTTATAAAAGGTGCAATTATCCCCAAAACATAGTATTATAAAGAAAAAGGAAATTCTAGGAGTTAATCAAGTAATACAGTTAATGATGCGTGTCAGAGTATTTTGCAGAAACAAAAGAATTCATTTGATTTTTCTCCCACATTGTTTACTGGCTATAGGCAAAAGTATACTGTCTTTTTTTTTTTTAACTAATATAGTGAACTGTTTAAACACCGTCAGTCACAAACCATGTAAACTAGTTAACTACCTACGATTTAAAAATAACAGCTTTTAGGTACAAATGCCTGTGGTTCATTGAAGAGAAAGAACTGTAAAATGTATATGAGCAGAAGGGACCATGGATAAAGGACTATCCGTATCCATCTGTTGATGAGAGAAAAAACTTGTTTACAGATTATGCAACAAATAATTGAACAGTTTAAGTAACAGCTGCAAAATCTGAGTTTTTGAAAATCCATTCTAGTTTTGTATTTTAATAGAGTGCTCCAAGTTTTTCACTTGTTTCTACCTTTAATGTACTTTGTGCTTTTCTGTTATTAATTTTTTTCCTATTTAAATGATATCAGTGGGCTTAACTTTGAAAGTATTGGTGATTTAACTTTTATGTTATTTTTAGTAAAAGCTTTGATAGACCAAGAGGTGAAGAATGGCATTCCTTCTAACAGAATTATTTTGGGAGGATTTTCTCAGGTAAGATAAAAGTTTGGGTGATATGTCAGTGTCATCAGTATATTTATCTAGAAGTCTGTACTTTCAACCATTTTTCTATGGAGGAGTCCTGTTTTTAGAAGATGTTATAGAATCTGATATATTGCTTACTGTTAATGCTGAATTAAGTTTGAATGGACCAGAAATAATGATTGATTATTAGAGAGTAGGTCATGCTCTTTTCCTTTTTTAGTTTTCTCTCTTCAGTGATAGCCTTCACCCTATAGATTATGTCTCGAAAGTCAATTTTTTAAGGAAACTGATTGGAACCTGGAATGTATTTTTCTAAAATAACTAGTACACACGCAGTTAGGTCTGAGTTAACACTCTGTACCTCTCTCAACGAAACTCTGCCTAAACGCAGGTGTAAGTCCCCTTCCCAGGAGCAGCGAGCAATGGAATAATAAGGTCGAAGACAGGAGAATTCCTTCCCTCTGTTTGTCACAGATTCCCAGTGGTCGAGCCCTGCGGACTTCCCTGTAATCCCGGTGGGGTGAGATCGGGGTAGGGACTCCCACAAAGCGACCCCAGTGCAGGGGCTGCGCCGGCCGCTTCCTGACCTCCACTGCGTCTGTCCTGGTCCCTGGGTCGGGGGTGCTTCAGCCTCACCCCGTGTTCAAGGATCCCTCAGTGGTTCCCGTTCTCGAGCAGATGGTGGTCGTCCCTGGGAGGGGAGCAAAGTCAGTCCCGGTGACATCACTCTACCCTCTTCCCTCTTCCTGTCGTGTAAGAAAAGTTTTAGGTAAAAGTACATGATGTTTATTTTCGGCATCTTTTTTCTCTTTCTGTACTTTTTCTCCTACCTTCTGTACTTTTTCTACAGTTACATCATACTGAGTTTACATCTTAATTTCAGCTCATCACCTGTTGGCCATGTCACTCACCCCAAACTGCCCCAGCTGCCAGTCTGTAAGTCCTCTGGGTCAACAAGTTAGTGTCCAGACTACCTGAATTAGGGCAGTGTCAGAATTATGGAGTCATTTAGAAGTTAGAATTCAGTAGAAACACAGGTCGTTGGTATAATACAGTAAAAAGACGTGTTATTGATTTGGTATGTGTCGAAACTCACAGGTAATGTACATTGTACTACACACTGTGTCATAAATATGGGTACAAAAATGAATGCTTCATTCAGACAGGACTCTGTCTATGAGATTCATTGATTGTAGTTTGCAGAAACCAACTCCTAACACCTTAGGCAAGAAAGAGTAAGTTACGAGTCTGGGGTCACATCACGGAGGCCACGGATGAGAATGAAGCAAGGCCCCAGGAGGCACCAGGACTCGGGAAGCCATCGGGGCTGTCTCTCACCTGTTTCTCTGCCCATTGGCTTCACTTGCCTGTCTGTCTGCAGCTGGCCGTCTGCTGCCTGTAGCTTTTCCCATTCTTAAGTTTACATGTTACAGTTCCAGACACACAAAGAGAGACTGACGGTCACTGAATTTCAATTTTAAAATCTCTCGGATGAGAAAGAATCTCAGGTCCTCTGGTGGCCCCCCTGAGCCATGGGCACGGGTCAGAGGGCACGCAGGCCCCAGGATACGGGTGTTGTGAGCCGGCGGCCAGTGCTCCAGAGGTGTCCGCCGCGGGGTTCTTCTCATGAGTTCTTGTTTTGGAAAGTAATACCAGTTTAAGACCAGATTTTCGTCCTACATGTTTGCTGAGGAGGAGATAGTTACTCTAGGGGACTTCCCCTGTGGTCCACTGCCTAAGGCTCCGCGCTCCCACTGCAGGGGGTGTGGGTTGGATCCCTGGTTGGGGAACTAAGATCCCACATGATGCATGGTGCAGCCAAAACAAAGAAAATAGTAACTATAAGTTCGGAACGTCCCTACGGCATTGTCAGGGCAGCAGCGGGCTCTGCTGTTGGCTGGTTGGGCAGTCGCTGTGGTCTCACGACGGTCTTCACTGTGGAGAGTCAGGTCCTTGCGGACGCGGCAGGGTGTGCATGTATCTCTCCCAGTTTGCCTATTGTATTGGGCGTCAGCCACCCGCTCTGATTTTTTATGAACGGTGTTGATAACAAGAATCACTCCCGTCGCTGCCGGCAGAAATTGTGTCCCACTGACTTTCCCTGTTTTCTTTCCAGGGAGGAGCTTTATCTCTGTACACGGCACTGACCACACAGCAGAAGCTGGCCGGCGTCGCCGCTCTCAGCTGCTGGCTGCCCCTGCGGGCTTCCTTTCCACAGGTGCCTGGCCCACGCCTGCAGCGCGGCATCCCTGAGCTGAGGGATGGCAGATGATGTTGAGGACACCGTCACCTTATGATTATTAATAAACTTAATCTTTTAAAGCAGTTTCAGGTTCACAACAAATTGAGCAGCAAGTACAGAAGGTGTCCATACACCTGCGTCCCCCATACACACGCACAGCCCCCATCAGTGTCCCACGGCACAGGACACATTTGTTAGAACCAGTGAACCTGCGGTGACACGTCAGTGTCACTCAAAGCCCGTAGTCTACATCAGTCATCCTTTTTTAAAAAGAATTGCCTTAGACTTTTGTGATGTACCATTGCTAGGCTTTATCTGTATACTACACTGTCTTTACCGTGGGTTGCATGGAATAGAATAAGAAATGAGTCCTTAAAAAAAGAAGGGAAGAAAGTGGGGGGAGAGGGAAGGAGGAAGGAAGTCCTTACTGTCATAAATTCTATATTTGAAGTCCTTGGTACATTTTAAGATATATATCAAAATTAGGGCTATTTTTTACACATAGAAATGCTGTTTTTGAATGCTCAGTATGTTCATTGCTTGGTAGCAGAATTTCAGTGTAGAATATAATTTCTAAATACTCAACAGTATAAAGCAATATATAGTACACATGGGGCCTATGGATGTTATTTTATTTTCAAATTCATCCTTAAACCTAGGGGTTTGTTTCTTATCGCCATATAGTAACCCTTTGGTGTCTCGCACATAGTAAGTGCTGTTTATTAACTTTCTTATTCAAATCAAATAAGAGGGACTTCCCTGGTGGTGCAATGGTTAAGAATCCGCCTGCCAATGCAGGGGACGGGGGTTCAGTCCCTGGTCCAGGAAGATCCCACGTGCCGTGGAGCAGCTAAGCCCGTGCGCTCACTGCAACTAGAGAAAGCCCGCGCGCAGCAGCGAAGACCCAACGCAGACAAAAATAAAAATTAATTAATTAATTAATTAATTAATTAATTACACATTCTTTAAAAAAATAAAATAAGAGCTGCAAAGAACATGACTCAGCTAAAATATACTGCTTGTGTCCAGCCACCCGAACATATGATTAGGATACAATGTGTTTCAAGGAACTGATTCATTAGGAAAACATACAGTACAAGGCAGGGTAATCATATGTCCTATAAAAGTTTAAATAAAGAGATGGGGGGTATAAGGATGGGAGGAATTATATTTCTGTGGCCAAATATAACCTATAATATGAGTAAGCACATGTTGTAGGTGCCTAGCACAATGCTCCACACACTTGAATAAATAATCCTAGTCCTGTTCCGTTTTTTTGCAGGGTCCTATCAGTGGCGTGAATAGAGACATTTCTATTCTTCAGTGCCATGGAGATTTGGATCCTTTAGTTCCCCTAATGTTTGGTTCTCTTACTGCTGAAAGGCTAAAGACATTGGTAAATCCAACCAATGTAACCTTCAAAACCTATGGAGGCATGATGCACAGTTCATGTCAACAGGTAAGTGTTTGGAAGCAGTAATTATAGAGACACGTCTGCAACTGTTTGCATGTGATATTTTTAAGATAAATAACATTTGACTGCTTGGGGATTTAAAGAAATTAATTAATGAATTCACATTGAACCATAGGTTAGTAGGACTTACATCAAAGTTTCTGCAACTTAATTCAACAGACATTCTCTAATTTCTTATTACATGTAAACACTGTAAATAATTCAAGGACAAATAAAAAAACATTTCTTTGTTAAAATCTAAAGTAGATTACTTAAAATGAAAATTTTTAATAGGGAGAAGAATATATATCCAAGTAACTATATAGAAAGCAGAATGTGGTATGTGTTATATTAGAAGTTTTTTAAAAGTGCTCTGAAAAACTGAGACGGGTGATCGTAAGAATGAGGGTTGTCAGGATAGGTTTGGAGGCTTGAAAAGGACTAGAATAAAAATCAATTGCTAAGCATTGAGACAGTCCAAGTTAACATTTTTTGCATCTGTCAGCCTGGCGAAATCATTTGCTTCGGGACAGAGAAGGCAGGTAGTAATATGACTTATCCAGAAAGACGGGGAACCTGGGATGCTAGGTGTTACTGAGAACATAGTCGAGCCCCTGATGATGCGTTGAATCCAGAAAGGGCGACACGCCGGGTACCAGGAGGGAGGAGCTGAGGGTCCAGAGCAGTGGTTTTCAAAGCACACCCGCCCGGCCCTCCCCCGGAGCTTAACAAACACACAGATGCCAGGACTCCAGACTCGGTGCCTCTGAGTCAGCACATTGAGGCTTCAAGGGGCAGGTGCAGGCGGCTGTGTGTGTGGGGATGCGACTCTGTTCACCACACTGGAGAGCGCTGGACGGACAGTTCGGGGCAGGAAGGGGCAGGAGGTGGGGCTGGAGGAGGGGGGATCGCAGTGGGGGCCACACGGCGGGGAGACCGGCCACCACTGTGCCGCGCCTTTGCCGAGTGAGGAAGCGACGCGGGTGAGGGTTCCTGCATGCTCACGTGTGGGTCTAGGGGTGGCAGCAGGAAATGCGTTGGAGGGAAGTGAGAAAGCTGGGCCAGACGCAGGAGGTGTCGAGCGGTTTCCTCGGTGGTGGATTCACCTCTGCGTCTCCCCAGGCCTGCCTTGGGGACCTGCTTCCCTCAGCCTCAGCTGGCTGGTCGTGTGCGAATCCTTTGGGAAGGCACAAAGCATTTGGTGCTGTTGATGTAGCATTTCATTCTAACGAGGGCGTGTTAGAAGCTGGGCACGGACACTTGGCTGACGGCAGTTGTGTACATACCAAGTCTTCTCTGTGTAGTTCTTGTCACTTTTAGACCCCCGCCACCCCCAGTGTTTTATTTTGTTCAAGCAGTGCAAATGCAGACCCTTTTCATAGGACTTCATAACACGTGAGAGTGATCATTGAATTACGATAATCATCATCGTGGGAAATGTTTTCTAATTTCTATCGGCGCCTCATTTCTCTTTCACCACTTCTTATGTAATTGTAGTAAAAATGTGGTTTTAGTTAGCGGTATTTAGTGGGGATTTAATTTCTGATTTGTGTAACTGCATATTGATAATCTCTTTATTCCAAATAGGAAATGATGGATGTCAAGCAGTTCATTGATAAACTCCTACCTCCCATGGATTGACGTCACTGAGAGGCCGTGTGGAGAAGCGCACACCAGCAGCGTCGTCGTAGAGTATAAAGTTTTTTCTGCGCCCGATCTTGAAACCTCTGACGTTTGCAGTGTTAAAATGTTTTGCAAATACACACCAATGACACAGACTAAATAAATCTCCTCGTGGGAAATTTATGATCTTTTAAGTTTCTATGTATGTATTTGTATAACATGATCCAGAATATATTAGTATTAAAATAGGTGAAGCAGCTAGCTTCTTTCTCTCCTATGTAATTCAGCAAAATAATAAAATACTGTAACCAGATTTTTTATTACATCACTTGAAAATTATTAGTATGCTTAATGAAAGCTTGTTCAGGTATAAATGGGCAGTTAAGACATAAAATGTCTATGCGTGCTGTGACTTAAGACTCTGGACTTATTCCCAAATTACTTAGTCACCATGCAGTATCTGTATTTTTATATATGTGTTCATATGTACTTAATGATTATAATGTGTAATAAGAATGAGGTGTTATTACATTATCCCTCATAATAGGGATAATGCTTCTAAGTGTCAATAAAAGGAAACATTGCTGTCTTCAGTTAATGGCCCTTTTATTTGGGGGCCAGGTTTTTCTTTCCTGAATATAATTTCTATTTAATACTCTTTTTTCCTCTCTAGAAAAGAAATGTGTTCTTTCTTCTTTTTTATCCTTCGTAACAGACCAAATATTGCCTACTTGCCATGGACATCTGCTGTCAATACATGCTGTAATTTGACATTCTGAATCACAGATATGACGGCACTGAAAGTGCATTTATACTTGTAGAAAGAAGCCAGACATCCCTTCAAAGTTTCTACACTACTTGTGAAACTGGACCTTTGTCTGCAGTTTAGGCCTGCAGAGTTACTCGAATCTTCAGTCCAGGTAATGAGAATAATTCTGTGGTTGTATTTTTCTGTAATTAACTGAAAGAATAATTAGGTCATATTCTAGTATGTTCTGAAATATTTAAGACTGATCTTACAAACTGTAATTTCTAAGATGATTTGTTCTAAGATGATTCTCCTCATAGCACAGAGTTTTAGTTTACTTATTTTGCACATATGTTTGAAACCGACTGCTGTAGGAAATGAACAATCCATTTGAAAAATTTGCTTTACTTTTATCTGCCAGTGGACTTATTTGAAATTTTCACTCTAGTCAGAGAGGATCTTTTTAAGTTAGTTTCTGTGCAAACATAAAAGTAGCAACTATTTGATTTTAAATAGATTTTTCAGATTATTGGTTAACATTATTTGAAAACAAGTTTATGGGTAATAAAAGTCAGAACTCAGTACATATGGTGTAGTTACCACCCAGTTTAATATGTAGCAAAAATGTACGCCTGATGTTTCTGAGCTGTTGTTAATTTTTCTGCTGTATTCCAACTGACTAGAACACCGTTAGGAACGCATCTTTATAAATGGGTGCTACTTGAAGATGGAAATGATTTCGTATGGACAGTGCCTAGGATGTTAATAATGAAGCCATACGTTTATGTCTGGATTTACAGTTTTTAAACAATCATTTACTAAGTCATTTTGCTTTTATCTTGAAGAATATAAACTGTTGTTTCACATACACAAATCAGCAAGATCTAATTTATGGCAAGAAATATTCCATTGAAATGTGCTGTAACGTGGGAAAATGTAAATCTTTTTCACGGTTTCTATCAATGTGAAATAAAATGTAATTCTGGCTTTTCTGTGACTGGCTCTTTGGAATATTATTTTTAACATTTGGGTTTCCTTGGAATGGCTGTCTGTAAGGAAAAGGAGGAAAGCGACAGTGTAATCCCAGGAACACACATTGAGAGGGAAGTTTGATGGTGGTGTGGCCCCCGCCTGGCTTTCTCCAGGCGGGGCCCAGGCTTCCTATTCCTCAGTGTCATTAACAAGCTGAACAAATCTTCAGTTTGATTTTCAGTGTTCCTAACCTATTTAAGAAGTTTGGTGTTTCCCTCTGTCTTCTCCTTCCATGTAGTGTTCATGGGATTTTTAAAATTCGTGTCATAAATCAGTTGTCCAAGTAGTTTCTTTTCCTTTTATCTCACTGCTGATCTCTAACTTTTCCCAGTAAGGAATCCCGTCTCTTCTGCCTCTTAAGCAGTCCTTCAGCTTCTCCTTTTGAATAAAGTGACAGCTCACCTTTTTGTGAGGCTGCTTGTTCTATTTTGGGGTAGCCCTCGTGGTAAGAGAGTTCTGTACTGTAATGCTCTCTTCAACTTCAGCTCTTTTTTAGATTTATCCTTCTTCACAGCAGCATCATATTTCACGTGATAATCTTTGATTTCATCATCCTTTTGAAACTCTTGGTTCACAATCAGATGTGGTCAGAGCGTGGTATTGTTTACGTCTGTCGACAGGTAACGACAGTGTCTATGTATGTGAGTCATTGGGAGGTTTGCCTACTACTGAAGTCCTTATTGCTACTTTTTAGAAGTAGATACGTGACACCCTCCTAACAACATACCATTTTATTTGTAAAATTTACTAAAAAGTGAAAATTTGTTAAGTACTTAATATATTCCAGGCAGGCACTGTACTAAGCATTTTATATCCTTTACTCATATAATCTTCACATCAACCTTATCTTCATTTTACAGAAGAGGAAACTGATCCCTGGAGAGATGAACTGTTTGCCTGTGGTTACAGAGCTATTATGTGTAAGAGCCAGGGTTCAAAATGATGTGCCTTAATTACTTTGTGGTCCCCTGCCTTGCCCTGTGCCCCTGTGAGGTAATTTAAATGCTTCTAAACATAAATAAATGAATAAATAAATAAATACAACACAAACTTATATTTCATATAATTCAAAACACCTAGAAATGCTAAATAAACTAGGGTAAAAATCAGCTTGCCCTAAAGAAATTGCATCCTGCGGTACCCAGAGAGAACTGAAAAGGGACCTAAAACCCACACGGCACACTTGACTTGGGGTCTCAGAAATAACTCACCGTTATGAAGCTAGCACCTTTTTAAGGGCTACACTCTTTGTCATAAGGTGAACTGGAAAAAGGTCTGACTGCCAGGAAGTGATGGGGAAGCTTGTCTATTTTGGCTTGGGCTCTGAATGAGAGAGAAGGGAGCTCTTCACTTGAATTTGTTTAACCAGAAGCTTGTCCTCATAGATATTTGGATTTTGAATTTATACTATTAATGTGGCCTGGAAACACATAAGCTTCTAAGTTAATATCAACAGTTTCCTTGGGGACTTCCCTGGCAGTGCAGTGGTTAGGCCTCGGCACTTTCACTGCCGGGCTTGGGTTCGATCCCTGATCGGGGGATTAAGACCCAGCATGCTGTAAGGTGAGGCAAAAAAAAAAAAGGATTTCCTCAGACTGGCTCTGCCCCCCGGGCACCTGGAAGAGGCAAACAGATTCTTTTTATTTGTTTATTTATTTAGGCGGGCTTCTCATTGCGGTGACTTATCTTGTTGCACGGGCTCTAGGCATGTGGGCTCTGTAGTTGTGGTGCGTGGGCTCAGTAGTTGTGGCTCACAGGCTCTAGAGCGCAGGCTCAGTAGTTGTGGTGCACGGGCTTAGTTGCTCCGTGGCATGTGGGATCTTCCCGGACCAGGGCTTGAACCCGTGTCCCCTGCATTGGCAGGCGGATTCTTAACCACTGTGCCACCAGGGAAGTCCCCATACAGACTCTTTTTGGAGAGTGACATTCTCAACCCAGGCTGGTTAATTTAGCCCTGCCAAAAGTGAGCTCAACACCCCCAAAGGATGAAGCCTATGAGAGAACTATCTACAGGGGAACATGAGATGACACAAAAGGTAAAGGGATCATTGGGCTCTCAGGAACTTTAAGAGGACAGATGGTATGAGAGAGTTAACCAACCAGAGAAACGAACAGACAAGTGAGAAGAAGGACACAGTATCAGAAAATACAGCTTTGGGACTTCCCTGCTGGCGCAGTGGTTAAGAATCCGCCTGTCCATGCAGCGGACTCGGGTTCGAGCCCTGGTCCGGGAAGATCCCACATGCCACGGAGCAACTAAGCCTGTGCACCACAACTATTGAGCCCACGTGCCACAACTACTGAAGCCTGTGTGCTCAGAGCCCGTGCTCCGCAACAAGAGAAGCCACCGCAATGAGAAGCCCACGCACCGCAACCAAGAGTAGCCCCCACTCGCTGCAACTAGAGAAAGCCTGCCCGCAGCAATGAAGACCCAACACAGCCAAAAATAAATAAATTTATTTAAAAAAAGAAGAAAATGCAGCTTTGAAAAAGAAAACGTCTAGAAGTGAAAAATAACCACTCAAGTGAAAAATCTTAATGGAGAAGCATTATTTATGATGGTAAAATATTTGAAACAACCCAATGTGGGGTAAAAGTGGACCAGCTAAATAAACTACCCTCCGCCTACACAATGGATTGTTACACCGCTATAAAAAAAGAATGAGGATGCTCTGTATTAATTTGGGAAGGATTCAGAATACATTATTGATGAAGAAATAAGGTAAAAAACAAAGGGGAGGAAATAAGACCATATATTTGACTTGGCTAGAGTTTGCATTAAAAGAAAACCTCAAATGCGAGAAGGATGCAAAGAAGAACCTAATAAAAGCGGTTATGGATTGGGGAACGGATGAGGCAGGTAAGGAAAGGAGGGGAGAAGGCGGCCTTGGATGTGCTTTTTTTATTCTTCAGACTTTTTAGTGCGGTAAAATATAACAAAATTTACAGTTTTAACCACTTTAAAATTATACAGTTCAGTGGCATTCATTACATCCACATTGTTGTGCAACGGTCACCACCTTCCACCTCCAGAACTTTATCAGCTTCCCAAACTGAAACCCCATACTCCTCGTTCTTCAGATTTTGAGTTGTAATATCTGACCTACAAAAAAATATTCAAATGGATGAATTAAACTGCATATTAGGGCCTTCCCTGGTGGTCCATGGGTTAAGACTCCACACTCCCACTATGGGGGCCTGGGTTCGATCCCTGGTCAGGGAACTAGATCCCACATGCTGCAACTAAAGATCCCGCATGCCACAACGAAGACCTGGCACAGTCAAATAAATAAATATTTTTTAAAAACCTGCATATTAGACACAACAGACGTGTACGTGTGTGAAATTGTGTATGAAAGAAAGCTCTGAGGAATTTACTCAGAAGAAATCCCAGCAAGCAAAAGGGGAGGGTAAGAGACTAGAAAAGTAAAATTAAGAGGTTCAGTATAAAGTTTAATGGAAGCTGCAGGAGAGAAGAGAATGGGAGAGAAGCAACACGTGAAGATAAAATGACTGACATTTTTCCAGACTTCAGGAAAGGTAAGAAATCTCAGATTCAGGAAGAAAAATGTTACTAACAGCATAAATAAACTAAGTCTCTAAAGAGACATTTCATGGTGCAAAGCAAAACAATAGCATAGAAAAAGATCTTAATAGCAACCAGAGAGAGCCTGCTTTCACTGTCACACAGCATACTTAAGAAAAACACCACCAGAGGTCAGAAGATAATGGGGTAACATCAAAGTGGGAGAGAAAAGGACGATTGTTTCCCATTTGGTGGGCTGTCTTTTCTCCTCTTGATAGCAATCTTTGATGTGCAAACCTATTTAATTTTATCAAAGTCCAGTTTATCTGTTTCCTTTTGTTGCTTGTACTTTTGGTGTCATACCTAAAAAGCCATTGTGAAATCCAAGGTCATGAAGATTTATCATTGCCATTTTAACAAAATTAAGTGTTTTCAGGTTGCCTCTTGTAAGCTCTGTAAAACTAACTCTTGCCCCCAACACCCCTGGAAAAGTGCGCCACTGCTTGTGAGGCAAGGTACTCCCCAATCCATGGATTGTTTTCCTTTGGATAAAGCACATCAGACTCATCACTAAATTGTTTCCGTTTTGTCATTTGACAATGTTATCTGTATTTTACCACAGTGAAAGTACAGTAAGCTGATGCTTTGGAAAAAAACAAAAATGACAATTATTAGAGTAAATGTACAAATCTACAAACATAAATGGCGATTTGTACATACTCATTATTAACTGATGCATCAAGTGGACAACAAACTGAGGTATAAGTATTTGAACAATAAAATTAATTTCGGGCTAATGGGCCCATATAGAACTTCACATCTGCCGTTACAGAATACACATTCTTTTTCAGGACACATAGAATATTTATAAACATTGATAAAACAAATCTCAATAAATACCTTAGAACCAGTAACTTTGCAATCGTATATTTTTACTGCAATTTAAGTTGGGAATCAATAATAAAAAGACAATTTTAAGATGAAATAAATAAAGAAAAAGGGACATGGTTCAAATTACTCTTTCCCCCAAATAACTGAGGTAGAACAAAACCTTACACCATAGTATAGAAAAAACATTATTAGGTGGTGAATTTTGACTAATGATGGTTAAACTGGGTGTGGGGATAGGTCTGCAAACTGCACGAGATGGTAGTCAAGGGCGTTAATTGAGCAAAGACCTATTGAAGGAGCCTATACTCTCCAGTATTGATAATTTCAATTTTCTACCTTGGCTTTATGTTGTTACTCATAACTCTTTAGGACGTCAACTTCCTCACTGACCTTCAGAGCAGGCGAGATGCCTTCATTAACTTCTTTGATGAGAACGTTACTGTCAACTATTATTCAACTGTATTCAAGGTACTGCGGCCAACATTCTGAGTCCAGGAAACAAACACGATTGGGTCTCCGGCTTTACGGCGCTTACAAAAGACTTTAAGGAGGAAGCGCTTACAATGGTCACATTCCTACGATAAAGGCCTATTCAGGAGGATGGGGAATCTGATTTCCAGGCAGCCGTCGACGGCGAGGAAAATGCTGGGATTCCGACTGACTGCAAAAGCCGCCCACGTTCCACCGTCCAAAGTCGCCGGGCTCGGCACCCCGGGGCTCTCTGCGGGCGCCACAGCTCGGGGAAGGAGGACCGGGGAACTGGGGCCAGGGGACGGGGTCCGCTGGGCGGGCTGGGCGGGGCCGGAGGGAGCGCGCGCAAAGCTCGGCCGCGCCGCCCGCCCACTTTCACGACAGCCGGCGAAGCCCTGCGGCCCGGCGGGCTTGTTGCCCAGCTGGTCCGCTATCGATTGGAGGCCCCTGCTCGGCGCGCGCGGAGCTCGATTGGCGCTGCCTGCGGGGGGAGGAGCGCCGCCTCCGCCGCCGCTGCCGCCGCCGCCGCGGGCTCCGTGAGTGAGGAAGCGCCTCGGTCAGGCCTGCTGAGGGCCCTCGCCGACGCCTGGGCTCACCCGCTGCCCCGCCAGCTCCGCTCTCTTCCCGTCCCCCGTGGCCCGGCGCGGGGCAGGGCTGCCGGAGCCATGGAGGACGAGGTGGTCCGCATTGCCAAGAAGATGGACAAGATGGTGCAGAAGAAGAACGCGGTGAGCGCGGCGGGCGGCGCGGGCCGGAGGGAGGCCGGGTGGCGGGCGGGGGCCAGTCGGCCTGAGGGGGCTCCCGGCCCGCAGTGAGCGCGGCGGGTGCCGCGTGACGGCGGCGAGGCCCGCGCTCTGGGGAGGGGATTCTGGGCGGGGGACTTCGTGTCCCGCGGCCGCGTCCCGGGCAGGGGTTCTTGGGGGGCGTCCTATCCCACAGCTGCGTCCCGGGCAGGGGTTCTGTGGGGGGTGGGGGGCGTCCTGTCCCGCGGCCGCGTCCCGGGCAGGGGTTCTGGGGGGCGTCCCGTCCCGCAGCTGCGTCCTGGGCAGGGGTTCTGGGGGGGCGTCCTGTCCCGCGGCCGCGTCCCGGGCAGAGGTCCTGGGGGTGGACCCCAGGGAGGGCGTCCGGTCCCTCGGCCACCGGCGCTGGGACCCGCCCTGGGCGCCCGAGGCCCCTCGTGATTAGCGCAGCCTGGTAAACTCCATCGAGGCAATAATCCTCCTCATTATTTTAAACGTCACGGTGGTAAAGCCTCGTTGGTTTAGCTGAAGAGTGCAGAGAGCCCTCCCTGTTTGAAAGAATTCGTTCTCTTTTCCGGGCTCATTGGCCAGCATCGAGAAAACAACATCAAACAGAGGTTTGTGATCAGTTTTAGACATGAAGCTGTTAAAGCAAAGTGTGAATTTTCTGGATCTTGTTTTTGAAGAAGGCTGAACATTCCCTTGATTGTCTCAACCACCCTGCATGTTTGCTTAGCAATTAAAAATGTAAACTGTGCCAGTGTACTTGGCAAGTTGCTAAACTTTTTTGAAAAAGTGGATCTTGTTAGGCCGCGGCGTGCGAGGAGCTGTGCTGAAGGCACTCGCACTGACGAGCTGTGCTGCCGGCTGGATTTGGACACATGTCGTTGCTGGTCCTCTCTCGGTGGTTTATGGTTGATACCAGTGGCGTTTTCTGTTACTGATAATGTGTTCATGTGAACGTGTTCTCTTGTGGTTTGTATGAGGTGCTCCAGTTTCTGCATTTCTGTCCACCTGTGTGGGCCACTTGCAGCCCCTTGTTTCCGAGTCGTCTATTTTCAGCTAAACTTCTGAAAGTCTAAGTCAAACTAACGTGAAGGAGAAAAGGGCTGCTCTGATTTGCACAGCACTTTGGAGTTACAAAGCATCTGTGCAGAATTCTTTGGGGACTCACGACAGCTGTGTTGCATTCACTTTACAGAAGAAGAAACTGAATCAGACCAAGCAGTTCACCTCCTTAAATGAAGTGTGCGTTGTGGATTAAGCCAGGAGTTTTCTGCTGGGCAGCATGCAGAAGTAGTGTTAAACACTGAATTCTTAAGACTTCAGACTTAGTCTGCGCCTCTTTTCCTTTAACAGGTGCATTGCCCAGCATGTAATTTCATACTCTGTTAATCTGTATTTGCAATTTTGGCTTTTTAAAGTATTTCCTGTTTGTTTTCTGTTCCAGATGTTGCCTGTGCCATTTATTTTTTCTGTTGATACAGGCCTTTCATTCCTCACTGCAAGTGATGAGTTCTGTATATTTGATCCGCTGAACGTTTCTGTTAGTCTGTTTAAACTGGCAAGTTTTTTTTCTTTGCCTAGAGAACCCTAGACTCCCCTAGTAGAAGCTGGCTCCTAGGGAAAAAAGCTGTTACTTGGGTAATTTTTTTCTCGAACTCGGGCTATAAAATGTGTACCTTTTAATCATCTCGTGCACTAGGTGTTTTTGTTTGTTTCCTTTCCTTGAAATAGATGTTTCCTAGAAATGAGGAATTCCTTAGTGAACAAGTATGGAGAAGACCAGTTTGTATTTATCTGCAGTTCTCAAATTATAAACACATCATGCACCAGCAGGAGAATGAGGATAAGCTCCACAGATAATCCTCAAGTCTCATTTTTCCTCTCAAATCTTATATTTCTAGTAGTACAAAACTTTACCAATATAAAAACTTGCCCCCCCAAAAGAAAGGTAAAATTGACTGGCTCTTTTACTTTTTTTTCCTTCTCTCTTTTCCTGTCTGTCTTACAGAAATTCAAATAGGCAAATGAAATAGAGAAAGGGAAATGGTCTGAATGACTCTCCCTCCCTGCCCTCCAGAGCACATCAGCAGCCCATTAATAGCTTTTTAAGTGTTCAGTAATTTAACAGAAGTCATTCTGGGGATTTTAGGATTATGGTAGATTTGTTTCTCTTTTTTGTGTGTGTGGTTTCCAGATTTTCTCTGAGTTATTTTTTATATTATTTTGATACTGTGAAAAAGTAGACTTTGCTTGAAATGTAATAGTTATCCTCTGAATTGAAGTTTAAGTGCTGTTATTAGATACTGTTTTAATAAAACCGTAGGTGTCACTTTTAAGTAATAATAAAACAGCTACCATTTATTGAGCTATTACTCTGAGCTAGGCATTCTACTAAGTTACCTACCTTATCTCATTTATTCCTCAGACAGTTTATTGAGATAAGTATTATCTCTATTCTAAAAATGAGGAAATGAAGTATTTAGAAAGTTAATTGTCTTAAGCTTAATAGCTACAAAGAGGCCAAATGAAGATGTGAATCTAAATCTATTTTGTTTCAAAGCCAGTACTACTCTGTTCAACTACAGCATCTCTAGAAGACCCTTGCATCTGTATCTGAACCTTGCCTGGGTACAATTGTACGACCAGGGCACTTGCTGTCGTGGGGCAGACAGGTTTCCCTAAATACCCCAACAGTGTCTTGACCTGGTACTACCCAGGGTGTTGCCCCACGTGTGTACTTGATCTTAAACAGTACACGCTTTGAGGCCATGATGAACCACGTGAATTAATGCCAAATTTTCAGATATTAGCTTTTTTAAAAAAAAATAATGTATTTTTAAAGATTTATTTATTTATTCATTTTTGGCTGCGTTGGGTCTTCGTTGCTGCACGCGGGCTTTCTCTAGTTGCGGCGAGCGGGGGCCGCTCTTCGTTGCAGTGTGTGGGCTTCTCACTGCAGTGGCTTCTCTTGTTGCGGAGCACGGGCTCTAGGCGCGTGGGCTTCAGTAGTTGTGGCTCGCGGGCTCTAGAGCACAGGCTCAGTAGTTGTGGCGCACGGGCTCAGTAGTTGTGGCGCACGGGCTCTAGAGCGCAGGCTCAGTAGTTGTGGCGCACGGGCTCAGTAGTTGTGGCTCGCGGGCTCTAGAGCGCAGGCTCAGTAGTTGTGGCGCATGGGCTTAGGTGCTCCGCGGCATGTGGGATCCTCCCGGACCAGGATCGAACCCGTGTCCCCTGCATCGGCAGGTGGATTCTTAACCACTGCGCCACCAGGGAAGCCCCAGGGTATTAGCTGTTTTTTACATAGCTTTTTTCTTGTTATTTTGACTTTATCAATAAGCAAGTCTTTGACTCCTAATCTTGATTCAAATCCTGGCTCTTCTGAACTTTAGCTGTGTGATCTTAGGCAAGTTTCTTAACATCTCTAAAATGTCTTTCTTGGTAGTAAATTGGAGATAGTTTAGTAAAGATAAGATGAATATGAAATTCTTGGCAGTGTCTAGGATATGGTAAAGGCTAAAAAACCTTCTGGGTTATCTTTGTAAAGGATTTATAGCACTAGACTGTAGAAAGAGGAGTCAGGTGAGAGCGTAGAATTTTCAAGCTCACAGACACATTTTGTGGGGTGTTGAGGTTTGTGTATTTTTTCTGCACTGAAGGCTTAGGGCTGAGTAGAATTAAATTGCAGAGAGAGAAACTGAAACTAGGTGTTAAAATTTCCTAGGAGCAGGGATACCTGAAATATGTACATTTCTAAGTCTTTATTGTACCTGGGTTAGAAAGAAAACTTTGGTTTCCCTATCAGGGTTAGATTAATTAGCATAAATTGAAATTTAGAATGACTGCACAATCTTTTATAACAGCTTTATTTAGCTGTACATTACAGTTCACCGTTTTAAAGTACACAATTAAGTGGTTTTTAATATATTTGTAGATTTGTGCAGCTATCACCACTATCTAATTTTAGAACATTTTCCTCACTCCAGATAGAAACTGTCCATTAAGTAACCCATTAAGTAGTCACCATATCTACCCCAACCACTAATATACTTTAATAAAATAAAAATAAAAGCTTTTATTTTTTAATTTTTATTTATTCATTTTTTGGCCATGCTGCGTGGCTTGCAGGATCTTCATTCCCTCACCAGGGATTGAACCCAGGCCACTGCAGTGAAAGCACTGAGTCTTAACCACTGGACTGCCAGGGAATTCCCACAAGCTTTTAATTTTTATGAAGTTGATTTTATATATTTTTTTCTTTTGTTGCTGTGCTTTTGGTGTAGAATAACTACAAATTTGAGGCGACATAGTAAATTTATATTTCCTAGTTTATAGTGGTGTTGGTGAGCTGTAACTCAAATATTTATAATTTGTTTCCTTTTTAAAAAAATAAGTAGCATCTTAATTTTTTAGGCCTTACAATCTCATCATAATTCTTAGTAAGAATTGTTTTTGAGTTGATTGAGCTTAAATAATGCTCTCTTAAAATGCTGGCTTTATGGCTCTTTGAGAATATTGTTATGGTAGAAACAGATAATTTTTATATCTTTTATACCTCTTATCAACCATCTCCTTTGTGTTAGGCACTCTAATTTGATACTTCATATGTGTTACATTACCTCATTTGACCATTTTAACTACTCAAGGTTGGCATATTATGCTCATGTACATATAAAGAAGCTGAAGCTTGAGAAGGCCAAGTAACATTCCCAATATCTTATAATTTGGAAATGACAGAACATGGATTTGAATCTGGATCAATCATATAGGTATAGCCCGTGTTCTTAACTGTATATTCCATATTGCTCCTTCTCTCTTACATCTCTTTGAAGAGAAGGATTTTTGTATCCTGTACAGTCTTGTATATACTGGGTTTTCAGTATACCATATTTTATAGAAGTACTTCTTTCTGTTGACAAGTAGGAGTACCACCATGTAATATGGTAGTGTGGTAGCTATTTATTTTTTCGCCAGTACTATGAACTAAATTTGACTCTGGAAGTTAAGGTAGAATCTTTCTTTCTCTTGCATCATTGTCTATAGGAGATGCTGCAATCTAGTAGACTTGACCTTTAGAGGCAGGTGATGACTGGGGACTGTTTGATAATGCTGTTCACCGGAGTTCACAGAGCAGAACTGCCACGGGGGGTGGGGGAGGGGTTATGGAATGGAAAGAGCAGTGGTGTAAGGGTCAGGAAACTGGATTCTTGTCCCTTTACATTACCCAACAGTGTGGCCTTGGGCAAGTCACTTACCTTCTCTGAGTTTAAGGTTTTTTTCTTGTGTAATTGAGGGTTTGAAGTAGATGCTCAAAGGTTTCTGCCTGTTTTTGAATTCGCTGAGGTCAGAAAGGGTTTCTGTTGTGCTCATTGCTGTGTCCTCAACACAGAGCAGAGCTTGGCACATGGTGCTAGTTGGGTATTTGTTGAGAGGCAATAAGTGTCCTTTGACAGAATGGGGTAAATCTCACCTTTTCTAGTTAGTAATCATGTGACCTTGTGCAAGTTTCTTAACTTACCTGGGCTTTAATTTCCTCCTCTGTAAAACGGGGACGATAAGATTCCCTTCTTCCGTAGGGTTTCTGTAAAGATGAAATGAGATACTGCGTGTGAAGTGTTTAACACAGCGATTGGCACACAGTGACTCAAAAGCTTTTGTCACCGAATTAATATACGATCATCTCTTTTTTGCCCGTTTCACTCACCCAGATCATCATAGTTGTTTATTTCTTTTTTTATAAATTTATTTATTTGTTTATTTTTGACTGCGTTGGGTCTTCGTTGCTGCGCATCGGCTTTCTCTAGTTCCGGCGGGCTTTCTCTAGTTCCGGCGAGCGGGGGCTACTCTTCGTTGCTGTGAGCGGGGGCTACTCTTCGTTGCTGTGCGCGGGCTTCCCATTGCGGTGGCTTCTCTTGCTGCGGAGCACGGGCTCTAGGCACGTGGGCTTCAGTAGTTGTGGCTCGCGGGCCCTAGAGCGCAGGCTTAGTTGTGGTACACGAGCTTAGTTGCCCTGCGGCATGTGGGATCTTCCCGGACCAGGGCTCGAACCTATGTCGCCTGCATTGGCAGGCAGATTCTTAACCACTGCGCCACCAGGGAAGTCCTGTCTTCCTTTTTAATTGATCCTAGGTCAGAAATCGTTCAGAAAGAGACATGGGTAGAAGAAAAACATCCATGGTAGATAAGGATACAGGCCCACAATCTCGCAATCAAAACCTTTAGAGTCTGATATATTTGAGAATTCCAAATTTTTCAGGTTTATAAAGATGATATAGTACAAACATCATATATTTCATAATATCCTCAGTGAGATCTGGGAAGTTCCCAGTAATCAGATATTAGCATTTCTGTAGTGAAATGCAGCATTTTCGCATTAAGTGGGATAAGTAGAACATAAATAGCTTCATGCATCTGTTGAGATGAGATGTTGCTGCCAAGTGAGTTTACTGAAAATCTGTGAGAAATGAGAAGTCTTGGTTGTTTGGAGATTTGCAGATACGGGATTGAAGATACTCGCTCACAAAAATGTCATGCCTATAGAAATTCTTGATTAATAGTAAATTTAAAGTCAGTGTTTTATTTTTTAACAGCTCTAATGTTTTACTATTTTTAGTTGCCTCTAAAGAAAAATTATAGAATTTTTTGATCAGAAGGAATCTGTAAGCAGTGGATCATTAACATCCTTCATAATAGTCTGTTTCATAATTTCTTTTGAACTTAAGTTTTTATTTATGAGGTACTGGGTTAAATTAAAATGATGTCTCTGTTTGTGGCCAGAAGAAGAGTCAATACTGTTTCATTCTCTACAGCCATGTCTGTCTGTCAACTTTAAATAGAAAAATTATCTGACTGGAAACCTCTGCTTGATTTTAAATTTAAGAAATATACTGATACCATGAGGTTCCATGCTTGTTTCTTCCTTTGGGGTGCATATGAGGGATGCGTTGCAGGGCTTTCTGTTTTCCCTGGGTGTGCTGTGTTTCACTGGTTCGCAGGGTGCTAGTTTTCATATTTTAACATTTCAGAAAGCAGAATGAGTTACACATGTTGCTGGCCAGATGGCCGTTGGCATGTACTCTCACAGGCAGAGCATCAAACCCAGCACCGACATTTGCGGAACGGGTGTCAGTGGCTTGGAAGCAAATCTGAGAGAGTAGTGGAGTGCTCTTCGACCCTCGAGGGACCAAATGGTAGCAGAGAAGCGGGGGCGAAGGCAGTGAGCCCCGCGCACCTCAGTGCCCACAGAGAGCTAGTGGCTCTGAGCTCTTTTATGGATTCTTTTGTGAAGTGTTGCATTACTAGTGTTTTGATACCAACTCTTTGTGGGCTAAAGACAGATATTGAATCTGAGTCAGTGAACAATTTATAAGCACTAGACTCTGAGTGCGACTTAGTTTTAGAACCACCTTAGCCAGTTTTGATTATATTTTTCTTTTTCTGTATGTAAACGGTGATACATGATAAAAATTCCAAGTCTAAAGGAATTGCAAAAGTAAAAAGAGGTGATAAAAAAAGTTTACCGTAGTTTAATAGTTTTTTTGTTAGTAGTATGTAGAATAATGATTTGTCCAGATATAGTACATTAAGTCACTATTAGACTAAACGAAATATGACTGATTAAGTGGATGTATTAGAGGAGCTGAAATATGGCCAATGGGAGTGAATATCAGATTGGAACGTTGGCCACAAGCTGCAGGTGGCGCTGTTGCTTCTCCCCTTTTAACCTTAGCGCTCTCCATAAAGCTTCCAGGTTTGTTCCGTCTTTCTCAGCTACGTGGGAACCTTTGATTCTAGGTGGCACCTGGCAGTGGACAGGCCTGCGAGCTTAACGCAGATCTTAACTGTGGATTTCCTTTCAGAATTTGCTTTTTACTGCTTTGCAAGAATCAGGTAGACAGCAGTGTTCTTGTGACTGAGCAGCGAGGTACAGGGGCCTCGTGAGAATTCCAGGGAAGTGATGCCCCTCGCGAATGCTGGAGGTGCTGCGGCATTCTGGGGACCCTCCCCACCGCCGCCATTCCCATGTCCCCAGGCAGCTGCCCCCCATGAATTTTGGGGTGTGTTGTACCACCACAGTAAGAAACATTTTATATTTGTAATTGGGGCACATATAGACAAATACGGGTGAAAGTAAACTTTCACAAAACAACACTTAGGTGCTGGTTATAACCCAGCAAATGCATTTTATGATCCTCTAGTGAGTTGCAACCCCTGTTTGGAAAACTCTTTCTCTCTCTCTCTCTCTCATCTATATATCTATATACCATTCTCCTCACATGAATAAGTGAGCCCTAGGGAATTGTGGATAGGAAAATATGAATTTAGATCTCTAGTTAGTCCTTGCTTTACTCTCTGGGAAATTCAATTTGAAATTATTTTATTTTACAGGCTGGAGCATTGGATTTACTGAAGGAGCTTAAGAATATTCCCATGACCTTGGAATTATTACAGGTATCTGCTAATATGTATCATAATTTTTGAATAGGTATTTTTGTATTTTCCTGTTATGGTGAAACATTATTAACTTGTTTTTTTGAGATGGTAACATAAATCAGTAGTCTTCTAAGTTACCATTATAGAAAAATGTTGCCTTTCTCAGGAAGAATAAAACATACCCTCCGAGGTTGACAGTGGGAGTGAAACTCACTATGAAAGGAAGTTGGACCCTTGGCCCTGACTTGATCTCCCAAGATTTCCCTTTCTGGATCTGCAGTCGCCAGCTGTGCTGCTTGAAGCTGGCCTGAGGGTGAGGGTGCAAGGGTCGCTCGCTCTTCTCCCTCTCTCAGCGCCGCCGGCCTGCCCTGTGCACAGTCGGGTGTCTGGTCGTCATTGTGTAGTCATCACTCAAGTCTTAATGTTGCAGCAGGACTAAAACATAAAAAAACAACTTTAACACAAGTCAGAATGTTAAAAAGGAAACTGAATTGTGAGATGAATCTGGCTATTTTCTACTACACATTTCTTATTATCCATGAGTGCCGCCTTTGATATTTCCATTCCATTAAGTCAGAATTTAGGGAAGGGTGACAAGGGTGTGTACGTGGTTGAGGAAAAAAAAATCACGTGTATTTTCACTTATATCTAACTGAAATCGAGCATTTCTTTCAATTATGAAGGCAGTAAACCACAGGTGAATTAGTATTTATGACTAACTGAAAGAAATCACAGATATTTTAACCTCATGTTGTAGATATACATGTTATAGATATATTGACGTGTGTTTTTGCCCGTTATCCTGGTAGCTCTTATATGTTATGCTAGGTCTTATTTAATGTTTCAATAACGGAGCACATATATTACTGTATCACATTTAAGAAAACATTTTGTAACTTTATATAACTGCTTTTTTTTTTTGTAATCCTATGTATTTTATTTAATCCATTTTAAAAGCATTCTGAGGAGGAGTCCATAAGCTTCAGTTTACCAAAGGGATCCATGGTGGGCAAAAGGTTAAGAATGCCTCCTCTAAGAATAGAACCAGGAAGGAGAAAGGAAGCAAGGCATAAAGTCCCGTCTTCTCAGTTCACATCTCCTGTCCAAGGATCGGCAGCTCTGGCAGATCAGTTCTGAGAATAACCTTGAGTCTGTGTCAGTACCTCACCACCTAGGTGTGGCCTTATCCTAGCAGTTCTGTGTGGGGATAACCACATCGAAAACAACAGTAACCTCAGTGTTTGTTTAAGAGATGTGTAGTTTTATAGAGGGTGTGGAGTTTGGGTAGGGTTATCATTTATAGCATACTTTTGATTTTTTTATATGCTTCATTCCTTGGAAAGTTTATGTATTTATATAACAAACATTTGAGTTTTTATTAGGATTAGAAATTGTGTCGGGGTTATAAAGATGAATAAAATGTGGTCTTTCCCCCTCATTGAGCTTCAAGTCTAGTAGAGGAAAACTGCCATGTAAACAAACAGAAAGGTATAGTTGCCCAGATAGAAGTCTGTATAGGATTTATAGTAAGTCCCCTACGTACGAACAAGTTCCGTTCCAAGAGCTCATTCATAAGTCTAATTTGTTTGTAAGTCCCACAAAGTTAGCCTAGGTACCCAACCAATACAATCGGCTATATCGTACTGTATGGTAATAGGTTTATAATACTTTTCACACAAATAATACATAAAAAAACAAACAAAAAAGAAAGAAAACGTTTTTAATCTTACAGTACAGTACCTTGAAAAGTACAGTAGCACGGTATAACAGCTGGCATCCAGGGGCTGGCATCGAGTGAACAGGCAGGAAGAGTTACTGACTGGAGGAGGGAGAGGAGGTGGGAGATGGTAGGAGACGGAGGGCGACCTGCAATGTCACTCAGGCCTGACGCTGATGGCACAGGTTCTGGTTCCTTGCTGGATTCAATTCTATCCACCCTCTTGAGAAAACGGTCTAGTGATGTCTGGGTAGCAGCTCTTTTTTTCTCATCATAGATGACATGGTAGCACTGGATTGCATTCTGAACGGCCTCTGCAACCTTCGTGTACCATTCTACGTTTGGGTCCTGTGCTTCAAACACTAACAGTGCCTCCTCAAATAGAACTAACTTATGTGATTGGACATGCGAACACCCATTCGCATCTTTGCAAGTTCGCAACTTGAAGGTTTGTATATGGGGGATTTATTGTGTTTGTTATAGGTAGGGCAAAAAAGAAGCACAAAGAAGTTTACTTCGTAATCTGATTCCTTAACCTGGGAGGCTCAGGAAAGCCTTCATATGGTGATAAAGTGTAAACTGAGTCTCAAAACATGAATAGGTTCTCCCTAGGCAGATAGGACCGGGAATGGTATTCCAGCAGAGAAAGCAGGATGTGGAAGCAGTGCGACCTGTTCAGGTGGAGGAAGTCTGATGCAGGGTTGAAGACACAGGCTGGCTGGCATGCAGGGCTGCAGCTGCGGTCCTGAGAGCATCCTGCCAGGCGGCGGGGGGCGGGGCAGTGCGTGCCCAGGTTTGCAGGGAGGAAGAATCGGGAAGCTTGTTGACTGATGCAGGTGCTCAAGGAGCAGTGATGAGGGCCTGAACTAAGGGTGTAGCAGTAGGAGCGGAGAGAAGGGGTACTTGTTATTGAGGGACAACCTACAAGAATTGGTAGCCAACCAGATGGGGGGTGAAGGAGAAGGTGGAGTTTAGGGTGACTGAGGTGTTTGCCGTGGTGACTGGGTAGATGGTGCCATTGTACAGTAAAGCAAAATTCAAGGAAACCTAATGTGGCTGCCTTGGGATGAGAAGGAAATAAAGGTGGAAGGGTAAAGAGAGAAGGATAATTTTGGATCCATTGGGTTTTGAGATGCCTGTGAAACAGATGTAGATTCTGCCGTGTAGCTGAGTTTATATCCTAGAGCAGTGCTGTCAGATAGCTTCATAGTCCTTTCCTCTTTCTACTTTCTTCTACTCTTCCCAAAATACCTCCTAAAAGGAAGAAACAAACTTACTCAAATACTCTTAGTGTTTCACTCTACCTCCACAGCCTCGTTTCTCATTATTCTTGACTGGACAATCTCTCCCTTAGGTGAGCATGTTTATTACAGATCCCTGTGTTCTCCTTATGGGTTTTCTTAGGTTTTAAGCAGAGCTTAGGTTTGGTCTCTTTAGTGATCAGAACGTTCTGTGATAATTAAAAAGCAGTCACCCTACAGCACACGTTTGTTCATAATCTCCTTATACCTTTGCTCTCCTCTGACCACCTCCTAAAGTCCCATTTTCTTTGCCAATCCATGTTGATCCCAAGCTCCAGAACTGTATTAGTGACTCAAGTTATTTCCTCCACTCATTCCAAAATTGGGTTTTCTTCTAGGCGGGGGTCGGGCGCTGGGGAAGGAGGGGCGCCACAGGCATCGGGGCGGTAGCAGTCAGCACGTTAGCAGCATCCCGTGGGGCAGCTCGGAGACCATGAGACTGAGCTGTGCCGTCCGCCCAGGCACCTGCCTCTGGAAGGTTTTCTGCATTGAAGTGCCTGCTGCACCAGCTAACAAAGTAGTGCTTTAGAGAAGTTCTAAAACATTTTAAAGTTCTGAAAGTCTTTTCTTCACTGAAAAGAGTTCTGAGAACATATTATTTTCTACAAGAAAGAAGCCACTTTCTGTGGGAAAAGAATCCCCAAAACACTAATCTCAAATCATCTTGGGATTTTAGAGTCGTGAGTCCCCTGTGTCTCTCTGCTGTGGAACCTTCATCTGCCTTGCTCAGCTCTCCAAGAGAGAACACAGGGCACTCCAGCCAGACACATATTCTAGACTCTTCAGCAACTGTCCCGATTCTCTTTGTTGAGTACATTGAATAATTTAAAAGGAAATCTTAAGGACCCATTTATTTCTCGGCCTTAAAGTTTATAGCAGGGGTTCCCTTCTCTTTTTTTTTTTCTCACTAACAATTCCTTTTGTTATTTTGTTCTTCCATATCCATATTTTGAAAGATTGTCTACTGACAACCTGAACTTACTAAATTTACCATTTTTAATTTATCATCCATAATTGGCCTGTCATAGCCTTTGTGTTCTTTAAGCACAATTTGAAAACCGTTGATGTGTTGGAAGGAGCATGGACTTTGGAGGTAACAGACCTGGATTAAAATCCAGTTTTGCCAGTTAGTAGTGGTGTGATGCTGGGCAGTTATTTTTTTTTTTTTTCATGGGCAGTTATTTATTGATGCTTCTAGCCTGTTCATCTTTAAAAATAGGGATAATGATCTCGACTTTAAAGGGCTGTTAGGAAGGGTAATGAGTATGGACGCTCCCAGCATAACCCTGGGCATGTAGTGTCGCCACAAGTCAAATTACCTGTGTTCTGTGACGTCCATTCTTAATATCTGTGATTATGTGCTGGTGTTTAAACCTCTGTGGGTGGTGGTATTTGTTTGGGTGTCCTTACAAGTTGCAACAGGTGGTGTACAGAGTAATCTGTAGGAGAATGTAGAGAAGCAAAGTGTGTGTGTTAGCCGTGGTTGCATCAGCCTGCCTTGTGTACAAACACAGACACTTTATCTTCTGTTCTTCTCTTGTGGGAAAGACTGATTTCATTTTGCTAGTTAACCAGCCTTCCTTTAGTAGCAGGTTACATGCTTGCAGGTCTCAATGATGAGAACCTTGATGCATCTAATGTTTGATTTGAAGATGTCTGTGTCTTAAGTCTACAGTCTACCACCAAAAGAATTCAGATAATTGATTTTTTTTCTGTTCTAAAATGGAAACAGGCATCTGGGAAAGAAGAAAAGGAAACAGTGAATTGCCTGAAATAAAATCGCTTATACGTATTTTTTTGTCATTGCCTTGCAGTCCACAAGAATCGGAATGTCAGTGAATGCTATTCGCAAGCAGAGCACAGATGAAGAAGTTACATCTTTAGCAAAGTCCCTCATCAAATCCTGGAAAAAGTTATTAGGTATAATCGATCTTCCATTACATATATTTATGATGTTCTGGTTTCTTCAGACATTGGGTTGTTGAGTTTTTTTTCTCTTAATGAATATAGATGTTTTGAAATCAGTGCCTTATAATATGGGAGGGAGCTTTAGTTTGACTTCCTTGAGGGTTCTGCTTTTTAAACTAGTCAGATTTAGCTTTCTTGTTGTTCAACACTTACAACTGAATTGCCTCTTTAAGAAGAAAATTTTCCTCCAAGGGGAAGGTGTGACACTTTTGGAAAAGGTTTTTGAAATAGTTTTCTAACTTACAGAAAATTTGCAAGAATAATAAAAATAACTCAACATGTCCTTTTTCTAGATCATTAATTTTTAACATTTGCCATATTTGTTTTGTCATATTCTCTCTCCTCCATATGTATATACTCTCACACACATATTTTTTCTGAACCATTTGTGAATAGGTTGCCTCTGTCATGCCTTATTTACTCTTTAATACTTAAGTGTGTGTGTTCTTGGAACAAGTTTATTTTCTTATGTAATCATAATACAGGAAATTCAGGAAATTTAACATTGGTGCAGTACCTTACTCTGCAGTGCATGTTGCAGTTTTGCCAGTTGTCCCAGTGATGACCCTTCCAGCTTTTCTCTCCTCCAGAGCAGGACCCAGCCCAGGGCCATGTAATCTAGTCTGCCAGTGTGGAATAGTTCGTTTAGTACATTGACTTTCGAAGAATGCACACCCCTCCCCCTCCCCCCTTTGTTGTTGTGTGTGGGTTTTTGTTTCTTTGTTTGTTTTGTTTTTTTGGACTGCACAGTGCAGCTTGTGGGATCTTAGTTCCCTGACCAGGGATTGAACCCGAGCCCATGGCAGTGAAGTCGCGGAGTCCTAACCAGTGGACCGCCAGCGAATTCCCTGCTTTGTTTTTAATAACATGTCCTTATTTGGGGTTTATCTGGCATTTTCTCATGACTAGATGTGGTTGCGCATCCACAGTTGAGGTACTGCATACGTGTGTTGTGTCTTTCCCAGGTATCACGTGCAGAGGCAGGGTGGTGTTACGGTTGAGACCCAGCCGAGGTGTGCACTGCATCGTGTATGATTTTTCCTCTTGTGTCTAGTAGGGGTTCTGTGGTGGTCACTTTAAGACCCTGACACTGTCTTGCTCCCCATTGGACCCACCCCCCGTTAGTACCCACTGATTGTTGCCAAAACCACCCTTTACAGTGAAAGTTGCAAAGTTATGATATTCTAGCTTTTCTACTTCTTCAGTATTTATACATCATCATTCTATAAGAAAGAACCCTCCTTTTACCTCCCAGTTCTTTTTCTATTATTAGTGTGGGCACGTGGATTCTTATTCTATATAATGGATTATAATCCATTACTGTTCATATTTATTTTGGTATTTACATTGTCCCAGCTTTGACCAGTGGGCACCCCTTCAAACTGGCTCCTGTGTCCCTTTGACAAGCTCCCTTCAGTTGTTTTTTTTTTTTTTTTTTAATCTCTTTCTGACATTCTGACATCACAAAATATGTTGGACTTATCTAACCCAGCCCTGGAATGAGCCATTTCCCTAGCAGTTATCAGCCTTATATGGAAGAGAAGATAGAAAAAGTGAAGGTTTTAAAAGTTCATAGACAGCAATAGTAATAATAAAAGACTTATTACTTACAAGAGCTTGGAAACTAGGAACCAAAAATTGTAAAGCCTATAAAATTTAGAAAGTCTACTTTTAAGAAAACTAATGTAATATATGATCCTGTATTGGATTCCTAACCAGAAAGAAACATTGCTATAAAGATCATTATTGGGATAATTGGCAGAATTTTATAAGGTCAGTGGGTAGGTGAACAATCTTGTATCATTGCAGGATCTACTTACTGTGGTTATATACATGAATTTCTTTATTCTTAGGGAATTCATAGTGAAGTATTTAGGGATAAGGGAGCATAGTATCTGCTACTCATTTTCCGATGGTTCAAAAGAGATGTGTCTTTGTGCACACAGTGGTGCGTGTGAGTGTGTATGTGTCTGCACATGCGTGTGTACGTGCGTGCCGGGGGCTGGGGGATGAATGAGTGAGGAAGGAAGCGTACCAAAATGTTAACAGTTGGGGGGGGAGGGGTCTGAGTAAAGCTGTTTGTAATGTTCTTATAACATCTGTGCGACTGTCGAGTTCTTTCCAAATAAAAAGCTTTTTAAAAAAGGCTGATCTTTAAAGACAGACTGAAACTCTGTATTTCATTTAAATTTTAAATTCATTCCACATCTAAAGTAATTAAAATTAGCAACAGAAAGTTGATTAAGGACCATATATGTACATTTTTATTTCTGGAAAGAATGGTTTACGTTTTGTGGGAGAAAAGGGTGGACATTGCAGTTATGTTCATTTCATCTTAAAGAAGTTTTACTCTTGTATACTTATTGGAGGTATTATCAGTACAAGTTCTTCTTTAAAAATGTTTTTATTTATCCTAAAAGATTTACATGTTCATTAAATAAAATTTGGAGAGTTGGAGGAGGGAAAAATCATCCTTATTAAATCTCTCTCTAAATACAACTCTCAGTTAATATCTTGTATTTTCTCCTCTTTTTCCTCCTGGTGCATGAATTTTGCTTCAACTATAATTTTACTTATGCTCTGTATACTTACTTATACTGTCTTTTTAGTGAAATTTTTTTGTATTTTTCCATCATCGTAGCTTATTTTTATTGGCTTCAGAATAATCTACTGGGTGATGAATATCTCTCTCCTTGAATCTTTTTCTTTAGATTGTTAGCTAGATTTCTGGAAGATCTACTACTGCTTCTAGGTAGCACAGTTTTGAATACTTAAGATATGCCAAGCATTGACCTGTATTAGTGCGTTTAGTTCTCCTGACGATCCAGTGTGCCCGGTGCTATTGTAACCCGCACTTTATGATGAGGCCGCCGAGGCACTGAGAGATTAGGGACCTTGTGCGCAGCTGGATCGGTGGTGAGCAGCCAGGGTGGGATGTGATCTGCAGACAGTCTGAGCCCAGAGCTGGAGCACTTGCCGGGGTTCCGCTGTATTACCCACGGCACTCTGTTCACGGAGTAGGAATGTTTTTAAGACTGGTCATACCTCCACTGCCCTGCCTTCTCAGAGGACTGCCCAGTACACACTGCACTAGAGCTGCTTTACTGCTCCCCGCCATCACTGGACCCTTGTTAGACAGTATCGCCTGGTTATATCACCTTTCCGAAGCTTTCTGCCTGTTACTTTGGGAGTACGTCTTAGTCCTTGCTCTATTCTGATCTTTGTTTTCTACCTCACAATACTGTAGCATCTTTAGGCCTTCCAGGGGAATTATAGAATAAAGGGGGCAGTAACATTGGTGTGTGAGAACTGACGTGTGTCATAGGGACTTGAATTGTGTTTCAGGTTTGGTCACCCTGACATTTATAAGTGAAGTTCTAGAATTGTGACTGGGACCATTCTTAGTCAGTCAGTGTCATCCAGGTTGGTGTATTAGGTCATCTGGTGACACTCACGCCTCACCACCAGAGATTTGGATGGAATGGTTTGGGATGGGAGCTTGAGCACGAGGACATGCCTAGAGTTGCCTAGGTGGTCCTGCTACACGGTTGAACGTTTGTTCTTCTGTATTCTATACAGAGGGGTGTGGAGAATGGAATTATGTATGTAGTTCTTATTTATGCAGCTCGTGTAGGGATCAAACTGTGGATCACCTTGGGTTACACAGTACATCCAAACGTTGTCTGAACCTAGCGTCCAGGCTGTTTTGGTTGATTTAAACATGAATGTTTCTTTTCAGTGCTGAACTATTGCCTTGACCCAACCTATTTTATGTACTTTATTTCCCCATGTCTAATTGCTCACTTCCTTAAGTCTTAAAGCTTGTGCTTTATTAGTATTAATAATCTGTATTAGTTTACAGATTATTTAAGGTAGAGGAGGTGCTGGGTAGGCCTAACTAATAATCCTGAAGTATATTCTATGAAAATGTTCTTTGTTTACTATCCCTGAAATATTTATTTGTATTTTGAGTACCACCTCAAATTTTTTGACTTCATGAAAAATTATCAAAACGATATTGCTGTATATGCTTTGCACTTTCAGTTTTTAAATGACAGTGCTAATGTTTTTCCATATTCTTTCCTTCCCTTGTTCTGAATAATTTTCTACCTTTTATGTTACCACAGGCGTACGAATTTATGGTTCTCACCAAATGAAGGAGTTTATTTGGGAATGCCGACTGAGCAGCCATGTACATATGCTAATAGAATAGCTTGTGTAAACTTCATTTACTTGTTAAAAACTTAGGATTTTAGTGGGGGTTTTTTTGCTTGCATAAATAGCTTGATAACATATAGCAGTCCCATGTTTTGTTTTGTCTTGTTTTGTTTAAACAAGTGCTAACAACTTAGGAATTTCATAAATTTTCAGATGGACCATCAACAGATAAAGACTCTGAAGAAAAGAAAAAAGATACTGCAGTTACATCACAGAATAGCCCTGAAGCAAGAGAAGAAAGGTATTTCACTTTATGGAAACTCATTTATGTTGGAAGTCATAGTTTTATTTGACCGTCACTTCCTCCGTGGTCTTATGATCCCATGTCTGTACTCCTCTTTCTTTTTTCCAATCACATGGAAGCAGTATAAATGTATATAGCCAAATATCTAAGGTTTCTTATAAGATTTCTTGGAAATTTAAAAGAGAGTTAGAAGATACTACGTAAAAGAGAAATGATTTACATTGCAGTTGGCGAGTGTAGTTGGATGGGCCCTGGGGTGGCACTGGGAGAGCTGGTAGTGGGGGGACTGACTAGGTGACTAGGATTCATGTGCTTACTTCCTTTATTTGCCACATTTCTGTTTTAGATATTTTTGTCCCTGAATCCGTTTCTCCTCTTCATGGTTCTGTTTTCCTTCCCAATTTAGCTGTTTGTTGAAAGAACTTAAAACGTGTTCAGTAATGAAGAGTTCAAGTTATTCCTTTGCCACTTAAGAGGGCTTTGCATTTATTCTTTCCTGTGACATGCAGTGAACTGTGCCGTGTCCCCATGTTGATGTGATCAGGGATGTGCCTAGTATTCAGTAGATTAAATACATACCCTCTGTTCTTGGGAGGCTTGACTTTGACTTAGAGCAGTAGTTCTCAAGGGGTGGTCCCCAGGAGCAAACCTGGCAGCTTTGTGAAAAGTAGATTCTTGGGCTCTACCCTGGAATTACAGAACCGGGGTTTCTGGCGGTGGTGCCAGCCACGTGTTTTAACAAGCCCTTCAGGTGATTCTCACACACGCACATTTTAGGCCACCTACTTTAACTTCATTTACTTCTCAGTATTTTCCCCAGATTGGTAACGTACTCCTCAGTTTTTATTAATCAGCAGTGATTAATATCCCCTACGCTGTTTTTTTATGTATAAGTACTAACTAACTTGATGATAAAAAAGGTAAGCTATAGATAGGGTTAAACACCAGTTGTTAATAAACTTTATTCAGTTTTTTCTAACTATTTTGAGGTAATTTTGGGCTTTTAGAAAATGGTATGAATAGTGCAGAGCGCTCCCAGATTGCCCCAGTGATGTTTAGACATGTATATGCATGTGTGTGTATAAGTGAAGACACACACAAGTGTTAGTGTGAACCAGACAAGGATAATTGACAGACATCATGCCCTTTGTACCCCTAAATGCTAAATACATCAATGTGTCTTTTCTAAGAACAAGGACATTTTCTCACAGATAGCCACAATACAGATAACAATATCTGAACATTAATCTGATACTTTTTCCTAATCTGCAGACCTTATTCATAGTTTAGCATGTGTCCCAATTATATCTTTTGTTGCAAAGGAAAAAGAATTTTCCAAAGTATCATCTCGGGTCACATTGCATTTGGTTATCATATCTGGCTCCTTTAATCTAGAGTAATTCTTCAGTCTGTCATTGTCTTTCATGACCTTGATATTTTTGAAAAGTACAGGCCATAATTTATGGATTTTTTAACACATGCTTTCAGTTGTGTTACATCCAAAGTAGTGAATGATTTAATGCCTTGAATATAATATATACAGGTATAGACAAATATTTTAAATAGACATTGAAGGAGGAGTAAGTTCTTAGTATATTTTCATCAGTTTTAAGTAATTGAAGTTTAGGGGTAGAGCCTTTCTACAAAAGCATAGGATTATTTTGTACAAAGTCTGACGAGGTAAGCGATTGGTATCTCCATACACACACACACACACACACACACTCTCTCTCTCTCTCTCTCTCTCTCTCTCTCTCTCTCATTCAAACGGTGAAGAAAAATTGTAAAATATTGGAGAAATGAGTCTGAGGTATCATCTAAAGGAAGATAGAAGGTTAGATTTCAGTGAGTTGCAGGTGAAAAGGGTTTTAGCCTTGGTGTAAGGATTTAAGGAGAAAGTGGTGCAGTTAGCTGCTTAGGATGTCAGAAGTGGCTCCAGAGGTGGTGACGTGAGGGCAGAGAAGGCCCATCATCCTCCTGGCAGCTCCCAGGGGTGAGCGAGGCATTGGGCCACGGGCACAGAGTGAGCTCGTCCTTGAAGGAGCCGAGAGTGGCGTTTTTAAACAGGGCGTGTTCAACGGTGTGCGCTGAAGGCTGGGTGCTGTGCCCCGGGGCACAGAGAGGAGTGAACTGAGTGAATGCTCACCTTTGCCCGTGAGAAGCTCGGGCTGGTGGCAGGAGACACTGACCTGTGTGTAGACGGCACTCTGGGAGATGGGCAGCAGGACTCAGAAGGCCTGCAGAGCGGCCGCCCTGCCCGCGTGGGCTGTCTGCGAGCGCGGCCGCTTATATCCGTGGGGTGGAGGGCTGGCTTCGTCTGGAAAGGTTTGTGGCAGAAATCTGCACTGGGATAAAGTTAGCTGAAACCAGTCAGCAAGGTATTTTGCTAAGAATCTAATGTAAGAAGTTAATCAGAAGTAGTGGAAATGATTAGGTTGACTGGAAAAATTGCTCAACTGTCCTGATTGAATTGATGTTTCTGGGGAGAAATTAAGAGACATTGTTGTGTTTTCACAACTACTTCTCACTACACGTGGCTTTTATCCTGAAGGGGGTGTTGTATGTGTAAACCTCCCTGGTTGTCTAATTGCAACAGGGTTTTTCAAGCATTTTCCCCGCTGTTTTCGGTCGAGAGTGGTCATATTCTCTGGTTCCATCCCTTTACCCCTCTCAACCAAGATCCTTGCTTGGCAGTTGTTGTATTGAGCTGTAATGTGTATTTTCTGTATGAAAAATATTGTTTAATTTTTAAAAGGATGATCAAGGTTAAAAAAATAAAAGGCATGAGATTTGTGTCATCTTTACTAAAATTTTAACTTCTTTTTCATCTATATGCAGGCAATTTTTTTTCATGTAAGAGTCACTGACATACAGTTTCATTTATTTATGCCCCCAATTTTTGTTTTTAGAGAGTGATAGTAACAATGTTCACTTTAAGAGAGTTTTCCTGACTTCTTTCTGGTGTGTGTGTGCGTGTGCGTGTACTGCAGTAGCTCCAGCGGCAACGCAAGCAGCAGGAAGGATGAGACAAATGCCCGAGACACTTACGTTTCATCTTTTCCTCGAGCACCAAGCACTTCTGATTCTGTGCGGTTAAAGTGTAGGGAGATGCTCGCTGCGGCTCTCCGAACGGGAGGTGAGTTTCACGTACGTCTCGTGAGTTTCGGTGGTGGGTCCTTTGACGGCTGCCACTGCCGCCCTGTCCACCTCCTTGTTTCTGTCCTCCCGGTGGGATCCTGATGATAGCTGCTCGCCACTGCCCAGCTCAGGGAGGGCTTGCTGTGATGGGGGTTACTGATGGCAGAGAGGAGGGTGTACACTGGACCTCTGCGTCTTACTGTGTGTTTCTGAGAAATAGGTTCCTTCTAATATGTGGATGTTTCCCCTGATCTGTAGTAATTTAAGCTTTTCTTCGCAATCTTTTTTCTCCTCACGTTCAATCTGCAAACTAAGTACTCTACCCTCAAGATTGGGAGTTAACAATACTGTATTTGGGTCCCATTGTTAAATGTTAGTATGACATATAGTAAGTTTTATATTCATAATTTCATTTCCGACTTTTTTTTAAGTGGAAAAGAGATGTTGAGTTATATCTGGGAACTTTAATTTAATTTGGAGGTACTCATTCTTATATAAAATTTTGCTCTTAAAAGTTTCATGTATAGACATATTTATCCTCCTATACAAATTCATCCTTTCTCTTTTCTGTTGTACTGAACCACAGTTAGTATGACCTAGTTTTCTCCTTATTCTGCCCTTTCTACTCTGATTCCTTTACTGTCTCTTTATATATGTTTTCTTTTTCTTCCTAGTTTCTTTTTATTTCCTTCTATCCCTTTGAATATTTGCATAGGAGTCTCCTGATTATGTCCGTATATGTGACTGGCAGATGAAATGAATGGTTTCTTGGCATTGAAGCCTGAGTCACAGGAGACAAGACAGTTCTTTATAACTTTCTCTGCTCTCTACTGGAGCAACCAGAATTTATGGAGTTGTGAAGTGAGAAATTGCCTGCTAGATGCATTACTTCCCCACTCCTGAGGGATAAGGAGTCATCCATGCAGGAGCCCTCTGGACATTAGGTGAATCCAGAGGAGGAGCAGAGTGGGTAGTAGAGAGACAAGATTCCAATGAAACTAAACTGAAAGGATTCTTTGTACAGGGCAAGTGGGGTTGAAGAAATAGGAATACAGTTTAATTGACCCTGTTGAAATTTTCTTTTAATGTGTTATAATCACTTTTTCATGACAATTCTCTGTGCCTGTGTTTAGATGACTACATCGCTATTGGAGCTGATGAGGAAGAATTAGGATCTCAAATCGAGGAAGATATCCTTTGCGTGTATATTCATAATTGTTTTAAGAAATCCGCTAGATTATGTGTTCTTCCTGTAAAGACTTCAACGTTTTATGCTTCAGTTTCTTTCTTGATTGTTTTGATGGGAAAGGGGAGGCCCATCCATGTCATTTTATTCTTGTTTTCCTTCTTGTTTTCAACAGTAAAACACAGAGTACTGATTGTATTTTCATTTTTCTGCCTTGCAAATTGAGAACGTAGCATCTCAATTGAAGTTGTGCAGAAGGGAATGGAAAACACACATGCTAGTAAATGGGAAGTAGGGTTTCACCTTTGGGGGTGCTCAGCAAAGCGTATACAATCCCCTGAACTCATCATCCTGGACAGGAGTGTGTTCATGCTGGGGACCTTGGGAAGGGCTCTGGAGAGGGAGGGGTCTTGCACGTGGGTCCGGAGAGCAGGGAACATCTAGGTGACAGTATGACTGCAGTACTGTCCTGGTTGGGGGAATGGCCTTGTTAGAAAGGGAGCTGCTCTGGAGCTGGGCCCCTGCTGTTGCCTGTTCTCTTGAGAAAGCCACCTGCTAAACTAGCTTCTTGCTGAGCCAAGGAGGAAATGATCCCTCAGGGCTACTGTGAAAGGTTTTCTCTCAGAAGGCCCTCCACGGAGCTGTGTAGCCTTTTTTTTTTGTTTGATTTGATTTTTAAAATAAATTTATTTATTTGTTTTTATTTTGGGCTGTGTTGGGTCTTTGTTGCGGTGCACAGACTTCTCATTGCGGTGGCTTCTCTTGGTGCGGAGCACGGGCTCTAGACGCACGGGCTTTAGACGCACGGGCTTCAGTAGTTGTGGCACACGGGCTTAGTTGGCTCCACAGCACGTGGGATCTTGCCGGGCCAGGGATCGAACCTGTGTCCCCTGACTTGGCAGGCGGATTCTTAACCACTGTGCCACCAGGGAAGCCTTTATTTATTTATTTTTGACTACGTTGGGTCTTCATTGCTGCGCGTAGGCTTTCTCTAGTTGCGGCGACCGGGGGCTACTCTTCGTTGTGGTGCGCAGGCTTCTCATTGTGGTGGCTTCTCTTGTTGCGGAGCGTAGGCTCTAGGCACGTGGGCTTCAGTAGTTGTGGCACGTGGGCTCAGTAGTTGTGGCTCGCGGGCTCTAGAGCGCAGGCTCAGTAGTTGTGGTGCACGGGCTTAGTTGCTCCGCGGCATGTGGGATCTTCCCAGGCCAGGGATCGAACCCGTGTCCCCTGACTTGGCAGGCAGATTCTTAACCACTGCGCCACCGGGGAAGTCCCTGTATAGTCTTTTTGAGACTTTTAGGATCCTTGGTAGAATGCAGATTTGGGCAAGGGAAAGCATGTGTAAGTTCAAGCTCTTATTCTCAAGTTTTCTCACTCAGATTGCATATCTGAGTTACATTTTGAAACCCTTTTTCTTTGTTTCTTGCTTGGCATTAAACATTGAGAAAGTATTGCTCATTCATAGCATAAAAGTATGATCACTGTTTTTTGCCAGTTACAGATCAAGAAATCAGGCAGAAACAGTGCCTTGTTGTTAACTTAATCTAAAGTGGAAACACTGCTTAGAAATTTCAGGAATTCTTATTGTGGCAGAATAGGAAAAAGTTATCTTACCTGTATAACTTAACCTTTGTTTCCTTAACGGCCTAGTACCTATCTATCAAGAAATAAGGAATACGGACATGAAATACAAAAATAGAGTACGAAGTAGGATATCAAATCTTAAGGATGCTAAGAATCCAAATTTAAGGAAAAATGTGCTGTGTGGGAATATTCCTCCTGACTTATTTGCTAGAATGACGGCAGAGGTGAGTATATTTGTATGTTTCTATGACGGTATTCCATGATATCAAGTGTAAAGTCTATTTAAATCATAAAGTACTGTATAAATACTGCATATTAATAAATTGTTATTAGCTATTCTAATATACTTATATATATAGTATACCAGACAGATACTTAAGGTGATTGAATCTGTTGGCATCAGTACTTTGTCCCTTTCACAACTGTGCCGTGATCTTTGGGTGATTGCATTAATAAATTATTGTCTAAAAACAAAAGTGTTTTTTACTTATTATAGATCCATGTAGAATCATAGAGTCGAATCTCTAATTGCAAACAGACTTTGTAACCACTAAGCTCTTTTCATGGTTAAATACTATAAAGTTGGTTATATCTTATTGTCTATTCCTTATATTTATTTAGAACATGGTGGAGAAAATGGAATTCATTGTCTGCTACTTATAGATGTAGCTGTTCACAGATAATAGCCACAGTGTGTCTGCAGTCTCACTATCTGACTAAGCATCCAAGACAGTGAATTTGTCTTTCTATATAGCTAATAAAAATTGTTATATTTTTTAAATTCATTTTTTAAAACCTCATTAAAATAGTTTAAAACTTTCACAAAGTAGAGAACAAAGTACAGTGAAATCCTATATATCCATCACCCAAGGTTCAAGTATTTTAAATAACTAGTCACCTTCTTCATCAATCCCTTTTTTTGTTTTCTTTCTTTTCCCCTGAATGATTATTATCACTATTATTTTTTTAGAAATGACATCCAGGATTCATTTATTTATTTTTAATAAATTTATTTATTTTTGGCTATGTTGGGTCTTCGTTTCTACACCGGCTTTCTCTAGTTGGGGAGAGCAGGGGCTACTCTTCATTGCGGTGCGCGGGCTTCTCATTGCTGTGGCTTCTCTTGCTGCAGATCACGGGCTCTAGGCACGCGGGCTTCAGTAGTTGCGGCACACGGGCTCAGTAGTTGGGGCTTATGGGCTCTAGAGTACAGGCGCAGTAGTTGTGGTGCATGGGCTTAGCTGCTCCATGGCATGTGGGATCTTCCTGGACCAGGGCTCAAACCCGTGTCCCCTGCATTGGCAGGTGGATTCTCAACCACTGCGCCATCAGGGAAGCCCTCCCCTGAATTATTTTCAAGCTAATTCCAGACATTATAGCCTTTTACCTTTCTATCCTTGAGAGATATCTTTAAAAATATGATACTTTTCTTATGTAACTACATTGTCATCATGACATTTAACAAATCTAATGATAATTCCTTGGTATATCTAATATCAAGTTCATATTATGTTCGGTTGTACATTTATTTTGTATCAGGATCCAGAGTCTAGATGTTACCTTAAGTTTGGTCTTTTAAGATTTTGTGTGTACGTATTTAAATCCAAAGCACTTTCTTCTCCTGCCCCTGCCCCCTTTTTTTCATAACATTGACCTGTTGAAGAGACCAGTTTATCTCTTGTATATCTCACAGTATGAATTGCCTGTTTCTTCCTCATGATGTTATTTAACTTTTCTGTCCCCTTCATTTTCTGTGAACTGGAAGCTAGTTCTGTAGGCTTGGTTACATGCCAGTTTCACTTTTCCTGCGTAAGTACTTCATCGGTGGTCCTTCTTCTTCTTTTTTTTTTTTTGCGTTACGTGGGCCTCTCACTGTTGTGGCCTCTCCCGTTGCGGAGCACAGGCTCCGGACGCACAGGCCCAGCAGCCATGGCTCATGGGCCCAGCCGCTCCGCGGCATGTGGGATCCTCCCGGACCGGGGCACGAACCCGTGTCCCCTGCATCGGCAGGCGGACTCTCAACCACTGCGCCACCAGGGAAGCCCACTGGTCCTTCTTATTTCATATGGCATCACATCAGGAGACACATGTCTTGTGGCTCTACTCTTCGGGTGCGGAAGTTGATCGGGGGTTTGTGTGCCGACAGTCTGATCCCTCCGTTGTAAAGTTCTCCATCAGCCTTTCATCTGTGTGTTCATCCACCGAATTGGTGATTTCATTAGGAGTTGCAAAACAGAGATTTCTAAAATTGTGTCATTCCTTGCACATTTATTAGCTAGATTTCTTTGATAAGCACTTTCCCTGAGTTGAAGGCTCTTGGTTACACTGTTGGTTAGAACAGGAAAGGCAGGGTGAATGTGTAATTCTTTTCTTTTGGTTAACAGTTATCAGAAGGAGGAGTTGGCGCCCCACTAACTGCCAGTGGGGGCATTTGTTGCCATTCTCGCAAGCGTTTGTGCTCTCCTTTTTTAAGTGCCCTCACGGACTTGTGACTTCTTAGTTATCCACTGGGGATTGGTCTTTTCAGTAATTCATATTGTTGGCTGAAGAAATCATCCTCTCTGGCCAGTGGGAGCTCCTGCATATAGCTCCTCTGTCCGTGTGACTCACTCACAGTAGTCAGGTAGTTTCCGTACTTTCTGGCACAAGATGACTCTGACTTATCTTGTGCTTTTCTTCACCCAGAATTGGAACCAGACATTCCTCCAGAGGCCTCTGGTTCCTTTTTCGGTAGTGGGGGTGTGTGTGCAATAGTAGAGACCATAGTCTGGATACTAGAGGAGCTCGTTGCTACAGGCTTACATTGTTTATAAGCCTTTGAACAGCAATTAAATCCAGTTTTCACATGCAGAATTACAAGTATTTGAAAAACTTTTAAGAGTAAGCAAACTCTTATGAGTTCTTTGAGGAAAAATATTAATTTTTCACTTTTAAAGCTTTAAAAGTTGATTTTGATATTGTTAGTATTAAACTAAGGGAGCGTAAAAAGCATTCTGCATATGTATAGAAGATGCCCGTAACTGAGTGGTATTGCCACCTTCCAAACAGGAGATGGCCAGCGATGAGCTCAAAGAGATGCGGAAAAACTTGACCAAAGAAGCCATCAGAGAGCATCAGATGGCCAAGACAGGTGGGACCCAGACGGACTTGTTCACATGTGGCAAATGCAAGAAGAAGAACTGCACTTACACACAGGTTTGTGCTTGTTTATAGATTCTTATTTTCATACTAAGAATGCTTGCAACTCCTATTTCAAAACAAGTAGTAAAGATAATTACCAGTATTCTGATATTTTTTGAGAGGAGATATCTCTTAAGTATAACAATGCATTCTTAATACTAGCAGATTCCAGTTAATTGAAAATAATTTGAAATAGTTACACTTCCATAGAAATTGTTACTGTGAAAGCTGTACAAACGGAAATTGATTAAATATTATAGAATTTAATAAAATGGCCATGTTTTTTCTCTAAGAGCTAATAAGCAGTGGATTATTGGTTAGTATATAAACAGGCTACAATTCTTTTTATTTGGCAGGATCATGTAATTTAGGGAAAGTTCTTTGCTCTCCCTCACTCGGAGCCTGGGTACTTTTAGCTTAACTGGTTTCCAGATATTTATTCCTTTTTTGCAACATATTGATGGCTTTTATCTTCATTTATCACATCATATATGATGTGACTGACTTTCCTTTTTCTTGAACCGCTGAAAAGAGCTGTATTATAGTTGTTTTGATTGTATGTGCATATGTGAAAATTTTTTTTCTCACTGTCATTAATTTCATTTGCTAAATAGGCTGTTTGTGCTATGTCTGTAATCCGCTAAATTCAAAATTTTCCCTTTAAAGAACAACTAATTGTTTCCGGTTACTAGAAAGACTTAGGGGATTGAATTTTTTGACTGACAGAAAATTAATCACTTTATAAAAATAATGTTTAGTTTATTTGTTATTCTGTAAGTATACCTACTTATAGAAAATTCTGAAACTACAGAAAAGTATGAACAAGAAATTTAAAATCACTCATTAATCTGCCATCCAGAGAGGGCAATGATCTGTATTTTGGTGCTTGTAGTATTTTGTGGATTTTTTAAAAACCTAGTTGTAGCTAAATACTGTACACTGTTTTATATACTTTTCCTCACTTTGTGTAAGCATTTTCCTTTGTTTTTTTAAACCTTTATAAACATATTAATAGCTGTATAATATTCCATCAGATGGGTGGACTTATCTCATTATTTCCCTGTTGGATGCTCAGGTTGTTTCCAGTGTTTGTGTTATTATAAAATTGTACTCTTCAAACATCCTTGTAGACAGATCTCCCCTCCCAACTTTATTGAAAAATAATTGACAAATATAATTGTATATTTTTAAAGTGTACAATATGATGCTTTGATACACACATACGTCATGGAATGCTTACCAAGATCAAGATAATTAACTAATTAACACACTCATCACCTCACATTTTCTTTCTTTCTTTCTTTTTTTTTTTTTTTTTTTGGTGAGAATGCTTAAGATCTACGCTAACAGTAGTCCCCATGCTGTATGTTAGATCCTCAGAACTTATTCTTCTTGTAACTGAAAGTTTATACCCTTTGATCTATATCTTCCCATGTCCTTCCATCTATTCTGTTTCTGTGAACTCAGCTTTTTTTTTTTTTTTTTAAGATGCCACATATAAGTGATGTCATACAGTATTTGTCTCTCTGTTTGGCATATTTCATTTAGCATAATGCCTTCCAGGTTCATCCATGTTGTTTCAAATGGCAGGATTTCCTTCTTTTTTATGGCTGAATAATATTCTGTCATGAATATATGCCATTTTTTCTTTATCCATTTATCTGTTGAAGGACATTTAGGTTGTTTCCATGTCTTGGCTATTGTGAATAATTCTGCAGAGAACATGTGTGCAGATAATCTCTTTGATATACTGATTTCATTTCCTTCAGCTGTGTACCAAGATGCAGAATTGCTGGATTGTATAGTAGCTCTGTTTTTAATTTTTTGAGGAACCTCCACACCATTTTCCACAGCGGCCACACCAACTTACATTCTCACCAACAGTGCACAAGGGTTCCCTTTTCTCCACACCCTTGACAACACTTGCTTTTTCTTGTCTTTTTGATAATAGCCATTCTAACAGGTGTGAGGTGATATTTTCTTGTGGTTTTAATTTGTATTTCCCCAATGATTAGTGATGTTGAGCTGCACACAGATCTTTATTTGTGTTTCTAATTACCATCTTATGATAGATCAGATATCAAGTTCCCAGGTCACAGAAGATGGGTATTTAAGGCTCTTGTTGCTGCCTCACTTAGAAAGGTTGTGGCAGTTTATATTTGTCATAACGAAATATTTGTAATTTTTACATCCTTGCTAATTTGTAACAGAAAATTGATATGTCTTTTAATTAACATTTCTGTGCTTCTTAGTTATGATGAAAAATTCTCATATTTATTAGACATTTATCAGTAGTATAATGTGTGACTTTAGATGAACAGATAAAAGATGAAAAGACAAGGACTTAGAAAAATGAAGTTCGGAAATGTGTGTTTGTTTGACATTAATTCGCTTATCTGAGCTTGTTTCGAGCTCTTATACATTTTACTGTGGTACCATTCTTAATTAGGTTGGACTTTTTGTAGTATTGTAAAAAGTAGTATTTTTCACCCGACTTTGCTGCAGGTCCAAACGCGGAGTGCTGATGAACCGATGACAACGTTTGTTGTCTGCAACGAGTGTGGAAACCGGTGGAAGGTACACGCCTCCTGGGGTTCCCGTCTCACCTGTTTACATGGGGTGGTTCTCCATGGGCTGGTCTCTTCTGGTCTGCTTCGGGGGCTGCCTGGATGCCCCGGTGTATGCACGTGCTCACGCTGCCCAGTGCTGGGGAAGGCCGTGGCTGGTGTCTGTCGTGGAACGTACTGTTTGCCGTCCTACTAGAAATAAAGAGGTTGACTTAATTTGCCAACCGTCTTGTCGTCTTGTTGCAGAAATGACAGGATTGAATCTTAAATGTGCATTACGGTGTCACAGCCCTGTATATACTATATCCATTCAGTGGCTTCCACTCTTGTTCTTCCGGAAAACCTGCACAAGCTTATGGCTTGTCTTTATAGATTTTGGTTCTGGAAAAACTACTCTACCTTGTTGAAATCCAGCCCGATGGTTTTAGTGTTTATCTTAGGAAATCCAGATGAGCACCGCCGTGGTTTCGTAGGCTTTCCACTAAGCCTTCCTTTGTACGGCCTGTGTTCTCTTGAATTAGCCCCGCACAGGCAAGTTATGTTATTGGAATGATTCATTGTTGAGTGATTTTTGTGAGCCGCAGAAATATAAGTTAAAATTGGGAGAAGAATTACACATCATACCTGAGACAGCGGTGGGGATACTAGGAGTGTGGGACTGGGGGGGCTCGCACGGTAGGAAGACATTCCCTGGAGCCAAACAGGCTTTGAACTGCTTTGCCACGTAGCGTTACCGAACTGTGATGTTCTCATGACCCACGTTACAGGGTGTGGTGAGTGGTAGAAATAATATATTTAAAGTGCCTGGTCATTGTTGGTGCTCCAAAAATGCTGGCTATTTTTATTAGCTTTTGTGAAATTTGTACAAGATTCTTTTCTTTTTTAAGTTATACTTACATTAGACTTTTTAGTCTAATGCTTATTTTGAATTATTCATATAGGTTAAAGCATTTTCTGAAAATCAGAAGTGAATTAAAAGGCAGACAATGGGAGAATATCCTTCATGAGTATAGTGTGAGACTTTGGCTCTCGGCACTCTTTCTGGGCTTGAGGACAGTACACATTTTATTACAAAGATTCGTTCTGGGCCGGGAGATTAATGGTATTGAGAGTGTCTTCCTGGCTTGAAACAGTGTCTCCCTTCCTGAGTTGGCAGGTTTTTTAATTGGTCTAAGAGAGGGATGTTCATTTTTTTTCAGTCCTGTTGGGCAAATCTGGCTTTTCCAGAGGGCTCTTGGATTTGTTTACATGATGCCTCGTGATGATGAAGATGATGATGATGATGATGATGATGACTGGGTATATTGCAGTTTGTATTGAATACAGGCAGTTGGCTGCTTAAGTGCTGGCATAGTTCTGTTGGATTTAAGAAAATTCAATTTAATGTAGAAAGCTGATGCCTACGGTGGCTTACTCTGGAAGTTCAAATTTGGAATTAATTTTTTTAACCTGAAATTAAGGAGAGAGGTACTTAAGAAAATATTTTATACTGTTTCTTTATTTATGTATTCCTAGTAATTCTAAGTTGGAAGAACCAAACACTTAATATAGGTGACTATTCATGTCTGGAAAACACAGCATCTTTTTTAGAAATGCCTCTTTCTTTAGCAGTTTAAGGTGTATGCTGTGTTAAATGTGGGAAGGGCTACACCCCATTGTCTGTATTTAAAGGTCTCACAAAATATTTCTTCTTTTTTGACAGTTCTGTTGAGTTGGAAGAATTGGCAAAACACCTGGACCATTAAGAAAATGGATTTTGTAATTAGCTTTAAGACTAGGCCAACCAACTAGTTTTCCTGCAAATCAGATTTTTAAAGTAACATATATCCCTTGGGTTAGTCTCTGTTTTTGACATAGGATCCCTTCCTTAAATGCCTTCTGTAGTTTCAGAGCAGTAAGGAGACCACAGGATAATGTATGGTATCTGTTTCAAAACTTTTTTTTTCCCATTTTTATAAGTAAGTTGATATTAAACTTTTGGCAGTTTATTTTTACCTTTTTTTTTCCTTCTTAAAGGAAAATGTACCTTAACTTTTTTACAATCTGAAACATACACAGTAAAAATGTTATTCTTCTCAGTTAATACACAAATGGAAATTACATTTTTCCTATATTGGCATGTACCTTCAAATATTAAAAGAGGAGAAGAGGTAATGTAATTATAAGTTTATCAAACATGGTGTGTATTCAGATAATACTTGACCAGCTTATCTAAATTGTACATAATATTTCAACTAGCATATGAAATTGATTTTAATTATTATGTTCACAAGTCTGGAATAATTAGTTATTATTTTGCATTTGTAACTAACTGTGATCCTCATTTCTTGTAATTTCTTGTACATGTTTATTACTTGTTTGTAATAGATTTTACTTTTGGAAACATGACTTGACTTTGTTGAAATCAGTTTGGTTTGTTGTTTATTTACCTGTTTGACTTTGTAGTGTATTTTACTTTTGCAGAACACTGTTGTAGTTTAGTAGGCTTTTCCTAAATCCCAGCTCAGGCAAAGAATGAAAACTTTTGACTGTTTTCTCGTTTTGTAGGAAGACATACTAGGAAGAAAATGTTAGCATTTTAGGATAGTGTTGTTCTTATAAACAGTTCATGACTTAGCTTTGATCTGGAAATCTGTGCTGACCAAGGACTTTAAGGTTTATATAAATCATTAACGCTGTGGCCTTTCCGTATGGAGACTAATGGAGCACATTTCTGTCCTGACTCTCTTTCTGTCACACAAAAATGAGGTTGTGGAACAGACTAATATGTGGGCTGTAATGCAGCTCATTTGCAGGAAGGACCTTACAGTTAAGTGTGTGCCATCTGTTTTGTTAGGAATAAGAAAAAATGCTCTTCACACTTGGTCTAGCACATCTTAAGGCCACTGTTACAAAGTCCACGTTTCGTTGTGCTCCGTCTGCGCTCTCAAACCTCTAGAGAGAGGTCTGAGTATCTGCTTTGCACTCCCCTTTGCTCCCTCTTCTCCACTGCTCACTGCAGGTCAGTTTCATGTAATAGAGAAAACAACATCTAAAAGTCCATGTTCAGACCCCACATAGAGGAACTGGCCCACTGGTACCATCCCACCTCCACTTTGTCAGGTCACAGAGTAACCTTTTATCGTTTGAAAAATAACGTGCATTTTTGAAAGAATGAATTTAATAAGAATAAAATTAAAATAGTCCCACTTTTAAATTAAGTGATCCATTTTTAAATTTGTTAATTCAATAAAGTTTCTTGTTATTAATCATGTATCACCTTTTGTCATTTTTATTTAGATATTGATGCTTGCTTTACTTTTTGTTTAAAAAGTTCTACTTTCCCAACTATTAAGGTGATTTTAAAGTCCAGTTTTGTTTTTTGGTTTTTTTTGCGGTACGCGGGCCTCTCACTGTTGTGGCCTCTCCTGTTGCGGAGCAACAGGCTCCGGACGCGCAGGCTCAGCGGCCATGGCTCACGGGCCCAGCCGCTCCGCAGCATGTGGGATCCTCCTGGACCGGGGCACGAACCCGTGTCCCCTGCATCGGTAGGTGGACTCTCAACCACTGCGCCACCAGGGAAGCCCCAGAGTCCATACGTTTTTATGGGAAACTTGTTCACTGCTGTGTTTAGCCCCTAGAAGAATGGGTGTCACATAGGAGGTGTGTGTGAAGTAGTTTTTCTTGGTTCTGTTTGTGTTACATTTCTTGACCGTGTGGGAGCTGGGACCTGAAGACTGTTCCACGATTGAGGACCTGCGGGAGGAGGGTAGGTAAATAGTGTTGGTGATGTTTTAGACTCCAGCTCCAGAGGAAGAAGTAACAAGCTCGAGTCTCGGGAGGTTTCTTTTGGTACTGAAGTTCTGCAAAGTGATGCGACAGTTTTATTATTAGTTAAAAAATGTTCGGATCGGACCTGTGTACTCTGGTACTTGTTCATCCAGGTGGGGGATGGAAAATGAAAGCACAGGTGACTGCTTCCAATGACTTGTTCTGCTTCCTCTCCCCAGTGCTATAAAAAGACAGCTAATTATGATAATTTTTTCTTTAACGGCCCTGACTGCAGAGAGGAACAACATTTCATGTGTGATGTGCCCTACAGTCCGGTTAAATTAGCCCAAGTGTTTTCATAATTGGAAGGCTGAGCTGCTTTGACATAAAAAGGCTTTTTCACTCTTATATGTGGTTTACAGTGTGTATCCAAGTTATTTTTGTAAAAATGCCATTGGAAAGTGTAGCTGATAATAAACAGGCAAAATTGTGAGAATACTGGCAAGGGAGGGGCATAACTGTATCTTTCGGTTTTTTGGCACTAGTTCCCACACATCTTTTCTGATTCATTTAGGGGACACCTCGCCTCCATGTGACCCTGGTGGGTCTGTCATTCAGTGTCCCACCCCACCCCATGCTCCTTCCCTGGGGTTACTTTATGAAAGATGGGAGAAGCACTGTTTCTCCTGGATGAGCTAAGCCAGCAGGAGCTGCCCCTGGGGCTCCCTGTACCATTTTACCAACAGTGTGCAGAGACTCTCTGTGTGTGATGAGCCTGGGGGAGGCTGAGATGGGGAGAAGGTCTGGGTCCAGCCACATGGGTGTTGGAACTACCCTGGACTTCCTGCTAATGAAAGCCAGTCAGTTTCCTTTGTGTTTAAATTAGTTTTAGGTTTCTATAACAAGCAACAGAAAAAAGATGGATTCATCCTAAATTGTTTTGGATGAATATTTAAGTAAATACATGATTCTAAATGAAAGTACTGATAACAGAACATCAAAACCTATGGGAACACTACTAAGATTTCCAGTTGACTGCAGAAGCATTTTTGATCCAGAAGGAGCATTAAAATCACAGGTTAGTATCAGGCTGATTTATCTCAGGATTGTTTCACTGATGGGTCCATCCCTGCCCCCTTAATAATTGCAGTCTTCATCCTCTTTTTAAATTCATATTTAAAAACATGTCCATAAGATCAAATGCTCATTAATCCTCTCCCCATTAAAAACTAAAAATTGAGGTACACAGTTGACCCTTGAACAACACAGGTTTGAACTGCCTGGGTCCACTTATTTGTGGATTTTTTGATACGTACTGTGGTGCCATAGGACCCACGGTTGGTTAAATCCACAGATGCAGAACCTAGGATATGAGGGCCAACTAAAATTCTGTGCAGATTTTTAACCTGGTGGATGGAGGGTTGGCTTCCCTAACCCCCATGTAGTTCAAGGGTCAGCTGTAATTGACATATAACACTATTTTAGGTATACAACATACTGATTTGACCTATGTGTATATTGCAAGGTGATGGTCACAATATGTCCATCACCACATCTAGTTTACGATTTTTTAAATTAATTAACTTAATTTTGTTGTGCTGGGTCAGTTGCAGCAGGTGGGCTCCTTAGTTTCAGCTCATGGGCTCCTTAGTTGCGGCACACGTGTGGGATCTAGTTCCCTGAGCAGGGATGGAACCCAGGGCCCCTGCATTGGGAGCATGGAATCTTAACCACTGCGCCACCAGGGAAGTCTAGTTTACAATTTTTTTCTTGTAATGAGAACTTTTAAGATCTGCTCCCTTAGCAGCTTTCAAATATACAGTACAGTATTTTTTTAGATAGATCTTTATTGGAGTATAATTGCTTCACAATACTATGTTAGTTTCTGTTGCACAACAAAGCGATACAGTATGTTATCTATAGTCACCATACTGTTAATTTTAAAAACTATTTGTTTTTTAAGTAGATAATTATTTTTTTATTCAGACTTCCCATTCTGAGGCTAATCAAGTTTTAACTGCTAGTTTTCTTATAGTTAATATTTTGATTATTTATTCGCCTTTCCAGAATGTTCCACTGGGACAGTTAATTCAAGTAGATGGATTATAATGTTAAGGCCACAATTTCATCCCCTATGAGATTAAGTTGGCATTACTCAGGAAAAACCCTGTTTGATGACTCCTATACTTTAGATGATTCAAAATTGAAATTTTTTGATTACACATGTCAGGAAAGAAGCTTAATGGTTTAGCTCCAAATTTGGTAACTAACAGGAAAAAAAAAAAACCTGACTTGTGTAAGACAGTATCATCTTTACATTTGAAGAATGATTTTTAAAAAATATTTTGTCATGTTCAATGAGAAAAACTGGCCACCTGAGCCTTTGTGAGTTCGAAAAACAGAGAAGCCTGCTGGACAGCTACTCAAATACCAGCCCGGGAGACTGGCTGGATTACCTTCATCTTCTATGTCAAAGTTGTGAACTAGAGAAAATGATCTCCCTGGCTCTGTAGTTTTCTCTGTTACGTCGGCGTGTGTGTACATGCTCATACCGGGCTATCTAGTCCTCTTTTCCTTGGAAATGGGCCCTGCATAGCGGTTAAGAGCGTGGGCTTCTGGTCTGCTCAGGTTCAAACCCAGCTGCCATGTACCAGCTGTGAGGCTGGCCAAGTACTTCACCCCTCTCTCTGCTCATCTGTAAAGACGAGCATCCTACCGTAGAGGGTTGTAAGGACTAAACAGTAATTTACAGCAATAAGACTTTGGAACAGTATCCAGTTCCATTGATGAGAAGACTCTTGGGGAATGGCCATTATTAACGTTATAAATGGACACACATTATACATACCCTACAGTTTGCTGTTTTAGCTTAGAACACTCCCTGCCAGTGCATGGAGGTGTATGCCAGTCACCTTCACCGTAGGGCAAGCAATCTGCGGGTATATACCATTCCCTTGAAAACCTATTCCCCTGTGGGTAGATTTTGATGTTTTGTCGGGTGGATTCAGCTAGTTGACATGTGTATGCAGAATATTGCCAGATTGCTTTCCAAAAAGTCAGACTAGTTCACCCACCTGCCAACAGCGTAGGAATGCCCATTTCCTGACACCTTGCTAATGCCGGATATGAGCTATCCTTGTGACTTTCGCGAACCTAGGGGGAAACTAACCACTGTCATCTCGTTGTTCTGAGTTCACATGATTATCATTTTGTGTATGTTGTGTTCATATTTCCTTGTTCTCTAGCCAGTTGATTTTTTCCATTAATGGTTTATATTGTGTTTTTCCTTTTCTGTCTATAGAGTTGTCTAATTTGTAGACACTCCTAATACATTCTGCATAGTAATCTTGAGTGTGTTTTATAGCGTAATATTTGTGTTTTCATTCTTTTATGTTTTATGTTGTACGGAATTTAAGTTTTTACATAATCCAATCTGTGTTTCTTTTATGGTTTCTAGATTTTACGTTTTGCTTAGATGCTTTCCATCTGAAGTTACAAAAATGTTGCCTACATTTTCTTCCAATATTCTTATAATATTCTTCTAGACCTTTAAACCATTTGGAATTTATATTTGTTTATATATATACATTTTTTCCAAATGGAGAGCCATCCATCCCAACAAGATCAGCCTGTCAAATTTTACATAAAATTTTTTTAAACCTTGGAGTTGCATTGAAGGGGAGTCCACAGAAGCTTCCAGTGTGGAAAGAAGTCAAGGGGGATGGAATCTAAGAGCCGAGTCCAGGCAGCACCCACTCCGGGGGCTGCTGCGTCCCCAGAGGCACCCCCCTGGCTCTCCCTGCACTGGTATGGGGACTATGAGCTCCTCTAACTGTCCTTCGGGAGCGCTGGCTTCTCTGTCCACCTGGCAGGGATGCGCGCACAGCCCTGCTCAGGCTGTAACCCTCCAGCCCGTCCCTGTGTTGACAGATGCCCCGTCAATACTCCAGCCTAAAGCCTAGGCCCCCGGCTCCAGCTCCTCTTCCGCATGTTTTGCATCTCCACTCACCTCCTACTTGACAGGCCGGAACTGGACCGTTGGGGGTTTGCTCCAAGTATCAACGCCTTCCCTACACCTCCGCCCCCCCACACACACACACTCTTCTCGTTCTGTAGGTTGTAGCTCTGGTGTCACCTCCGCCCCCAAAGCTTCCCGTAGCCTCCAGGGCTTCCGGCGCTCAGCTCTTCTCTGGATCGGTTCTCCCCACTGCTGTGGCCACTGCCCCACAGGTCTGTCATCCTTACTTGGATGTAAACAGCTGGAGGGCAGCGTTGATGCCTTGATCCCAGTGACGTCCTCGTTGTCCAAGGAAAAAATGGGGCCCTAGAACATGGAGTCAGAATTAAGATGCAAAACTCTGATACAGAGGATGGATAAACAGCAAGGTCTTGGTGCACGGCACAGGGAACTCTGTTCAGTATCCTGGGACAAACGGTAATGGAAAAGAATAGGAAAAGGAATCTATATATGTTTTGCTGTACAGCAGAAATTAACCCAATATTGTAAATCAACTCTACTTCAATAAAATTTTTAAAAAAAAAACAGAAGTACACGAGGCGTGGACGCCTTGAAAAGGAGGAAAGAGCACCTTCTCTGGGACTCTGGGCTGCGAAGGTGGGCACAGACCTCGGTCCACGCGGATTTATAGGTCACGTGAGTAGGTGCAGGGTTAGCGGCACGATCTTCACAGTAAAGGGGGACGTGAGGGGCTTTGCTGAGAACGAGGATGAGGGCTTGGGGTTGAAGAGCATAATGACGGAATCATCAGGCTGAAGGGCCAGGGAGGGGGGCGACCAAGAGGAGGGCCGTCCCAGCAGGGCCTCGTGTAAATCACGTTCCAACCCACCACTCAAACTAGTCCGGATTCTGGGTGCCTTTCTTTCCCATTCATCCTAGTGATGGGTTTCTTCAGGATGGTTTAGGCTTACAAACCCGTATTTTTACCTGTGAGCTATGAAGTTATCCTATTCACCTGTGATAAAAATAGTGGGATCTAAAAAGAAAATCCTAGTCTGGGAGCTAGAAGAGAATCTTGCGTGTGTCCCCACTTACTTAATCTTATATTTCCCAAATAGTGAAAAAAAGATTGAGATAAAACTCTTGTGCTTTATTTTTTTAGAGTGAAAATGCCCATATTTCTTTCAATAGTAAAAATGGAGATACGCTTATTTGAACGTTTTGTGATGAACACCACCTACGTGAAAATTCATTCTTCAGGTTGGCAGATTCTGGTAATAAAGGTAACTTTCCAACAAAAGCATTTTCTAAGCAGTACTTCTCTTATCAAACATTTGAGGCTGATCCACTTCAGAGCCCAGGGCTTTACATTAACCATGTAAGATACACACGCACATAATATGCATCTACATACATGTATCCTAAGATAAAGTAGAATACCAATTTTACAGGTAGCGGTCACATCTTTATAAAATGGGAATTTGGGTCCTGTTCCCATGGATGTACACGCTGCAGGCAGTGTGGTGTCTTCTTGTGTATCCTTTGTCACTGAGAAAGTGCAACTCTCGTTGTAAGTGTAAATATACTACCTTTCTACACAGCCATACCCCATTTTTCCCAAAAGTATCACAAAAGGTGGCCGCCATTTACTTGGTGAATATACAGCCTTCTGCAGAAGGAAGAGTCTGTTATTAAAATAACCCGAGTGTGACCCAGCAGAAGACACTACTGCCTCTAAATTCCCTGTCCTACACGGAGTCCACGAGTTCTTTGTTTTATTAATAATAAATACTTTGAACATCCTAGGCTTCCACTGCTTTCTCAGATAAGGAGTGAAGCAGGTCTTTGTAGACAGCAGAGTTCATGAACCGCGGGTACGAGTCCCTGTGCATCAGGGTGTAGATCTGCAGCTGGGCGTCATCGAAGATGTGCGGGGACGGCTCGGCCATGCTTCTGTTGATGGTCTCCCTCACGCGGGAGTCCAGGCTGACCTGCCGGCAGGGACACATGGGGCTGTGTCAGACAAGGGCCTCTTTGGACATACACCCCAACTCCCATACCTTGTTTGGTTCTTTAAAAATCCCAGACCCAACAAGGTCATCCCCAAACCTAAGCTGTTGAAAGAGGAACTGAACACAACAGTGGTCCCAAACTTCAGAGGCATCAGAAGCCCCTGGAAGGCTCGTTAAAAGAGAGTGCGGGGGGCCCCCCCAGAGCTTCTGACCCAGTGGATCTGGGGGCGGCTGACAGTTTGTATTTCTCATGAGTTCTCTCGGTGATGCCGGTGGGGGTCGCACTGCTTTAGAAAACCACAACGCCGCTCTACGTCTTTAAAGTGGGGGGACTCTGGCCGCAAGGAAGAAAGGTAGCGCACATTGACTTACCACTGGCGAACTGCCTAAGAACACTAGGACGAAAACCTGGAGCTCCAGGCTGGGGTCAGGCAGAAGTGACCCGAAGCACCGTGGAAGGGTCAATGCCACAGGCTTGGGCTTAACTCCCGGCTCTGTCGCTGTTTGGCTGTGGGACCTCAGGCAAAGTGAACTGTGCCCTGAAGAATTGCTCCCTAGGGACCTACCCGGCGGTCCAGTGGTTAAGACTCCGAGCTCCCAGTGCAGGGGGCGTGGGTTCGAGCCTTGGTCCGGGAACTAAGATCCCGCATGCCGCGGGGTGCGGCAAAAAACCCCAAACAACCTGCTCCATAAAGTAGGGGTGATGAAGGTGGTAGCTGGTCAGGGCTTAATGAGAATGAATTCAAAGTGTGGGGAGTCCACGACGTCCCAGGAGATGCTGGCTCCTTGCACTCCGATGTCTGCTCGTCCTGGACGAAGCGCATCCCAGACCAGAGCAGCCCGCGGGAGCCAGACAGCCGAGAACAGGACAGTGATTCACACGCCTTCTCTGCCACGTGAGGAACCTCGGCTGGACCATCTCTGCACCAGGGGGGCAGGATAGATACGCAACGCATGTGCCATCGTTTAATATAAAACTGAAAGTGTGCTTATCCAAGTCACCGAGCACGGGCTTCAGTGATCTGTCTTTCCAGATGCATCTATCCACCTCCTCCTGGGAAGGCTGGGACCGCTTATCCCCAGCAAGTCAGGGTCCTGCTCACGCTCTTCCTCCCTCTGGCTTTGTAATGGGCACAAAGCCCTGCTGACGCCGCCTCTTTGACGCGGCTCGAATCCGGCCACCTCCCCCCGCCTCTCTGCCGTGACCCTCGTGGAGGTCAGCCACCACCTCGATGGCATTTGTTCACCGGCCTCCTGACTGGCCTCGGGCCGGCAGTCCAGGGCCTCTCCGCACCACCCCCAGACCCAGCACTCGGCTCCAGACCTCGTGCTGGTGTCGGTGGGCTCAGGATCAAGCGCAGAGCTTGCAAGTTCCAAGTTTAACCTTAGGAGGCCCTTTATGACCTGCTCCCACTGGCTCCCCGCCTCCGCCTCACTATTCCACTCAAGAATTCAAGGAACTTGGCATTCGCCTGGAATTTAAAGGAAGAAGAAGCGAGAACTAGCTTGTCTTTGTTCTAGGAGGCTGTCTAGGGGAACTGTCTAGAATGGCCTGGCTACCTGTACTTCTCTGTCAGGTCTTGGTTTCCACATCGCTCCCCGGTCCTGGGAAGCTTCCCAGCCACCCTGAGCTGATCCCCATGGCTGCCCTCACTGCCAGGCCATGCCCTCCTAGAAGCTTCCGGAGTGTGAGGGCCCAGGTCTTAGGAGCTCAGCTCCTGCCAGAGGGGGGACTCGACACTCATTGTGGGCTGAGAGGAGAAAGCCTCCTGCTTGCTCTTGTTAGAAAATTAGACTAAGCATGGGACTTCCCGGGCAGTCCAGTGGTTAAGACTTCTCCTTCCAAAGCAGGGGGTACGGGTTCGATCCCTGGTCGGGGAGCTAAGATCCCACTTTTGCCTTGCGGCCAAAAAAACCAAAAAATAAAACAGAAGCAGTATTGTAACAAATTCAATAAAGACTTTAAAAATGGTCCACATCAAAAAAAAGTTTTTTAAAAAAAAGAAAGAAAATTAGACTAAGCATTGCTGCAGAAAACATCAAAAAATATTCTAGGGGACTTCCCTGGTGGTGCAGTGGTTAAGAATCCACCTGCCAATGCAGGGGACACGGGTTTGAGCCCTGGTCCGGGAAGATCCCACGTGCCGCGGAGCAACTAAGCCCGTGCGCTACAACTACTGAGCCTGCGCTCTAGAGCCCATGAGCCACAACTACTGAGCCTGCAAGCCACAACTACTGAAGCCAGTGCGCCTAGAGCCCATGCTCTGCAACAAGAGAAGCCACCGCAATGAGAACCCCGCGCACCGCAACGAAGAGTAGCCCCCGCTCACCACAACTAGAGAAAGCCCGCGCACAGCAACAAAGACCCAACGCAGCCAAAAATAAATTAAAAAATACATTCTAGTTCACAAACAGTTAAGGCGCAAATGGAACTGTTTCATTCTCTACAACCTCCATCTGAAGACCGTCCCTCAAGTGCTGGTGGGGACAGGGTCTGCTCAGGACGGGAAATGGACACAGGGTTGCTGAGGGTGGTCACCCGGGGTGAGCCCGCTCTGCCCGGCGTGGGCAGGACTTCACATCGTTCCCTTGTCACTCTTCCCAAATGTTCAGGCAAGTGGGGACCTCCCCTTCCTACACAGGAGGGAACCGAGGTGCAGAGAGACTCAGAAACACACCCGAGGTCATGCAGCTATTAAATGAGAGAACTGGCGCTCAAACCCCAGTGCATCTGACCCCAAGGTCTACGCTCTTAAACTTTTCAAGTTTTTACATTTCAAGTAATAGATGCTTATATTTGGGAGGAAAGGGTCGTCTTTTTATATCATCTTTGCTTTACAAATTTGCCAAGTTTTTTGGTTGTATAATGCTTTGAAAGACAGTGATGAAAAACCTTGCCTTAAAAAATAAAAAGGAAAGTCATGACAAAATAAAACTATGTGGAAGCCACACATTAAAGGACAAAAATCTCTTGCTTTTTGTTAACCCCAAATGGAAAGAACTTTCTGGACTTCGTATCCGTACATCTGTCAGTGGAACATCTCCAACTTACTGCAAACTTAAAGAAGCGAAATTGAGTCCCACTGTCTTTCTCCCAAGCACGGTCCCCACCCTGTCTGCCTAAACCAGACGTGCAGTCATTGCAGACTCAGATCAAAGCCATCCTCTCTGGCTTCTCTTCAGCTGGCCTGGTTGGACCATCGTCATGTCTGGGTTGGAATTCGTCCTCTAACTGGCCCCTGCCTCTGGTCTTCTTTTCCTAATCTATCATGTAGTCTTCAAAAATCCAAGTTTGGTGATATTACCAGGCTAAAGTCCAAGCTCTCCCCGGGATAAACCTCAGAAAGCCTCAGCCTGGTCCGCAAACCTCTCCAGGCTCTCGGACCATCCTCTTTTCCTAAACGTTCCTCCTGCTGTTGGCCACCGGCCCCAGTTGTTTGGTAAGCACTCTACCCTTCAGCCACCAACCTTCTGACGCTTTCACGGTTCCTGTGACCCCATGCTCTTATCCTTGGCCCATCTAGTCCTGTCCCCTGGGATGCCTTCATCCCACTGCGTTTCTGGTAATTTCCTCCTCACTATCCTTGGCCCATCCATGGCCTCTCCAGGTACCTCTTCCTCATGCCCCCCGCCCCCCAGTGATGGCTCGTCCCCCAGCCCGTCACGACCCCAAGACGTCGCACCCGGGGCCCCATGTCTGCTGCCCCCTTGTCTGTGAGCTCCCTGACAGGAGAGGTCCTGTTGTATTAGCTTTACATTCTGAGCAGCACGTGTGGGGTTTTACCATCGGAGCTACAAGGCACTTAGGTTTGAGGCCAATGTAACCTCCTAGATTTTAGATTTGGAAGAATGAAAACTGAGAGATGGAAGCTTGATGATTTCACTCATCTGATCATTTCTCTGATGTCACAAAGGGACACTCTGGGGCGAACCTCTGCAACATCAGCATCATATTAGTGATGCTCATTCCACCTAAAATCAGGATGCCTGTAAACAAGATTTTGCTCAGATTAAAAGGATAATTCTATTTAAAGGAATGCTTATAGGGTGTCATTTAAAAACAGTGTTTAGGGGCTTCCCTGGTGGCGCAGTGGTTGAGAGTCCGCCTGCCGATGCAGGGGACACGGGTTCGTGCCCTAGTCTGGGAGGATCCCACATGCCGCAGAGCAGCTGGGCCCGTGAGCCATGGCCGCTGAGCCTGCGCGTCCGGAGCCTGTGCTCTGCAACGGGAGAGGCCACAACAGTGAGAGGCCCGCGTAGAGCAAAAAAAAAAAAAAACAGTGTTTACAGCAAAATGCATAGATGCCTACTTCTAGAGAATCGGATGGAAGTTATAGATCCTTTTCCCAGGAAAATGCACACAGTCTTTGATTTCGGGGGACACTTGGCACCCATTGGTGGGACCACCCTCCAAGGCGTTTGAACACGATGAATGGTGGAGCAGCCCTAAGCAGGCCGGGTGACCAGACACTGAAGGGGTTCCTTTCACCCACGGCCTCCTGGGGGACATTTCTGGTGGGTACGTACCTCTTTAGGAGAAAGAATAGAAACGTAGTCTTCATATATTATTCTTGCTTTCTCTTCGATCATGGTTTTATTAGCTTCTTTCTTCAGTTCCTCACACGCCATCCAGAAGAGCATGTTTTCTTCACTGAACTCCGTTCGGAGAAATTCCCGGAAAGCGTTCCTTCCCGCGGGCGTGAGCATGAGCTTGTCGAAGGACTGGGCCCAGGCGCTGGCCTCCTCCAGGGTGGGACCCGGGCTGGGCGGGGGCGGGAGGAAGGGGTGAAGGGAGCAGACGTTGGTGGCTGATGTGAATTTCATCCCGAGAAACGCGTCTCTCTCGCTCTGAGAATGAAAATGTGCCCTTAGGCCCTTTTAGCCAGAGAAAGAGCTGTTCTCATTTCCTTGCGCCTTGGGCAGAAACACGTGTGGCACCTTCCAACTGTCTAGCTGGACGGCACCACTGCTGCCAAAGGGCTTGCAAACCAAACTGCTGGAATAACTGCTAAGAACAAGCCTGTACATCTAGGCACATCCTGGCAAAGGTTTTAAATTATAAAAGTAAAACAAAAAATTCTTAACAACCATCTGACCACAAAGTCCCCAGGCGGCTGTGATAGACCCAAGTCAGACCTGACCACCTGGCTTCCAGAACAGTCATGGGGCAGTGTCTGCCCAGGGTTCTAAAAGATTCAGAAGAGAATGTTAAAGAGAAAAAGAAAAGAAGATAAGTTATGTCCAGTAACTACAAGTGATGAACAGCAATGACGAACTGAGCACTTACGGATTCACCTTTTACCTGGAGACCTAGGCCATCGGCAGCACCGCACTCACCTGGGTGCTAGGTCCACACACTGCCCTCTGGACGCCCCCCTCCATCCCCAATGGAACTGCTATTCTTGATTTTGGGGCTTACCCTGTTTTAGTTTATTTTTACTTACACTTTCATTATATTGAGGCCAGAAAACACAATCTGTTTAACAATGATCCTTATTAATTTCTTTTCCCTTACCCTTTTTCTTTTCATAGTTTTTATGGATGTATCCCTGAAGAATATATTCTTTAGGTTTTTTTTTTTAAGACTCTACTTTTATTTTTATTTTATTATTTATTTATTTATTGGCCATGCCTCGAGGCTTGTGTGATCTTAGTTCCTTGACCAGGGATTGAACCCACGCCCCCTGCAATGGAAATGCAGAGTCCTAACCACTGGACTGCCAGGGAATTTCCCTTCCTGGACAATTCTGATAGTTGAATTCAGCCTACTCATTTTTGTGATTCCATGTTTAATTGGTTTAAATATTTCAGAGACCATTACTTTATATTTGATTGCAGATAATTCTAACATCTGAAGTCTTTTGACCTCTAAATCCAAGTGTTGTTTCTACTGACTCTCATTTGTGGTGGGTTGTGTCCTTCTAGTTTTGTAATTTTTGGTTGGTCTTAATCTTTGGGAAACTGAGAGTCACATTTGATGGTATTGCCTTTCCTCCAGAGAGGATGTGTGTGTGCTTCCTACAGACTGGGGACCACTTCTGCTCCTTTCGTGGACCAGGGCTGGATCCTGGAGTCCTGGCTTTAAGCTCCTTGCCCTACGCCCTCTGCACTGGCTCTGAGAGAAAACCCTTCTGTCCTGTGCTTAGCAGTCACTGCTCAGGGCTCTGCTTAGTTTATATTTGGTTTTGCTTTTCAGGTGCTTTGTCCTTTTCCTTACTTTCTGTGAGCCCAGTATTGCAAAAACTTTTAGACTTATGCAAAATCTGTTCTTCTGTCTTGGGAAGGCCCCCAGATGATCTAATCTGCCATACTGCCAAAGGCTCTCTCTCCATTTAGTTTTGGGAGGTAAACAGTGTATTGCCAAGAATTTGGTATGTAGCGAACCTGTCCTAATTATATGATGATGATAGAAAAAACTCTCTCCCATATGCAAAGTTTACAATGTAAATTCTATGTCCTTTTCCTATCTTTAAGATGGATTATAAGTGACCCAGCAGAGAAACATCAGTGAAAAGCTGAAGACCAGAGAGTTCGCTGATGCTTCGGTGGTTAGGATTCCAGGCTTTCATTGCCATGGCCCAGGTTCAATCCCTGGGTGGGGAACTGAGATCCCATAAGCCACGTCGCACGGCCAAAAAAAATAAGAAAGCTGAAGACCAGCCAAAATGGGTCATAGAAAGCGAGTAGTCAGCTGAGCCAGCAGTGAGACACAGACAGATAAACAGTCATTTCAAGTTTAGTTTCAAAGTTAGATTCAGTGTGTATAGATGAATCCTATGTAAGTACAACTGTGTGGAAATGCATAGATAGTTCCTTTGAGGATACGTAAAAAAACTGTTGATGGTTTATATTTGGAGATTGGGACAAGGTCTGGAGTAAGAAGAGGACAACTGAGCTTTTATTGTAAAACTTTTGTACCGTCTGATTTCTGTTTTTTATAACAGGTGTTTAAGCTTTTCATCATGAAAAGAGTATTCTGTATGAAAACATAAATCTCTATCATAACCAGTAAAATTAGTTTTGAAAGAAATATATATATACATGTTTTTTGGCTATGCGGCTTGTGGGATCTCAGTTACCCCACCAGGGATTGAACCCGGGCCACAGCAGTGAAAGCCCAGAATCCTAATCACTGAACCACCAGGGAACTCCCTGAAAGAAATATTTTAAAAGATGCTTAAAAGATAATTTAAAAATAGTAACTTAAAGCAATCTACATAAACATACCGGATTCTTTTTAGATAGGTTAATTAAATTGGCAAGGCTTAGTAAAGAATGCTAAATTAAAACAAAAAGAATGCTAAGTTATGTTCCTTAAATATGGGGATTCAAAATATATCTTCTTACTCCTTTTAATTTAAGAAATACATATAAAAGAATGACTGAAAAACTTAAGGGTAATCAGTAGTACCCTTTAAAAAGAGAGAGAGAGAGAGAGAGAGAGAGAGAGGGAGAGAGAGGGAGAGAGAGGGAGAGGGAGGGAGAAAACATATCTTTTCCATAGTACCAAAGAACCTAGAAGCAAAGAAAGCACAGTTCATACAGTAAAAAAAAAAAAAAAGAAATAATTAGGGGGTATTGTAAGTAGACAGTCAACAAACATTGTAGAAGATTAAACATATCCGTAATCATCAAGACAACTGACCCAATGTAATTGGATTTTAATTCCCAGTTGAGTGACAGAGACTCAAACTGGGCGAAAATCCAACATAATGCTATTTTCGGGAAGCATACAAAATACTACCAAAAATTATAAACAAACAGGCAAAGATATGTGAGGGAAATGTAGATGAATAAGATTAATATCTAAATAGAAATGGAAGCAAAAGGCATCAAATTGGATAAAGAGTCATTTTATATTATTGGATATGATTGAGAACAAATAATGGCCGATATACATGGAATCCTTCCCTCTTGCCTGGCTCTGTTCTCAGTGCTTTACTGGTTACTCAGTGCTCACGACAACCCTTCTTTGGCTGAGTCACAATACACTGTTATTATCCCCATTTTACACATAGGGAAACTGAGGCAGAATGTGGCTGCTAAGTGCCCAAGGTCGTACAGGCAGGGTGGACAGAGGCAGGACCAGACGAGGGCTTTCTGGTTCCAGACAGAACTCAAAGCCTCAAGCCTTGGTGCAGGATTCAGTACACTGAAATATATAAGATAAAAGCTGTTTTTAACAGACTCATGAATTGTGGAAGATTTTAATATGCATCCTAGACTTTGAAATATCTGGGTAAAAATAAATAAAATAAAGAATGAAGAAAAATATTTTAAGTAAACTTTTAGGTTACTTGTTTTTTGCCCCCCTCAAAAATAAATAATTTAAGACAAGACCTATTTGAACAATGCTTTTAGGATATTTGTCTATTGCCTGCACTTATGTTGGCATAACACAAAGAAAAGGAATAAGAATAGGTAAGTGGAAGTAAATCCATAGATAATACAGGAAGGAAAAAAGACAATTTTAAAATTTGGCATTATGGAAAGTAATTTGTGTGTTTTTCCAACGTTTTTCTCAAAATACTTAAAAAATGATACATTTACTAAAGTATAAATTTATAGTTAAGAAAAAAAATGGACCTTTAAAATTTTCCTGAAACCCTAACTTGTGTATTTCATTATGTTCTTTTTATTTAAAAAAGTAAATCACATAAAAAGAAAATGATGTCATATGTTTTGCCAAGAAGCATCAATTTCTATTTGTGATTAACAGGCATTAGATTAACAGTGGAACTGATTTTTCTCCCTGTCATACAATGAATTAAAAGGAATTCTGCAGAGACTTCCCTGGTGGTCTAGTGGTTAAGACTCTGAGCTCCCAATGCAGGGGGCCTGGGTTCAATCCCTAGTTGGGGAACTAAGATCTTGCATGCCTCACGGCATGGACACAAAATAAATAAATAAATAAATAACTTAAAGAAAAAAAAGAATTCTGCAGAGTGAAAATGTGATGCAACTTATGATTTGATATTATTAAATTGCAGTTAGAGAAACTGTGTGTTCTATTGAAACAAAAATGCAAAAAAAAATCTGGTTGAGAATCTATGAGAGGATGGATGTTCACTAAACTTATTTTGATCATCATTTCATGCCGTATACAAGTCAAATCATTATGCTGTTCTCCTTAGGCTGACACGGTGCTGAATGTCAATTATATCTCAATAAAACTGGAAGGAAAAAATAATAAGGTTAGCATTTCTGTCGATTTAGTGAGTTAAACACTATGAGATTTTACCTTTCTTCACAGGTGGGAAGGTCTTCTGTTCTGAGCTCATAGGAAGCAGTCCTGAGTGTCTGTTCCTCTTGGTTTCTAACAGTGAGACTGCAAGAAATAAGACAGACACGTGTTAGTTGAGATCATTCTGTATCAAGGAAGGATTTTTTACAAATATTTCAGAGAACTCCAGGTTACCAAGTAGAATTAATTTCTTTTCTTGATAAAAGTGACAAGTCTTTGTTTTCTTAAGAAAACCAAAAGTATGACAATAAAGTGTTAGCAAAATTAATTCTATTTATAATACTATGGTCTACACTCATTGAGAGAGTTTACATTTAGAATAATAATTCTTTTCATAAAACATGTCCATTAGAAATTAGTAAAAAGTTCAGATTTTCAGGAATGTTTTCGGTTTTCATTTTGTTTCCTGAACCTTGAAAAGAGGTATACATTCTCCAGACTTGGTTTCCCAGTGAAAATGGAGATTTTATGTATTTACAGGCACACATATGAAAGTATGAAAGAAAGCCAGGAAAGTGTACAATCAAAATCTCTATTGTACCTTTCAAGAGAGTTTGTTTCCTTATACACGTTTTGTACCTTCATTTGTAAATTTATTCCAGGTATTTCTGTTGTTATAGTAAATGGAATTTTCACTTCCATCTCATCTTCTAACTTTATTGTTTGTACGTTTGAAGGTAATTTCTTAATAGCTTTACTGAAGCATCATTTTTACATCATAAAGTTGCCTCTTTAAAGTGTACAACTCAGTGGTTTTTAGCATAATCACAAGGTTGTATGACCCTCACTACTATCTAATTTCACAACATTTTCATCACCCCGAAAAGAAGGCCCAGACCTGTTGTCAGCCACTGCTCATGACACACTACCTCTGACCTACACCAGCCCTCAACATACACTAATCTGCTTCCTGTCTCTAGAGATATGTCTATTCTTTTTCATTGAATGAAAGATTCTTTAAATTCTACAGTGCTTTACAATTTTCGAAAGTTTCACACACATGCTTTCGTACAATCCCATAGTAACCCTTTTCTCCGCCACCCCTTTATGGCCGCTTCCCCTTCCCTCTCCCCAGTGGTAACCACTAGTTTGTTCTCTAAGACATGTCTGTTCTGGATCACACCATATGTGGTCCTTGGTGGCTGGCTTCTTTCACCTGGCATACTGGTTTAAGGTTCATTCATGTTGTAGCATGTTTCACGACATTATTCCTTTTTGTGCCTGAATACTATTCCATTGCCTGGATATATCACAATTTGTTATCCATTCATCGGCTGATGAACAGTTAGGTTGTTTGCACGTCGGGGCTATTTGTAAATAATTCCACTATGGACAGTCATGTACAAGTTTTTGTGTGGCTGTCTGTTTTTATTTCTCCTGTTTAGATACCCAGGAGTGGAAATGCTGTCATGTCGTAACCCTATTGTTAACATTTTGAGGAAGGCCCAAACTGTTCTCCAAAGCAGCTGCACCATCTCACACGCCCACCAGCAATGTTGGAGGGAGCCAATTCCTCCACACCCTTGCCAACACTTACTGTTGTCTGTCTTTCTTATTCTAGCCATTTAGGTGGTTATGAAGTGGTATCACATTGTGCTTTTGGTTTGCATTTTGCTAATGACTCATGACATTTGAGCATCTTTACAAGTATTTATCAGCTAGTTGTACATCTTCTTTGGAGACATATCTATTCAGATCCTTCACCCATTTTTAAATTGGTTTGTCTTTTTATTTTTGAATTGTAAGAGTTCTTGACATTCTGGAAGCTATTATTTTTTGTCAATTTGATTTCTCTCTTTTGTGTTTGTGTCAGCTTAGCAACAATTCCCCTGGCATTCTCAAGGGAATTCTCATATCATCAGCAAACAGGGAGCTTTTCCTCTTCTTTCCCAATCCTTAGGCCTCCAGTTGTTTTTTCTTGTCTGATCCTTAAAGCACAGTATTGAATAATAGGGAAGATCCTGGACAGCCTTGCCTTGTTCTTTTTTTAAAAAATTGATTATTTATTTTTGGCTGCGTTGGGTCTTCGTTGCTGTGTGCGGGCTTTCTCTAGTTGCATCGAGCAGGGGCTACTCTTCGTTGCAGTGCGTGGGCTTCTCATTGCAGTGGCTTCTCTTGTTGCGGTGCTTCTCTAGGTGTGCGGGCTTCAGTAGTTGGGGCACATGGGATTAGTTGCTCTGCGGCATGTGGGATTTTCCCGGACCAGGGCTCGAACCCATGTCCCCTGACTTGGCAGGTGGATTCTTAACCACTGCGCCACCAGGGAAGTCCCCCTTGCCTTGTTCTTGATTTTAGCAGGAATGCTTTTAGTTTCCCATTAATATCAAAATGGATTTTTATCGTTGATTAGTTGAGTTTGCTTTATCTTACTATTGCCTCTGTACTGTCTTTTCTATTTTTTTATTATGCCTTTCCTTAACATTCTTTACACCATTTTATAAATGTCTTTTATTCTATTTTCAGGCATTTATGAATTTTCAGTAATTGTGTGTTTGTGTGTAGCTCTATTTTTCTTTTAAGTGCAGTCATTAGCCATGCAGGAACTCCTTTTTCTTGTTGTTTTCATGACGCCAGGGCTAACAGTTTCAGTAAATGATGGTTTCTTAAAACAAAAACAAAAACGAATTTGAAAAGCATCTGGGTGCTCCGCTCTCTGCAGGAGTATTAATACTGCCCGACGTCACAGACTTCTTTCATAAGAGAAAACAGTACTACACAGCGGGTATGAAAAAGCAAAGAGGAAAAGGAAGGATGAATTTGACACAAGATTCTTAAAAGAACTGTAAGTTGTATTATGAATAAATAATGCAATATGTACTTAAGCTTTGGCATTTTTTCCATGTCTCATTTTTTTAAAAGTAGGAATATTTCTTAGTAGACAACGTGTTCTTGAAAAACAGTAATATATTTTGTGTCAACTTTTTGAACCTGAATTTATTTTTATTGTTAAAGTAGAATAAGAAAATGTTGATAGAAGCCAAAATAGTTGCTCACCACTTTGAAGAAATATTCAATAAAAGAAGACCCCTGCTTAGGTCTCTTTTGGTAAAGTTTAGAGTTGTTATAAAGAGGAAAAATGTCTTCAGTCTTCTAGAAAGGAAAACAAAAAGTTTATTTTCAAGAGATCAAGACTCTGCATGACTTCTTTTATAAAATGAAACGCCTGAAGGCCAGAAAGCAGGATTCTGAGAAAGATAATACAAGGGCTTAGAAAACTAATTGCCATTTACCTTTCTTAAAAATGGATTCTTGTAAACGAATAAAAAAAATCACTCTGAAAAACAAAAATGGACTCACTGTGTACTATCAACATGGGTAAATCTCAAAAGCATGTTGTGAAAAAAATCAAGGAAATCAAATATTGGAACAGTTGAAGTTTTCCACGCACTTTTTTCCCAACCTATGTCCCTCTTTCTTCTCCTGAGATAACCACCACACTTATTTTTGTGTTTTTTATCATTACAATTCACAGTTACCCTACCCTCTCTAAAAATGTATAAATAAATAAATAAAAATATATAGATATGCACATATTTCCAAACTTTGTAAATATGCATTGCTTTACAAGTTGCTTTTTCTCCTTTAAAAGCACATGCATTTAAAAGCCGGATGGTGTCACATTACATAACTACACCACAAAGCATCTATCCAGATATTTTCAGTTTTTCTCAATCAGATTAATGCCGTTATGACCCCTCTCACAGGGTGAATCATGATGCAATGAATGTTCATGTACAAGTCTTTGGATGAAATGTGTTTTTATTTTTCCTGCTAGCACATTTTAATATTTTAATGTAGCCAAATTTATGAATCTCTTCCTTTTACAGATTTTCCTCTTTCTTTTTAAAAGTAATTCTTCCCAACACCAAGATCATAAAGATATTATCTTGTGTCTTCCTCTTGGATATTCACGTTTAGGCTTTTAAGCCATCTGGAGTTGATCTTGGGAGATTAATTTTTTACATGATGCAATATAGGAATATAAATCTGTTTCTATGGATTTGGATACCAGGTAGGGTGACCAACCTTCCCAGTTTGTCTGGGGCTCATGGGTTTTCTGGGACATAGGACTTTCAATGCTGAAACCAACCAGGCAACTGGGATGAGCTGGTCACTTAATGCCAGGAATCTGGGTATTTATAGAATAGCTCATTCTTTCTTTTGCTAAAGCCACCTTTGCCACATGCTGATAAAGTTTTCAGTATTTTTTTTTTTAATTTTTAAAAATTAAAAATTTTTTTGGGGTGCATTGGGTCTTTGTTGCTGTGCACGGGCTTTCTCTAGTTGTGGTGAGCGGGAGCTACTCTTTGTTGTGGTGCACGGGCTTCTCTTGTTGCGGAGCATGGGCTCTAGGCATGTGGGCTTCAGTAGTTGTCGCATGTGGGCTCTAGAGCGCAGGCTCAGTAGTTGTAGCACGCGGGCTCAGTAGTTGTGGCATGCGGGTTTCAGTAGTTGTGGCTTGCGGGCTCTAGAGCGCAGCCTCAGTAGTTGTAGCACGCGGGCTCAGTAGTTGTGGCTCGCGGGCTCTAGAGCAAAGGCTCAGTAGTTGTGGTGCACGGGCTTAGTTGCTCTGCAGCATGTGGGACCTTCCCAGACCGGGGCTTGAACCCGTGTCCCCTGCACTGGCAGGCGGATGCTTAACCACTGCGCCACCAGGGAAGCCCCAGTATTTCTTTTATTGCCTTCCCTTGATGTGGAAAAATCGATGTTCCATTTCTGACTAAGCATAAATATCATTAATTTTGAAAGAAAATGTTCTTATAGTTTTTTCCTAAGAAAGACCGAGGTATTTGATTTGTTGATTGTTAACATGAGGTTATTTGTTTATGGCTCTGGATTTACACTTTCTAACACAAAATTAAATACCAAGTTTTACAGCTGTGTTTGCTTCTTTTGTATTCATCAGTGTTACTTGTTTCCCATGACTGCCCTCTGGGTTCACTTTTTACCCTTTTTACCCTTGAATGCATCCTTAGTTCTTTAGGGAGGGTCTGAAGGCAGTTACCTCTCTTGGCCTTTGTATGTCTGAAAATGCCTTATGTTACCTACACTCCTGAGTTATAGTTTGACTAAGTTTTCTGTTACTTTGCTCCCGTACTTTGAAGACATTGCTCTCTTGTCTTTCGTAGACACACGTACCACGTGCTACACGGGTGCTGGCTGTGATGAGGATGTCCAGGTACAGATTTATATTTTATTTATAATTTATATTTTATTCACCCTGGGTGACGTTAGCAGGAGGAGGCTGCTCTGGGACCCATCACCACCTGTCGCCCATACACCATCAGTCCCAGACATTGTTCAGGCCAGGGTCCCCACCTCCTGTGCCATCCCAAGGCACCAGAGCAGGGAAGGGGGGACGGGGTAAATGCCAGGTGGCATCCCTCCTGCACAGGGACACCTTTGCACACGTCTCAGGCATCATCTCACTGAGCCTGATGAGCAGAGTGAAAGGGTGGAAAAGGGGCCTCAGTGCAGTCTCTTCACCCCTGGCAGGTCCCCTCCCCGACTAGCGGGGGTCCTGGACACCTCGGTGCGTCGGGGGTGCCAACGCGCCCTTTCCTCCCATCTCCTGCCGGGTCCTCTAGACCCCTTGTCAGGGCTGAAGGCTCACTTTAAACTCCGGGCTGCTAGGCTCTGGTCAGCCACTCTCCCCCATATTCCCACTTGAGTCTGGGGTTCCATCCCGAATGAACAGACCTCCCAGCAGCAGGGTAACGTCCATCCTCAGAGGCACCGGCCTGGAACTTTTTGGAAATTAACACCAGCCCGAGGCAAGCAGGAACAGCCCAAACCGTCCTGGACTTTTCACCTTCAGCCTCCAGCCCGCCCACCCCCAGTTCTAATGGTTCTACCTCCCTGATCAATCCCAGTTTTCCTTCTTCTCCACGGGATAGTGAGGTCTGGTCTAACCTGCAGTCAAGCCCAAATAAATTTACAATAATTGAATTGCCTAAAGCTATGCACACATTTGGCTGTCACGAAGCACGTTTCATATCCGAGATTTCAGAAATGCAACCTAAGGTTCCCGTGATTTCTGGGTGTAAATCAGCTCCGTTTCTCCAGATCTTCAACAGTGACTCAAATGCTCAAGTTGTATCTCTTTTTTTAAAGCAATGATTGTGTATCTTCCACTACTAGTAAGTGAGCCTATATTTTTAGATTTTCCTCTCTCTGTCAAGCTTAGTTTTTGACATTTTTCTTTATTTAAAAACAATATTGATAAAACAGAAGCAGCAGAATATAAAATGCAGGCGCATTCTCCTTCATAACCCTAAACTTAAAGACCCAGATTAAATCCTAAGCCCTCCATGAAGCCTTTGTTACCAGCTGGAGGGCCTTGAGTTCACTCCTTTCTGCTCAGATATTCATATTCAGTCGTCAGCTGCCTTAGATTGTTCTTTAGATATTTGATATACAGTAGTTAGCCTGATTTCAGGGGTTTGCATATGTCTCTCCAGAGCTAGGATGCAGCCTCCTCTTGGGTTTGTTTGTTTGTTTTTGCTGTCGTCCATTACAGAACCCACATCAGAGGCAGGCATACAGCAGCTGCTTAAAAGCACTTACTGCATTCATCATCAACTGGCACCATTCAGGGTGCCGTTTTCCTACCAGGAGCACGTTCATGAAAAGCCGCAAACCTTACCAAGAACAGCTACAACAGCAGCACCAGCAGAAGCAGCAAGCGTTGGACCCCCGGTTCCCCACTCCGTGCTGGCCTGGGGCGGAGGCTGCGGGCCCTTGGGCTGCGCACACCTGCCGCTTTCGCATCTCCATGCGTTCTGATCCCATCGGCTGCAACAGGGAAAGTAAAAGGGGGGCGGGGCAGGGTTAGCACCACAGAAGCTGGAGATTCCGATTCCGTTGTCGTTTGGATCATTGAGAAGATGCAGTGTGACTCTCCCCAGATCATTTCTGCTAATTCTGGTAAAATTTGGTGCTTACAATCCATTCATTGACCAAACATTTATTCCCTGTCTAGAAGCACTGTGATAAATTCTAGGAGTGAAACGACGAATGGGGGGTCCCTGTGCTAAGGCGCTCACAGTTGGATCAAGGAGACAGACGCTGGCATCACATCCCTCAGACATCGCGGTGAGGACCTACCACAGGTGCGTTTCACAGCTCGAGTCCCCCCACCCCCGGCCCCCGCTGGACCATCGTGAGGAGGGGGCAGTTACAGGGGCAGCTGGATCGCAGCTGCAAAGCCCTTGGAGAGGCGCCCGCGCGCAGTCCTGCTCAGGGATGCCCAGGACGCGAGCCCGGCTCAGGACAGTGACCCACACCCATCCTGCCACCTGTAGGGACGGTGCCCTGGCCTTCCTCCCTGGACACTGCGTGGTCAGAAACCGCTTCATCCCTCACCTTGCCTGAGAACTACAGGAATGGTTGAAGGAGAGAAATATAAACGCAGCATAAGAAACGAGAAATTGCTGTGTCCGTTTTTATTTTTGATACAATGGTTTGAATTGTTGGTAGGGTAAAAAAAAAAAATCCAATCTGTGTTAAAGAACCTTAAGTAGATCCTTGGAATCAAATTCTGAATTTGATATTCTATTCCAACATTAGATTTATCTATCCCTACTATTACTTATCCTTATATGCTGTTGGACTTTTGTTTTAATTATCATACTTTTATTGTATGTTTTCATATTGGGTAAGTTCAATTCTCTTCATGAATTAAAACCAGGGAGTTCCCTGGTGGCCTAGTGGTTAGGATACTGGGCTTTCACTGCTGTAGCCGGGGTTCAGTTCCTGGCCGGGGAACTGAGATCCCACAAGCTACCATGGCACAGCCAGGGCAAAAAAAAAAAAGGTTATGAATTAAAACCAAAAAACGTTTTTGGCTGTTCTTGCCTGTTTGTGTTCCAGTGGAATTTTGGAATCAGCTCATCAATACCATGTGGGAATCTGATTAGGACCACGCTGGATTTATGAGAAATATTTGTGAGAAATGACATCTGTTTCAGTACCTATCAGGGATGACTGTGTAATATGGAAGAACCATTGTTCTATTACAAGTTCATCACTAAAGGGATGTTGCCTATAAGCTTAAATGATACATAACAGCCCATCTCTGAGAACCCTGCCTCCCAGGTAATGAGCGTGAAGCTAAAATACCTTTGTTTAGCTCACAAGAAACATCCTGACCCACAGGGCCCACCTGTGGATGGCTGCAGGAAGGAAGAAATGAACACAGCCCTTCCGGAGGCGGACTAGAACCAGGAAGTGCTCAACTTTACTCCCTCCCCTTTGAGTATAAAAGAAGCCTGAACCCTAATTTGCGGAAGATGGTTCTTTGAGACCTTAGTCCACCAACTTCTTGGTCTGCTGGCTCTCCGGATAAAGTCGCTGTTCCCTGCCTCAACAGCCCGTCTCTTGATTTACTGGCCTGTCCTGCGGCGAGCATAGGAGCTTGGACGGTAACTACTACTCAGGATTGGCCCTTGTCTTTTAATCATCCTGGGATGTACGTTCCAAGACAGAACGAGAGACCCGTCAGAGGGATTTACTGTTCCTTCCTCCACAGCCACAACAGTTCTTACAACATCGTCCACAGCGCCCAGCCTGGGTGGTCCAGCCTCCTGAGTGGACCCCTTTGAATGCCCCTGGGGGAGAAGCCAGGCTCCTCTGGCATCACTTTCTCACCGCATCCGCGGCATTTCAGTGGAGCCAGAGCCTGACAAGGGTTTCACTTCATTCAGGACACGGAGAGGCAAGGACACGCCAGTACAGTCTCCAAACAAAGATGCTTTCAGCCAAAGATGCTCCGGGTAACTTATTTTCTCAGAGATACCGATGCACCTTGCCTCATTAAAAACAAAATCCCCATTGCTTCTCAAAAGAAGGAAGGATTGTGACGTGGTCACGTCAGTGGGTTTCAACGTTCTTGCGAGACTGGGTCTCCCCAGTCGGTCATGAAATAGCTATTCATTTAAACCCTGTCTTATGTACAGTTCAAGAGTTGTCCTCAAACAGGTTCTGCATATTTTTGATAGGTTTTTTTCCTGAATATTTTAGAGGTCAATTTTTGCTGCTGTTGTAAATACCTCCCCCAGCCCCATGTTTCTAAATAGTTACTTCAGAGTCTAGGCAGGTTAATGACACTCTATCTGACCTCTCTATTGACTTCTCTTAGTTTTAGGAGTCTTCCTGTTAATTCTCTTGTTAGAATCTCTTGTTTCCTAGTTAGATACTGTCTATAAATAATCACACTTTACTTCCTGTCCCTTTCCAAGGTATATACCTCTTTCCTCTCCTTGGTCTTACTTCACTGGCCAGGAAGTTCAGTAAATATTGAAAAGTAGAAATACTGTCAGGCACTTTTGTTTTCTTCATGACTTTAATAAGAAGACAGTATTTTCCCTGTATGTGTGATGTGTGTCAGAGTTTTCTGGGAGAAGATAACTTTACCAAGTTAAGCACGTTTTCTTATATTGCTTACATAGTATAAAGTAAGTTGTGCCAGCCTATCTTAATAGTTAACATATTTTATTTGCTCATACACACCTATTTCTTTGTAAATACAGTTGTCCCTCAGCACCCATGGGGGACTGGTTCCAGCACCCCCAGGATACCAAAGTTCACAGATGCTCAAGTCCCTTACATAAAATGATGTGGTATTTGCACATAACCTGTGCACATCCTCCTGGATGCTTTAAATTATCTCTAGATTACTTGTAATACCTAATACAATGTAAAGGCCATGTGAATAGTTGCCAATGCAAGGCAAAATTCAAGTTTTGATTTTTGGAACTTTCTGCAGTTTTTCCCAGTATTTTTGATCTGAGGTTGGTTGAATCCACGGATGCAGAACCTGGGGATAAAGAGTGCCAGCTTGGGCTTCCCTGGTGGCGCAGTGGTTGAGAGTCCACCTGCCAGTGCAGGGAACACGGGTTCGTGTCCCGGTCCAGGAAAATCCCACATGCCGCGGAGCAGCTGGGCCCGTGAGCCATGGCCGCTAAGCCTGCACGTCCGGAGCCTGTGCTCCGCAACGGGAGAGGCCACAACAGTGAGAGGCCCGCGTACCGAAAAAAAAAAAAAGATCTTTTGAGATGATCATATGAATTTCCTCCTTTGAATAGTTAATGAAGTGAATCACATTAATGCATTTCTTTTTTTTTTTTTTTTGGCCACGCTGGGTGGCATGTGGGATCTTAGTTCCCTGACCAGGCATTGAACCTGAGCCCCCTGCAGTGGAAGCACAGAGACCTGACCACTGGACCACCAGGGGAGTCCCAAATGCATTTCTTTTTTTCTTTTTAATTTAATTAAATTAATTATTAATTAGGCTGCATTGCGTCTTCGTTGCTGCGCGCGGGCTTTCTCTAGTTGCGGTGAGCGGGGGCTACTCTTTGTTGCGGTGCGCGGGCTTCTCGTTGTGGTGGCTTCTCTTGTTGCGGAGCACGGGCTCTAGATGCGCGGGTTTAAGTAGTTGTGGCACGCGGGCTCAGTAGTTGTGGCTCGCGGGCTCTAGAGCGCAGGCTCAGTAGTTGTGGCGCACGGGCTTAGTTGCTCCGTGGCATGTGGGATCTTCCTGGACCAGGGCTCGAACCCGTGCCCCCTGTGTTGGCAGGCGGATTGTTAACCACTGCACCACCAGGGAAGCCCCCCAAATGCATTTCTTAATGTTGAATCACACTTACCTTACTAAGTAAACTCTTGTTGGGTCTAAAAGATGATTATTCTTTTATTATACTGCTGAAATTGATTTGGTAATATTTTTTAGGGAGTTTTAAAATCTATTTATCTTTGTTTTTTTCTAAGAGAATTATTTTTTCCCTGAAGATATGTAGAATCTGCCGGTAAAATTACTAGAACCTTTTGGGCATGGCTTGCTGACGATGTTTTCAATTTACTCTTTGATTTCTGTTCTTTTCATAGCTTCTTCCTGGCCTTGAGTCAACATGGTATTTTTCATTTTTTGAAAAAAATCCATCCCTTTCATCTAGTTTTCAAATTTACTGGAACTTTTCATTATTAGTCATCTTAATTGTCAGATCGAGATGCTTTAAATTACAGCAGGCTTGTTCAAAATGCAAATAGGTAGTTGCTTATGGGAGAGTTGCATATTTAGTGTCACTAAATATTTGTAGAGAATTAATTTTTCTAACATCTTTATTGGAGTATAATTGCTTTACAATGGTGTGTTAGTTTCTGCTTAATAACAAAGTGAATCAGTTATACATATGTCCGAGAATTAATTTTTAAAATGTCATAGCTAGTTAATATGAAGACTAACAACATATATTAAATGAATGCTACCTATTTACAAGATTTCAAAAATATGCCATTGTCAATTATGTTAGTTCAGCTCATCCTTTCAGACACTGATATGTGGTCTGATTAGCCAAACTAGCTTGCATCTTTTTCTTCGCCTCCATCTTATGTGTGGGAGAACTCCACACACATTTCATTTCCATTTGCTTTTTCTAAGTAACATGGAATCAGTGCTCCTTTGCTATTGCTATTCTATTCTTCCCCTGGTGTGTGTCTGGCACAGACTGCTGGCCGTCATTTCAGTGTCTGTTGGGATGACCCAAGCATGCCACATACATGAGGCCCCAGTAACTGGCTGCCTTTGCTTGAGGATCCCGAGGCTCAAAAGTTAGATGAATGTAAAACCAATGTCAGTGACCTCCGAAACATTTTCTATAATTTATGGCAGCCTGAGGAAATGGGGAAAACAGGTTGGCAGTTTATTAACTATTCGGATCTTAGCTAAGAGATGACCCTACTCAATCATTGCTTTTCCAGTCCTAGGAACCCAGCATTCAAGAGAATTCTTTCAAAGTTCAAGCAAAAGCCAAGGTAAATAAGGTAAATTCTTTTTTTTTTTTTAGCTTCACTGGTTCTTCGTTGTGGTGTGGTGGCTTCTCATTGTGGTGGTTTCTCTTGTTGCGAAGCACGGGCTCCAGGCAAGCAGGCTTCAGTAGTTGCGGTGCATGGGCTCAGTAGTTGTGGCTCGCGGGCTCTAGAGCGCAGGCTCAGGAGTTGTGGCGCACAGGCTTAGCTGCTCCGTGGCATGTGGGATCTTCCCAGACCAGGGCTCGAACCCATGTCCCCTGCATTGGCAGGTGGATTCTTAACCACTGCGCCACCAGGGAAGTTCCCCAAGGTAAATTCTTAATCTTGATCACAATCTTCTGGTAATTTGGAGTTGAAAGCAGTAACTAGTTAGAAAAAATTTTAACCGGACCATGATTAGCTCAGAAAAGTTATTTCTTATTTTCTGGTAAGCTTGAACTTGGTGGTTGGATTCCATGAATAGCTATTTATTTTCATTATGGTTTCCAAATTCTAAAAATAGCCATTATTGAATTACTCATTGGGAATATGATGAAACATCAAGTATTGTGTGAAAAAAATCTTGTGAAAAAAATCTTATCTCTTAGAAGGGGCTGAGACCTGAGCCCATGTTCCATGAGGTGTAGAATCATAGACAAGATCCTGATGAAGGAGAACCAAGAACCTTAAAGGACATACATTCAAAACCATCCTCAGCGACCTTTAGAAACACAATCTTATCATCAGTAGGACACGATGGGCTCTGAAAGAGTTAAGCCGGAACATAAGGAAATTTGAGAGGAGAAATTCCTCTGCGTGTCCCGAGCTCTCTCTCTTTATAAAGACATCCTAATCCAGTATGACCTCATCTTCTCTTGATTACATCTGCAAAAGCCCTTTTTCCAAATAAGGCCACATTTACAAGTACCGGGGTTAGGACTTTGTCTTAGCCCGTTCGAGCTGCCATAACAAAAGACCACAGACTGGGGGCTTATAAACAATAGATATTTACTTCTCACAGTTCTGGAGGCTGGAAGTCTGAGATCAGGGAGCCAGCAGGTCACAATCTGGCGAGGGCACTCTTCCTGGTGGTTCAGAGCTGGCACCTTCCTGCTGTGTCCTCACAAGGTGAAGGGGGCTAGGGATCTCTCTGGAGCCTCTTTTAGGAGAGCATTCATCCCATTCATGAGGGCTCCCAAGGGCTCCACCGACTAACACCATCATCTTTAGGGGTTAGGATTTCAACCTATGAATTTTGTTGGGGGGGGACACAAACATTCAGCCATATTAGACTTCAACATATTTGGGGGGGATACACTTTAACCCACGACAATGTCTAACATAGTCAGGGGCTCCTGTGAAGCCATTTTAATGCTTCTTTCCAGAATGAATCATCCCCATTCGCGTCCAGATGACTGGCTACTTTAATCTAGAGCCGAGCTGATGACACAAGGTGATACTTTATTAATGATGTTATACTAAAAGTCATTTTAAAAATGAAAATAACACATGCCCATGGTAGGAAAAACCAGACAATACTGAAGGATTTGCTATGAAAACTTCTAAAGCAAAAGATCATTATCTGTTTTTTGTATGTCCTTGCAGATAGCTACACACATTTATACACTTTTAAGAAAATGGGAGCACAGTACACACACCACCCCGTGCCTCTCTTTTTCACCTGACAAAGCACTGAGGTTCTTTTCACATTAGGACACGTGGTCTACCGCCCACACCGGAGTGAATTAGGTTTCTCCAACTTAAGTGTCTCAGAAAAGACAAAGGCACAACCCAAATGCTTTGCTTCTCGAGTAATGATTTGTTTCTGTTGTGTTTGGGTATACCCAGATTATTTGTTCATTTATTCGAGAAATGAAAACAGAGGTAGAAAAGTAGAGTCTAATACCATCTTAAGGGATTCTCTTATCCCTTCTGTGGGTGGGTTCAGTCATCACACTGAAGCGAGCACAGAAGGGCTGGAACCTCTGTGCTCAGAAGAGTGGATGGTAAGAAGAGGTTGGCTGAATGAATGAACACTTCAAACAAAAACAGATGCTTTGTTTAACATCATACCTCATATAAAATAAGGACTGTACTTCTGCTGTGCTAAAGAGTTTTACTGTACCACATATAGAAAAAGTCGTTCCATTAACATCCCACCTGAAAGGTCTGATTGGTTGAGCAGTATTCAAGGCTAATTAAGAGAATAATGCTCATATTTTTATGGGGTTTTACAGATTCCAGGAGACTTTTATATGTATCACCTAATTTCTTCCTTCCCACAATTTCGTTAGCCAGGAAAGACAGTTATTACTTCCTCTTTTCAGTAAAGAAACCAAGGCTTAAAGAGGCTTAACTCACCCCCTGAGGTGACACAGATGACCTGTAGCCCAGGTCACCGAGCCCTCAGCCAATGCTCTTTCTTCGTACCAGCCTGTCAGTCCAAGGGACTCTTTCAGAAATTTGATAGCTCAGTGCAGACACGTGCATTTTAAAATACACTAATGTGATAATAGTTCCAGTTATGATGCTTACTTTTACCTGAACATGATCTAATCTATCTAATTTTTAGGCCAAAGGAGCTAAAGTGACTTGTCCACAGACACATGGCTAGTTGATAGCATATGTAGGATTAGAATTCACAAACACACACACAGAGTCATTCTTTCTCTCCAATACATTATGCTGTTTCCCTTGAGACTGCAGATATTTTTATTTTTTTATCTTTTACTTTAAAAAAATTTTAAACCATTTTTAAAAACTGAAGTATAGTTAATTTACAATGTTGTGTTAGTTTCAAGTGTACAGCAAAGTCATTCAGATATATATATATATTTCAGATTCTTTTCCATTATAGATATTACAAAATATTGAGTAGAGCTCCCTGTGCTATACGGTAGGTCCTTGTTGGTTATCTATTTTATATATAGTAGTGTGTATATGTTAATCCCAAACTCCTAATCTATCTCACCCTGGTAACCATAAGTTTGTTTTCTATGTCTGTGAGTCTATTTCTATTTTGTAAATAAGTTAATTTGTATCACTTTTTTTAGATTCCACATATAAGTGATATCATATGATATTTGTCTAACTTACTCTACTTAATATGATATTTTTAGAAACGTTAACATGCACTTATGTCTTTAGACATTCCAATCAGTTTTTTCATTTCTTTTGGCCCAAAATGCAGAAACCATTTGCAAATGAAATTGCAGATATAAGACTTCATCAAAGGCAAAAGTTTAATTTAAACCTGAGCTTGAAAATAAACTAATTTTTAAAAAACAAACAAAAATCCCCAACAAAACATGAATACATGCTGGTGAACATTCAACTAGGCTTCTATCCGGAACACAGAGGTACAGAGAAATCACAGCTCCTCTGAACTTCCCAATCCTCTTCCCACCCCCAGAAATAACCAGCTTTAAGGTTTGATGTGATTCTTTCCAGGACCACGTCTATGAAATTAAGAACGTGTAATTAACTTTAGTTTAAAACATAGTTTTAGTATGCTTATCTAAATGGCCTTGGATGCTGTGTGTGACTCTGTGCCTTATATTTTTTACTTTAAAAATGTCTCAGAAATCTTCCTGGACAGGACATGTAGCTCTATCTCATTCATTCAATAGTTGGCTAGTATCTCATAATTTAGATGCTTAGATGTATCATAATGTAACTACTGTTACCCCCAGAGACCACAAAAGATTGGCAGATTTGATTATATAAAAATGCTAAACTTCAGAGCCATGAGCAAATATAAACAAGGCTGCCCCTGCCAAGTATGAGAAAGTTTAAGTATCAATAAGAATATTACCTGCAATGAACTGAAACATCATATGTGTATAAAGCTGTGATTTCATACTGATACTGAAACACTCACTGTTACTTTTAGAAAATGTTAGGGAACCAACTGATTTTGAAAACTGGTGAATAAGGACAGAGAATCAAGTCTTTATTCTGCCTTTTCCTACACAAACATTACTTCAGGGTAATCCAAGAGTTGGTAAGAAGTTTCTCTTTAGAAAAGTTTACTATCTAATAAATGAAGGAGAATCTCCCTCCTGGACCGTAAGTATCCAGCCTCCTCTCACAGCACTCTGCTTGGGCGGTCATTTTACCTTATTTCTTCAGTCTCGCCCTAGAAAGATCCCTCTCGATATTTTTTGGAGCCGGTTCAAACGGCCGGGTCTTTGTTGCTGTTCTGTATTAGGAACAAAGCTCCTTTCCTCCGGAGCCACGTCTGTTCATTTTTCTTTTGCTGTTTTCTGAGCTTCCCTTGACTGGTACCAACGTGCATCAAAAGAACGCTCTTCCAGGAATCTTCTCTGCACAGCATCCTCCAGAGACACTCTCATTTCCTTGTTCTCTGCAGTAATGTTTCTGAGCATTTAGCCCCATTTGCTCCTAATTTTAGCCTCCTTTTGGTCTTTCTACCTTCTAAGTTTTCCCAGCCTGGGAAAGCTTTTTCTAACACACTTCCCCTCTGGATGCAAAAGATGATTCTTCACAGATTCATGTTAGTTATAGGCTCTGCACTGACCCTGCCTTCAGGGCGGGCACATCCAGGGTGTGCTCGGTGGTGGTGGTGACATGGTGGAGGGTTGGGTGGGCCTCCTGCAGGTTCTCCTTGGGGTCTGGTGCTCACCCCGGGGGCGGGGGTGGAGGAAGCTATGATCCAGGTCCCTCTCAGCCCAAGCTTCTCACCCCTGGTAGGACTGGAAGAAATCCAGGGCACAGGCTGGGGAAGGGACTGTTAAAAGGGACTTGTTCGTGGGGGAGGAGGGACAATCTGGTGTGCTGAGCACGAGGCTTCCAGAACCCAGATGGGAGCTACTTCTGAGGATGAGGGGCTTTGAGGCTGACTAATCCAACAGGAAGTCTTTTTTGGCTGCTGATTCTCTTTTATTCAGGAATCTACACAATGGGGACTTCCCTGGCGGTCCAGTGGCTAAGACTCCACGCTTCCAATGCAGGGGGTGCGGGTTCGATCCCTGGTCAGGGAACTAAGATCCCACATGCTGCACGGCGTGGCCAAAAAAAAAAAAAAAGAAAAAAAAGAATCTACACAATGGATAAACAACAAGGTCCTACTGTAGAGCACAGGGAACTCTATTCAATATCCTCTGATAAACCATAATGGAAAAGAATATGAAAAAGAATATATATATGTATAACTGAATCACTTTGCTGTACAGCAGAAATTAACACAGCATAGTAAATCAACTATACCTCAATAAAATTAAAAAAGAATCTACACAATGGAGTTTGAAAAACAGACCCAGTGAAAGCAGCAGGGAAGATTTCACTGCTGAACTCTCCCTGGGTTTAGCCACCTGCTCTGAAAACAGCCATAGGTGAATACATCTTTCTCTGAATCACATGCTCCAGGCATAAACACCGATCACCTGAAGCCAATTAAGTCACAAACAGGCCTTCTGCCCACTCAAGATTCGCACCTGTTATGAGCAGCTGGGAAATGAAATGAATCCAGTCAATAGCAATGTTTCTACCGTTTCGTGGGACCTTGAAGTCAGCGGGTTTTAAGTTGGAGAATGCTGGCAGGTTATCCTGTGGCACACTCATCACCAGAAAGAATCCAACTCACTCTGGCTCATGAAATATTAAGGACGAGCTGGAATTACGTGCATTAACTTCAGCACAAATAGACCGAAAATCAAATCAAAGCTGTGTCTTCCACTTCATATGATACAGAAAGCTAACAATTTTTAGTAGCTAGTGGGTTTTAGAGGGAAAGAGCTTAACTCTTCCTCTGTGCAAAACTATGAGTTCTCAAAATTTTCTCTTTTGGTTTTATGGTCTGAATAATTTCAGGACTATTTTAAGAAAAAGCTGGTTCACTGTTCTAGTAAGGGAAGTCAACCGAAAGCTTAATAATAACAATAGACTTTTTAGAATTATGGTTACTCCCAGATGGATGCTTACACATGTCCTTAGCTTTTAAAAAACTACTGACGTATGTGACCATCTGTTTTTCAGTGACTTTGAATGGAAATCTTTACTATTTTGTTGATCTCGCTGTCGCCAAGTTTGTAACTTGAACCACCAAAGGTTTTAAGACTATGACAGTAATGTCTTTTTCTTCTGTTGTTACTAAATGAACATATTGTATGACTCAACTTTTACAACTGCCTTCGGGAATTATTAGAAATAATAAGAAAGTCCGATTGGAAGGAAATTAATAAATTATGCATGCTTTTACTTGTTCTTTCTTAATACCAATCAACAATTACAGAGTATTTTGCCAAGTAGTGACTGAAATCTTGACCATGGGCTTTCCGTACCCCAGGAGGCCATGGGAGTTTCTCAAGGAGACTGTAGGTGGCTGCCTCCCCGATGACCGCTTAGCCCAGGGCACCTCTGAAAGAACTGCACACTTATTAAATCTTTGCTGTGGGGCTGTTTCAGGCAATTTTCAAGTCGCTGAAGAGTGTGAATTCTCAGGTTTGGGTGAGAATTTCTGCTAGCTTTTTAGTATTTCAAGGAAATAAAGTAAAGCAAGGAATAGGCTCTCTAAGAAGAATGTGCTTTGGCTTGGGAAATACATTTTCATTTTGGACAGCTGAGAAGGGAAGGCTGAGGGCAGAGGGACAGGCTGCCTGATGCTGCTCTGGCTTGGGCTCTGAAGAAGCACGGAGACAGCCACGTTGTCAGCCTGGGTCATCGGGTGACAGACCTTGCCAACAGCACAGGCAGAAGCCAGTCGGGAATATGGTTTGCCTCTCGCAGTTTCTTGTGTGCTATGGCTCAGGGACCTAACCGTTGTGGAAGGTGGCTTGCTGGAGTGCAGATGTAGCCGAGGTTAAAATGATAATCTGTATACCCTCTATATATTTACAGAGAATAGAGACCCTGGCAAAGCTGTTCTCTGCTTTTGGGAAGTCAGAAAAGTGCTTGCCTTGAGGAGGGAGTTCGGGGAGCTGGAAACGTGCTGTTGTACAGTGCGGGCATTCGTTACACAGGCGTGTTTGGTTTGTGAAAATGTACCAAACCATATGTGCGCTTTTCTATTTGTAGGGCATCATTTTAAAGAAAGCTAAAAACGCAATCGGGAAAGGCTAGCAGGAGACAGGATAATGGAAGGAGGGGGGGACCCCGCTTTTATAATCACCGGGATACCTGTCCCCGGCCAGGGCACTGACCGCATGAGCCTCGCAAGGACCACGGGGTAGTGAACACGGGCCTGGGAAGCCCTCCCACTCGAAGCGTGGACGGACTCCAGATGCCTGCTTGCCCCCTCTCCTATTTAAGTGTTCCTTCGTGATTTTCCTCTGCTGCAAGGTGTTTTCCTTGTCCTCCCAGTGTTTTTGACCCTTGTGTCACAGAACTGGAAAGCATTATGAAGAGGAAGCTTTCAAAGAAAAATAATGATGGAGGTGGTGTCTGTTTGATGCAGAAATCCTACACAGTTCTTTGCCTAAATCTGGTGACCAATAGGCACAATCACGCTTATTGCAAAGGACTTTCGTATTGTCCAGCATCCTGGGATACTGTCAGCAAGACATCAGGAGACATGGTAGAGAGGATCCCTTCCAAACCTGCTCCCTGGCTGCTCCGTTTCATGGTTTCCCAAATGCTGAAGATACACCAAGTCTTTGTCTGATGGCTTCTCAGGAGGTTCAGGTAAAGAGCGACCCAGTTAGCGTAAAGAGGTTAAAAATACGACTTGCGTTTGTTTTCAGGGTGTTCTCCTGTTGAACTGACCACAAACATGGACTGAGCACCCCCTGTATGCATGAGCGCTGCAGGCGCTGGACCACCGGGGTGAACTAGACTGTTTCTGCCAAGGGTTCCAGTGAGAGAAACAGACACAAGCCATGAAAACAAATAGGTTGCAGAACTCCGGGTCCGAGAAGCGTTGCCAAGATGGGAAATGGTTGAGACCCTAGAGCATGACGTGGGGGTGACAGTCACATTCAGGGCCTCGGGGCGTCTCTGAAGAGTGGGGGGGTCTCTGAGGAGGGGGCATCTGAGGAGAGGACTGTGACATGGCGTGTGGGGCGCGAGGCTTCTAAGAAGGAACTGCAACCACAAATGAGATGGGCATGTCCCTGGATCACGCAGGAAGTGCGGAGGAGGAGGAAGGATGGAGGCTGCTGAGGACAGGTGAGCACAGGTGAGCACAGGTGAGCACAGGTGAGGGCCAGGGAGCGGGGAATGGGCCGGAGGCCTCAGAGACCAGGGAGCCTGTGGAGGAAAGGATCAGAGCGGGTGAGCGGGCGGGAAGGGTGATGCGGTCATGGCGCGGGGATGCGGTCTGAGGACGAGGTTTCCCAGGAGGTGCGGGCGGTCATCGCCGACTCCAGGGATGGATGAGGTGGGGGCTGACGTTGCGGGAGGGCAGTGGACTTCTGGGGTCGAGAAATCAAGGCGCTGGGAGACCAGAGTACAGCACAGGCCACTGACAAGGATGCTGAAGAAACAGGAGAATGATGACAGGAACGGCGCTGGAGAGGAAATGACGCCCACACGCTAGAGTCTTCCACGTGAGGGGCAGGGATGCTGGAGGGGGCGGTGCTGGGGGCTCGGTCTAGGACATGCATTCAGGAGAAGTGTCTTCTTTATTGTGGTAAATGCACGTGAGAGAAAACACACCACTTTAACCATTTTTAGGTGTACGGCTCAGTGGTGCCAAGCGCATTCGCTGTTTTCCGACCCTCAGCTCCATCCAGCTCCAGAGCTCTTCTTCTTCCCAAACTGAAACTCCGTCCCCGTTAGACACTGACTTCCCCCTCCCCCAGCCCCTGGCCCCCACTGTTCTACTCCCTGTCTCTGTGAATGTGACTCTTCTAGTTTCCTCAGATAAGAAGAATCGTAAAATATGTGTCTTTTTGTGACTGGCCTATGTCACTTAGCGTAATGTCTTCAAGGTTCCTCACGTTGTGTCCCGTGTCAGACCTAAGAGGGAGGGTTTTGGGGGAAGACAGTGAGGAAGTGTCTTGGGAATGGCAACGGGAGCAAAGAGACACCCATGTGACTCCTAGGAGTGGACGTAAATGGTGCAATGTCAGCAGAAAAGTGTTCCCGATTACCAGGGCCGTGGGAGAAGCGCTGTCCTCGGAAGAGTTGCCACACTTCAGGGAGAGACAAGAGGGAAGGGACATCGGGGGACAATGTGGGGAACTAGGGGCATCTTGCTGACGACTGACTGGGTCCCAGGGAGCACAGTGGGCGTGGTGGAGGGGCACCAGATGAGGTCAGATCACGGGACAAGCAGCCCTGCGCTGACCAGGATCAGAGAGGCCCAAGGGGTTTTAACTGGGGGCTCCTGCATGTCTCGGGCTTCCAGCCCACAGCTGACACTTACAGAAGGATCGCTGGAAAACATGAGCAATCGATCAAGAATTTTAAAAAGTCGTGTAGTGGGAACGTAGGAAAAGCCATCGTGGGCTTGTGGGAACGTAGGAAAAGCCATCGTGGGCTTTCAAGTCAGAGGTCCTTCCAGTCTGACCTTTGCACTTGTGAGGTCTGGACCAAATTCCCTCACCTTTCCAAGCCCCCCACCTCCTCATTTGTATGATATGAGCTACACTGAGATTTGATAAAAGTAGTAAATGAGAGAATGTACATGAAAGGTCTCTGAAACCATGAAGTGCTAATCCAATGCCATAATTATTCCTGACTTAGTACTTACTGATGACATTTAATGTAGAAGACTATGGTAAGTCCTTAAATTGTGTTCTAAGATCATAAACAAATTGATCCTATGCCTTTGGGTCTATATTTGGTGGAGTCAACTAGCGAGGCCCCTACCTGTTCAGTCTCAGACATCTGGCACCTTGACCATTCACCAGCCTACAAGCAACCTAAACTGCCTCTGAGGGAAGGCAAGCAATGACCAAAAGAGCTGAGAAAAGCTAAGGATGGGAAGACTAGAGAAGAGGGATGTAAATCTGTTGGCTTGTCGATCAGAGCAAAAGAGCACTTTTGTGCTTTCACTGGGGAAGCCCGAGGAAGGCCCGCTGTGGACGGAGAAGGAAGAGGTGTGGGCCCAGCCCTGGCTTTCCCACCATCAGGCTGTGTGACCTCAGCAATCAGCCACCTCCCCGGGCCTCGGCTTTCTCACCTGCAAAGGCTCACTAAGCTCTTATTGTTATTCTATGACGCTGTCATTCCCTGGGTGAACTATGCAAACATTACCAAATGAAAAAAGCCAGATATAAAAGGCCACATATTATATGATTCTATTTATATGAAATTTCCAGAACAGGCAAATCTGTAGAAACAAAAAGTAGATCAGTGGTTGCCAGGGGCTGCTGGAGAAAGAGACTTGGTGAGTGACAATTACCTGCGGTAGGTTTCTTCTTAGAATGATGAAAATGTGAAAATGTTCTAAAGTGGATTATGCTGATAGTTACACACTGTGAATATACTAAAAGCCCTTGAATTCTGCATGTCTAATGGGTGTGAACTTACATAAATCACTTGCCTGAGTTGAGCTTCTGTTGGCCAAGTCATTCCCACTTTCTGTTTCATGAAGTTCATTTGAGTCAGGTACAGTGGCTAATTGGGCATTGTTCATTTTGTTGGGTATGACAGTGGCATTCCATGACGGACAGCTGAGACACATGAGAAGAGGAAAGAAAAATACCCAAGGAAGAAGGGAGAGAGAAGACAGCGGGGACTAGCGGCCGTGCTGTGCTGGTGTGCCCGAGCACAGAGATGATGCCGGGGAGACAGGGATAATGGTATCCCACAGCGCTGGGGCGTGGTCCATAAGGGGACCAGTGCCCGGCTCCGGAGGGAAATGCTACATCATAGCCCAGAACCACAGTATTTATCAGAAATCTTGAAGTGTGTATTTGGGGGGAAAAAGTGCCACGGAAATCCTTTCCCTGCACGTCACAGTGCAGATTCTGCACGTTACAGTGCGGAATCCAGATGAACATGCCGGGCATCTTACGTAGCATCCCAGGGCTCTCCTTTATCGACACGGGTTAGCACCAAGGTCAGGAATGCAAGCTCTTTCCTGGTTAAAAGCACTTGAGTGCTCTTTGGCCCAGAGAATGACAATATTTATAGTCTTTTCTACAATCAGCAGGGGAGAAGTGGGTTCCCAAAGTGCATCCCGAGAAACAGAAATGCATAAAAGGTAACTGCTTACGTTTCAGGTTTTATTTAATAGAGAAGACAATGGGGAAGTGCAACTAATGCCACCTAAGTCCTGTGTTCAGTCTCGTACATATTTTATCTCTATCTCTGCCTTGAAAATCTAAATAAAACTAGAGCCTGCAGGGTATCGTGTATTACGCACGCTTCAGTGAAACCCTAAGAATGTGAATTGAAATTTCATGTGAACACAGTGAGAAGGCGGCCATCTGCAAACCAAGGAGAGAGGCCTCAGGAAGAACCAAACCTGCCCACACCTTGATCTTGAACTTCCAGCCTCCAGAACCATGAGAAAATAAATGTCTGCTGTTTAGGCCACCCCGGCCTGTGGTATTTTGTTATGGCAGTCCTAGAATACTAAGATAGTCAGGCATTAAATGATGTTAAAATATTGTTCATTTTGTTGGGTGTGACAAAGGTATTGCTATAATTATATGGATCTTATATTTTAAAGTGTGCTTACTATAAGGTGATCATGTTTCTTAAAAGTAACATTTGTTTTTGTTTTAACTGTCTTTAATAAATAACGTTTATAATGAAGCTTCCTATCCTTGCCCCTAAATTATGAGCTGGAGCTACGGAAACTCTTACGCACGAGGCGTCCTTTCCTTCTCACAGTTGAGAGCAGGAGCTCAGCCGGTGCTCTGGAACCCGCTGCACTCTGGTCCAGTCTGCTGGGGCACTCCGGACTCACACTGTGTTTGCTGAGCACAAATCTCACACACACCAGGCCTGGGTGAATGTTTGTTGGTTGAAGAACTTCTTTTCCACCAGTTACAGCAGATGGGCTATGAGATGTATTAATGTATATGCAAAGTAAGGATAATAAAAAGGTACAAAAAGGAGTGTTCAGAAGTAACTAACTAGCCTTTTCTACTCTTTTCAGGTCTGTCTGGGCAAGTTTTCTCTCTTTGTCTCTTTTTTCACAGATTCTCCTTTTCCCCACAGAAAATTCTCCATGATCCCTTACTGAATGGTAGCATTGGGCTATACCAGACCAGACTTTGCCTCACGTACATTATGAGTTAGAATTTTCATCTGTGACGATGATGCTATTATAAATGATATGATATCCAGCTCCCATCCTATTTAAAGCTTTTAGGCTGTGAGTAATTTGAATCCCTAAAAGCCTTCAGCATCTGAGCTCTCATCCCCCAAACCTTTGTGTGTATCACTTCTCTCTGGCCCTTCGTCATTGGTACTTTTGGGGCTTGTTAACTGTCATTAAATTTTCCTGTTAGCATGAAAATGCTAAATGTTGAAATGGTGGATACCAAAAGGAAACTTAAGTTAGATCCTTTGATTTTATTTCCTATAGGAGATTATCTTTAATTGGATCTTTGGTCTGTCCTTCTGAATTTTTACTTTTTTTTCCTTGAGAGTACATTATTTTTCTAAGAAATGTCATTGTGATTGGTTGAACTTACTTTCACATAGGCGGTTTCCTATAAGAACCTGGTAACACTCCACACTGACATCTAGGTTACAGATCAGAGGCAGGCACACATATCCTGTAAAGGACCGGAGGGTAAATACGGTAGCCTCCGTGGGTGCATTACAGCTGTCAACTGCCCCGTCAGCCCCCAAACTGTCACAGACATCACACACGTGAACGCGTGGGGCTGGGTGTCAATAAAACCTTATTTATGGACACTGAAATTCGAATTGCATAAAATTTCTGTGTCACGAAATGTTATTCTTCTTCGATTTCCTTCCCCCAAAGATTAAGAAAGCTAAGAACTACTGAGCTTCCGCGTTGGTGAACACCTGGTGGAGCTGGGAGGGTGGGACGCCCATGGGGGGCAACTCCTCGCCCCTCTCCCAGGCCTCGCCCTCAGACTCCTTCCAGTCGGCGTTCCCGAGTTACTGACACCCTCCTCCCTGCCCAGCACGGAGGGAGCCTGCCAGAGCTGCCACTTTTCCCCGTGCCCCCAGCCTGCAGGCCCACTCCATCAAGATTTTGGACTTGCTAAGTTTTTTGGTTTTTTGTGGGGTTTTTTTTGCAGTACGCGGGCCTCTCACCGTTGCGGCGTCTCCCGCTGCGGAGCACAGGCTCCGGACGCGCAGGCTCAGCGGCCATGGCTCACGGGCCCAGCTGCTCCGCGGCATGTGGGATCCTCCCGGACTGGGGCACGAACCCGTGTCCCCTGCATCGGCAGGCGGACTCTCAACCACTGCGCCACCAGGGAAGCCCTGGACTTGCTAAGTTTTGTGAGCCAGTTCCTCAAAAGCAATCTCTCTCTCTCTCTCTCTCTCTCTCTCTATATATATATATATATATATATATATATATATATATATATATAAAATAAATAAACAGTGTTTAAAAATATAAAAACCTTTCTTAGTGCACAGACCATAGGAGGACAGGCTGTGGTCTGGCTTTGGACACGGGCCTTAGTTAGCTGCAATAAATACACAGAGATGCTCAGCAGACTGTTTACAGTGTGAGAAAAGGGGGTGCAGGTTCTATGGCAGAAACAGCCATTGATTAGGCTCAAGAACTTCCCGCCACGAGCCCCGAAGTGTAGCAACCACAGCACAGACTCACGTTTCCGCCTCTAGCCCCCCGCCCGCCCCTGCTTTCAAAACACTCCAGTCCAGCTGTCCGCTGGCATCACAACTGGAGCTCTCGTGGACGTCTCAGACTGCAGCGTCTAAACGGACTCAAGTCCCACCCCCGGCCCCCGCTGTGTCCTCCCCTGTCTGCTTCGGTCCATCCACGGTGCCCCGTCCACTCACGTCCCAGGAGTCACCTAGACTCTTCTTTTCGCCTCCCTCATTGGTAAGCTTGCCCCCTCTCCCCAAACCCACTGCACACCCTCCAGAATGCATCTCCCTCTGCTCTATCCCCCAGATTTTTGGCTTCAGTGGCAGAGATGAGTAGTTGCAATAGAGACCACATGGCCCTCAAGGCCTAAAATAGTTACTGTTTTAAAACAGAATCCAGACTTTGTTAGTGCCCTCCTGTGGCCATCAATGGTAACGCAGGACACCAGAATAAAAACTCTTTTTCAGAGCCTGCTTTTTCCCCTAAGAATCTCCAACGAATACACAACTTCCTCTCGGTCTAAATGAGCAAAGGTAGCAGTAACCACACCTTACTCCATTTACTCTGTGGGGCTGTCCCCGCGCGGACGCAAATCCACGCTGTCTGGCTCCAGGCACGGGTCCCTCTCAACACGCGCACAGCCCCACCCTTTGCACCCCAGCTGTGCACAGGCTACGGTCGGACAGACTGGGGTTGTTTTGGACGTCCATAGGCGGTCTGCTACTGATCATAACGGGCTAAGGGACACGCCAGCACACGGTCACCTTGGTTCCACACTGCCTTCGCGTTCCCAAGACAGTTCCCGGCGTCCGGGCCGATGGCACGTTTTTGTCTGCTGTTCCTAGGGGGTGTGTGACAGGATCTCTGTTCCTCAAGGTTTTGGTTTTCTACAATTTTCACCAAAATATCTCCTGAATTTTAGGTCCCCATGCCCTCGGCATGAAGTGTTCGACGGCTAGTGTGCTGAACAAGCAGATCTAAAATTGAAATGGATTGAAATGTTTAATGGTTAGGCATTTTGGACTCTTTGTAGGGAACCACAGCCATTCGATTCTCCTTTTGTGAGACCACATAAGGCAGTCAGACGCAGGGATTTAGGAATAAAACCCCCATCCTAAGGGATGCATAAAAAGGCTCATAAAGGACCAATTTCCATTAAAAAATAATCTCTATGTAGTCTCCTGATTCTCAGACTACTTTTGATATATTTTAACAAATATGTGTTCTATCTAAGTTAGAATTTATAGTTTTATTTCCTTCATGATTTTGAACTGATCATTAGAAGATAAGGGAAAAAATAATATGTCTTTTGGGGGTTAGTTTATGAGATGTGTTTACCACAAACAGGTGAGTTATGCATGTTATTAGATTTTGCATACTTTCTTCATATCTCTTTGTGCCATTGTATCCACCCCCCTTTAACCCACATTTATTCCACCTGGTCTGGTATATGCTGTTCAGTTGTTTTTGTTAATAAGTACTTCATTTTGCCAAAAGAACAGTACAGAACTTCCAAGTCATTTAAAGGTCTAGAAATAACTTACTTGCTTTAGCGGAAACTTAGCTCTAATGAGAATTTGATAAATTCTAGCTTGTTGTAAACTAGACCCCATAATTCTTTTTTTTTTTTTTTTTTTGGCCTCGCTGCACGGCATGCAGGATCTTAATTCCCTGACCAGGGATCGAACCCATGCCCCCTGCAGTGGAAATGCGGAGTCCTAATCACTGGACCGCCAGAGAGGTCCCGAGACCCCATAATTCTTGTGCTTTAATTTAAATCTGCGTACAGATTGTAAAGAGTGCAGGCAGATGCTAGACCCGCAAAGCCGGCTCTTATCACGCTAGAGAACTAATCACAGATGCATCTTGGGCCTCAGGGATGCAGGCCGGGATGCAGGCCGGAACGCTGTCCCACTGGCTGGGGAGGGGGCGGGCGTTCAGGAGAGGCCGGGAGTTCAGGAGAGGCCGGCTACTCCAGAGCCATCCAATGCCCCCAGGACTACTAGTTCCATTCTAAATTTAGAGTAGAACTTAATTGTTTCCATATATTAGTGAGGTCTTTTTTAAAAAGAAACAAATGCTGAAGTCCAAATAAAAGAGCAGACGGGTAACAGGAAATTTAATATAAAAATTAATTATATTTAAATAACATGGAGATAACATTAAAATTACTCACAGATCCTACAGACTCTCCTCTGCAAAGGTCAACCAGCTGTCCTTTCCAGAAAACACTGTTAGCCTTTTCTTCATATTTCCTAATATGGTTTTCTTGTTGCCAACATCTATAATAAACCCTAGTGGATATAACACCAAGTAGCTAGATGTGAATTTTGCTGAGAGCAGACTACTTTGGATGTAATTCTTCCTGCCACTAAAATTTATTTATTTATTTACTTGGATTTATTTGGTCTAAAAAGAGAAACATTTTGGCAAAATATGAATGCAAAAACTTTATTTTCATAGATATTAAGTCATAGGTATAGGCATTTCATATCAAAGAACTTTTTTCAGCACCCTGTTTGAATGGTAAAAGTTTCAGAATCTGTACCAGATATAAATATATCAAAATATGTGTTTAAAATCAGATTATCCATGTTCAGGGGCCTAAAATAATGATGGATAAATATTAGAGGAATAATGATAACAGCTACCACTTAACTGAATACTCTCGTGAACCCTCTACTGTACATTTCTTGTTATAAAGTAAGTGTAATTATCCCCCCGTTGTACATATTTGGAATCTGAGGCTCACAGAACTAGCAAGCAAAGTCAAAATTCAAACCCAGTTCTCTTTCATTCCAGTGTTCATGCTTTTTACATCACAAAACTGCAATCTGAAGCAGGAAGAGTTGCAGGGATTATAATGTACTTCTTTTCCTACTAACATTTTTTTTTTTTTTTTTTGCGGTACGCGGGCCTCTCACTGTTGTGGCCTCTCCCGTTGCGGAGCACAGGCTCCGGACGCGCAGGCTCAGCGGCCATGGCTCACGGGCCCAGCCGCTCCGCGGCATGTGGGATCTTCCCGGACCGGGGCACGAACCCGTGTCCCCTGCATCGGCAGGTGGACTCTCAACCACTGCGCCACCAGGGAAGTCCCCACTAACATTTTTAAACTCACAAAACATGTATTGCATCTTATATTCATACACGGCAGAATTTTTAATGTTTGTTTTCTAAATTGCATTGGAAACAAATGATACTATAGAAAGATAAAAAATGTGATTCAAAGATAGAAGAAAAAGAAACTTAATTCAAGAAAAATGGTAATAGGTCAGCTCCTGAGCAACAACTAAAAATGTTAGATGGATAACTGAAATCCCATTTCTAAAGACATCAAAGAGCTGTGGAGGCAAAAAGGCTGAATTAACTAAAGTGTCTGAGGGAGAGCTCCTCCCCAGGGAGCAGTCTGTCACCAGTGTGTCTCCTTCCCTGAGGGCGTATATGGACTCAGGGCATGGGCTGAGGCTAGAGTCTCAGATGGGAGAGCACGTCTCCCTTCAATAACAAGGTCTCCCTCAGACACAGGTCTGCCCTCCTCGTGACCTTTATCAGACCGTGGAAGCCACCTGGGGAAGGCGGGGGCAGAAAGAAGCCTCTGAAGGTGAGACCGAGTCTCCTAGTCTTTCAAGACTGAGGAGATAGAAACCCGTTAGGCTCTAAATCCGGAAGCGCAGGAGAAAACACCTGAGGAATGGGAAGCAACCGAGATTACATAAGTCTTACTAAAATTGCAACCCGTCCCAACACATTTCAATACCTGTTAGGACTGAAGTCATCAGCTACTCATTCTCACAGAGCAAATCCCTCCAAGGGAGATTCCTTGTTGGTGGAAGATGTAATCCAAGCCTACACGGTTTCTTTATATATGATGTCTACATACAACAAAAATTACTAGATACGTGAAGAGACAGAAAAATGTGATCAATGATTAAAAAACAAATAGCAGGTATAGGCTCATAAAAACCTCAACACTGGATTTAGTAGGCAAGAATTAGATGGAAAAACTGATGAAAACATGGAGAATTTCATCAGAAAACTGAAATGTATTAACAAGCATCAAACGGACATACTACATTTAGAATAAAACAGTTTTTGAAATTAATTGAGCACTAGATGGTTTAACAGAAGACTGGGCACAGCAGAAGACAGGTCACGTGAACTAAAACACACGTTAAAAGAAAGTATTCAAGTTGAAGGAGAGACAAAAAATGGACGAAACTTAGGATCGTATAAAAGACATACACATGATTTGAGTCTCAGAGCAGGGAGAAAACTGCTAAGAAGCAATATCTGAAGAGATATTGAGTGAAAAATTTCCAAAGCTGATGAAGGAGATCAGTTCACAGATACAAGGAGCCCAATGAATCCAAAGCAGGACAAATATAAAACCACACCTAGGCACATTGTGTTCAAACAGTGGCAAGCCAAAAACAAAGAGAAAAATTTTAAATGAGCCAGAGAAAGAAGACATGTCACCTTCATAGACACATGACTTTTCGGCAGAAACTACAGAAGTCGAAAGGTAATGGAATGAGAGTGTAAAAGCAAGACACAGATTGGGATTTGCAACACACACACAGATAGATAAACAGAGACACACACACACATTTTTGACAATAACTTGTATCCAGCATATATTAAAAACTCTTACAAATCAATAAGAAAAACACAGACCATACAACAGAAAAATAGGTCAAAAACTTGTAGAGGCAGTTTACAAGAGAAGATATACAAATGGCTGAAAAAAGATGCTAAGCATCATTAGTAATCAGGGAAATACAAATCAAAACCACAATGCTAAACCTCTATGGACACCAGAATGACTACAATTAAATCAGTGGACAACACTAAGTGCTGGTGAGGATGTGAAGCAATATATGTTGCTGGTAGGGGTGTAAGTTGGTTTGGCATGTAGAAAACGCCAGTATCTAATAAAGCTAAACATATACTGGATCTATTACCCAGCAATTTCATTCCTGAGCATCCAATGGAAATCAGGGCTTAATGTTTATCAAAAGATATGAATAAGAATGTTCACATTAGCATTATTCACAGTGGAAACAACTCAGATGTCCTTTAGGAGTGGAATGGAGGGACTTCCCTGGTGGCGTAGTGGTTAAGGATCCACGTGCCAAGGCAGAGGACACGGATTTGAGACCCGGTCCGGGAAGATCCCACATGCCGCGGAGCAACTAAGCCTGTGAGTCACAACTACCGAGCCTGTGAGCCCCAAATACTGTAAGCCCGCGTGCCTAGAGCCCGTGCTTTGCAACGAGAGAAGCCCGCGCACCGCAACGAAGAGCAGCCCCACCTCTCCGCAACTAGAGAAAGTCCGCGCACAGCAATGAAGACCCAACGTAGCTAAAAATAAATTTAAAAGAAAGAGTGGAATGGATACGTGAACTGGGGTGTATTCACACAAAGGAATGCTGCATTGAAAAATAACAATGTATGTAACAACAGTGAATGAATCTCAAAAACATAATGCTGAGCTAAAGAACCAGCTGCAAAGAATATGTAGTGTCTAATTCTAGAAGGGGTTCAACACCAGGCACAAGTAATATGTGGTTTGGGAACTTACAACAGTGGATACCTGTGAGTATTGGCTGGGAGGAAGCAAGAGGGGATCTTATGGATACAGGTTGAGAATATCCTGTATCTTGATCTAGAGCAGTGGTGAGCCCCCAGGGCACATTTGGCAATGCCTAGAGACATTTTTGGTTGTCATTTCCAGGGAGGGGATGCTACTGTCATCCAGAGGTAGAGGACAGGGATGCTGTTAAACATCCTGCAACGCATAGTTCAGCCTCCCACTGGGAGGTAGTCAACCCAAAATGTCCATAGTGCTGAGGTTGAGAAATCCTGATCCAGATAATGGTAACACGAGGGTAACTGAGAACGTGTACACTTTACTACAAATTATAACAAAACGAAGTTAAAAAAATCAGGACTCTCACAAAAATAGCTATAGTTCCTCACTGAAATTTAGAAAACATACATGAAACTTCGTTCCCATTTTATAAATAGTCTAATTTATTAAAGAGTCCTAACCACCTGAACTTGCCAGGAATTGCATTAAGCCTGGAAGAACTAGACTCTTTGTGTGCAGTCCCTATTAAATGGAAAACAGTATCTACACACTTCTATATAGCAGGAGATGCACAAATTAGAATCTGGGTTATCACAGAAATGGGTATTTGTAGAAACACAATAAGGGTATATGGTAAAGTCCATACATCTGGGTTTCTCTTGCATCCACTACAATACAAATAGAGAAAAACATACATGTACTTTAAAAAACAATAGTCTCATAACCTTGATTCCAAGGATAATAACTTCTTGCCATTATTTATCAACAAGACTTTTACATAAATTTAGGAATCGACTGGCCCCTTAAATCTTATATTATCACCGCACCCTGAGACATAAAAGTCACTTAGAAGTGTTGGGTAGGGCATGGGTTGCACAATTCTTTCCAGTGTCTTGCATAAATGGAACAGCTCTACAAGCCTGTGTGGATCTAGCCAAACAGCCCCAGAAGGGCTGGAAGTGCTGAGTGTGTTGCAGCCTTAGAACGACGGGCACCACAAACTCGTGTTCTAGCTCTGGAGCAAACACCGTCCAGTTAACATCAGAGGCGACAGGGGCACAAACAGAGAGAAATCAGAGAAAAAGATGTTTCCCTCCACTTCACCGTTGGGCTGAGGTGCACGTGGTCAACCCAGGACCTCAGGAAGTCCAACTGCTGGGTGACTTTGCATGAGATGCTGTTGTCTACAATCCAAACACTGATATGTACTGGAGAAGGATTTTACAATGTAAAGTAAAATTAATTAATAACTAGAAATCGAGCATTCCCGAACCATCAAGGTCAACTGGCTGTAATAATCACTGAAATAACTCGAGTGAAATATCACTGCTGGGCAACAGAGCATACTACTCATTCTTCACAGATGACTCCCCATGCAAATAGCTGGAATCTAATCAGCTGGATTCTATGAATTCATAATCACGGAATATCACCTTGGGCACTCAGTCATATCAGGCTTCGCGGTGAAGAGCTGCTGCAGAAGCCCATTTAGTCGTACTGGGAACGGACTCACCCCCCCGTGCAGCGCTGTCTAAACTCTTGAACTGGCTGCTCAAGGTAACATTCAGGGACCATCTCAGAAGTGTCGGGTAGTCAGTGACTCACTTGTACTAAATGCTAGGCTCTGACTTGGCATGAACCCTGTTAGTTGCTGCTGACACTATAGGTATTTGAATAGAAGCTCACACTGTGAGTCACCTGGTTGCCGTACAGAAAACCAATCGGCAATATTCCCAGTTGAACAGTGATTCACGTTATAATCATAAGGGGACCTGACTTGATACGTGTGATTTCAAAACTCAGTTCTGCTGGACTGGCTTGGGAGCCTGCTAGAAAGTCACTCCCTGCTTAATGCCCTGGATTTCTGTCTAAGAACATGTGTCCAGAGAGGCAAAATCAAGGGTAAGACATTGCGCTCACGACTGGAGAGGACCATGGTTTCCTTCTTCAAGGACGCAGGCACAGTTCCTAGAAGTGCCTTCCCTGGCAGACACAGCATTCCTGTAAATAACTTTGCAAGGCCAGACACTCACGTGAAAGGCTCTGCCTTGTAATTTCTAAACCGTTTATGTGAAGTCTGGACCTTTAAGCCACCAGCTGCGTCTGTTCGTGAAAGGTGAATGTCATTAGACGGACACATGCAGAAATGAAAAAACAGCAGAACTTTCAGAACTGGTGTTCAAGTGTCTGGAATGAAACCAGTCACCTGGCAATTGCATTAAAATAAGAAAGCTTTTTTTCCTTTTTCACGCATGCTTGTCTACAAAATCTGGAATAATAAAATCTCCTGGTATGTAATCTTGAAAGACTTTCCTAAAAAGCTCTCTTACAGGAAAGACCTTCAAAGCCATCAGGAAGGAGATTTTTAAACATTTAAGAAAAGCTCAAAACTGATTTCTAATGTAAAACCACTGCAAGGGATTAACAGAATATGCAGCCAAATGTGGGACCTTAAATTCTAACGCTGGCTCGACCTCTTGCTTGATCTGGGACCTTCCCATAACTCAAGCTAGTCATGTGGTCATATCTTCTGATGTGAGGGACCATGATAAAGTGGTCGGCCAGCAGTAGCCACATTACTGCCCGGCCTTTCTTATGTCGCTGATAACACATGCTTGTATATTTTTTCCTTATATCATACCTTCCGGTTTCCTATTTGTTAAAGGTTCATAAATCTGCAGTAAACAGGAAATCACCTGTGTGGTGTGTAAGAGGCCTGGGCAGAGCCAGAAGACATAATTCTAATCCCATTTCGGCCTCTATTTAGCTGCAGATATCTGACCTTTAACCTCTCTGAATGTTTCCTCACCTGTAAAGTGAAGGAGGTAAATAAGTAACCTGACTTTTATCATTCTATATTTTTGATATCAAGGGCATTTTGGCTAAAATGTTTACAATGATCTTAGAGAAACCAGCATGTCTAGCTCCTAAGTTTCCACACTCTCTTAAGTAAAACTGACTCAGGGCAATATTTTAATCCAGACATCGGATTTTCTGTATATACCATGACCTAATACATAGTTTTAATGCATATCTTTTTTACAAAGTGAAATATTTTGAAGGTTAGAGATAATTTTCTTAAAATGCTATTTGAATCATTTCATATAAATACTTCATAATTATTTGAAATAAAAGGGCCCAGATGATATAGAAATGTATTGTTTTTAAATTTAGATACTGACATAGAAAATATTTTCTATTTTTCTAATTTTGACGGACATCTATTTCATCACGTATACTCTTTATAACAAACAAAATATGCATTTTGTTCCTGATTTGTTTGTTCTTTTAATATTCTGAAGTCTACTTAGCCAACTTAGTACCAATACAATAGTAACTTTTGTTTGGTGTCAGAGCTCTGCTGTATTAATTTACTGAATGCTGGCAGCCAACCTGTGAGGCAGGTATTTTTCTTATCCCCATTTTACAGATGATAAAACTACGGCACAGAGAGGTTAAGCAACTTGCCCGAGGTCACACCGCTAGGCTGAGATTTGAATCTAGACAGTTACTGAGTCCAGGGCTCTTACCCATTAGGCAATATTGCCCCTCATATGCGATACTGATACTGATACAAAAGACGCCACTTAAGGAACAAGAGATAAACCGGAAGAAGCCCAGGAGAAAATCAGGTTGTGAGCAAAAATCTAAGAGTTTACAGATAGAGTCTTTCCATGACACATCTCCTTTGCCAAGTCGGGGGAGGAATTCACACCTTTCGTGAACTCGGACCCCTGTTTGGTCAATTCCTCAATCTGGAACCATCAGAAGTGAAAGAAGCCAAGCCACGCAGGGGCCCTGAGACCTGCGCTCCAGAGGAGGGGGGGCTGACCCAGGACAGTAACGAAACGGTGCAGAAGCTTCCCGCCTCCGGGGCCACCGCGAGCTCCCGCGGGCGAGTGACTGCTGCTGCCCGCCCGCGCTGCGGGCACCGGCTGCGGTCGCCGCAACCCGCGCCCTCCGGCCGATCGGCTGGGCGGGGGCGGACAAAGAGCGCTCGGCCTCGACCGGATTCTCCCGAGAAAGGGATGTGGGAGCGAGTTCCCTCGGAGCGCCCGCCCCCTCCCGGCCAGAAACTCGGCCTCGGCGCTCACTCCTCCACCCGGCCCGCCTCGTGGGGCGCGGGGGGCTGAGCTGCTGGCGGGGCCGCGTCCCCAGCCCCGCGCCCGCGCCCGCGCCCGCGCCCTTCGCCGCCGCCGGGCTCGCTCCGCGCCGCGGCCGCCCGCCCGGGCTCTCCTCGGACGCTGGTGACGCCCGGGGGCTCGCAAGCCGCTCGGGTCCCCGCGCGCTGCCCTCCCCAGACCTTTCCCCCGCCGCCCCCCTCCCCCGCTGCCCATCCCTTCCCGCCCGCTCCCCCCGCTGCGGGAGCGCCCCGGGCGCACCAGCCAAGCCCGCCGGAAGCCCGCCGCCTCCGCGACCCCCTCCCCCGCCCACCCCCGGGGGAGGGGAATCGCCGCGCCCGCCGACACCCCGAAGCCCAGTCCCTGCCGCGCGCCGCCGTCCCGGAGGTCCCCGCAGCCCGGGCGCCAGACTCGTTCCAACTTCCGAGCGCAGCCGCGAGAGCGCGGAAGACTCAATCGCCGGGTTCCTGCAAGAAAAATACCCGCGGCGCCCGCCCCCCACCCCGCCCCCCTCGGCTCGGGCAGAGCGTGGGGACGGTTCTGCCCATTCGGTTTTCCGAGCTTCAGTGGCGACACCGAGTCAGGCCCCCGGGGTCCGCGGCGGGCGCCCGCTTCCCGCCCGGCTCCTCGGGTCCCCGCCGTAGTGGCGCGTCTCCGCTGCGATTCCGGGAGCATCTCCGCTTCCTTCCCACCTGCACTCAGACCGCCCGCCTCCGGCGCCCGGGGTTTCCCAGGTCTGCTTCGGGTGTCAGTAGACCACCCACTCGCTGATGCCGGGCCACAGAGGTCGAACCGTGCGGACGCCCCGGCGGAGCCCCCTGAGACACGGTCACACCCCAAGCCCCGCACACCCTGCATGCTGACCCGCTCCCGCCACCGTGGTCCAGCCAAGCGTGTGCGCCCCGCCCGGCTCCGGTCACCTCCCGGCCCGAGGCCACAGGGCGAGTCCAGGAGGGAGAAGGGGGCGTTAAGGAAGTGGGTACTCACGCTTCCACCGTCTGCCCTGCGAGCCCGAGGGGGAGCTGCGGCCCGCGCGCCTCCGTCGGCCGTGCGCATGCGTCCCGCGAGTGCCTTATTTTTATGATAATTCTAGGTGCTGCCCTCGCTACGCCCGCGATCACTCTCCCCGGCTTTCCTCTTCCTCTGGCTCTCCGTCTTTCCTGTCGCCTTCATCTCCCCACCCCCCCACCTCCCTCGCCTCTGCCTCTCCCCGCCCCTCCCTCCCCCCTCCCCGGCCGGCCCACCCAGGGCTCGTTTCCCTCCCGCGGCGGCGCGCTTCTCTGCGGCGGGGCGGGGGGCGGGGGTCCCCATCCATGCCGGGACCGTGGTTCCCTTTTTCAGTCCCGGGTTAGGAAGTACCAAGAGTGTGGGCCCCGCAGAGCCCCCTCGGCTCTCCCTATGCTTGGGCGCGCGGGGGCCGAGCGGGACCCCGGCGTGCGAGAGAGCGCGCTGGGATCTTGTGAATGGAGCGGGCGGGGGGAGGCACCCGTGTGTGCGCGCGGGGTGCGCGGCGCGCCGGGGTGCTCGTACCCGGAGGGTCCGGCCGTGGACTCTCCGCCTCTGGAGGCCGGTCCCCACCATCTCCCTTTCCCCGGGGTGCTTCTCCAGCTCTATCCCCGCCCCACCCGGCTGCAGCCTCCGCCTCCGGAGGTACCAAACTGGAAAGGGGTTCCTCGCCCCCTCCCCGCCTGCCGGAGCCGAAGGTCCCACCTGGCTGGGTGGCGGGGGGGTAACTCCCGAGTCCGGGGAAGGGGGGACCCGGAGGGTGGCGGGAACCCCGCCGCCGCCGCCGACCAGCTCTGCGGGCACGGAGCCCTGGAGCCCCCGGTGTGGCCTCGGGAGACGCGGTCGGACCTCCGGGCCGTGCGCCCGAGCTCGGCGGGGTAAACTGAAGCTGGAAGCCGACCTGACACTAAAATAACATCACGTCATTTCCTCCCTGGCCTCCCGAGCGCGCCGTCGCCGGGGGCTGGGGAGTGGGAGCGCGAGGAGGGGGCGGAGGCTCGTCCGGGGGAGGCTTGGAGGACGGGCAGGAGAGCGACGCGTGAGTTAGGGAAGCGGCTCGGGGAGGGCGGGGGCTTCCCCCCCTTCCGTAGGCTCTGGGAGGAAGTGGCCCGAGAAGAGGGTCTCCTGGGGGGAGGGGTGTCCGGCGGCCGCCGGCGCCTTTTCCGCGAGCGTTCTCGGCCGGGTCTCGACCTTCCCACCCGCCCCCCTCCCCTTCGCCCCTTGCTGGCGGGCTCCCCTGCTCGCCCCACGTGGAGTGGGTCAGTCGGGGTTAGGGAGGAACCCGGGAAACTGGCGTCCCGCTGAGGCCGCGGATTGGGCGGCGGAGAGCACAGTACTCACGGGCCTGGGCGGGCTCTGTCCGGCGCCGGCGTCCTCTTCCCGGGGCAGGCGTCCCCCTGGGGGTCGGCCGGGCAGTGCCAGAGCTGCCCTGAGCAGGAGCGAGAGGCGGCCCGGCCGCTCCTCCTGGCCCGGCGCGAGCCCAGCGGCTGGCAGGGCGGGGAGCAGAAGAGAGAAGTCCGGGCGCCGCCGGGGAGCCCCAGGAAGGGGTCGCTGGAGGAGGTGAGCGAGGAAGCGCGCGAGGCCGGAGAGCGTGCCAGAGAGGAGGCCGATCAGCTTCGGGGCAGCGGGCGAGCCTCGGAGCTGTGCAGGGCCGGCGGCGGGCAGGGCGAGAGGAGAGAAACAAATCACACACCGTCACTGTCGGGTCCCGCTACAGACTGAAGAAAAGGTGCAGACTGCCAGTTCCTGCGGCGTTTCGAGGCATTGCTTTCGGGGTGCAGGAGAAGGTCGGTGAGAGCAAAAGGAAAGGCCTCTGCTTAGCAGGGGAGATCCCCTTCTCTCCTTCCCCGCCCCCTTCCCTGCTTCCCCGCCCTCCCATTCTCCCCCCACCCCTTTCAAACTCCTTGCTACTCAGAGTGTGGTCCCTGGGCCAGCAGCTTGGATAATAGCCAGGAGCTTGTTGGGAATGCAGAACCTCAGACCCTATCCTGACCTACCGCATGAGAATCGGAATGTTCACATTCCAGGGAATTCGTAGGCACCTTCACGGTGAGGTGCCGCGTACAGGAGCGTCCGTGTTCACCTTTCTTGGTTCCTTCGACTTCGGGTGAAGATCTCCCAGTTCACTCCTGCAGCTCTGGCTCTGGCTTCTCTTTTCCCCTGTCCTTTCCTACCTCCCAGAGTGCCCAGAGCTCTACCAGAAGTTGGTGGTATGAGGTTACTAGGTCCTTGTGATAGGTGTCCAGGGGAGGCTTGGATACAGGCAGAGCCTGAGGGGTCCTCAGGCTGGCGGCAAAGGGACTGGCCATGTGACTTTGGTTGTGCTGGGTGCTGGGTGCGGGGGTCAGGGGAGACCAGGACTTAAGAGCACAGTCTGCAGGCCTCCTTTCCACACTCGCTGTGGCCATCTTACTTCCCCGAACACAGGCCTTTCCACCCTCCACTTGTTGCTTGGGAGAGCTAAGCGGCCTAGGTTAAGATAAGAGTATTATTTTCTTGGAAGGCATAGGGAAACATTAATTTAGAAGTCAGAGGCCCAGGGGTCTAGACCCATCCTTGAAATGAACTCCATGGCAAACCTTGGGAGATTCTTTATTCTTTGAGTTGGTCTGATTCATTTACGAAGTAAAGGATTGAAATCAGTGGCTTATTAGTTTGTTTATTTATTTTATTTATTTATTTATTTATGGCTGCGTTGGGTCTTCGTTGCTGCGCCCGGGCTTTCCTAGTTGTGGCGAGCGGAGGCTACTCTTTGTTGCGGAGCGTGGGCTTCCCATTGCGGTGGCTTTTCTTGTTGCGGAGCACGGGCTCTAGGTGGCGGGGCTTCAGTAGTTGTGGCGCGCAGGCTCCGTAGTTGTGGCTTGCGGCCTCTAGAGTGCAGGCTCAGTAGTTGTGGCTCGCGGGCTCTAGATCGCAGGCTCGGTAGTTGTGGCGCACGGGCTTAGTTGCTCCGCGGCATGTGGGATCTTCCCAGACCAGGGCTCGAATCCGTGTCCCCTGCACTGGCAGGCAGATTCTTCACCCCTTCGCCACCAGGGAAGTCCCTCAGTGGCTTTTTAAGGTCACCCGCCTCGTTCAAGCTCTCGTTTTGGAGCTCTCAGGGCTTCTTGGTCCACTAATACTCAGTGAAGTTACAAACTGGAACCTAACTCAGCCAATCCAAACAGCCCCCTCAAGCAAAACAAAAAGGCAATTTAATCTGTTGGTGAAGAGCGAGAGAAGTGGTTGCCAAGAAAAATGAAGGTGGAGGCGGGAAGCCTCGAAGGCGAGGGACCGCGCGGCGAGGCGCGGGTCCCCTGGGCGCGGCTGCCGCTCTCCAGGGTCCTGACGGCGGGAGCGGCCTCGGGGGCTTGGCGCGGTGCCCCGCCCCCCCGCCCCCGCTCTGCCGTGGCCGGGCCCGGCCTGCTTTCTTCCGCCGGTGGATGTCTTGTGGGAAGCGGGTGTCGGAGGGAACGAGGAAACCTAGCAACCCATTCTCATGCATGAGGCCCTTCCTGGGCCGCCGCCGGCCGCGTCGGCTGATTCGTCGCTCCCTCGTTTGTATGCGCCCGGCGAGAGTGGAGCTCGCTTTGCATTTCCGAGTAGTTCACACTCTTTCTCTTCCCCTCATTACCTTTTCCTAGAGAACGGGGTCGTTCTCCCAGTATTTTCTTTCTCCTCGTGCACACGGGCCTCTCCCCTCCCCCGCTCTCTGGACAGGCGCCGCCTTTATTTCAGGGGTTGGAGCTGGGAGCCCGGGAGGCTCCTGGATAAGCGCCAGAAGCTCGCTCGAGGGGGAAATGAGCGATTCGGAAAACGCTCGGAGCGGGACTCGGCTCCCAGCGTCTGTCTCCTGGGGAGGGCCGCAGGCGCCGCGCCCCTGGCCGGGGTGGGTGGGAAGGGGGGCTCGGCCGCGGCGGCGCCCCTGGACGCGGGCGGGCCGCTGCTGACCCCGTGCGCACCTGCGGGGAGCGTGGGCCGTCGGCCGCGTCCGCTCCAGCGCGGTGCCCGTGGCCGCAGGCACCCCAGCGGACGCGGCCCCGGGTCGGAAGGACCGTATGCTAAGGATGCCCAGAGAGAAGCGCCGCGGTCCCCGGCGGCCCGGAGCTTGACGGCTCCGCCCGCGGCCTTCCCGACCGGCTTCAGGCACGCGTTGGAGCGAAGCGGAGAGCGCACGCCCGGCTGCCGGGGCCCGAAGGGCACGCCCCCGATCTTGCGTGGGTCCCGGCATTTGCGTCTCCAGCTCAGGTTTCCGAATGGTTTTCCGAGAACGTGTGAACCTGTAACCAGACTCTCCCCCTCCCGCCCCAGCCCCGCTTCCCGAGCCGCTGGACGCCCCTTGCTGGGCACGCTTCATTAGGCATTCCGCTGCGCTGCTGCGCTCCGAGACAGAGACGCTTGGGAGGGAAGCAGGGGAAATGTTTCGGCAGAAGGGAAGTCCCAGACTCAGCCCCAGAAACGCCAAGGCCGGCTCCTGTGCGTCTCCGGAGAACTTCACCTTTTCCTATCCCCTGGCGTGGTCTTTTCCCTCCGGATGAGCAGCCAGCTGTCCAGTTCTGTCTCCTGTCTTTGCGAGGGACGGAGGCTTCTCTGACTGGCGGGGCTGTCGGGTGCCGAAACGCGTCCACTTCCTTCGGTCGTTCTAGCAAGGTCAGAGCACGGAATGTCAATGTAGCCACAAAATTCGATCTGAGAACCGTTATCTGAGGAGAGGATTCAGCCGCCGGCGGTACTGATCACTCCAAAAAGCCCTGTCTTCCTTTCAGGCCAGATTCTAGATGACGGTCTGAAGGTTTCAAAAACGTAGTCGCCAAAGGGAATCATCTTGGCATCCGTATTCCTGAAAGCACTGCTCCTTAGGGATCCGGAAGACTTAGGGAGTACCTTATTCTGATCGTGTATCCACTCGCCTCATTGATCATGTTGGTTATTGAACCATGCAGAGGAGAAAATCACCACACCCCTAATCAATACCAACAAAGTCTCACCCCTTTAAAAGGCAAATTGAAAATTTTTCATTCACCCCTAAATAGTACTCTTTCATAAAGGAAACCTCCGTGGCAGAATTAACCCACTTTATTACCAAAACATTCTGAGAACTTAGAATTAAAATCACAGTCAGAATGGAAATTGAAATTAGATTTAATTTTATGAGATGACCTATTTTTTCCTGAACTTTATTTTAAAAAATTCTCTTTTGCTGTGGTTTAGCCCTACTATGCATTTTAATTTTCTATTGTTTGGAGAAGTCATTTTTCCACTTGGATCTAAGAATCTAATTCAGAGTGATTGAAAACTATAGAGGCAAATCTTTGCTTGTGCTGACTGTAAATCATGCAGATTGGAAAAGCAACAATAAATAAGACAAACAGACCATGGATACTAGAGTCACAGGTTAATATTAATTTGAGGCCAACTGAACAATTAATCAAACGTTTCTGTTAAGATTCACTTAGAATTTTAATGTTGCTAGTGAAAGTACAGCTGTTAAAAAGAGTACCTCTGGAAAAAAAAAAAGAGGGAACCTCTGCAGCTCTTAATTACTTCTGACTTCATTCTCTTAATAACCTTCTAAGGCTTATGGGGAGGTGTCATAGGAGATGTGGAATGATGGAACAAAGGTAACGAGGAAGGTGGGCCATGAACAGAAGTGGAGTGCACCAGAAATGAGGGCCACTTGGGTGACGTGTGTGTGCGCGGGGAAGGGAAACACTCCCAGGCTCTATCTCCTCTGGTTTCGCTGAGATGACGGGGACTTCTGCCACCCTGCTGGTATTCCAAACCAAGTGAGCAGCTTAGGACAGGAGGTGGGTCTCTATTTGAATGTATCCATGTATTTATTTGAATTCTATCCCAAACTGAACTCTGATTTTCCCCTCCAAACTTTCTCCTCCTGCAATCTTCACCGTCTCAGTAAATGGCGACTTGATTATTTTAATTCAGGTCAAAAACATTGGAGTATCCCTGACTCCTTTCTTTCCTTCATACTCTTCAGTCAAATCCAACTGCTTCTCATATTGTCTTTTTTTTAATCTACTTAAAAAATAAATTTATTTATTTCTCTTTGGCTGTGTTGGGTCTTCGTTGCTGCGCGCGGGCTTTCTCTAGTTGCGGCGAGCGGGGTCTACTCTTGGTTGCGGTGCATGGGCTTCTCATTGCGGTGGCTTCTCTTGTTGCGGAGCACAGGCTCTAGGCACACGGGCTTCAGTAGTTGTGGCACGCGGGCTCAGTAGTTGTGGTTTGCGGGCTCTAGAGCACAGGCTCAGCAGTTGTGGCACACAGGCTTAGTTGCTCTGCGGCATGTGGGATCTTCCCGGACCATGGCTTGAACCCCTGTCCCCTGCACTGGCAGGTGGATTCTTAACCACTATGCCACCAGGGAAGTCCTGCTTCTCATATTCTCTTAACACAGCTATCACTCTGTTATAGGCTGAATTGGGTCTCCCTCAAATTTGTATGTTGAAGTCCTAACCCCCAAGACCTGAGAATATCACCTTATTTGGAAATAGGGTTGCTGCAGATGTAATTAGTTAAGATGAGGTCTTGCTGGAGTAGCATGAGTCCCTAATCCAGTATGACTGGTGTCCTTATAAAAAGGGAAAGTTTGGACACAGACAGGTACCTAGGAAGAACGTCATGTGAAAGTGAAGGCAGAGATCAGGTGATGCATCTACAGGCAAAGGAATGCTAAAGATTGCCAGCAAACCACCAGGATCAAGGAAGAGGCACGGAACAGAGTTTCCCTTAGAAGAAATTTGGCCACAAGACTGAAACGTAGAAACCGTCCCTGAGTTTCCAGCCTGCTTGGACTGCCCTGTGGATTTCAGACCAAGACTGAAGCATTAACTCATACCTGAATTTCCAACCCTTAGCTGAATTTCCAATCCGTAGGGCTGGCTTGCCCTGCAGGTTTCAGACTTGCCAACCTCCACAATCGCGTGAATTCAATTCTTTAGAATCCCTCTCTCTCTCTCCTTCATCTATCTATCTATCTATCTATCTATCTATCTATCTATCTATCTATCACATGTATATCCTATTGGTTCTGATTCTCTGGAGAACCTTGACAAATACACCCTGCTACAGGTCTTATCATCTTTCACCTGGACTATTGGAATAGCCCCTAAGTGGTATTTTTACTTCCCTTTTGCCCCACTTTCCCTCATAGTCTAATCTCAGTACTGAAACCAGATATATCCTTTACAGTGTAGGTCAGTTTATGTCACCGTGTAACCCTAACCCTAACCCGAACTCCAAACTTTCTATTGGCCGCTTTTTTCAGAGTAAAATCCAAAGTCCTTGCACTCCCTCTCAAGGCCCAACATGAATGTTCCCACCCTACCTCTGGGGTATCCTCTTCCTGTACACCTGTCCCTGTAATACTGGTTTTCCATAGAACCTATTACCATCTGACATACTACATGTTCACTTCTTTATTAGTACCATGTAAGTAGTTAACTTTTTCCCTTTTGTTCTTGGCAATATCCATAGTGCCTAGAATAGTCCTTGGCCCTTAACGAAGTGCTTGATAAATATTTGTTGGACAAATGAATTAAAAAGCAAACAAATATTATGCAGCCATGAAAAGAAATGAAATTCTTTTTTAAATTTGATTTTTATTTTATTTATTTTTTTATACAGCAGGTTTCTTATTAGTTATCTGTTTTATACATATAAATGTATATATGTCAATCCCAATCTCCCAATTCATCCCAACCTCCCCACCCCTGCTTTCCCCCCTTGACATCCATATGTTTGTTCTCTGCATCTGTGTCTCTATTTCTTGCTTGCAAACCAGTTCATCTGTACCATTTTTCTAGATTCCACATATATGCGTTAATATACTATATTTGTTTTTATCTTTCTGACTTACTTCACTCTGTATGACAGTCTCTAGGTCCATCCACGTCTCTACAAATGACCTAATTTCGTTCCTTTTTATGGCTGAGTAATATTCCATTGTATGTATGTACCACATCTTCTTTATGCATTCCTCTGTCAGTGGGCCTTTAGGCTGCTTCCATGACCTGGCTATTGTAAATAGTGCTGCAATTAACATTGGGGTGCATGTGTCTTTTTGAATTATGGTTTTCTCAGGGTATATGCCCAGTAGTGGGATTGCTGGGTCATATGGTAGTTCTATTTTTAGTTTTTTAAGGAACCTCCATACTGTTCTCCATCAGTATGGCTGTATCAATTTACATTCCCACCAACAGTGCAAGATTGTTCCCTTTTCTCCACACCCACTCCAGCATTTGTTGCCTGTAGGTCACTTATGCATTCTTCTGCCTCAGTTATTCTGCTATTGATTCCTTCTAATGTATTTTTCATTTCAGTTATTGTATTGTTCATCTCTGTTTGTTTGTTCTTTAATTCTTCTAGGTGTTTATGCTTTAATTTTTTTAGGTCTTTGTTAAACATTTCTTGCATCTTCTCGATCTTTGCCTCAATTCTTTTTCCGAGGTCCTAGATCATCTTCACTATCATTTTTCTGAATTATTTTTCTGGAAGGTTGCCTATCTCCACTTCATTTAGCAGTTTTTCAGAGGTTTTATTTTGTTCCTTCATTTGGTGCATAGTCCTCTGCCTTTTCATCTTGTCTGTCTTTCTGTGAATGTGGTTTTTGTCCACAGGCTGCAGGATCGTAGTTCTTGCTTCTGCTGTCTGCCTTCTGGTGGATGAGCTTCTAAGAGGTTTATGCAAGCTTCCTGATGGGAGGGACTTATGGTGGGTAGAGCTGGGTGTTGCCCTGGTGGGCAGAGCTGAGTAAAACTTTAAACTGCTTGTCTGCTGATGGGTGGGGCTGTGTTCCCTCCCTGTTGGTTGTTTGGCCTGAGGGAACCCAGCACTGGCGCCTACAGGCTCTTTGGTGGTGCCAATGGTGGACTCTGGGAGGGCTCACCCCAAGGAGTACTTCCCAGAACTTCTGCTGCCAGTGTCCTTGTCCCCATGGTGAGACAAAGCCACCCTCCGCCTCTGCAGGATACCCTCCAGCACTAGCAGGTAGGTCTGGTTCAGTCTCCTATGGGGTCACTGCTCCTTCCCCGGGTCCCCATGTGCACACTACTTTGTGTGTGCCCTCCAAGAGTGGAGTGTCTGTTCCTCCCAGTCCTGTCGAAGTCCTGCAATCAAATCCCGCTAGCCTTCAAAGTCTGATTCTCCGGGAATTCCTGCTCCCGTTGCCGGACCCCCAGGTTGGGAAGCCTCACGTGGGGCTCAGAACCTTCACTCCAGTGGGTGGACTTCTGTGGTATAAGTGTTCTCTGGTTTGTGAGTCACCCACCCGGCGGTTATGGGGTTTGATTTTACTGTGATTGCGCCCCTCCTGCCGTCTCCTTGCGGCTTCTCCTTTGTCTTGGATGTGGGGCATCTCTTTTGAGGAGTTCCAGTGTCTTCCTGTTGATGATTGTCCAGCAGTTGGTTGTGATTCCGGTGCTCTTGCAAGAGGGAGTGAGCGCACGTCCTTCTACTCCGCCATCTTGAACCAATCTCCAGAAGTAGAATTCTGACACAGGTTACAACACGGATGAACCTTGAAAACCCTACGCTAAGTGAAAGAAGCTGAACACAAAAGGACAAATACTGAATGAGTCCACTGATAGGAGATACCAAAAATAGGCAGACGTACAGATAGAAAGTAGAAGAGAGGTTACTTGGGGCCAGGGGGAGAGGAGTTATTGTTTAGTGGGTCCAGAGTGTTTGGGTTGATGAAAACCTCTGGAAATAGATCGTAATAATGGTTCCACAACCTTGTGAATGTATTTAATGCTTCTGCACTATACGCTTTAAAATGGTTAAAATGGTAAATTTTACGTTATTTATATTTTAGCACAATTGAAAAAACACTCAAAACTTTTCAAGATGTGAGCGGAGAGGAGCCTGAGAAAGCCCACCAGGGGTGAGGGTGCGGGCGGCTGAGTTAATCAATCGCGGTTCTGCCGTAGAGTTGTCGCCCACCTCTTGGGGTTCTCTCATTTTGATTTCTGCTGCCAGATAGACATGGCCAACTCTCATTGTATTCCTAGCATTTAGTGAAGGCTAGGTTGTGATTTGGGAAAGTAGAAAAGGAATAGCAGACGCAGGGATTAGACCAAGAAGCGTCTTGTAAGCCACTCATTTATTCATTCTTTCAACAAACGTTAATTACCTGCTTATTATATTCTTAAGTTCCAGGCAATGTCTTAGAGGCTCTGGATTCAAGGTGAGTGGGGAAGAAAACGACCTTCTGTTGTATGTACTGAATGGGGGGTGTAAGAGTCTAGGTAGACTGAATGGGGCAAGCAAGTCATAGTAAGGATTTTGGATTTTATTTATTTTATTTTATTTTTTCTTTATTTTTTTTTTGGCCACGCCATGTGACATGCGGAATCTTAGTTCCCCAACCAGGGATTGAACCTGGGGTCAAACCCATGCCCCCTGCATTAGGAGTGCAGAGTCCTAACCACTAGACTGCCAGGGAAGTCCCTGGATTTTATTTTAAAAGCAAAGATAATCACTGAAAGGTTTTAAGCAAGAGAGTGACATCATGTGATTTATATATTTTAAAGACTCCTTTGACTGCTTTGCGTAAGAGTGAATTGGAAGAGGACCAGCATGGGAACAGTGAAACAGGAGGCTTTGCACTGGTGCAGGTGAGAGAGGATGACTTGGGTAGGTAATGGGAATAGAATAGAGAGAAGTGGACAGATACGAGAGACATTTTAGAGAGAATTAACGGGACGTCAGGTGGATTCAATGTACAGGCTGAGAAAAAGGGACTCAAGGAAAATTCCTAGGTTTTCTGCCTTGAGCAGTTGGGTGACTTGCTGAAATGAGGAAGGCGGGGTGGGAAATCAAGAATCCAGGTAAACACATGTTTTGGATGCCTATGAGTCACTCAAATGGAGACGTTCCCAAGGCTGTTGTGAAAAAGCCTGAAGCTCAGGGTAGAGGTGGGAATTTTGGAGACGTAAATTTAGGGATCATTAGCATAAAATGATATTGAAAGCTATTGGGATTGGGTAAGATCCCTAGAAAGAGATGAAAAGATAGAGCAAGATTGAGTCCACTTAAGGAGTTTGACATGTCCAGATGGAAGTGGGGAGCACGGACAGAGTTGAATCAGGGGGTTAACAGAGTCAGGTTTGTGTTTCAGGAAGATTTCTGACTTCTGGTGTCACTTAGAGGCAGGCATGACTGGAAAGAGGAGACCAGAGAGGAGGCTGCTGTGATCCATTTTTTGGGAGATGATAGTAAGTTTATCCAGGGAAGTGTTAAAAGGGATGGAGAGATAACTAAATAAACGGATCAAGAGATAATTCTGAATAGTGTGGACAAAACTTGAAGACTGATTAGGGGTATGAAATGAGGGTAAGATTAAGGTCAAGGGTTATGCCTCTAAATTTCTAGTGCAAAACCAGGCAGATCATGGTACCCTTTCACCATCATGAAAAAGTTTGGGGAACGGTGAAGACAGGTTGCTAATTTTGACGTGCCGAGACATTTCAAGCTAGATGGTGAGTAAACATCTGTACGTTCATGTGTGGACTGCAGGAGAGAGAGCTGAATCATCACCCGCAAGCTGTCTCACAGCTGTCAACACAGCCAAGATTAGCCAGGGAGAACAAGTTGAGTGAGAAAAAGGCCCGGGATGAAAGCCTAGGGAATTTCCAATATGTCAGAGCCAATAAAGGGAGAGGGATTTGCAAAAGAGGCTGAAAAAGAGCCGCCAGCGAAGCAGAAGGAAAGCGAGGTAAAAGGGACGTCGTGTGCCCTGTTCCAGACATTGGTCGTGTGACACGTCGTTTATTCCTTGTCACAGTCCGGCAAGCAGGTATGTCTCATCTCCGTGTAACAGAAGGCTGCACTGAGACTCAGAAAGGTGAAATGGCCTCGCCAAAGACTCTTATCTAGAAGACAACAGAACAAGTGTGAAGGAATTTAAGCAAACCCTGGGCTATCTGGTTTCCATCCTTTGGTCTTTAGTAAAAGGAATGACGTGTGTGTGTGTGTGTGTGTGTGTGTGTGTGTGTGTGTGTGTTTACATGTTTTTATATACATAAGACCATCTCTGCAGGATATGTAGAAGCTGGTAAGAGTGGTGAGCGTTTGCCTTTATGGGGAATGGAGGTTGCTGACTGGCCAGATGGAGACTTACTGTGTTGTATGCACTTCTGGGCTCTGTATTATTGTAACAGAGAGTGGGTAATAAAGAGTTTGACTTCGTTTTTAATGCCCAACTGCCGACAGCTTCCAGGTCCCACCACTGTCCCCGTTCTGTCCCACATCTGGGCGGCTGATACGGGACACCAGGTGCCCTCCCCCTTGGCTCCCGCGGGAAGGTCCAACCAGGTAAGCCCTGGCCCTTGCCAAGGAGAACCCTCGGCCCGGCCCGGCCATGGAAACCCCAAGCAGATCCCCTTTCTCTTCTGTCTCAAGCCGTTTCTGGACCTGCTTCCATCCTGCCCTCCTCAGAGGCTGCATCGTGTGAGTAATAAACCTTTCTATGCTCTCTGGTGTGTGTGTGACCTCACTGGTCTGGACACCAGAACCACATCTTGGGCAGGTGCCGGGCAGGGGGTCCATCCTGCCTTTGTGGGGTGACCACAGCAATCACATCTGTTCACAGCTGTGGGGTTGCACGATTCTCATTTCGAATACTTTAATTAAAAACGTAAATTAACGAAAACATTTTTAAATGGTAAGAATAAAAAAGATCCATGGGGCTTCCCTGGTGGCGCAGTGGTTGAGAGTCCACCTGCCGATGCAGGGAACACGGATTCGCGCCCCGGTCCGGGAGGATCCCACATGCCGCAGAGCGGCTGGGCCCGTGAGCCATGGCTGCTGGGCCTGCACGTCCAGAGCCTGTGCTCCGCAGCGGGAGAGGCCACAGCAGTGAGAGGCCCGCGTACCGCAAAAAAAAAAAAAAAAAATCCATGTACCAAAGTCCTAAGATTTCAAAATTTTCCTCCCCCATTTTTCGTATTTGTTAGTTCCTTTAAGAGGCTGAAAAAGAGAAGAAAGGAAAATAAAAGTAAACTAAGCTAAAGCCTGTGCTCTGTCTTCTGAAATATTCTGTATCTCCAGAGATCAGGAGGGGAATTCTTATTACATAAAATATCAGAAAATTAAAGAGAAAAATTCAAAACTCATATTTGAAGCTTTAGTGATGTTTTTCTGGGATCTCCAGCTCTATACGAATTACCTCTGTATAAACTAGTATAGTCTTTTAAAATCATGGATGATTACAATTCAAACACTTATATATATATATCTATATATATTTACCGAACAAGCTATTCCTAGGACATAGTAGGCAGTCCCCTAACGAGACCCCCACTATATTTTACAGACTTATGTTTCTCATACAACTCAGTGACCTGTCCCCCTGATATGTGGACAGTTGCAGAACACTCTCCTATATGTCACTTGACCAATCACTGCCCCCGCCCCTATCTCCCCACCCCCCTCCCCCGGCTGTGTCATGAGGAAACTGCAGACCCGTGAGGTTAGATGATGTTTGCTAGGACAAGTAAAAGGCAGAGCTGGGCCACCAGCCTGTAACTCCTGGCTGCGATGCTTTGTGACTCCACACCCAGGACATAGGGGCATTATTTACTGACGCCGATGGCAGCAATCAACGACAGTGGTACTGTTCACTCATATTCCCCACGTGCCTCTGGCAGTTTCCAGTTGTAATTAAGTACCTTTGACCACAATGATTCTCTTAGACCAAAATTCCCATTTACCTTGGTTCTCACACTCAGCGAGTAATGAGAATTCCAGGACTAGTTATGCTTCCAAACCTGCAGAGGAGATTGAATTGCTAAGTTCAACTCTACAGGTGCTAGGTCAGTTAACCACGTGCCTGTTAGTTCTCCATTTCCCTACTAAATTAATAGTCTGATTTACCTAAACTTAAGAAATAGTATTTTAGGCACTAATAGAGAAGCCCCTGACATTTTAGATAGTAAGGGATACACACCAAAGTGAAGGCGTTAGGAGAATCCGTCTCATAACATCAGACACCTTTGGTAAATTAAATCTGTGGAGTCCATAATATTGTTATTCTAAGCTGAAAGGCAGTACAGTTGAAACTCAGTGTAATGTCCAAAGTCTCTGTTTAATTATCTATTTTTTGCAAGAAAGCTTGCAATCTTAGTGCAGCAGAGCTTTCCAAAATGATTGACCGTCTTACTCTAACATAATTTTAAACCACGGATTTCTTTTTCACTGCAGTGAAAAAGTTTCTCTTAAGAAGATAAAGGAACAGATTATGATAGGATTCAGATTATGATGTTTCATCCCTAAGGCTATTCAAGGCTTGATGTCAGTAACTTTGAGAAATGAAAAACCCTTTTGTTAAAATCCTAAGAGCCCGTGGAGGCAAGTATAAGGTTGACAAGTGCAGGGACAGAGGCGTCCGCGATACTCAGTCTTCTCTTTCTTCAGTTGTGTACATGTATGTAAAAGCTGCTAGCACCGCTGTCGTTTGAATCCTAAGCACACGTACACCAGCCCCAAACCCAAACCTTGGCCCTGGCTTGAAGTGGAGACACAGAGCAGAATCAAACCTTGGCCCTGGCTTGAAGTGGAGACACAGAGCAGAATCCACAGAGAAAGCTCTAGAGTGCCCCAAGCATGCACTTCAGCGTCCCCGCTGGACTGGCTGGCTCCTTTATTAAATTGCAGCCGACTCCTCCACAGGTCCCGCCTTGGCGTCTACACCGCGCCTCTGTCTACTCTAATCCGTTCCCCACCCTGCAGAATGGGTGACCTTTCTAAGAGGCAGACGTGATCATGTTACTTCCCTCCCTCTAACCATTCTGTGGCCCCTCATGTCTCTACAGGACTTAATGTGGCATAAAAGACCTTTCGTGATTTGCTGATACTCCGTTCACTCACCCAACTTTCTCACTGTTCTTTTGTACTCCAGGCTCCAATCACATTAAGCATCCTTCGGTTCCTAAAATCCCCTTGTTCCTTTGCATTCCTGCTCTCTGTATAAACCGTTCCCTCTGCCGGCATCACGCCCCTTTCCCAGCCTGGGCCTCCTCTTCTCTTCCTGGGTGATCTCCCACTTAGCCTTCAAGGCTCAGCTTAGATGCCATTTCCCTGGGGATCTCTTCCTGGGTGATCTCCCACTTAGCCTTCAAGGCTCAGCTTAGATGCCGTTTCCCTGGGGATCTCACCAAGGCTGGGTCAGCTGCCCGTCTCCTTTCTCTGACCACAGCACTTCCTGCCCTCGGTGGTGACAGTGACAGTCCGTTTCCCTGTGTGGCTCCAAGCCCAGTGTGTGTCAGGACTGTGCCTTATTCAGACCCATGCCTGAAAAGCCTAAAGCAGTCCTGGGACATAATGTGTATTCAGTCAGTATTTGTTAAATGAATGAACTCAGAAGTGACGTGACCTGGATTTGATGATTGTGGAGGCTGTGTAAGGGGTACCTAGGGTTTTATCGTGCTGTTTTTCTCTGCTTTTCTGTATGTTTGACATTTTCCGTAATAAAAAATTTTTTTTAAAGTCATGGTTTATAACTTCTAGACGTTGGGTCTCATGTCTTGTTAAATTGCAAAAGACAAGAAACAGTGGGACAGAATCTGCCCCAATTCCTTACACATGCCTTGAGGGTATGAGTTGATTAAAATGGGTGTTCCCAGAAGGCCTGACGCCGAAGGGGACACCTGCACTCCATTTGTCCCCATCGTTGGGCCGGATCCACCAGTGTCACATTGGAGGAGCACAAAAATCAACAAACAGGATGGCGAGAACAAGGGGAGCCATTGTTCTGGCCAAAGCACACAGCCTGTGACAGGTCGGGAGGGCTGCGTGGGCTCTGTGGAGCCTCACCGAGCTGCCTGAGAACGTGTCAGAGGACCCTGATTTCTCCGAGCTGGACTTGGCTGAATTGGATGGCTTTGCCCGGCATTTTATGATTATTATTATTTTATTATTATTATTGTTTTAATTTTTGGCTGCGTTGAGTCTTCATTGCCTCGTGCGGGCTTTCTCTAGTTGCGGCGAGCGGGGGCTACTCTTCCTTGCGGTGCACGAGTGTCTCACTGCGGTGGCTTCTCTTGTTGCGGAGCACGGGCTCTAGGCGCGCGGGCTTCAGTAGTTGTGGCTCGTGGGCTTGCAGTTGTGGCTCGTGGGCTCTAGAGCGCAGGCTCAGTAGTTGTGGCTCGCGGGCTCTAGAGCGCAGGCTCAGTAGTTGTGGCGCACGGGCTCAGTAGTTGTGACTTGCAGGCTCTAGAGCACAGGCTCAGTAGTTGTGGTGCACGGGCTTAGTTGCTCCGCAGCATGTGGGATCTTCCCCGACCAGGGAACCCATGTCCCCTGCATTGGCAGGTGGATTCTTAACCACTGCACCACCAGGGAAGCCCTGCCCGGCATTTTAAAAGGAGTGTTTTCCTTGAGGAAGCTGGAGGCTGGCACCGACTTGAAATGACACATTTTGGGGCCATTCAGGATTCATAACTGTCATTAATTTCCTTTGGGACATGAGACATTTGGCTGAAGAAAGATTTTAACAGTGACCTCAGGTTAAAGAGGTCAAGAGAAAACTTTGTATCTCTGATTAGGGTTTCACCCACGTGGTGGGAAGGAAGCAGGGCAATAATGCATTTCTATCCACTAATCAATCAGCCAGTCAGTATTGACTGGGCTCTTACCACGTGCCCAGCAGGTGTGAGGCCCCACCAGTAGAGGGGAATAACTAGGTTAATAACTGTGCTGCGAGAAACGGGCTACAGGTCGAGCACGTGGGCCCTGGGGGTTCCCCAGGGAAGCCTGGGTCATTGGACGCACATTGTTTTTTAATATTCAAAGTATCTGATTAAAAAAACAACCAAATGAAGTTATATGTGACAGGTATAACTGTTGTGATTTCATAGATGATAAAACCAAGACTCAGAGAATTAAACCTAACTTGGACCTGAATTCAAAGACCCTGCTTGCCATTCCAAAGAGATTGCTTTGTGTCATCACACTGCCTGGTGGCGGTTTAGACCTGGGCAGGCCGGAAGGATGCGCGTAACTGAACTCCTGTAGTTGGGATAAAGGACATCTTTGAGTCATCAGACTTTGATTAGTTACAACCCAGCCTCAAGTTTTACTCGTTTGAAATCCTGCAGTGCTTGCATTTCCACCAGATGTCACCATTTACCGTCCCTCACTCCCTCCAGTCTTTTAAAAAACAAGGGAGCACTGTCTTGCTCTTGGGATCCTCAGCATGGTGCCTGCATCTGCGCCTGAGATGGAGGCTTGTGTGACAAGAAAGCTGCTGGGCACTGAATCTTGACTCAGCGAGGAGGAATTTGAAAATGTAGTCAGCCTTCCACTTCCCCGATTTCCTACACTCCAAAGGCATTCTTTTTTTTTTTTTTTTTCTCTCCCCCTTGTGATTTCATGGCTGTAAAAAACAGCCCATTTCTGATGGATGAGCCAAGCAGAGTTATCTGGCCTTTGGCCGAGACTGCGTCGGACAGAGGAGGTTCTGGGGTGAAGGGAGGACACCGGCCGCGGTAGAAGCCCGGCCAGATGGGGCTGGGGTGGGACCAGGCCACAGCATGGCTTCTGGGGAGGGACCAGAGGCCGCCAAACACCGGGTCAGAGTTTATTCGCCCCCATTACACTCTTGGAAGAGTTCATGCTCGGGGATCTAATACTAGCATTCCCTGCAGATTTTGTGAGCAGGAACGATACATTCGTTCATTCACATCTAGGCGCCAAATGAACGTGAGCTTCCCTTGTTTCCTAATGGGAGAAACCAGGCCAGAATGAGAGGCTGAGATGCCCAGGGTACGCCTGGGGATACTGGGGAAGGTGTGGGTGGACGCAGAGGGAGGAGAACTTCTCATCTCCCGGTTGGACCCAGGCTGATGGCTGTGGTGCCGGGGAGACCTTCTTTGCTTCCTTCCCTCATAACTTGCCTCTCTCAATGTTGTCAGAATATACATGGGGCGATGACGGGCCCCCAAAGCCTGGGCTCCCCCAGGGGCCAACAGATGACAGACATGCCTGGCTTTCTTCTCTGAGACAGAAACTCTGGGAAAGGGCAGCCCTACAGATTTTGCTGACACTAGTGAGTTCTTAAAAACAGTCACTTGGCAGCTGTTTTTAGGAAAAGACAAAAACAGAGAAGAGGCAGCGATAGGACCTGGCTCTTGTTTGCTGATCATACACTTATTTGTCAATCCAGCAAACTTGTTCTGCAGCAAAAGTGTCCATATAATTAAGTACATGTCCTCCTAGGATGGTGCTGACGGAACAACGCGCTCTCTTCCACTGAAAACCTCAAAAAATACATCCTTCAGAACATGTGACCTTCTGGGCAAAGGGTCGCAGATCAGAGTCTCAAATAAACAGGACTAAATCTAAGTTGCAGAAGCAGAGAGAGCAGATTTATTACAGAACTGGGAAATGTGGACGAAATGGGTAATATCACGTGCTTTTGATCATTTCTTTCTAGCCACGTTTTATTCATTCCATTTGGCCATATTTTGCTCAACGATTTTTTACATAACCTCAAGCAACCCCTCCTGATAACTTATAGGTAAAAATAGTCATGTCCCCATGTGTCTGAGTTATCAGGTGACCCACACTGGATCCATCTGGTCTGAGTCAAGAGAGCAGAGAGGGTCACACGAAAACTTCAGCGTCCACCCATGTCCCCTCGGGCAGGGGATGTATGGGGACTATACTGCAGCTGTGGAGGGCCTATCCACAGATCTTTGCTAAATAGGGATAAACAGGAGAAGGATGGATTTATCTCTGAGATGGGATCATGAAGCTCTTGAGCGATAGATGTCAAGATGCCCGAACTCAAACATCGAAATCGGGGCTCTCTCCTTTGAGTGCGTGGTTGCCTTCGGAGGTCCACACGCTGCTTCTAAGTTGCAAACTCAAAACTCGTGCTGGACAGCTATTTAAGCCTGTCTCACAGCCGACGGAATGGCCAGGGCTGTTGACCCAGGCGTAGGCACCAGACCCCCCTGGGTTGGACTCTCTCTCCTGGGCACTGGCAGGGAGGACGTGGAGAGGCAGCGACAGCCAAATTGGTCTGAGCCTTTTCCAGCACCTTCCACAGACCCCTGGGGTCAGGTTTCTGAGCTGCTAGGCTCCTGCCTCCCTGCTGTTTACTTTTCTCTTCTAGTCAGGTGCAGTTTGAACAGGAAGCTACAAAAATGTGTTGAGACTCTGCTTATGATATTTCATTCATCCTCAGTCTGTTTTTGAATAACAGTCCTTAGAATGGTCTCTCACTTGAAAATGAATCCTTATAATTTTTAGTGCTGAGAATGCAAAATCACATCAGCAAAATAGATTCTTATGGAAAAACATATTTGGTTACATCATTGACCTCAAATTAAATTGCTTACGTAGTCTGCAATTTGGGTTTTACTCTTGAATATTTGAATATATGCCCATTGTCACTGCATAGTTTAAACTATTATCTTTTAACATAGTTGCTTCATTTTAAAACTACTTATTTCAGTCATTTAAAACGCAGTAACTATAAAACCATTTTGCAGAGGTTTCTAAAATAAGCTCTCAAATGATACAAGCCTAATCTGAATTGCTTTATGCACGGAATGGAAATAAACGGTTAGTATTGAACCTATAACACAAGATTACTATCTAAGATTCCCAGTAAATTTCATCTACATCTTTACCCTGCAAGAAGGCAAAACTTTAAATATTCTAACATGTTTGCAGTGGTTTTATGGTTTGGTGAAGGCTGGCTTGATTTTGGCAGGAAAGCCAACAACATGATATTATGAGATCTTTATTGCACAATGGAAATAAGACTTAGATATATTTCTTCCTAACCATAAATTTAAAATCTGAGAGCGATAAAATTTATGAATAAAAGTCTAAACAGCACGCCGAGGCCAACAAGGATTTTTTACAGTATACTTTTTAGACTTCCAGGCAGGATCTTTTGCCATTTAAAATTTTTTCTGAAAGTTTAAGTTCAGTCTTGCTATCCAGTGAAAGCCTAACGCATATACTAGCTGCTCCCACTGTGGTATATAAATAGAATAAGGAAAGCTGTATTTATGTATTTATTTAATTTGTTATTTAATTTTAAAGGGTAAATTCTAAGCTCTAGTCTTTGTGATTTTTAACAAAAATATTTTTATTATGTTAATTTTCAAAATTAAAAAAAATAATAAACTGAGCAAACATACTAACAAACCCTCATATCCATCACCGTTTCAACAGTTATCAGCACATTGCCAGTTTTGCTTCGCCTCCTCTCTGCCCTGCCTTCCTCTCCTCCTGGATTATTTTAAAGCAAGTGGAAAGTCACAGTCATTTGCTCTGCAAACACTTCCGCGTGCCTCTTGGGACTTTTAAAAAGCATAACTTCAGTCCCATTTGAGCTGGACAGTCTTTAGACGGTCAAGGGGACATCACTGCCTTTCCCTTGGCCGGCATCTGGCTCCACCCCCTCAAAGGCGCCCCTCCCTCCGCTTTAGAGATGCTGTCCAGGCAGAATCCTTCCAGCTTTCTTCCACCAGACGCGAGGACTGAGGCCCGATGTCTCCTCCCTCCCTTGCTCTGCCAGTTAATCTGGCGAGGTCAACCTCTTCCCTCACTCTTTTCCGCTTTCTTTTTATGACACAACCAGACTTCTAAAGAATGGTCACACCTTACAGTCACTTTTACCTCTATTAGTTCCATCTGATTAACTGTTTCAATAGTTAACACCATTCCCTGTGAACCGTGACTCTCTCAGTCGTGGGTTCTCATTTTGCCCTATCTTTTGTGGCTCTGACAAGAATTTTCATGTGATTATACAGGAAGTGCAGTTGTGTCATGTGTCATCCACATCCTGGCATATCTTAAAATATCTTTCTCTTGTGCTAAGGCATGAATGACACCTGGCTATGAATAAGTCTTGAGACACAGTTTTTTTTTTTTTTGAAAGCTCTCTAGTTATAAGTCTATTGTTTTCAGTTATTTAGTGCTTCAGAGAACTATAAGGTAAAGTTTGTTTTTTTGTTTCCTTGTAGGTAATCTCATTTTCCCCCTTTTGGATATTTATAGAAATAGTGTCTTAATTTTTGAAATTTGAACATTCTATGAAGATATTACTAGATTTAGTTTTTATTGTCTGACGGAATACAATATGTATTCTCAAATTATTATATGAAATCTTTATTTATATCAGGAATATAAAATTGTGTTTTTTAAAAAAATTGATTATTGCTATTTCACTGCTCAGGTCCCCTTTTAATCTGTTCCTCTTATCTATCCCTAGGGTGAATTTCGAAGATCTGTCCTCCGTATCCCTTATTTCCTCTCCTCCTTCATAATTTTAATTTATCTTTCTTCTCTGTGTTCTGATAGACTTTTTCAAACATTTCTTTATTTTGATATTTCCTACTTTGATAATTTTAATTTTTGTGGTGTCCAATCTGCTATTAAAAGTCTCCCTCCTTTTCAAAATTGATAACAGAATGTCTTATCTCCATGCAAAGCTTCCTTTTCTACAGTTTTTGGTGATGTCTCACTCATTTCAGAAATGCAACATCTGCTTGAATATTATAATGAATATAACACGGGCACGAGTTATTAAGACGTGTCTTCTGTGTCCTATGTGAGTATGCCATGGTGGTTCAGTCAGTGTCAGCCGACAACAAAGCTACCAGTGGCAGCAGAAAGCACCTGGCTCCTTAGGCTGAACCTCCAGGCAGCGATGCTGGTTGGGCTGCAGAGAAGCCCTGTGTGGCTCTTGTCACACGCCCTGGAAATCAAGCCGTGTGTGAGAATCCGGAGACACCAAAGAATAAGTGGCTTCTTACCATGTGCCCTGAGCCTGGTGTGACTGGTAACATACACGAAGCACTTCAGAGCCGTCACTTTTAGAAATACTGCCATTCGTTTGTGTGTCCAGAAACTCTAGGTTTACAGTCTCAAGAACAAAAGCTAAGGGCTTCCCTGGTGGTGCAGTGGTTAAGAATCCGCCTGTCGATGCAGGGGACACGGGTTCGAGCCCTGGTCCAGGAAGATCCCACATGCCGCGGAGCAACTAAGCCCGTGCGCCACAACTACTGAGCCTGCGCTGTAGAGCCTGCAAGCCACAACTACTGAGTCCACGAGCCACAACTACTGAGCCCGTGCTCCACAACAGGAGAAGCCACCGCAATGAGAAGCCCACGCACCGCAACGAAGAGTAACCCCTGCTCGTTGCAACTGGAGAAAGCCCGCGCGCAGCAACGAAGACCCAACACAGCCAAAAATAAATATATTTATTTTAAAAAAAGAGAAAGAACAAAAGCTAAGTTTCAAACTCAAGCTAAGTTAGAAAACTACCTAATGCTATATATCCTCTAACCCATTCTCATTCAGAAAAACTTCAGATGAGCAAAGAAGCCCATAAAAATAGTCTACCTTTGCTCAACCAAATTATTTGGTGGCGCTGGTGGAGATGTTTGCCTCTAAAAATATAATCCAGTGGCAAAAACCCAATCTTTAATGTAAAACCCTGAAAGACAATTATTTAAATGTTAAAAAAGTTGGTAAACATGATCAAAACTTGTATTTAAAAGTTTTCATCTAAAACTTTGAAGAAGAGGACTGATGTGGATCTTTTTTGTATAGTTATTTTCAGAGTAGAAAAATCTTGTGGAGAATGAAGACGCTGACACTGGGGTTTTACACGATATGCCCACGGGCGGGAAGAATTACATTTTCCCAGAAGCCCCTGAGTCTGGAGCCCGGTGAGCCCTCCTTCCTTTGTTCACCTGGAAACACCTGCAGTAG